>NW_027269327.1:1115000-1747534 GCF_023055355.1 Agelaius tricolor
TATATGTAAAACTAGGACATTTTTAGATGTAGACAAGGCTATTTCTTCTTGACTCTTCCAAGAAACTTTCATCTATTCTAGTCCTGCAAGCTTGGCTGCTCTGTTCATTGGGCCTTTTCCTGCGCTCAAGTAAAGTTATTATCCTTTTTTTTATATACTGCACTTCGTGCCCTTGTGAACCTGTTGAAATGTAGTGAAAGAGAGTTGAAAAGTACCACTGGCTCCTAAAAATAGTTCTGACTACGAGGCAGAAAGGGGGAACTCCGGTTTTATTCAGTGCTAAAGATAACACCATACAGAATGATAGACTCCTCTGAATTGTTTGTTCCCCTTCAGCTATTGTTTGCCCAGCGCTGAATGAGCCTCTTAGCCGCACTTGAGGGCCTGTCACAGGTAGGCAACCAACAGAGATAATTCCCAGCCTATGCTTGATTGCCCCCTTATAGACATTCACTCATGATTCTGAAAGGCCTCAGACACTGTTGAATAAACTCCTACTCGCTTCCATAAACTTTTTCTCCCATTGAATTTTCCGGGGATGTGAGCAGCTCCCAGCCCGGCCCGAGGATGCCTCTGAATGCACTCCTGTTCTGAATCAAAGCTTGACAACCCCAGGCTCTTTATTGAACCAGAGAAGAAAACGGGGCCATCCCTCCATGGGAGGAATGTGCTTTCTTCTGCAGGTGAAGGCGCTCTCAGCAACATTTGAGTGCTGGGGTGTGTGTGAAAGCCAGGGAGAGACTGTACTCTTCTTTAAAACTTTGCTTGCACTTTGTTGTCTCTGCTGCTACATTGTGCCTTCTGGCTAGAGGTACTTTATGGTACTTCTGTTCCTTTTATGCACTGCTTTGAGTGACTTGAGATTGCTTCAAATGCATGCTTAGCCTTTAAAATTTTGATTTCTAAGTAAAGGGGGAAATTCTGCTAGCTTTACTGCCAAAACAATACTGGGCAGGAGTGGTTCAATATCTAATTTTCTCATTTGTGTAGGGCTTTGCCCACAAAATCTTGTATATGCAAATGCACCTGGTTCAGACTGTTCCTGAATGACACATACCTATCCTTAGCATAATCCACCCATATAATCTTCTTTAAAAAAACCCAAACAGCAGAAAAACAGCAAACAAAACATTTTCACAGAGCTTGTAAACATTACTTACAGTGTGTTAGGACCTTTCTTAGGACATACATGGAATCACTGGCAAAAGATCAATAGTAAAACTTCACTATTTACAGATACTATTTGTCCAATAATTCTTCATGATTTTTCCAAGTTAGTCCTTTCTAAAAAGCTACCAACGAGGGAAAACAAATCAGGTTGCACAGCAAATGACACAATTTTTCTTTCTGTTTCTAATGGTGTATCAATAATATTTCAAAATCTTGGCAACCCAACCACGAGGTCAACTGCAGTTAACATGTAAAAAATGTTCAACAAAAGGGATGAGTGGCACAACAGACAAGTCAAGACTTGTGCATTTGCCATCACAGTCAGTCCTGGAGAGTAACAAAAAAGAGATGTCTGCATAATTTAATCTGTTCTCTGGTCACCTATGTTTCACATGTACTGGGTATTGTATTAGTTTACCATGGGATCAATCCTGCAATTCCTTTCTCCATTTCTTCTGGAAGAATGCCATCCAACTCTTCAAAACACTCAACTCTTCCTGACAGCAGGGGCAGAAGCTGTATTTTCTTTTGTATCCTACGGTATTGGAAAGAACACTGGTCCTCAACAAATTAATATTAATGGCAGGTCAGCCACTGGAGTGATGAATGAAGCAACATTTCAGTCACTGTTTTCAGAACCAATATCTTAACATCCCAAGTGCAACACGGAGCAGATACTGAAGTTCCTAACACTGAATAAAATTAGTTGGAGGCTAAACTATGAGAAAATCCTTTCCTGGGCACAGATGCTTCAAAACCACTACCAGGCACAATCAGCCTCCTGAGAACATGCTTTAGGGAGCTGCTCTTTTCCTCTCACAGGAGGCTGAGAGTGCCTAATACAGTCTGAAGTTTTGCTGATGAAATCCACCAATCTATCAGCAAATCCATAGGAGCAGTTTGGTAGCCCTGGAGAGGGAAGGTGGGGTCACCAAGCCCTCCCTGCAGCATTGCATCATGCACTCTGACATGCACTGAGCTCCTCGGGAGGAGTTTAACCCCTCCAGCCTCTGCAACAGCTCTCCCTGGGCACAAAATAACTTGAAATACTGGAGGGACTTTGGAACATACGGTTTGGACTTCCTCTGTTCCAAGAGGATCATAGGAATTCTATAGGAATCAGACCTAAATTAAATCCCATTCAAAAAGTCAGTTTCTGAAAATCTAGAGGTGTCTATTTTATAGGTGCAGGGTTTGATTCCTAATTACTTTCTCTCTTATAATTATCAACTTTGGCACAAATTCTGCTACTACTTGAAGCACTAAGAAGCAGACAACGTGAATCTTGCCTTGCTGGGTTATCTACAACCTGTTCTTCAAAAATCACCTGTATGAATGGTGGGGGGGAGAAACAACAGGGAGAGGAAGAGCAATTTTCATTAGGTCCATGAACAGCTTGTGGCAGAGCAGACAAAAAAATACAGCACAAGAGGTATAGCACAAGAACAGACTAAGTTCATTTAACATTCACTGCTAGTGCAGCTAAGATAATATTTTCAGGCAGATTTACACACTATTTTTGAAGTTAATTAATTGACTAGTATTTTGCTCTTCATTCTGGCTCACGTTATTTAGTTTAAAATAAGGCAACAAGTCTTACTACAAAGGACAGAACAAAACTTTTCATAGTTGGGAGGCTCATAACACTGAAATTTAAGGCCATACAGTGTTGTTCATCCCAGGGAAATTTGCATATTAATCCAAAAATTTTCCACCTCTTCTCCCTCAGCTTCAGTGATACTGATTTCTCTGGAGCACCTGTATGGAGCTGTGGGGGTCAGACAGTGGCCTGCTCCTGATTCAGGACTTTTGTTTCCTAGCCTGACAGGCACCAACCCAAAGCCGAGAGAAGAAAAGAATGGAAAACATTATCCGTAAAGAAAAGATGGATTTGAGCCTGCAGATGTTATTGCTCATCTGGTAGCTCTGCACCAACACCTTGCTTGTTAAAAAAAAAAAACCCATAACCAACCACAAAACAAGCAGTCATACCTAAGGGCCAGGTTTCAAACTTTGACCAAAGCAAAGGCTGATTTATTAAGCATCTTGGCCAGTTGTCATGATTTTATAGAAAAAAGCAGAACTGTGATCATTAATGAACATCTGAGGGGGTGCATTACATGGCTGGTTTTATTTGTAGTTGACTCAAGGCTCTAAAATGATGTAACAAGGGATCATTTTTTAATCCATGCCCCATTTGTTTCACTGCTCTGTCAGGGATTCTAAACGGAAAACGAGTGCTTTGCGATATCTCTGCAATTCTTTGCTTGGATGTTTGTTTCCAAAGCTTGCTTGTCTGATTAGTAAGGCAAATGACACACAGAATAAAAGAGGAGTGTAACATTAGTTCTTTGAACAGTTAAACATCTTCCTGTCTCAGTGATTATTTCTCTATTTTTATTTTCATTTTTTAGCAATAATTTCCTAATTTACATTGCTGCCATGTGACCTATAGGGTAAAAAGTCCCTTCATTCCCACTTGACCAAGATCAAAAGCCAATTACAATCTGAATCTTTGATCCATTTAAGCACATAAACCAGGAATAATTCATAATTGCCCAATTTCAGCATCTCTCTGAATTGTGACACTCATGTTTTTTAAACCCAAAAAGAGGTTTTAGGTGTGTATCAATATGGCAGTGGTGGAAGGTGAAAAGACTGACTTGCCAAGCAAAGTCCAGCTCTATAGAACAAGAGAAGCTGCATTGCTCCTGGGGCTCCTGGAGCAGCAATTAAGACAAAGCCACAATTAAAGAATGTATCTGCTGTAACATTTTACAATTATAATATTATAATAATATTATAATTACAATTGGTGACTGCTAACAGCTGTGAAATACATTTCAAGGTGGTTTTGGTTCTGTTTTTTTTCAATCAGCCATCATTCTTACACTAATAATTAAATACTACCTGTTAAAAGCATTGAGGTAGCATAAATGCTGCCTTAATGAACATACCTACCTATATATTAAAATTCTTGATTTCATTAACAGGATAAAGACCAAACAGTGATTGTAAGGTAAATTGCATGAATAATTTACAGGAGTACAAATAGCACTTTGTCTGCTACAGAATAACAGTTCATCAAGAGCATTACCAGAGGTCAGCAGCTCAGTTAGGAAAGATTTTCATCTTTTTTAGAAGGAAAACTTACAAGCAAGTTGAATACAGGGCAGAGCTGTAAGTCAATAAACTTTAGTCTCAAATCATAAAAGGTTTGAGATCTAAAAGTACCCTAATAAAATTTTGATTTTTCTTTAATAAATACTCACTTTTCACCTGAAAAAAAAAAATGGGGAAAACTCAATTTTACCATGAAAAAATTTCTCAAAGTTCTCCAGCCAGTGCATGCAGGAGAGCACAAGCTGGAAGCTCTTAACTGATGGTTCTGGGCTGTAATTAGTCAGTGGCACATCCCAAAATCTGAGCTGAAATGAGTCAGTGGCACATGCCAAATGTGCTGGTAGGTGATGTCATACTGGGTTTGCAGATGCTTTCTCTGAGTCAAATGAAATGTGGCACGTCCTTGATGCAACACCACTTCAGCATTCTGGGGTTTTGTTCATTTTTATTGCAGTTTATTTTTATTTCTGCTGGGCTCAGGCTGAGTTAATATTTGCCCTGCCAGTGCTTTTCCTCCTCAGCCCCTGGCTGGCTGTGAAGGGTGCAGCACCCCAGCCTCCCCTCCCAACATCTGTCTCAAACAGCTGCAAAGAGAGGGGGCCCTCAGGAGAACAGGAGCACACCCCCAGCATTCCCCCGGTTTGAACTCCACGATTTTCCCAGTAATTGCAGCTCTTGTGGAGCTGCAGTTATTTTCTCACAGAGAGCAGATGACAGAGCAGAGACTGCAAAAGCTGGCACTGCCTTCAGCACAAAGCAAAGCAGAGTTGTCAGCACACAACCATCTGCTGAGAGACAAGACAATTCAAAAGAAACAGCCAAGAAAAGCAGGTGCTGCACAAGCTCCTTACTGCCTGCTCATTTAGCCTCATAAAACCAACTTTGAAGAGCTCTGGCTTTTCAGATTTGGCAGTGGAATCTGGCACTTTGGCAGTGATGCTGGTGCAGAGAGCACGAGTGCTGCCCTTGACTCTGTTTGCTAGTGAGATCCAGCACAGAGTATTTCTGGCATTGATAACAAGAAGTGTCACTTTGGCCCAGCTCTGTGGTAAACTACCAAGGCTTTGCTGCTAAACTATTCATTTTATGGAATACAATGGTCAAGAAGGCAGGGTTATTCCCCTAAGGAGCAGTAAGGAGTATTTCTGGCATTGATAACAAGAAGTGTCACTTTGGCCCAGCTCTGTGGTAAACTACCAAGGCTTTGCTGCTAAACTATTCATTTTATGGAATACAATGGTCAAGAAGGCAGGGTTATTCCCCTAAGGAGCAGTAAGGAGTATTTCTGGCATTGATAACAAGAAGTGTCACTTTGGCCCAGCTCTGTGGTAAACTACCAAGGCTTTGCTGCTAAACTATTCATTTTATGGAATACAATGGTCAAGAAGGCAGGGTTTATTCCCCTAAGGAGCAGTAAGGTCTGAATCTCTGCTTTTGTACAGTTTTTGTGAGTGAGTCAGCAGCTGAAGGTAAAGCAGGATGAGGTGTCTCTCAGAGCTGAAAACTTCTTTCCCAAACACTTTGGACTACAATCAGAGATCATACAAATAATAAACCTCTGTCATCAAGTCCTGTTTTCCTCACTTGAGTCTACACACTCATCTGGAGAAGTGATGAAGGAAGCTGTGGGAACAAGATTTGATGTCTGGGAGAGCCTTCTCAGGCAAAGATGTGAACTGTGCAACTTCTCCATCTGCTAGGAATGATTCTTGCTGTTCACCTGCTGTGGTTCCATAATTGTGAGCTGGAGGGACCTGTATTAACAGGTTATGCTTCTGAATGCTTCCTCGTGTATATCCAATGGATCCACATTTCTCTGTGTGTCTCCATTTATTCAGAAATGAGGAGGAAGCAAAAAATGTCTGAGTGTGTGCCAGTGTCTGAGTCTAAGAAACTTCACACATCAAGGGTTTTCAGGTGCCTATTTTCAGCCTATGAAAATAAGTTCCCCTTTCCATCTTCCACATCCAAATCACCTCCACCCTCATCACAGACTGTTGATCTGCTTTACACTGCCTAGGATAATTTAATTTTTGACAGCCAGCATATCAGCAAGGGATCCTTAGTCACCAAACCCTGATGCACAACCTTAGAAAGGCACGACCCAGACTGCATGTTGCAGAAATTATATCGTAGCCCTGCCTCCCAAGGCAGCCTGGAACTCACTTCTCCTCAAAACATGGCCAGCTCATTGTGCTTGATTTGAAAATGCTTCGCTCAGGGTGGAGTTTATGCCTGACACAGACCAGATAAACTCCCGTCAGTGCCTCACAATACTTTTTTTTTTTTAATTTAATCTTTAAAAGGACAGGCTGCTGGTTAACTGAGAGTCCCCTGCTTGATTGACAGTATCTGTCAGAGGCAATGAACTCCACTTGAACATTGCCTTTATGTTCCTGTGTAAAGTTGTTCAACTGTGACCCTTCCATCTGTTCCAGCTAATCTGAAAGTCATTTAGGCCCGCTTCTCCATTCATCCCAAACACAGCACATTCTCCTGTTAACACACATATGCAAAGTTGTCAGGCTGTCAGCCACGTAAGGGCTTTTTTCCCCTCTTCTTTTTTTTTTTTCCAGACTCCCACAACATCTGTGTATACATTTCCTTGTAACGATTATAATCACGAAAAAATAAAATCAGAAATTGGCTCAAATCTTGCTAATTACATTAATGAACATAACAGTAAATGACCCAGCATCACTTCAGAAAATATTCACAGGGGTTCTTTAAGGAAAGGTCATCAGGTAGCTGACTCCAATGTGCATGTGCAAACCTCCATATTTTAAACACTCAAACAAGTTATTGCCTTGAAGGTGTAAGATCTTTACCAAATATGTGTTTTAAGATTTTCAGACTGCTACTCATAAACAGCTGTTCAAACCTATTTCAAATATCTAAGTTTGCCATATCCTATTTGATATGCAATTTTAAAATGGATATGAACTTATGAAAAAATGTCTGGAAATTCTTAACAATGTGGTACTCTCAGCTAATTTGCTCTTTAAAATTCATCTTACACCAGTAGGAAACTATTCCACTAACAATGTCAGCACAGTTAGCATTTATCTTGAGAACAACTAATAAATCACCTGTTCCTTGCACACAAAGTTAATGCTGACAATATAGTTGACTTTAAATTCAGGAGAGTAAGTATTCATTATGGTCCTGCTCAGATATTGCTGCAAAACTGTGAAATACATCCAACAAAACTAAGAAAACCCAAGAGGCAATTTCTGATCTGTCCAAGGAAATACAGAGGGAAGGTTCTCACCCAATCAATTTGTTATTGCCACAGAAGAAAATATTTTTATAGATTTGGTAATTCATTATTCATTTCTGGTACATGCACACACCAAAATCTTTACAAAAGACCAGTTTTTAAAAAAAAAAAAAGAAAAAAAAAAAAGCATAATGCCATCTATTGTAAACTACTTCCAGAATAAAGAGGAGAAAAGTGCTAAAATTTATGGAATAAAAACAAAATCACAATCAGAGGGGGAAAAAACCAATATAAGAATTACTATGGAGTTTGTTGTGCTTCTCAAAAAGATCATGGCTGTGTGCTGTACACACCCACACTGTGCCTCCAGTATTTATTATATGGAATGTGTACTTCTGGCAGCATCTTGACTTCTTGGTAAATGTTAGCACAAAATGAGTGACACTTGTAGCAAACCTTTGTTCTCGTGGCTGATTTCTCTGACAGAAGTTATATAGAAGAATAGAATCAGGAAAAAGAAGGAAAAAAACCCAACAGAAAAAAGCCCCAAATCTCCCCAGCCTACTGTTCAGCTCTGTCATACAGAAGTAAAGAAACTAGACCTCCTATTCATGTATTACCCACTCTGGTTGTCATGCAAGCTTTTTGGCCATTCTCATTGTACTTGAATGGTGGTAAAGTAATAAAGGCAATGGGATGAACTTCTCTTTTTTTTTTGGTTTTTTTTTTTTTTTTTTTCACTCACAAGAAAAAAGTGTTCTGGATTCCTGTTATGATGTGATGGAGGCTCAGCAGTGAAAGTCTGCCAGCCTCACATTATAGACTGAATAGTACAAGTTTAAGTACAAGGTTGCCACTTGTGCTATGACTTCTTTTAATTTTTTAAATAATGTGCTTTGAGCTTACATGAATTATCAACAATAAACTGAAATAATCCTTATGTGCCCAAATGCTTTCCTGCTACAATTATAGGAATACTGCTTGTAAAACCTGATCTAACAAACTACTTCAAAGTTGCAGGGTTGATTTCAAAATGCTCAAAAATTACTCAAAAAGGCTTGTCTGTCTTTTCATGCATATAGTCTCTGCTTAAAATAGAGAGCCTCTTCACCTATCCATCAGCAAAGACTTTAGGATGAAATTCCTCTGCTGTCTTTTGAGCTCTGTAGAACAGACAGAAAATCTGAACTGGCCTGGTCTGCAGAAAAATGTCTCCTTTTAGGGTGTTGAAATGGCAGCTTGTGCTGATGTGGGACACACTTTCAGATGTGTTCATTTCTCTGCTATGAAGTCCTTGAGGCAGCCAGCCTGGCCACCTGTCCTGGTGGGGCCTTGACTGATGAGTGCAGTCTTGATTTGCCACAAGTACCATTAATGGAGAAGCTTTGCCTTTATTCACCATTAATACCATTATTGAGGAAGCTTTGACAGTGCTCCCCAACACTTCTGGACCCAAAAACTTGGTGTAGAGACACCTCCTGTTTGCTGTGGCACTGCTCTTCATACCTTCTTGCATTGCTAATGGTCAAATGAATGTCTTAGGGGTCTAACAATGCAGGTTTTCTAATTAACCCAGGAAGTGCCATTAAAAATACAGTTAAAATAGCTTCCTGGTATCTTGACATGAAAATCATGCTGGACTTCAGGGATGGGTTCTGAGTGCTGCCTGATATGTATTGAGCTTTTGCTTTACCACCTGGGGATCACTGTTGCTTTCCTTTTATTTAGGATAAGGGAAAAGTAAAATGAGTTTGCCATAACACAGGGCAATAATTTCAAGAGAGAAGATGTCACAAAAGGGAATTAAATTTCCTTAGAGATGGAGGAGAAGGTGGATTTTCATGAGTAAGTGATCTATGCATATATAAAAGACCTTTAGGGAGAATGTGTGTTATTGTGTTTTCCCAAAATCCCAGAACAGTAAAAAACAACTACTATAGCACAGTGAGAGAGAAGTTATAACAAAACTGATATTGGAAGTCCAAGAAGGCTGCAAAGAACAAAAAGTATCTAAGATTCACTGAAATCTATGGCTCATGCCAAGTTCGAACCATAAAAATTCAAAATTCAGGTTTGAGTTTTTGGAGTACTCATGCTGGTTGTTTTTCTAAACATCAACACTTTGTAGGAATATGTAATAAATTGTTAGTGTGTTTAGTCTGAAAGAAAAATTCATGGATTTACAGTCCCAGGGAAGAGGCTCTGAAGGGGAGTTCATGGGGAAAGAGAAAAGAGAAAAGGGAGAGGTTCCAGCTGATAATAAATCTCATTTGTAGACATTTGTTTTACTCTGACAGCAGCACCCCTGGCTTTTCTAGGATCTGGTTATTTCTCTGTATCAGAAGATGAGTACTGAACATGCAAGGTGCAAATTACCCTTTGGCTTTTTACCCTGTCTAGTTTGCATTGAATCTTTGCCCAGTCCTCACTGTGGGATAAAAAGGTTCTTTTATTTTACCCTTATACTTTATGATACTACTTTTATCTGAACACACGACTGATAAAATTATAAGAAAATCTGCTTGTAAACATTACTATGTCATCTACTCTGTACTCTCAATGATAAAAATTAGAAACTGCCTTAAAAAACAGACCTTTTATTAAAAAAAATAGAAATTCTTATTATTTGCCTTTTGAATTTTGCCCTTAAAAAAAACTTCAATAAATGTTTCAAGACTTATTTCACAGTCAAAAGGCCCAACAGTGTACTTTTAAATGAAAAGAGAAAGAAGGCAGCAACTTCTTTGCAACTCTATGACTCTAAGAGCTGGGGACTAGAAAAAGAACAATAAAAAAATACAGATTTCTGAGCTGAGATTGGGGAGCTTGAAAGTCAATGAGTCCATTCCCTTCCGTACAGCAACTAATGGGAGGAGATAAAATCATTCAGCTCTTTGCATGATCCTGTCATACCCACAAAAAGAAAGGGTTTTCAGTGGACCAATGTCTGTCTTTAAAAACCAATTCTACACAACAGAAATTTTAGAAATAGAAACCTGATATGTTCACCCACTGAAAAGGAGAAACCAGAAAGTGAATTCTTCAACTTTCATTAGCAGTTCTTGCAATTTTTGAATGTGTAGTGACATTACAGAAGTATTTCTTGTGGCCCACAGAAAATGATACAAATCTGCTGATATTTTCCCATGCCCAGATTCAGGTGTTTAATCTTTGCACTCTGAATTGCCACTGACACTCGTTTTTGAGCTGATCACCTCAGGAACTTCTTGCATCTCATCTGCATGTAACAAACAAATCCCTAGTAAGGAACAGTTCTGTATCTCTGTTTGCCTGCCCTGGTGCTTAATTTTTAATATTTTTTTAAAGAAATTGATTTGATCCAAAAGAGAACTGGAAATAAAGAAAGGTACATATATTGCCCAGGTTTGCCTGCATATTTACAAAAATCAACTTTTTCAGCTACAATGCTATTTTTGCTTTGATTAAACTGAGCTCCAGGACACTCCCTGAATCTTTAAACAGCAAGGTGAAATACTTTTTCTTATTATTCACATTCAGCTCAAAATCAGAAAACAAAACTGGCATTGGAAAACAAAATTTGTTACGGTTTGAATGTGATCACTTCACAATAACAACTGCACTGTATATCTGACAGACATTTTAAGGCACAAAGGAAGCTCTTTAGTAAAGACATGGATGTGCAGTAGAGACAGTGGAAATAATTATCCTATTAAAAAAAAGTCTAATCTAAAATCCCAAATTAAGTTTGGTTAAAATCCTGTATTTGTCACTTGAGGATGGCTGAGCTGCAAAAGAAATGTGGATGGGAGGGAATAATCTGTAGTGCAAGCAGAGACAATTAAAGGATGTTAAACAGTCCTAAAAGCCAAGGAAGCTGAAATAATGACAGAAATGGGATGTAGGAATATCAGCCATGTTAACTCACATGCACCATGATCAGTCAATACCATCATCAATGTCCTTCCTGTTTAAACACTTATTATTGTTTTTGCATGTGACAAGTTACTTGCAATGACTTTAAGATATTTGAGAACTTGGAAAAACAGATGCTGGGTGAAGTACAAGCATGAATTAATTACTGCAAAACTTCAAATATCACACAGCAATCACTTTATTTTACATCTTCTTTAAAACCTACAGTGGATGTTTTATTTTACTTTCAAAATAAATGCTTTCTAGGATATTTAAGCCATATTTAATCTTTTCTCTTGACTTCCAGTGAGACTGTTTTTTTTTAATGAAAGCTGATATCCTTACACAATGACATGACTCCAGGAGCTGTGGCTCCTGACAAAAAGCACCACTTTGAAGAAATTATCCAATCCATGAGAGCAGCTGGTTGCACTGGGTAATAACTAGTAACATGATCTGTCTCACTGAATAACTTTGAACACAAGTATTTTTTAGCTCTAAAGGATGGTTTTAAGACCTAAATATAAGTTACAGACACAGAAGTCAGTTTAATACATAAAATTTAATAAAGAAATAGGAAAACCAGTAAAGACATGAGGCAAATAGCCATAGTGCTTTACTCACTCTTGAGCTTTACTCACAGGAGTATTTGCTGCTGCTCCTGTGAGAAACATTCACTCACTGTCTGTTCATCAATCCCACTCCCTTTCTCCCCACACAGCACAGAATCCCCCTGGGAAGCACCCTGTTAATTTAAATGCCACTTGCCCATGTCAAGCCACACAAACAGACTCATTTCTGGAGCTGGAACAGGCTCTCTTCTGAAGAGAACACGCTGAAGGGCAGAACTGGCAGAGCAGCAAAGGTGCTCACACTGGAGCTCACATCCAGGAGGGAAATTTGGTAGAAATCCCAGGTTTCAATAAAGAAAGATCTTGATGAAATATATATCCAGACATTTCTTCCTCAGCCCAGTGGGAACCATCAAATGGGTTTGGGGAGCCTGTTCCAATGGGTCTCTGCTCTCTTCTGAAGAGAAGCCTCTGCACTTGTCAGACCTCAGTTTTCCAGGGATTCACCTGGACACCCTCTCTTCTTTCACACATGTTAAATAATGAATTTACCCACTAATCTTTTGGCATTGTTACACAGATTTATTGCCAGCTTTTTCCAGTGTCATGATCTGTCCCTACGAACGGGGTTCGTGATGGTTCGTGGATTGATCTCAGGGTGCAAAAAACCGACACAGCACAGGGGGTTTGCAATGATAATCAAAACAAATGCACCTTTATTGAATTTATTGAATGACCACAGCAAAATGTGATAGTGGGATTAAGGGAGAGAAAAATATAGAGAAAGAGAGAGAAAAGAGAGAGAGAGAAAGAGGGGGATATAGCTACAAAGTCCTTTGGTCCAGTCCAGTCGAGGATCCGCCTGTTACGTCAGGGAGATCTTGAAGTCTCTGGCTAACTCAGAGGTTTTATTATGATAACTCTATTGGAAATTGTGAGGGGGGGGAACAGATACAATAAGGAATAGATGTAACAGGTAGTCCATGTTCTCAGCAGTAAACCAGAGCCATTGTGTTCTTGGTCCAGCGGTCACAACCTGCAGGCAAACATCTCGCTTTGGTCAGCTTGCCTCCCCCACACACCTGCCCCGGGCTGGGGGTTTCAGTCCCAGTCCTTGGGAGGAGCAGAGGGGCCTTTTCACATGGGGGTTTCAGTCCCAGTCCTTGGAAGGAGCAGAGGGGCCTTTTCACATGGGGGTTTCAGTCCCAGTCCTTGGGAGGAGCAGAGGGGCCTTTTCACATGGGGGTTTCAGTCCCAGTCCTTGGAAGGAGTAGAGGGGCCTTTGCACATGGGGATTCCATGTCTCAGTCCTTGGGGGGAGCAGAGGGGCCTTTTCACATGGGGGTTCCATGTCTCAGTCCTTGGAAGGAGCAGAGGGGCCTTTTCACATGGGGGTCTCATGTCTCAGTCCTTGATGGAGAGGCTCCTTACATCTCAGTCTGTCTGTCACAGTGGTTGCAAACGACTGAGAGGGGTTTTCTGCAGGAGACCACCTGAACTCAGGAGAATCCAGCCAGGCCGAGAGGTGGGACAGCTCCCAAGGCTCTTGTTGCAAAAAAGGCACAGTGCCCCCTTCTTCTTCTCGCTGGGCTCAGTGTAGCGTACAGCAAACAACACCTGTGAAAACAATAACCTAGCAATGTTCTCAGGTCTCAGGCCCACAGCGTGTGTGACTTTCTCCTAACAGAGAAGACAGGAGAGGTCTTCTCTTCAGTGGTCCTCAAATGACGATCGTGAGGCAGATGAGGGAAAATTGGGACAGACTCTCACACCAGTCAAGTAGCCAGAGTGTCTAAGAGCCTTTGCTGGAGTCACAGCATGAGCCAGAGGCACTGGGAGGGAGCATCCTGGAGCTGCAGCAGGGCCAACATCCAGCACAAGTCACAGCAAGAGTCACAACTGGGCTTGTCAGACTGAGCAATGAACACAAGCACAGCCTCATCCCACCAAACTGAAACAACCCAGCCTCCTAAACACATGGAGAAAATCATTTCAGAACAACAGTAGCATTAAAAAAAATAAACTCGTGTCCAGGAACACGCAGTTCCAACTCAATTTTAGCACAGCCCTTCCTCCAACACCCAGGCAAACAAAACGTCAGAAAATTTGGTTTCAAATTACCAAAATTGTTCGGTCTTTGAATGTATTTTCTTGAGCTAACCAGAGATGGAGTGTGTTTTCCAAATCCTTCACTCAGAGACAGAGCAGATTTGTAATCTCCATGAGGTCCCTGTGCCCCACAGATGTGTTTTGGCCACCTGAAGGTTCTGCTTTGCCTGCCCTGTCTGCAGTTCCTTGCAATCATTCCTCCTCTGCTGTCTGAAGTTACACACTGTGGTACAATATCTGAGCAAGTGACTAAATCCTTCTGGTACTTCCTTTTGTGAGTGGAAGTTAATGAATTGATCTGGGAAGCACTTTTGCCCCAGAAACTCAACAAGATTCATTTTGCCCAAGATTACAACCAGTTTATAGCTGCCCAGGATCTGATGCTATTCAGAAACTCCAGTGTTGGTGATTTTTATATTACTTATCCAATTACTGCAATGAGACAATTTTTTATATTACTTATCCAATTACTTTTGTATTATTTATCCAATTACTGCAATGAGGTCTAACAGTCTTACATAATTGACTGCTCAACACAAAAAAGCCTAAATTCAAAGGAAAATGCAACAGAGGACTATTGGGAGGAAAAAACCTCAACCAACCACAAGTTTTGTTTGTATCTCTCACTTTAGATTCATTCATGCAACATCCAGAAGTAACAGGTATCTGTAGTACACAGGCACAGCAGCAGCAGGGTTGTCTCTGAATCACAGCCCAGAAATTGTTTGTGTTTTGAGCTAAACTTTCTCCTCTAAGAATTTTTAATTTTAAAAAAAAAATTAATTTTTAATTAAAAAAAAAAAAAGCCCAGCCTGGTATCAATTATCACCATCACCCCCCTCCTCCTCCCACCCCTATCTAGTTTGTAAAGCCCCATTTAATATATTTTCTTAAAGCTGTGTAGTGGTTTCAAGGACCTCTGCAGGGGGAAGCAGCCAGGCAGGTTCTGTGACGCTGGTGCTGGGTGGCAGCAGCACAGGGTGGGAAACATTGAACTTCATCCTCAACAAGTATCAAAAGGAGACTTCATTAAAGCCAAAGATTTTTTGCAGTGAGGTAACAGCTTATAGTGTATTGCAAAGAGATATGAGAAAGGGCAGATTTTTCTTATCTTTTGTTATTGGAATTGACCCTCAGGGTCCTTAGGCCTTGGTGAGAGCTTAAGCAAGCTTAGATCAAGGAAGGATTTTGAAATTGAATTTATTCAGATTAGCAAAACCTTCCATGAGAGGATTTACTCTCAACAAGCTGTTGCCAACTCGGAGCTTAGAAAGCCCAGCACATTTTACTGATTTACAATCAACTTTTTTTTTTTTTTTTAAACCCAAGGCTAGCCTCATTAAAATGTTTGCCATCAACATTCACACAGTAGCAAAGATTCCCTGCCAAATGTTTATTTATGGGTGTTTTCCTTGCTTGTTCAGATAATTTTCATTCAGATGACGTTTCGGGGTTTTAGGAAAAAGACATTGTAAATAATGATACAGGGGGAAGTATGAGAGGAGGAATGCAGTAATGAAAAAGTGCTCTATTAAAATGAAAGCTGCTTCTCAGTCACTGCTTCATTTCACAATAAAAACATATCCAGACTGCACATAAAAAACTTTGCTCTTGCACTTGATGTATTGATTTTGATGTTTCTAGCTCTAAAAAAGTGAATTATATGTTCCTATTTGTGTCCTGTGACATGCATGGAGCTCTCTCTCAGTCCCAGCTGTTTCATTTCAGCAGGGAAATAAAAGTGTAATGAACTCCAAGAGAAACCCAAGCCGTGCTCAAACCACCCAGCATTTCAGCATCCACTTTGCAGGGACAGGACTTTATCTCACAGCTCCCAAACCCAATTTGCATGGTTGAAATTCATGATGTGCTTGCCCTGGGAAATCTCTTCAGGCAGAGGAAGAAGGTGCAGCAGGACTTGCTCAGAGGTCACTCCTGGATGGCTCTGCCAGCTCTGTGCCACCCCTGTGTTCTGCAGAAATTCCATTTTGGCAGAGTGGGAAACCTCCCCATCCCTGGGGAGGGCTTGAGGACACAAATGCAGGAACTCACCTGTTGGGTTCAGCATTGTTTTGGTGCCTCAGGCAACAACTGAACTGCAACAGTCTGGCTCAGCCAACTTCTGGTAACACACTCTAAACAGTACTTTTATTTTTTTTTTCAATTAAAAATTTAAAGCCAGAGCAATACTGAACTGTTTGTTGCAGCTCCTCAGTCTTGTGACTTCTTTCTTGGCTGAACCTTAGAAATGTATTTTGCATTTCAATGCTAGCTGTGAAAATCCATCAGGGAAAAGTGAAAATATATTAATACTGAAATTGCGTATTAATATAATAATATAAATACATATTATGATAATATAATTATATATAATATATAATATAGTTATATATAATTATATATAATATAATTATATTTATATATATAATTAATTGTGTATTAATATAGGGTGAAACAGTGCAAGGAGCCAAACCCTGCAGCACTTGCTAAGAGCTCTTACACTGAGTGAATACAGGAACTATTTTACCCAGATTTAATTTCCTCAGCACATTCAAATTTCTCCACATGTATCAGTGCTTATTTTATTTCTCCAGCTAAACTGGTTTTCTTTGAGTTAGAGCTTTATTGTTTCTTAGTATAAAAAGGAAAAATAAACTCTAAGTATGCACCTTTCTTAGTGTGGAAGATTTTTTGTAGTATTTATCCTGAATTATATCTGTTTTGAGAAACAAACAAGCATAATTTTATAAAGCCTCCTCAGAAAAATCTTCCAATATCAATCCATAAAATGTTTTCACACCTTTAAAGTGTTTTGGGTTTTTTTAACCTGAAAAATATGAGAAAAGTATATTTAACAAGGAACACTTCTACATAAACAAAGCTCAAACCTTGTAGAATATTAGAATCAAGAATCAAATAGAATCAAGAATCAAATAAAATCAAGAATAACTACTCGATTTTTTTTAATAATCCATTGTTTTCATGTATTTCTGATTCTGATTTAATTTTGTTCCTTGGAAATGAAAGAATTAACTATGAAATTTTATCAAGTAAAGACCCAGAAAGCTTTTTTTTTTTTTTTTTTAATGGAAGCTTTTAAGAGAAACTACTACAAAGGACTTTGAAGTCCAATCTTACATGCAGCTCCCTTAAAGATGGACTGGTAAAGGCACTTGTGAGCTAGAACAATTAATGAGATCTCAGCCTTTGCACCTCTGGTGTTTGCAACAGTCCTGCTGCCAGAGAGCTTTCTTCTTGTGATTAAAAAGCAAGTAAACGTTCAGTAAAAATGTACATAAATTTTCTTTGCATTACTGAAAAAACTGTAAATTTTTAATTAACAGAATTGAATTTTTCCTGCAGACAAATGGGATTTTCTTTTTAAGCGTGCATATATTTTGCACTAACAGCAATTTCTGAAAAATCATCTTCCCTGATGCATGGTGTGTGCTGAGAATATGCTTAAGGTACATGGGATTCCCCTTTGCCCTTTGCCAAAGTGTGCCCATGCATGTGTTATGGGAGCCAGGTTTGGAAACTGCTGCAAATTCGAATTTTGTATACTTGCCTAGCCCTAAGCCCATTGTGCATGGCATTAGGCCATTTCTTGTCAGAAAGATTACTGTTGTATGTATACTATCTCAAATGGTCTTTTTGTGACCTTGCTCTGTGCCCTGAAACAAATGAAGCAGGTTTCTGGCAGAGGTTTTTGGTTGTTTTTTTTTTTTTTTCCCCTGATGGGCATATTAGGAGTGGGGGGGAGAAGAAGGAAAAAAAAAAATCATCATTACACATGCGGTGCACCAAGGCACACAGAGTTCCTTGTGAGCCCACTGAGAGAAGCAGGCACAAAGAAATAGTCATTGCAGCTACAATGGGGGAGATCTAGTATGCATTTCCAAGGAATCACATTTTGGGGAGAATTACAGAATAATTACACATATGCTTAGATCATGAGCATTCAATGAAGCGGACAATATTTTGAGGATTTAAGATGTTGGTGTTGTGGTCGTCTCTAAGAAACCAGGATAATTCAGACATTCAAATGCAAAAATGCACCATTTGGAGAGTGTAATGCGCTCTGTTCTGGTCAGTGTTACAAATTCGGAAAGGATTCCCCGGCTGCAGACATCAGCCACTTAATACTTAAATCTGTTTCCAAATGTAAAGCATACAACAAAAGTCCTTTGCATTAATGAAATGGATCCTAACACCAGTGGAGTGACACATTTCATTAACGTGTCACATTACAGATGTAAAATATAATTACAACAGATATGCCTGTCCTACAGCTTGATAAAACCCGTGGATGAAATGTTGTTTAACTGATTATGCAATAAACCTCCATCTCAGTCCCGTCATTTTCTGGCTGTACACTGAGCTAATTTCATGCCAACATACTGAATTTCTCAGCCTTGCAGCTACACTTAGGGCCGGCTCAGCCACATCAATTTGATTTCTGCCGGTACAACAAAAATATCAGGCCATGATAATTGTCAACTGCTAATTAATTGTTAGGAAGCGCCAGCAAATGAGTGCAAATGTATTTTGGGTTTCCCTACCAGCATCGCAGCATAAGCCATTGGCACTCAGGCTGGCTGTGCTTTTAAGTACAGAGAAATGCTACTACACAAGTTTAAAAAACTTCACATTGTTTTCTCTCATATTTCATAAAAGCAGAGCCACTGAGACACTGAGTACAGCAGAGAATCAGCATCTAACTCTTATTTCTTTTCACCTTCTCCTTTCTTCAAGTCTATTTCATACTCTTTAAAACATGGGACAGGTTTTGATCTTCTACTTCCTTCAGATATCTTTCAGTACTATTTAAAATATGGAGCAGGTTTTGCTTCTCTGCATCTGGTCTCATTATAGCTGAGAGCAAAAGAACAGCATAATCAGTATGCAAATGAGTGTTACAGCATCACTCATGTGAGCCAGGGTGTTCTGCAGTCACCAAAGGAAAAACAAATGTATTATTATTGCTGTTATTGTTATTACTATAGCTAAAATATGCTAAAATTATTATATCTAAAATATGCCTTTGCAAATTGGTGAAACCATGGCTGTAGTCTGAAATCTTGTCCTCGGACGAGCACGCTGCAGAATTTATGGGGCTGTTGGTGTGACGAGAGCCTGCTTGGAAAATGATGAAGTCTGGCAGACTGTATGTCATTGTGGCTTCTGCAAACATTTACTTCTGGGAAGTCCTGATACAGGGCTAGTTTATGGCAAGAACAGCCTTCAGACTGAGGCACGGGAGGGCTGGAAACCCAAGAGGGGATTTTCCACAGGGAACCCCATTCTGGGGTTACAGAGGCAGCACAAAGTCGAGCTCAGTGTTTGAAGGCTGAACCACCACAAAATGCAGCCTAAGCAGAACAGTTACACCCCTTCAGAGCTTCTGTCCAGGCAATACAATGAATCTGAGACAATTCCCCTAGCTCTTCTCCCAAATCACACCACCAACATAAAATAATAAGGTCTTTTCCAAGAAATTCGGACAGATTTCCCTTCATTTATACTGTGGTTCAATTAGCCTCTCTGATCCCCTTTGTGGGCTTTAGCACTACTCTTGGTGCATTAGCATTGAGGTTTAAAACTTTTGCTTCAAATTAATCTAATTAAATTTATGAAAGCAAATTAAACTCAACTTATTAAATGTACTAAACAAAAATCATCCACCGAACTGTCTTACAAGTCACAGGATTTTAGAGCCTGAAGAACCTGCTAAAAATCTCCTACTTGGATCATTCTAGACTTGAGGGGTTTTAATACTTTTCAGTGGACTTTTTATATCTTTGTGTTTCTTGGCAGAAGAAAAGAAATTAATAGACCTCATAAAACTCTTTAAAAAACAACAAAGAACAAAACAACAAAAAAGAGAACCCAAACCCACACAACTTTATGTTTCTCTGACACTGCTGATGTAATTCTGCCTATCAGGAGATAAAGTCACTTGGCAGCAGTGAAGCATCTTTTTTGAAACTTTGAAATTTTTATGAAGCACAGGCATCATGTGCACATGAAGTACTCAAAAAGAAAGGAAAAGATGGCAAAGCTGGTAACCAGCAACAGGTCCCTACTGTGTGCAAGAGTATGGAACTCTCAACTTATAAAGTTTATTTAAAATCCTGGTTTTGTTTTAAACTGCCACAATAAGTGAACAGTAATTATAATC
This sequence comes from Agelaius tricolor, assembly GCF_023055355.1. NCBI lineage: Eukaryota > Metazoa > Chordata > Aves > Passeriformes > Icteridae > Agelaius > Agelaius tricolor. Next base: position 1,135,270 of record NW_027269327.1, read on the forward strand.
AGGAATAATAAAATAATAATAATAATAATAATGATTTAAAAATTCAGGACCCTGTGGACCATCAGGTTCATATGAGCTGTGAAATTCAAGTGTAGGTCACAAAATACAAATGTGTGAATAATATACATAAAGGTAAGCAATTCCCTTGATGCAAAAATTGTAAATGCCCTTGAAAAAATAAACAATTATCTTTCTATGATAGAACATAGAGAAAAACATGGTCTAGTGTACATTCAGTCCTTGCTAAAACAAAAAGGAAATAAAAAGAGAGGAATATACTAAATAAAATAACAAAAAAATTGAACTTCATGATTAAAATAAGTGATAAACATAAGGTTACATCTGTAGCGTTCTATTACATGAGGATATAAACCAGGCAGAATTCACTTGACATAAATGTTTGGATTGAAGAAGCTTCTGCTGTGAACATGGAAGTGGAACAGGCATTTGCAGTAGCAAAGAGCACCTTGCCAGTGCTGTGATTCCCCACTGATGAGACTGTGCCAAAGACTTGGCTGATGCACCATCCTAATGGATGGACTCATTTTCCCCCAGAATCTTCATGTTTCTCTCTAAAATGTAAAACCTAAGGGCTTTTCTCAATACATATATTTTAAATTTGGTTATGCTTTGCTGGCAGCACACCTTCACATGATTTAGATTGATTTAGAATATGTGTTGATTTAGAGTATGACTGTGTTGCTTAAGTCTCTTTATGTTTCTGCTTATTATTAACCGCAAGTCATGAAAGAATTATGAGTTAATTACTTTAAAAAGAATATTTTTATTCCCTTGTAGTCATGTCACACTTTCATCCACCATAGTTTAATTGCATACTTTTTATGTACTTTACTGTGTTACAGTGACTTTCAAGCAGCACCATGCATACTTCTTTAGATGTTACCAGAGCTGAGAAATATCAATAAAAACCTTCATTACTGGGACCTTAGTCTGGGGAGACCTAAGGCAAATTTTTTAAGCCATCTATTATCAATTCAAGCTCCCCTGTTTCAGCAATGACTGAACAGCCCTCTTACCTCCTTTGTGTTTCTGGAGTCACATCTCAGCCATTGTCATTCCAGCCCAAAATGCAGCATGGGCTGAACCCCCACCTTGCTGCTCTCGCTGTAGTGGAAGGATGAGAAAGATGATGGGGAGCAAGGGAAAGGGGGAGAGTCATCCTCCATTGCCACCATACAGTGCCTGGAGCTCTTTCTGCCAGCAAATTCCATTGCCAGAGGCCAAACCCATTCCATTCCAGCATTCCAGCCAGTATTCCCTGTGCTCATACCAGACATGGCAGATAACAGGCAGGGGTTTATAGGGAGCATTTACAAATACTCCTAGGAGTGTTCCCTCACACCTGTTGATCTTAGACATCTTTGCCCCCACTAGGTTCAGTAAGAATAAATTCCATGTAAATGTACAAGACAGAGGTAAATCTGATCATATCAGCCTAAATGAAATAGCAGCCACTCATTCTGATGGGACTGTATTCAATCCTTCCTGTGGTAACTGCAGACTTTGAAACAAAAGCTCCACAAGTAGTGGAGATCTGTACAGTCATCTGTAAAACCTCACTCTTCCTACTGTCCCTAACAATATTTTGGTGATATTATCCTTAGCACAGCACTGGAGTAGATGTCTGAGCAGTTTATGTTTTCCATCAGCATTGTTTTTTGCATTGTGCTGAAAGATTATGGAGAGGGAAGAAGCAGGACATCAATCAAGGCTCAGCTGTCAGACAAGAGGAATGAATTTGGGAGTCCGATTTAATTTCATTTTCACAGAGAGTAAAACTACTATGCAGTTTTGTAGCTCAAGCCTTCCCACAGGAGTTATTTGTTAGGCCCTGCAATGCTTTTGCTTAGTCCAGCTTTATGTTTTAGGAGCTGCTGACCTGAGTGAGGTTTCTTCTTATGCACACCAGCACAGGCAGCCAACTCCAACCCTTCCAGTCTCAAGTGAAGTGCTCCATGGGAGGAGATACACAGCTATCTACCAGCAAACAGAGCAGTGGTCCCTGTCTCACACTTGCTGGGTCTCTGTTGTTGCCTCAGAAAAGCCAGATCCATTTCTTCCTCTTACTCAGACCTTCCTTTTGATTAACAGCTAGAAGAATTTCCCTGTTCAATCATGAACTGGTTAACTAAATAAAACTTCTGCTAGAAATGCAGAAGAACACTGGAAACTCAACATCCTCAGAGTTAGAAAACAAGAAGTGGAACACATTCTAAAAAGGATTTATTGAGGTCTTAATATGTCTTGGCTGTTCTTTGACACAAAAATGTCTGGTGGCTTGGGAAAGCATATTTGCATTATCACATCCCCACTGGCAAACAAGACTCCATAGGCTCTACTGTGGCTTCCACATTCTCCATAAAAAGAGACAGGAAAGCTCTCCCAGCATGGCTCAGTTTGCTCTGTGTGTCAGCCAGTCAGGATACATATTTCACCAAGCACAAAAGCAATGTCATGTATTCCTTCCACAGAGCCACAGGAAAGTGCAGGGGCAACTCTGACAGAATCACCAACACCTCTGTCAGAGATCACCAAAGAAGTTTCATCAGCAATGAAACTCAGGCTACAAGGAGTCTGAAGCTTTCTAAGGTCACTCAGAAACATCCTGTTCATTATTATGGGTTCAGGCAATGGCCAGATCTGCCTGGCACACATGAGTTCCACACTGTAAAGTAAAGAATGTGATATCCATCCAAACCCACCTGCCTATTTGTTAGGATGCTCTTTGCAGATGGTCCCTGTAATGTACTGGAAAAGTCCGTGACCTAGAAAGATTTGGAGTTGCATCTCTGCCTAGCACTACCTAACACAGCCCCATGTTTATTCAAATAGCCTGAAGGTAGAATCATGGAATGGTTTGGGTTGGGAGGCACATTCAAAGATCCTCTAGTCCAACCTCCAAGATGAGCAAGATCTAGCCTTGCAAATATTTGTGTGCCTTCCAAATACCCAAAGCCCTGAACATGGCATTCATTTTCAATCTGAAATGTTTAATCATGTTTACTCTGAAATCTAATAAACCACCCCTCAGATGCAAACCAGCAAACAGTAAAAGTAGAAAAGCTCTGTGTGACTTCAGGTCTGTTCTAAATGATGACCAACCCAAAACATAAAATACAAATTTCTCCACAACACCATCTTGCTGTGGAACAAAGGACACTGCAGCACTCCACAATTTGGCTGGCTTTTCACGCTCTCCCTATTCTTCCAGGGAAATCTTAAGCCATGAAATTTCTTTTTTGTTAACGCAAAGACATGGTAATGTCAAGCATTCATGACCATAAGCATGGAAAATTGATGAAATTACAGTGTGTTCAGGAAAATAATGCAGTGATGACAGAAAGAATCTCTGCTTGTATCTGTGTCCTGGTGGCAGCTTTTTGAACAGGTGAACATTTTTTCCTCCCTCTATGCAAAACATCTCTTTGCATGAATACATCAAATAGATGCCCAGGGAGAAAGGTCAAAGGGAAATACTCACACAAATAATTAAGATATGAAGAGACAGTGTATTAGGTTCAATCATGCTTTTTCCACTGTCTTATTCAGTTGGGGTGCAGTTCCAACGTGACACAGGACACTGTCTGCAAGGCTCTATAAAAAAAGCAACAGAGCTGGGCTTCTTGCTGCCCCAAAACCAGGACGGGCAGAGGGTGGATAAACAGGGTATCCCTCTTCCAGAGGTCCTCACAACCCAGCAAGGGCCATCTGGAAGCTCCACAACCCCATATTCTGGGCACTGCTTGTTTGGTCCTGCAGCTACAGTGGGATCTTCACACCCCTTGGTCCCACAGAGTGGCCAGGTGAATAAATAAATAAATGAATACATCAGGCCCAACAGTCACGTGTGACACTATCTTGGGCAGCTCTTGAAAGGGTCAAGAACTGGTTGAAACATTAATTACACTAAGAATTCCATCAGTAACATTAAAGGCTAAAATTAAAACTAGAAGACTAGGGGGAAAAGAAAGAGAGTTAAATGAAACAATAAGGAAAACTAGAGAGAATGAATACAGGTGAACACTTTACTCTAAGAGCCTGCCAGGACCCCCTCAGACTGGGGGGAGCACTTGGCTATTTCCCCAGTCCAGCTCTCCTATCAATGGGAGTTCCTCCCCACAAAGAGTGTTCCCCTAATTTGTGTGTCAGTTTGCTCTGCTTGGGGACAGAGTCTTCTCTGCTAAAGAGCAAAGCTCACAAGCCTTTCTGACCAGCACCTAGCTTTCATCATAGACCAGCAATGTGGAGAACTTGGTCATAAATAGGAATACTACTCCCTCAAGGATGGGATTGCTTTGCTGGGAAGATATCCACCATAGTAACTTCAGACACTCACACAGACAGGGTCTCCTCCTTTAAGGGTACCCCAGGAAAAGGCATTCTCTTCTGGTTTTTTTCCTAAATTATTCTTTCCATTATGGCCACACCCTGATTTTAAAAGAATGGTTGCAAGTAATCACAATGACCATGATGAAAGCATAAAATTAATCTAATAGCAACACAGTTTCTTCTAACTCAAATTTATCAGGGCAGGAAATACTTCCAGATATTTCTTGGAAATCCTAGCAGTAATATGTAGTTTCTTACAATTTTTCAGTCTTACATGAATGTCTAGATTTCAGATTTCCCACAAAGGCATCTTTTCCCCAGGCAGACAGAACACACTCCTGTTTATGTGTCTTTTTTGGCCAGTAGGTGCACAAGTATTTAGGAAGGGGTCACACAGTCACAGCCTCCCTCCCATGCCCTGGACAGCTCAGCTACAGCTACTGAACACACAGTCTGAGGCAAACTTGCCACCATTTGCCTCCTCTTTGGCTTCAAACAGGAGACTGCATGTCACAGAAGCTCATGCCCATATTCATTATGGGGAAAATAAATGCATGACTACATTTCCCCGTGGTTCAGTTGCTGCAGGCTGACACAAACCTAAGCTTTGGTTTTAAGGCAGCTCTTCATTTGCCACAAATTTGCTTCTCCTTCAGTCTCTGGGCAGGGACCCTGCAGTGAATCAGGGCAACCCAACGAGGGGGAGAGAAAATGATGCATCTGACTCCATGGATATCAGAAGGCTAATTCATTACATTACTATACTATATTATTCTATATTATATCACAGTACATCTAAACTGAATCTGCACAAGCACCCAACTGCACTGAAGTGCCCAGAATCTCATGGTTGTCAGCCCACAGCCCCCACACCCACACCCACACAGGCCCTGACAGGCCAAAGAAACTAAACACCATCACTGTGGGTGAACCATCTCCATATTGCACCTCTGTGGCATAAACACAGGCTCAGTTGTGGGATCTCAGCACATCGTTCCCGATGTCCAGAGATGCCAGGAGAACCCTTGGGGGTCTCGAAAACCCTGGAATGTTGCCAAGAGTGCTTGGTGGCTTGATTTTGATCCATCCACAGAAGTAACAAGAGTCTGAGGACAAGAGAATCACTGTAGAGTACAAGGTGTAAAAGAGACACATTTAGAGGGTGAGATATAGACTTTAAGGTTTTTGGTACAGGGGGGTTATGGAGACAAGATGGAGGGATCAGGGCGTGTCTTGTCCTTCTTCTTTCTTCTTCTTGTCCTCCATCTCCTGTGATGATGTTGGCACTTAGAGATTGGTTTATGGTGAAGGTGCACTTGCCAACATGGGTGAAAAGCATTGGGAAATAAAGGTAAATATTGTGTACGTAGATTTTAGTATAAAAAGACATGACCGCCCCGTGGGTGGTCAGAGAGTGCCTGTGACTGCTTGCAGATCAGACCTCTGTTGGGCAGACAGAAAAATTTTGTAGATAAGAAATAATAAACAACCTGAAGACCGAAAGCTGAAGAGTCCAGACTCGTCCTTTGCATCGCGTGCCACCAAAGAACCACTCTACCCGTGTCGGGGCAGAGACAGACAGCCGGACCCGACACTCAGCAAGTGAGATAAGAACTGTTTGGATCATTCTTTTCTCTGCTTCTCTCACTGCCTGTCCCAGGTTCAGGGAATATGAATCCCACAGGGCCCTGCAGTTCCCTGGCCCAGTTTCCATCCAGCCCCCAGGTCTATGCATCCCAAGGTTTCCTTGCTAAGGATATCTTTCTGGGCTTCTTAGCCAAGCCAGCTGATTGGCAGCTGCCATCATACTGCTACTACTTTTTAAAAATCATAAATCCTTCTTGTTGTCTTTTTAGTTGAAGTCACCCCTTAATGATTTCCTGCACATGTCTGGGAAACAGAACTGTTTTCTTAAAAATCTGGAATTCATATATAAGCAGAAGGCTCCAGAAGCAGATGTACCTCACATCTAAAGCTCTGCCATAAACTGGAGAGAAGCAGCACCACAGCTCCAGATCCCAAATCTTACCCAAGCCCTGCATTTGGAGACAGCAGGAGTGAAACTCTGCCATGCCAGACAGTCGTGCTTTACCTCCCCCAGGCTCCAAGCAGCTTCCCGAAGCACAAGGCAAATGCAAACAGGGAGAAGTCCTGTACAAAATAAACAGGAGCTGAAGGCAGGGCGGCTGCACAAGTGCTGCAGGAATGAATGGCAAGCTGTGTTTTCCATCCTCACCATCACTCCGCTGTGCTCATGCTCATGTTGCCCTCTCGTGGCTGCTGGGACAAAGAAGCAGCCCCTACCTCAACCCGCTTAGGACGGAACTGCGATCATAGATGTATTTTTGGAAGTTTAAGGCCAGCTTTTTATCCCTAAGAGTAATCCATTATAGCAAGGATTTGTTACACTGGTGATTCTACAAACATCCTCACATCTTTCACAGAAGGTTCTGTGGGGTTGGAAGGGACCTTAAAGCTCACACAGCTCCAGCTCCCCTGCCAAACCACACCAGTTTGTCCAGAGCACCATCCAGCCCAGCTTCCCTGGGCAACCCCTGCCAGGGCCTCACTGCCCTCACAGGGAAGGATTTTTTCTGAATATCTCGTCTAAATCCACCCTCCTTCCCCTTAAAGCCATTTCCCCCATCCTGTCACTCCATGTCCTTGTCCAAAGCCCCTCTTCCTGTCCCCATGGCAGCCTCATCTGCTCCCACACACACAGCACCATCACCTTTGTGATGCACACTGAGCACATTCATACTGATTTTGCTGCTTTGCTCCACTGCTTTATCCCAGCACGAAAATTCAAAGGCTTCTCTCATTGACACAAATGAGTTTCCTCAGATCAAGTGCAAGCAAGGGAAGCCCCTCAAGCTCCCAGCTGAGGTTCCTCTGTCAGTGCCAGGGAAGCCATGGAAAGCACTGTCACACCAGAGACCATCCAGCAGTAGGAACTGGTCTGTAAGGGCACCACCACCACCAACAGCACCCAGGGCCTCAGGGTTTCTGTCAGGCAGTGACTGCCACTCTCCCTTCTCCCAAAAGCCATTCAAGCTCTCAAAGCCCTACAGCCTCCTCTAATGCCCACGGATTTCACCCGCAATTAGCTGGCTTACCAAATACTCTAGAGATGAGCCTTAATCTCCTGGTGGGTCAGTGATTAAGGTACAAAGTGTGAATAAGCCCTTATAATCAGAGGACGCTTAATATACATGAGGCATAGATACTGTATGCAAAATAAACTTTGTTTCAGCAACAAAAAGAGCATCAGGATGGGGTGCTCAGGGGGGAAAAGAAAAGCAGTTTCATTTCTGAGAGGTTTTAGCTCTTCCTAAAAGCTGTCTAAGTTAATTCAGGAAGACAGATAATTGCTACAGATGGACAGAGTGCCAGAAGAAACGGGATCCAAAAAACCACAAAATTGTCAGAACTGGACAAGACCCGCTATTCATCAATTTTGAGCCCTGAGAATACACTGAAATTATTTTTCCTAAACTATTTCTATAGCAGATGATGTTGCATTTCTCTCTTTAAACACAAAGAAAATAAATAAATAAATGATGTTTACAAATAAGCACAAAGAAAACAAATAAATAAATAAATAAATAAATAAATAATGTTCACAAATAAGCACAAACCTTTAAAAAAAAACAGTGCTGTGTGACACTGACCAAGAAAAAAAAATGCAGATACAAAACAAGTATGAAAGCACATTAATTTATATCCCCACAAAAAAACTAAGAGTGAAGAGAACCTTTCTATTGCTAAAGCAATATTAAAGCTTCCACAGCTAAAGCCACTAAGTAGGCACTGTTTACAATTTGATTCTACCACTACTTAAGAGACTCAGGAAGTTAACTTGAAGAGTTTCCACTTCAGAATTCCCTTTTAAATATTTCTCCCTGTAAGGTTTGACATTTCTTAGAGCTCTCGTTTCTGCAAATGCATGAAGCACAGAGCAGACACCTGGGACAGTAAATGGAATGAAGTCTCTTTGGTCTAGAAGGATGGAAGAGGAATCAGAAAATGTCTCAATTCTTCCCAGTTTGTTTCAAAGCAGCTGACAAATTTTTTGGGGGTAGAAAATTAATCTTGTTAATTGGCAAGGCATGACATATTCAAATGTTCAGAATCACAAGTCCATGGCTTTATCCAAACTCACTGTGACATAAAAGAGAACCTGTAACCAGCCCCAAGCCTTCCTTTTTGATACTGGGCTGATACTCTGTGAACCCACAGACATTTTTCTTCATAGATTACTAATTAAAACTTGAACTAAATTTCCACCAAGACTGAAAATTTGGGGGAGGAGTGTATGACAGAACCAAGGGCCACCAGCTGCAAGAAAGCACCCATAAACATGGAGCACCTTGGTGAGCTCTTGGGTCACTACAGGCTGATAACTCTACCCTAATAAACCACTCCAAGTAGAGATATGGTCTTTTCACTTTTCTGAAGCATGAGGAGAAAATTGGTGAGTTTAGAGTGAGCACGTGGTTGCCTTTTTCATAGCACTGTGGTCATCATTGTGGTAGCATTGTTTTCTCCAGCCCTGCCAATGAAATTTGATCTCAGTCTGAAGCAGTCAGTGGCGGCTGAAACGCTGCAGTGTTCATGGAGTGCACAGGCCAGCTCTCAAACAATGCGTTTCATTGATAGGCAGTGGACGTGAGGTTTTGTTTCAGAAGCCAAATCCTCCCCCACAAGAAGAAACATTCCTTTCTTAAGTGTTCTGGCAAAAATTACTGTGCACAACACTGCTGAGAAGCTGGGCAGAGTCTGCAGGTTCATGAGGACTTGGGAACCACCTTAATGTCACTATAGGACACAAAAGAACACACGCTCACACCGTTCTCAAGGTGAAAGAGAAAAAAAGGGCTGTTTATTTTCTGACTCCAACATTTATAGTTTTCCAAAAGTGACAGTGGATTGGAGGGTGACAGTGGCACCTCTCCAATGCCACTGGTCAAACTAACAGTCTATTAACTCTCTCTTCCTCCATAAAGGAATGCAAAACAATGAGTTATTTACAGAAAGTGTGTGAGAAAATTCACTACAAGAATGTCAACATCAGAAGGCTTAGAAAATCTTAAAAACTCAGGGTGACACCTTGAGACTTTTTGTCCCTCTGCATTGAGTTGTCTGGGGTTGACACAACTTTGCAGCACTCGCTTTGATTTTGATTTAAAGCTGTCCTCAAAAAACCATTTAAAGTTAGTTATGAGCAAACCTCTGCAGCACTTCAGCTGAACTACAGCAGAAACAATTCGTCACAGCAACAGCTGGAACAAGATGTGTCAGCAAGATGAATGTCTTGTTCATGCACACTGCAATGCTGATCAGTACCAGAGGGGAAAAAAAAAAACCAGTCTGTTTCCAGCATGTTTTAGGCAAGAAGAAATAGCAGTGAAACATTTTATTTCAGCAAAGATAAATGGATGTATCTTATCAGATTTCTTAAAATAATCCTGGGCTAAGTAGAGCAGAAAGCTCCTGAACCAAGTCAAGTCTATTCATTTGTATTCTCAAGATCATTAAATGATGATCAGGCAGATGTCATCCAAACATCCAAAAATCTCCATTGGGAGGCTACCTCTTTCTGGCAGAAGTAAGTAGAGGAATTGGATTTCTCAAACTGTTCAATCTGAGTTCATTTTTTAGATTTCATAATTATTTAGCACCTATTTTAATTGCCAAGTACTATCCCTATGTAGTCTTAAAATTTGCCCAGGTCTTTATTGCCCAATGAGATTGTGGCAGGCTTTTGCACTGAAATTTCACACACCATGCCAAAGTAACTATGGCTCCACAGAAGCAGAGCACAGAGCACATCTTTTACTTTCTGGAAGTTAACATACACCTCTATTGGTCTCCAGGCATTAGGTAAGTACAGAAACAGACCAGTTTCTGCAGCTTTTGGCTCTGTGCACTCACTGAATTCCAGAAAAAGAAGAAAAACCCCCAACATTTTTGGACCTTTACCAAACATCTTGTGGCCAAATGTGATTGAAAGCAAATTTTGCCTGATTTTAAGTTTTGTTTTGAAACATTTGGTCTGGTTCTGAAATCCTTAAACTTTCTGTTTATTTCCTGCAACTACCACCCTTTGCTAGCAGCATTGTTACTATTTTTTCTTCACCTAACTTACTTACCCTTTACTAATTAAGCTTACTATTTGTGTAGATTTACCTTTTTTATCTCACTCCTCCCCTGAGTGTATCTGTGTTCCTATCCAGCACAAACCCAAGGCTGGCCCAGGGCATTATTTTCAGATGAGTTTCAAATCATGTAAAATTTGAACTTGACTGATATGGGAAGTGGATAAGGAATACTTGTGTTTGGGAGATTAGAGGGAAGGCAGAGATGTCCCATTTGACTTTTGCCATGAGTGGAAGATGAAACCATTGCAACTTCTTGCCCTTGGCTCTGATGTGCAGGACAAGCAGAGGAACAGAGGAAGACATCTCCTTTTACAGCTGGATTTGTTATTACTTCTAGATTAATTCATTCAGTAGGATTCTCTTCATCTCCTTCATGTTCCTTCTGCCTTTCTCTCCATTCCTTTGCAACTCTCAAATACCCCGAACATTAAAAAGTCAGTTAATATTACCTTGAACAAGTCACTCAAGTTTGAACACTAATTCTTAGATCTAAGAGGTATAGATACACATACACAAATACCTCTATCCCTTATAAATGTCTAAAAAGAGTCATGTATTATGAAGCTATAATTCTATTTTTTTAGCAGCCTACAAAATCAACATTAAATGCCTTTCTGCTAGCTTTCCTGACTCACAGGTATCACAGCTCAAGATTTTTTCCCCTAGCATCTCAATCCTCCATCCTGCACCATGGATTTAGAAGGAGACAAGATAACCAGGGCAGCTGCCTTCAAGCTTCATGTGCTTCAGTATGGTACAACCACCAAAACTGTAAAATCAGTGCAAACACACACGGGCAGGCTTGCTCTCTTTTTGCCTTCTAAAACTTCACGAGGAAGTTTTGCAAGGTTTCTGCAGAATGCAAATTACCACACATCCAGTCCAACCTTCCTGCTTTGCTGCTGCCCTAATCAGCTTTGCCAGTTGCATCCATGCAGTAAAGAATCCTGATTCCCTTGAACTCAGCCCCCCCAGGCTGGGGATGACAGGGTGGGAGTGTGCCACCTCAGATTGTCTCAGTGGCAAAGATTTGTGGGAAGTAATCGGGATCAAAAGGCATTTGCTTAAATTAGCCTTATCATTATGACATAGAGCCCAAGAAATCTTCACAAGGGAGAAAGTTTTTCCTTGAAACTTTGAGCTTTAGGGGTATTCAGGCCCTAAAAATTTCCAAAATTCTCCTCATAAGTAGTTTCAATGTACATATGTCATTAAAAATCATCCCCAGTGTACTTGTCAAAAATTAAAAAAAAATTAGAAAATTCCAACTTTTTGCCCTTCCTAACAGAAATCACTCCATTTTGACCACCTGATGGGCCCTTGGGGTTAATTAGAAAATCCCCATCAAGAGCTCAGAGGCCAATATCAGCTGTCAAAATCCCACATTCCCCTCTTTCACCTCTTTCAAGTGCAAAACAACCTGTGTCTGAAGATGTGCCAGAGAATAAAAGGGCACACCACAACCACTGTGGGCTCTGACTTAGACCTATTCATGGCCTCACCACTATGAATACAGCAAAATCTCAAATGAAAGTTTTAATCTCCCCACTGCATTCAATCCAAAGAGAAAAGGGCTTCCCTTTTAACAATTTCCCCCCTTAAATCTTTTGTGCTGCCGTGCTCCTGAAAAAGCTGAGATTTTGCTCAGCCCCAGCGAGGGCTTTTGCCACAGAAAGCACTGCACCTAACCCCTTTGTGCTGACATAAGAGTAAAGGTCTGCTTAGACCAAAAGTAACTCATGCAAAAGGCCTTCAGAGGGTCTAAACACAAACTGAACAAGATCAGAGTTAAAAGTGCAGGCATCTGATCTCACCCAGTTTGCCTTCCATGCTCCTTTCCCTTGTTTCCCAAAGGTGTGTGGTAAATACAAAGACGAGTGGGGAAAAACAAACATTGGCCAAAAAAAAAATATATAAAATAAAATCAGATGTTCTAATGCTGGAAGATGAAGACAGAAAAGTCCTCTTATTCCATAAGTCCTGTTATTCCATGTCCTCTGCATCTGTGTCCAGATGAGATGAGATCTCTCTCACATGTGCAGGTGAACACACCACACCAGAAAAGTGCAGGCTTGTTGTTACCCCAGCCATCACCAGCTGCTTTCCTCTCCCTGCAAGCAGACCCCACTCACAGGAAAGTCAGCAATAACTTCATTTTGCACTCAATTTCATGAATGCAGGAAAACAGCAAAGGCTATGATTTCATTAATGGCTCAGCCACGTGCAGGCACATTAATGGCCTGAAATGAAAACCAGAACAAGCACTGAGCATCTTCAGATGTGCTACTCCGTCTTTTGGGGGTGCTTTTTTGCCATTTTACCACAAACACACTTTTCATCCCACTTCACTGAGAGCAGAACATTCTTGCCTAGTGCCCCCAGCCTCCCTGGTTGTGCCCAGCCCCTCTCACCCATGGGGGCAAGGAGCTTTTCTATCCTGGAGGGACCCCAGCACTCCTTCTCCCCCCTTCCAGGGATTCTTGTTTTTTTCTCCTGGTGAGCAGCAACACCTACATTGTATGGGCAGAGACAGGGAGCATTCACAGCCCTCAGCAAGCCATTCACTCCAGGGCAGCTGGAGAGGCTCAGGGCTCGCCTTGCCCTCTTCACTCTTGGATGAGTTTTGTGCAAAGCTGGGGCTTGGGGTCCTTTCCATCCCAGAACCAAGCAATTAGTGAGAGGTGGAAAAAGGAGAGAAAGTGTTTTTTTCTTTCTTCATTGTTTGTTCTTTTTATGTTTGTTTGGAGCTAAATTATGTTATCTGGTTGCACTGGAAGGTATGTAAAAGCATACTTGGGGAGGAAAAAGGAAATGAGGTTTGATTAATTAATACGTCCTTGGGCTTTTTGCTTTTATACTAAAGGTTTGCAAATAGCACCTCCTATTCATGGAGCAGTGAGTGGAACTGCTGCTAGAAGAGAGGCTACTGGCCAAGCAAGATTAGGGGTGTTTTAATTTAGTATTGCCCTACTTCAGACAGTGACTCACCTCTTTTCAGAGAATGTTTTTGCAGATCAGAGTTCTAAAGATCCTAAGAGGCTGCTAACAACTTTTGTCCCCTGAGATTTGTGCTGTACTGACCAGGATCACATTCTAAAGCAGCACTGTGGACCTTTACACAATAAAACCTATGAAAAAAACTGAGAAAAAAAGTTTTAAAAATATCCCCCCCTCACAGCTTTACCCATCATCCCATCTCCTTTCTACTTTATTTGCTGTTGATGCAAAACCCTTGGATTTCTAATTGCATGTTATCATCATGCTTTATTTCTATTAGAGATGCACCAAATACCTCCCACCCCCTCAAAATTACATGGGCCACCCTTCCCTAGGAAGTTTAAATTTTGGTGTTCTATTTAGTGAACGAGATCCTATAAAAATGGAATAAACAGTGTGGTTTGTTTCTGGTGAGCCAAGCACTAAGATCAGTGAATTGGTTTTGTTGGTTTGTTAGTGATATAATTCATCATCTGTTTTTAGGAAAATATGAAAGTAAAGTAAAAATATCCATCATTAGTGCAAAATGAAAACATATACCAGGGATGAATTACATCCTTGGGTTTTCCTTTGGAGAAGCTGACTGTGCTAAGCCACTGAAATAGCACAGTGTGATCACATTGTGATGAATCAAGTAAGGCAGGGTAATTTAATATAAGTGTCATGATACAGCCACATCCTACTGGTGGCCAAGGCAATGTGCTTCACACCCAAATACAATCACTACAAAAAAAATTTTACTAGAAAATTGATCAATAGAAAAGGCTGTTGTTTTCCATATGACAGCAAAATTTTTTCGTCTTCCTTTTGCCTTTGCTAATACTAAAATAATAAAATATAATTAAATAATTATATCTTTAGGACCGAATAAATAATGTGAGAACTAATTACTACAGAAAATAATTGTGTCCTGTTGTTTTCCATAGTAACATAGTATTTTGCTATTCAAACCTAAAAATAAAAGTAAGTAATGGCAGATGTTTCTGGATGGTTTAGAAGGCTGTGCAGCCTTGTCCTGGTTGACACTGGACAGCAATCAGGAATATCCCAGTCAGTCCAGAGGAAGAGTCAAACAGTTGGTAAAACACAGAACTCCAAAGAGTGAAACACTCCCTTCATTCCCATTGCACAGACAAATGGGGGCAAAGAAGGAGCGAGGAGCCTGCAGGCCTCACTCAGATGGTGGCTCACTGTTGCCAGGTCAGGTGCAGTAAATACAGAGCACATGGGAGTCTTTCTTCACAGCTTGTGTAACCGAGCAGAAAGTTCAGTTTGAAGGCTTCAGGTCAGCTCTTTCCATCCTCTCTCCTTTCTAGATCCTGAATTTGTCAGACACCATTAAAAATCAGCAATTACAGCTGATATACGCAGGCTTTAAGGAGAGTAGCTATAAATAAGCTGGTAAATTGTGTTTTGTGATCCTGTTTGTTACATGATTAGAGACCTGATGGTACAGGACAGCAAATGGAAGCAGAGACTCATTGACCTGGATATTGAGAAATATCTTCAGTGTTTATTCTCAAGAGGCATTTTAGGTGTTCATTGGACAATTAAGCTGCCAATTAATTGACACGGGCAGTCTCTTGGTGATCTCCAGACAGCCCTTGTTGGAACCCAGGACATTGCTCTGGCTGCCCTGGAGACCCTGGCAGGGGCTCAGGGACCTTGGCACGGAGTCACAAACACCTGTGCCTTTGATTTTAGCCCATGGAAACAATTACCAACTTTGTGTGAGGAGTTACAAGCCACAAGGGTTTGAGTAGAATGAGAGTGAATTTGTCACAGGGTGGAAAAGTAGAATTTTGGGGTTTTTAGAATGAGGGTTCAAGAGGCAAGATGGAGGAATCTGGGCATGTCCTGTCTTTCTTCTCCTTCTTCTTGTCCTCCATCTTCTGCTGTGATGGTGGCACTTCTGGATTGGTTTAGGGTAGAGACAGACTGTCTAACATAGGTGATGGGTATTGGAAAATTATTGTAAATAAAGCACACGTAGTTTGTAGTATAAAAAGCCAACACCACCCCAAGGGCAGTGACTGTGCCACAGCCCAACCTGCTGGACAGACCTCAGCAGGTCAGAGAAGGAATGGAATGGATGAGAGAAAATAAACAGCCTTGAAAAGCAGAGCCGAGGAATCCTGACTTCTTCTTCGGTTGCAAGGCTGGGGAAAAAACCTCTTTAATACCTCAGGAGCCATTTCAGCAACACAAAACCCAAGAAGCCCTCACCTCCTGGCCCGTGCCTGGTGAGGCTGTCCCCATCCACCCCTCAGGTCAGTCTGGGTGGCAGCAGAGTGTGGCACTTCCTTTGAGGGTTCCCGGAGCACAGCATTTAAATAAAATGTCACACACAGCAGAGCAGGAATGCCCAACTCCCAGAGGCAGCAAAGCTGCTCTGTGCAGCTGCTGATGGGAACCCCGAGTCCAGGAAGCCAGAACAAAGGAGACCAGAGGGGCCACTTGGATAAATTCTCGAGAAGGTTCAACCTCCAGGAAAGTCCAGGGACAAGTGACAGCTCCAGCAGAATAACAGCAACTTAAAAACAGGGGAGGGTACTAGGGAGGATGTGTGACCATGTTCACAGGGGTTCTTGGATTGGGGAAGAGAGACGGGGATCTGACTCCATGTTTCAGAAGGCTGATTTATTATTTTATGATATATATTACATTCAAACTATACTAAAAGAATAGATGAAAAGGTTTCATCAGAAGGCTGGCTAAGAATAGAACAGGAAAGAATGATAACAAAAGCTTGTGTCTCAGGCAGAAAGTCTGAGCCAGCTGACTGTGATTGGCCATTAATTAGAAACAACCACATGAGCCCAATCCCAGATGCACCTGTTGCATTCCACAGCAGCAGATAACCATTGGTTACATTTTGTTCCTGAGGCCTCTCAGCTTCTCAGGAGGAAAAATCCTAAGGAAAGGATTTTTCATAAAAGATGTCTGTGACAAGGATACAAAACTTAACCAATAGTAGAACAGCAGGGGAGGAATGTAGGTGGGGATCAGAGTCCAGGTAACCAATAGGGGATGACATGGGAGGGGATCAGGCTGGGCACACCAATGGAACTTGCAGGTGTTAGAAAATTAATCCACAAACACAAGAGGTTTATGTCCACAAAGGAGACAGAGGAGTCCTTTCTGGCTTTATTCCAATAAAGGGAGAGGCCATGGGGCATTCCCCTGGGACGTCTCACATTTTTGGAGGATGCAGCCTCCTTTTTATCCCAATTTCCCAGCTGCACTTCCCTTCTCTCTTTCCCCATTGGCTGAGGGACTTGAGAGGTTCAGACTTCCCAAAACACCTGATCCCAGAGATTTCCCTCTGATGTATAACCCTCCCTTTTAATTTTAATTCTTATGGAATTTAGGGGTTCTTCTTCCCCATTGTTTCTTTCATCTCTTAATGTCTAATTTCTTTTATCAGCAAACCCAAAGTTTATTTGTAAAAGCAAATATCTTTTTCCATTCATCAATCAGTGGAATCCTTCCCATTGTTTCTTTTATATTCCAGAGCTAGTTTTATCTACCAGCAGACCCACAGCTTGTTTGTAAAGACAAATCCACTATTCCTCTCACAGGGAAGGGTGAGAGAAAAATCCACTATTCCTCTCATAAGGAAGGTTCTAGAGAAAGGGGTGGGGTTACAATTGATGGACAGGGCAAGAGGGCAGTACTTCCAGGATTGGCAGGGAAAGGTGTGGAAATCAGGGAGATTGACATGGGGGCTGACAAAAAATTAGGTGGAAAAATAGTAGTGAACAACTTCAGGGCAACACCATTGGGGAAACCAAAGGGGGTACATGGAACACACAACTTAAACTCACCTTAAGAGTACAACAGAAAAACAATCTACCACAGTTAATGATTTGGGAGATAGGACAGGAACACAGTTGTGATCAGCCTCTGGTCGCTACAGCAAAGTCAAAATTTTGGGAACCCTGGGAGGAAAGGCATAGTATCAGCAGAGTGGGATTTGCTGGGATACGCCCTAGCAAAGGAGTCAGTGTGGCCAAAATTACAACTCACTTGGCCCTAGGGCAGGATTTTAACAGATATCTTACATTAAAAACAACCCTTTCATCCTGTTCAAGGAAAAAAAAAACTCTCAGGACAGCTCTACTTTTACCTGATTTCAATAAATGATTGAGATCTCGGTGAAAGGCACAAACCTATAAAATTTTATTGCAGATTTTATGCAATTACTTTTGGCCTCCAGAAAACTTGAATTACTCTTCTAGTATGACACAAAGATTAGATTTGGCAGTAATATTTTAAATATTACTCCTGTAAGTCCTTTTTCCTAAAACTTTTGAGGATCTGTCAGCTCAAAAAAAAAAAAAAGAAAAAGGAATATTCTCTCAGAATTGAGTTTGATGAGTACTGAAGGGAGGTAGCGAATCAAGAGTACCTTTGACTTGGATCCTTTACTGGATCTGTGACTAAGTCAATAATCTGTTGCCATGACTTTGGACTTCCATTTAGCCACCATTTGAATATCACTGCCAAAACTTTCTCTCTGGATGTGATCAGAGCAACCCTTCCACTCTTCTGTAGTTTCTACATCCTTGAAGTGGTGAATGGCACTTTGCTGTTTTGTGCATGCAAAATGTTTTAGGTATGATTGTGCCACAGGTGTGGCACAGACTCCACTCCTTCCAGGAGAGATTCTCTGTCAAATAAAGACAATTCACTGAAAACTCTAAAGCTCACAGTGATGGGCACAGTATGAAAACAACAGATAAAGACAAAGTGAGCAATGTGGCAGGGAATTGCCAGGGGATCTGCCTGTTTGCAGAATGTCTCCTGTTTGCACGTGAGCACTGCTGAGAAGCCAGAGCCCTTGCTTGGGACTGGTTTAATTTATACGCCCTCAGAATGAGGTCATATCCATATCATGCATGATCTCTATTAGCTTTCCAGATGCCTTAACCTGAGAAGGTTCAAGCTCTTCAAGAGCTATTCACACTTGGCAGATTGATATAGTCACTGACAATTCACTGCCATCCAAGTGTATCTGGGAACACAAAGCTCACATAAATATTGTCGGGCATATCCCATTGTCAGTCACTCACTTCTGCCCCTCAGCTTCCTGCAGCCCTGAGAGGAAGATCATTTCTCTCAGTGTCCTATGTCTGGCTGAGCCAGCAGGCACAAAGTGGTTTCCTTTTAACCAGCTCAGAATGTCAGACTGTGCTCAGAATGGCAGACACAGGTTTGCTCAGCCAATAAACAATGTGAGAGCTCTGAGGCCGGGCGGGCAGAGACTGGTGAGGAAGCCTGGAACAGCTCCTAGTGGTGTTCCTACCCTGGAAAAGCTCCAGGAGGAAGCAAGAAGGCCTATTGATGTTTTTCCTTCTTTAGACCTGCCTGCTTGCTCAACCTAAGCCCTTACCCAAGACAACTGTGAGCAGAGCACGGGGTTTTCGTGCTGTACTCATGGCTTTCCAGCCCAGAAATTCCCTTGCTCTGGGTTTACTACTCCCACCTGAGCTCCCCTCTCTCTGTGACAGCTCTCAGATAGGAAGGCATGAAAAGAATAATAAAGGATGAGAAAAACAGGAGAAATAAGTGTGCAGAACTCATGGCTTTCAAACTTAGCCTGGACCAAATTTTCTGACTGATAAGTCTGGTTGAAAAAGGTCAGATGTGCTCCATTCCAAATTTGGTGAGTAGTCTTTCTTGCAATTGCCTGACATGCATCTCTCTCACACACTAATTTGGCCTGAAAAGAGTAATCAAATTAAATTAATATATGCTCAAATTAAATTAATATATTAGCTGCACTAATTCCTTTTATTCAGTCATAAGCCCCTGTTAAAAAAAAAAAAAAAAAACTTTCTTTTTCCCTTGATGAACTTCCAGATGAGTTAATGAATGAAACTGGTTCACAAAGAAGGCAAATGAGTGGCAGAACTGCCACAAGTGAAACCACAGACTCATGTGGCCCAAACAGGAATGTGTGTAATTCCACATTCCAGCACTGCAAGCTAAGCTCATCCTCTTTGTCTGAGCATCACCTTCATTTTCAGCTGGGCAGCCTGGACAGACTGGTTTATTGGAAGCACATGAAACAACCTGGGCACTGCCCATGCAACATTTTATTTTTTCATCCTAATTATTGTCACATGTACTGTTATTTGACAATTTTGACATGGCAGACACAAAAAAATAGCAGCTCTTTTCTGCTGCTCCCCTCTAATGCAATGGGAGTTACTGGAAGTAAAATCAGTTAATATCTAAACTGCAAAAATTGTATGCTGAGTACCAAATGCACGAGGGAGAAACAAGAAATCCAAAACTAAAGTTTTCCTTTAAGCTGTAAGCACAAGTAATTTAATGTCTGTTTCTGGTAAAGTATGGAAAAAAGTAAATCTATTACTTCACTGTCAAAAAACCTTCTTGATTTAAGTACTATGAGCCAGACCTGATAGAAGGAACAAGAGAGGCTGAGTGAAATTTATCCACTTACATCATTTTGTGTTGCAAAATGGGACCATGAGAAGAACCCAGGTGTCACTGTGATATCTTCTGAAAAATCCCTTCACCAGGATTTCTTCTCCTGGGAAGCTGAGAAGCTTCAGCTTCTCCCTGTTTTGCTGCTTTGGAATGTGATTTGGAGAATTGTTTACCCAGCCTGTGAATTGTTTTAACTTAATGAGCAATCATGGTCCAGCTGTGGGAGGCTCCTTGAGGCTCTGAGGAGTCACAAGTTTTTATTATTCATTCTTGTTAAGCCTTTTGGCTGTATCCTTCTCTTTCTTTAGTATAGTTTTAGTATAGCATTCTTTTAATATAAAATAATGTAATATAACATATATGTAATGTAATATAATGTAATAATATAATATATTATGATACGCTATATTATAACGTAACATAACATAACATAACATAACATAACATAACATAACATAACATAACATAACAATCTCAGCCTTCTGAGAGCATGGAGTCAGATTCCTCCATTCCCTCATCCTGGAGACCCTCACAAACCCCACTCCCAGGAGCCTTGGTGCCCTGAAGTGTCTTCAGGCACCTCTTCCCTCCATGGCATCCAGGTAGGCAGAAGTCCTGGCCTTGCCTGAAGTGCCCCTGGCTAATCCAGAGGGGCACGTTGCATTCCCCAGGGCAGTCAGACAGGCACAGAGGGTCCATTCCCTTTGCCTTCCCCCAGATTAAACCACCAGCCCCACATCAATCACTGGCTGTAAAAGACATGGAGTAATTGGACCAGGAGGTTGTCAGCAGGCTGAGGGCTTCTGTTCACAAAACAGATGTCTTGGCTTTTCCTTGGTCTTGTTTATTCCTCATAAATACCAGAGCAAGGCAGCAGAGTCACCATTCTCTCGTTACCACGTTCTGTTAATCAGGCATGACATCTGCTTGTATGGCCCAACCTTCTGCAGGTCCCAGACACTGCCCTTCCAAAGAATTAACCACAAAAATGCTGCAGTGGGGCTGCTTTATGACCTTGGAGAGGATCAATTTGTTCTGTGCTTTCAGACACTGATCTTGCAGCAGCAAACATACAGACACTATAGCAGGTTTGGGTTTTTTTACATAAATAAGGGGTTTTGACCACCACCTTTCCTTTTTCAGGGGCAGTTTGTCAAGATCTCTTGCCTAATTCCCAGCTTCATAAAGAGACAGCACTGAACTGAGGAACAGCACATCCTTCCCAAATGGCTCTGAAAAGCAATCAGCAGAGTGAAAGCCAGGTTAAAATAATAATTAAACCAGGAGCATCAATAAAATAATAATTAAAATTAATAATAATAATAATAATAATAATAATAATAATAATAATAATAATAGAAATAATAATAGAAATAATAATCGTTATTATTATTCTATATAATAAGATATGATTATTTCTATATTAATTTTTATATTATAATAATGTATAATATATTTATATATTATATTATTATAATAAATATATAATGATTATAATAACTTAATAAATGAATAATAATTATATAAACAATAATTTTTAAATAATAATTAAAGTAAAAATAATAATTAAACCAGGAGCCTGGTGGGCTAAAACCAGGAAAGAAAAGGAAAAAGCAAAAAAAGGAGAAAAAAGGAGAGAAAGGAAAAAGGCAAAACAAAATCGGGAGTTAAAAGAAGTAACCAAAGAATTCAAGAAATAATTATGAAGTAACAAACTGCAGCCTGAACTCGAATCATGGCAGAGAGGACCCATGGGCTTATGCAGAAACCAGCAACAAGGACCAAGAAGGGGACGAGGCAGGAAGAACCCCATTTTCCATCTTTGTGCACACTTCCAAGTGATCCACAAATCACAATATTCCTGCCTAGAGTGCAAACTCTTCCTGCCCTGTCATTTGCCTTGGCATGATTATAATCTGTGACATCAGCTTGATTCCCCCAAGTATCTGGATTCAGAGGTTTCATCAGGAATATCCCTGTGAGCTTCCTCAGCCCCCAGCTGAAGGGGGTAGGTGACACATCTCCTGTCCCCACTGTCTGTGATGGAAATCTTTATTTTAGCAGGAGCAACTGACCTCAGAGTGAAAGCCTTGGTGCTCTGCAGTGGGGGCAGGTTCAGCACAAAACCCTGACATCTTGAATCTCAGTGGATGCCTTAAAACTCAAGTGAATCCAAGAAGCAGCCCAGATCTCCTGCAAATACTCAACTAACTCTGGAAAATGTGCACCTGGAGGTTGCCTCCCACTCTTCACACGGACTCTGCTCTGCTGTGACTCCATCCTGACACCCTTGCTGCAAGTTTTACATTTTGCCTAATTAAGGCATGTGTTTTTCTTGCTGACAGAATGTCTACAGACTTCAATAAGAGCAAGATTTGGACTATTTTTTGAAGCTTCTCCCTACGGTGTCTTGTGAATTTTACACACTTCTGTCCTCAGAGGTCACACAGTTCAAAACCAGTCTCAGTATCTGTGTGCAAACATAACATTCTTTGCCACTCATACAGGTGTATGGATAGTAAAGGAAAAAAATAAAACCAGACATTACACTGCATTTTATACATGCATTGCAGATGCACAGTATTTAGGAAAATTAGGGAAAAGATGGGATGTGATAGAAAAAGATTTGTGTGACCTCCCCATACATTGTCCTCTGTAGGGGTGTGACCCAGGTGTCATCTCCAAAAGTGAAATGGAGAGGCTTGGTAGGAGGGGAAGCAAATTAAAAAAAAAAAAGCTTTTTTTTCCTTTTTTTCCTTTTTTTTCCTCCTTGAGCCTCTGCTTGGTGCCAGCACTGATGTTAGACCCACTCCTCGCTCAGCACTCTGTGAAGTGCACGTGGCCAGCAGGACTGGGATCTTTCACTCCCATGTCTCACAGGATAACCAGGCTCTCAGCACTTACATTTCAAGGGCATTCAAGTCTCTCCAAGTTCTCCATCTCTGCACAGAGCTCCACTGCAGCCCAACATTGACTCCCCCTACACACGCTGCAATTTTGTTTAGGCTTCATTTTTATTAAATATCAAAAACTATAAAGGATGCCATTGTTATAATTACAATGAGAGCAGCATCAACACAAAAATGGAAGTGCAGCTAGACGTCAGAACACAGGTTTGTTTCAGGACGGTGTCAGGCTCCCCAGTGAACAAGTTTAGCTTTCAGTTTTGCACATCAGGGTTGGGGGGAAAACGGCTTGAGGAGCCCTATAGAGGTGCTTTTGCTTCCCTGACTTCTCACACAATATTCTTTCAAATGAATTTAAGGCTTTTTTGTCCAAATCCCCGCAAAAGTAACCACACTGCAGTTTTTCTACTATTATGCAAATAGATTAATCAGCCAACGCTCCAGTGAGAATTAATTTATATTTGAATCAAATGAGGCCTTGGATTCTTTATAACCCAGCCCCCAGGCCAAGGCCTGGGCTAGGTAGCAACCTCATATTATTCATTTGACGAAATGTGAACTGACATAAATACCATGGCTAACTTTCAATCCGATTACCCCGTTACCTCACATCAATGCTCTCCCAGCCATCAGCCCACAGCGTCCCTCCTTTCAGCAGCACAGCCAACAAGTGACAACTCCTCCCTGATAAACAAGCACCCACGCTGCCACCTCGGACCCCCACTCTTAACCCATCATTCCTGCTCAATGGCCCTTATTCAGCAAGGTACTTTATTTTGTTTGTAGGAATCAGGGCGCTAAACAACACAAAAATACTGTTTTGCCGGGGCTGTGATTCAAAGCTGCCCTTTCAGAGCTGCTGAGCACTTGAGGCACGAACAATAAACATCCAAAAAAAAAAAAAAAAAAAGGGAGCATCGTGTCCAGCCATACACAGATATTTATAACAGTCATGCACACAATTTAATACTGTCACTGACATCTGTTATCTTTCATACTCTCCTTAACCCTTAAAAAAAAAATTAAAACAATGTTTGGGGCTACTATGTCCAAAGGTCAATGTAAAGTGAACCCACATTTTAGACAGCACCCTTATACTAAACTCATGTTGACAACCACTAAATTCTTTCTATTGCCTTGCACAGGAACTTGTTTTTTAAAAAGGCTTCCCTCCCCCCCACTTTAAAACTGTAAGCATTTAAAAAGCTTGGCTAAACAATCCACCAGGTGTGAGAAAAGCCTTTTCTGTGCAAGCAGCTCTGTGTCAGAAACCTACACTTTGTAATTAGATTAGCAAGCAAGGACTGAATAGCTCTGATCAAAACATCCCCCCTCTGCATATTGTTTATAGTGCATAACTGATAACTAAGCTTCTCTAGTCATGGTTAAAATCTACTTAAAAACAGGAGTCCTGTGCACTCTGGAATTTAAATGAAGAGGAAAAGAAAACAAAGTGTACATTCTTAAAAAGCTGTATGTAATTACTTGCCTTTCTTGCTTAAATGCAGCTTGATTTGAAAATATGTCATAAAACAAGCCCTATGATTTAACAGCAGCTCCTCATGAAAACATTACTTAAAACACAGCTAAGAAAGTTAGAGATGTGGGGTTTTTGCCCTAAAAACATTCTTCATGGTGAACTTGGGAAGAGAAGGAGGAAAAGCCTCTTGGGCCACATGGCCCCAGCACTGAGGGACATCCCAGATCCCTGTCAGCAGAGCCAAAAACTCCTCAGCCCAGGAGGATGGCTTGACTTGTCTGTCTTTGTGGATTTTTCCATGTGGCCAGATAATCTGCTTGTGGACTGGAAAAGCAAGTTTGAATGTGCTGACATCCTGGACACGCTAAAAGTGGGGTGAAGAAGAGTTGCAGTAGGTTAGAGAGCACATCATCCCTCCTGTTCCTTCAGAGCAGGGACCTACACTCACCTGGATATGATGCTAAATGGAAAATAAGGTGCTCCCTAAACCTTTCCTACAAAGCTTTTATATTTTTTCTTGGAAATGATGAGACTGTTTCACAGCCCTGTTTCATCTGCCCAGAGTGCAGATATCCCAGTCATGAATTTCAAACTCAGCCAGTCCAGTGTGACATCAGTCCCCTTTGGCACTGTGGGACCAGGTGCAAGTCCTTGTGTGCACCAATCTTTCCAAAGAGAGACCTCTGATTACTGGTGCTTCCTGCCAAGGTCAGCACACCCCATAAATCCCATTGTTACTTCATTCTTCCTAAAGCAATCTTTTAGATATTAGGGCTGGACAACCAGAACTGAGACCAAAAAGCTGCCTTTTCTTTGGCCAGTAGATGCTGTGGAAATAGCAGAAGATAACAAGACCTTCTCTGTTTTTCCTCTCACAGATCTGGACACAGTTACTATATACACAGCAGTGGATGGAAAATTTTCCATGCTGCCCAGCCTGCTCCTGCTTCTGCTTTAAGTGCAGAAGCAGGGAAAAGGCCCAGACATGAATTGTCCTGGCACAGAAGTCCAGCCTCATTGCTTGAACTCTGCTGAGAGAGAGGGTCTGATCACAGTCAGCAATGTAGTCCTGTCTCTACACATTCCCTCCTGCTGATTTATTTACCTGTAAGAGCAGGAGACATTCACCAAAAAAAGAGGATATAATTTTTTTTGTGCAGTACCATTAGGGAAAGTTAGATAAATGGTGATAGGTGAGGGACTAAGTTTCAATTTAAGACCTAAGACACCAGAGAAATTCCCCTTATCTAGTACATTCGTGAATCAGGAGGTTGCAAATGTAGCTTAAAGCTACAATTATTTCCTCTCTCCTGAGCTTTCTGGGTCTGACAAGTCACAGCCAGAGTATGGGGCCTCAAAAGAGCCCTGTCCTGTGCCAGGACAACACAACCTTACCAGATTTCATCAAGTCAAACTTTAAATCTGCTAAATCCCACCTGATGCCCCTAAAGATCTTAATAGAGACATGTCATTTTATGTTCTCCACCCTCTTACATTTTTAATGGACAAGGAAAAACAGAGGAAAAAAAACTATAAAAATCATGGCATGATGAGAGCCAAAAATGGGAATGCAACCACTAAGCCATCATTTTTTGTAAAGTAGTTCTCATTGCTACAGGTATGACGAGAAACCTGAGAAAAGCTGTTTCACCTTATGAAGATCCTCTTCAAATATCCTGGCTGTCTCATTCTAAACTTCAGTTGTCTTTGGTATTTCCCCCTGCAGTACCAAAACACTCCTGACAGAGTCCTGAAAGGAGACAAGTACATTCTAATTCTGCTAGGGCTTAACCCCACCGCATTGAAATTACCATGAGTTTTGCCCCTGACTTCAGTCCTGACAGAACAAGCAACATTCTCAGGCCAAAGGCATGGGGAAAAGCTTTTCTACAACTCTCTTTGCATGCTCACCCTCTCCTTAGTCCCAGAGATTTCTGTTTTGCTTTCAGAGAGCTGAAGGCACAAATGAGCAACACACTTTGGTGTGTGTCTGTCTGGTCTCGGGGCTGCTGGAACACAAGTAGGGAGTTTTTCTTCTGTTTGTCAGAAAGAAAAATGATTTTCTGAGAGGGGATGTGCTTTCTGCAGGTTGGGAAAGCTCCCAGGAGAGAGGCCTTGGCTATTTCAAGAAAGATTCTCAAGGGCCAGGACATCATCAGCTTTTCTCGATGATGAAATGGAAGAGCCCTTCATCTCTGGACATCAGGAAGCTGCACTGCCTGCAAAGCAAAGCCCAGCAGAAGGGTGGTCCTGTTCTAGTCTCCAGGATAAGCTAAGTGTTTTCTGAAGAGAACAGCTCTTCCTCATGAGTGGAGATCCAGTGGAAAATCTCCTGGCTCTGCTATCTATATATCTATATATCTGGCTATCTATATATCTATATATCCATATATCCATATATCCATATATCTATATATCTGTATATTTATATATCTGTATATCTGTATATCTAGATATCTGTATATCTATTTATCTGTATATCTGTATATCTATATATCTATATATCTGTATATCTATATATCCATATATCATCTATATATCTATATATCTATATCTCTATATATCTATCTATATATCTAGATATCTATCTATATATCTGTAAATCTATATATCTAGATATCTAGATATCTATATAATCCAGTCATCCTGAATTTAGATAGCTACCCTTAAGAATCCTGAAGAGATGTCCATGACACCTAAATCTATGAAGCTGTTAATTCCTTGGGCATTATTGCTCCTTGGTTTTCTGTACCTGAAATTTGTACCTGTACTTGGTGAAAGCATCCCCATGGGACACAGAAATACAGCAATTTTCATTCATCTCACTTCCCATTTTACACAAAGGAACTGGGAGCAGAGCACATGGACCACGTGGACCAGGGCTTGCTAACTCGTTCCTCCGTGGTTCTGTGAAGGTGAAACATGAGGGGTAGTTTGTCATTCTTCTGTCAGAGCTGCAGAGATCAAACACACTCCCCATCAGCAACCACAAGAGCAGCTTGGTATGTCTGGAAATCAAGCATTCTGTCTTTATCACAGAGGTCCACACAGTTGCTCTCATCATCTATGGGTGCAGCACCTTGTAGACATGGACATGGCTGTGCCCAGGGCTTGGTCTGTGACTGAACCACTGAACTGCAAACCCATCACCTTAAGGGACAAGGTCACAAATGCAATACTTGCAAGAAGAAAACACTAAATGCCCAGGGAATATGATGATCAAAAAACCTTGGAAATCACTTTTTTTTTTTTAAGCAATTCCCCCATTTCAGTTGTGAGAGCATTAAAGTATCCCAGTGTCCCCCTAAACCAGGACACCCAACAAGGAAATTTTGCACTTGTGTTTACTAAGAACTGTTACACAGTGTTTGAGTTTCCTTTCCTTCCTTATCACACAGCTTTGGGTCCCTCCAAATGAATCACAGGATTTAAGGACCTTTCAGCACCTTCACATAGGACTCAGAGAGAAAAACACTCACCCCACAACCCCACAGCTGTTTTCCCCATTAAATCACGAAGTCTGAAGGTATTTTCACCTAGAAGGAGCAAATTGAGCCTCCCAGGCTATCACCATCCTTCTGGCTACCAGCACATAGCTTGGGGAGGCCTTTCCATTGGGAAAAGTGCTTACAGGTACCTGAGCTCTCATCAGCATCTCTCTTCTGAGTCTCCCAGCCCAAAGGAAGTGAAGCATCAGCTGGCTGGCATGGAAGAATTCAAGGGGTTGAGGGTTAATGCCCTTTTAAGAAAACCTGTACAAACAAGAGAAGGTCCTGGTTTTATCCCACAGGTAGTCAATTCGTAATTCTGTTCTTTCTCTGAGACACAGAAGTCCTTGTGTGATGTTCCATCAGGCAAAGGGGTAGAGAGCAGCCTTTAAATCCATTCTTATGGCAGACATCAAGGGAGTGTGTTGGCTCCAGGACCCTCAGTTCAAGGTGACAGCAAACTCTCAGATTTTGTGAAATCCACCCCAGGACATACTCATTCTCCTGCTGAATTGTGCTGAGAGTCCTGTCCTCCAAAGGAAGTTGTCCTTCCTGTCATAACCTGGAGGGTGAGGAACAGAACTGGGTCTTAGAGGAAAACTTTCAAGTCACAGCACTTATGAGTGCCCACTGCAAAGACATTTCAGAGGATCAGTCAGCAGAGAAATTTGCCACCTCCATAAGCAAAGGATCACAATGCAGTTTGCAGGAAAGAGGCAGAAGTCCTCTTAGGAAATTATTTGAAAGAGAAAAGGATTTTTAATTCTTCTGACCTACTGGAGCAACATGAGAGAAACACGTTTTTGAGAAAATAAACGGGCAAGTTTTGTGTTCTGTCATCCTCCTCTACATTTCATCTGTACAGTCTAATTTGGAAGTCCTTGGGGCTGAAACCACAACTGAAACAAGCAGGACGCTGCCCACCAACATCTGAAATCCAAACTGCCTCTGTCCAACTCCCAGAAAGGTTCTACTGGGCCAAAAAATCATGAAATTGAGGCTGCAAATAAACCATCATGTTGTATTTTGCAAATCCTAGCTCTCCAAAATGTGCCAGTCTCATCTGGTGAAAGGAGTTGTTTCTAAGGAAGTTGTGTGGTTGTTTATTAGACAGATCAATGGAGAAGAAAGAAGAGGGATTGTTCAGCCCCAGATTATTTTTTTAAAACAAAGGTGGAGGTTGGGGAAAGGATAAAAGGACGCAATGGACAAAAATAATCAAATTGGGAAGAAAGGCTGCAAATCAAACGGGCTTGGAAGGAGTTAGTAAAGCCCGAGCAAGAGCCAGGGACTGAACTAAAGTTAATTACTTTTGACATGATCAGATCATCTGGTTGCATTTCAGGCTGTGTGCACTCCGGGCTGGCCAGCATGAATGGCGAGGCTAAAGAAAGTAACTCTCCCCTCGAGGTCCCTTTGCCAAGTCTGGGCTGTGCACTCTGTCCGAGATCCCTCTTTCTTTGCGCCGAGAGAGAGAGGGGGAGAGGAGAGAGAAACACAGTTAACCACCTGTCAGGGCTGAGGACACAATAAGGCAGCCCCCAAAAGAGCTTTTCATGCATGCGTAATATATTTGTTCAGCTATTCACTTAATGAAGCTGATAAATGTGATGCAAAACAATAGTCAAGTTAATCTATTTAGTAAAATGTTTTGAGACTCTCAGGCGATGTTAAGGAGGGTAGTGTGCTCGGGGACATTTTCATTTCAATACGCTCATCTCTCCCCTCTTAGGGGGGTTTCAAGCAACCTATGTGAATATAATTTCTTATAAATGTGTCTTTAATGGGTTTAATTCACCCTTGCCAGCTGTTTTTTTAGCTATTTTGTAAGAGCAAAACAAACGTGCCAGGCTTGGAAAGCTAGTTAAAATTAGTTTCGGTCACTGGGGCCAAGCTATATTTCCTGCAAACCATCTGCTTGATTGGCACAATAGAAGGATTTTCAAGAAAAGGGGGGATCTAGAAGAGCTTTGAACGAACCAACAGTTACTGTTCCTTGTGCTTGAATTCTAAAGGTGAAGACTTAGGTGTCTTAATACAGCCTCGCCCCCGCAGCCTCCATTCAAGCTGCCGGCGTGGTCCATGAGCATCGTTAGGGGGCTGGGACACAGCGGGGAAGGAGCATCCCTCCCCCTCTCCGGCGGAAAAAAAAAGAGAAAAAAGGAGAAAAAAAAAGAAAAAAAAAGAAGGGGGGGGGGGGGGGGGGAAGGAATAAAAAAAACAACCTTAGAGGCGCCAACCACCGCTCTCGGGAGGGAGGAAGGAGCGGGCGCCGTGGGCCGGGCAGCCCTGGGGTGTTCGGCCGGTCCCTGGGGCATTGGCTCCGGGAGGGGCAGCGGGAATTGCGGCTCCCAGCCGGCTGCGGGAAGCGGCCCGGCAGGGACAGGGACAGGGACAGCGACACAGGGACAGGGACACAGGGACAGGGACACTGGGACACAGGGACACAGGGACAGGGACATAAGGACAGGGACAGGGGCAGGGACAGAGACATGGACGGGGCAGGGACACAGGCACACAGGGACAGGGACACAGGGACACAGGGACACAGGGACAGGGACAGGGACACAGGGACAGGGACATAAGGACAGGGACAGGGGCAGGGACAGAGACACAGGGACACAGGGACAGGGACACAGGGGCAGGGACAGGGACAGGGACAGGGACAGGGACATGGACGGGGCAGGGACACAGGGACAGGGACAGGGACACAGGGACACAGGGACACAGGGACACAGGGACAGGGACATAGGGACAGGGACAGGGGCAGGGACAGGGACAGGAACAGGGACAGGGACAGGGACAGGGACACAGGGACAGGGGCAGGGACAGGGACAGGGACACAGGGACAGGGGCAGGGACACAGGGACACAGGGACACAGGGACAGGGACACAGGGACACAGGGACAGGGGCAGGGACACAGGGACACAGGGACAGGGACACAGGGACACAGGGACAGGGGCAGGGACAGGGACAGGGACAGGGACAGGGACAGTGACACAGGGACACAGGGACACAGTGACAGTGACACAGGGACAGGGACACGGACACAGGGACACAGGGACAGGGGCAGGGACACAGGGACACAGGGACACAGGGACAGGGACACAGGGACACAGGGACACAGGGACACAGGGACAGGGGCAGGGACACAGGGACACAGGGACACAGTGACAGTGACACAGGGACACAGGGACACAGGGACAGTGACACAGGGACAGGGACAGGGACACAGGGACACAGGGACAGTGACACAGGGACACAGGGACACAGGGACACAGGGACACAGGGACACAGGGACAGGGGCAGGGACACGGGGACACAGGGGCAGTGACACAGGGACACAGGGACACAGGGACACAGGGACACAGGGACAGGGACAGGGACACAGGGACACAGGGACACAGGGACAGTGACACAGGGACACAGGGACACAGGGACACAGGGACAGGGACAGGGACACAGGGACACAGGGACACAGGGGCAGTGACACAGTGACACAGGGACACAGGGACACAGGGACACAGGGACAGGGACAGGGACACAGGGACACAGGGACACAGTGACACAGGGACACAGGGACACAGGGACACAGGGGCAGTGACACAGGGACAGGGGCAGGGACACAGGGACACAGGGACACAGGGACAGGGGCAGGGACACAGGGACACAGGGACAGGGACACAGGGACACAGGGACACAGGGACACAGTGACAGTGACACAGGGACACTGGGACACAGTGACACAGGGACACAGGGACACAGGGACACAGGGACACAAGGACACAGGGACACAGTGACAGTGACACAGTGACACAGTGACAAAGGGACACAGGGACACAGGGACACAGGCACACAGGGACACAGGGACACAGGGGCTGTCCCGTCCCGCGTGGGGCCGCGCCGTGGCGCTGATTGAGACGTCCGCGGATGCGGGAGAGCCGCGGGGCTCCGAGCGCGGCTCCGGCCGCCGGGGGGGCGCCGGCCCGGCCCTGCCCAGCCCTTTGGTGTCCGGATTTGCAGTGCTGGCTCTCCCAATTTCATGCGGATTACCGGCCTCGGACCGGGACACACGCAGCTTCAGCCCTTACCTCCCCCTCCCTGCCCCACCCGCCGGCAGTTTTGAGTTTGGGCTCTTTTCCTATTTTTTTTTTCCTTGACAAAGAAAGTGAGTGACTTTTAAGAAATAAATTTGAAGATAACGACATTAAAATGAATGGCAGGAAACACAAAACTGCCCGAGCATAGGTCAAACGGCATTAGTCACAGGTTTTATCCTGAGACATTAGAATTCCCCTTCTCTTAAATGATCACTGCCTTTGAAAAGAAACTTCCAAAGGAGATCTCTTAAAATGAGATCCTTTCGTCTGATTTCTTGGTTTCTTATGGTCTATCTTCCCTTTCAATAGATGTCTAGTCCCTTTTGCCGTGGTGCTTAAGGAATTCTTTATGAGTGTGCTCAGACGCATCGCAAGGAACCGGGTCCACGCGTGCCCCAGCATGCGTTTGACCCAACCTTCCAGAAAATGTCAGCCCCTCTTCTTTAAAACCAGAGAAATTAGCAGCAGTTGGTCTATAGCGAGACCAAATGCCGCCAATGTATATGTAAAGAAAGGAGTAAATCATCTCAAAAGAAACCTATAATGACTGTAAAAAACGAAGTGTTCCCGGAACAGCCCGGGCGGAGCTCGTTCGGGAAACGCCGGGACCGGGGGCGGCTGGAGAGGGGCAGGGGGCAGGGATGGCACCGGCAGCTGGCGGGGTGCCAGGTAATTATTTCACTGGGCAGGACCTGTTCGCTTTTGCCACTCGCTACCGTCCTAAGCGACTCCCCGAGACCAGCGCTGGTCAGAAACGGGGCTGGAGATAATCCCGGATCCGGGCCGGGGTGCGGGGCGAGCTGAGCGGGGCAGGGCAGGTGCCGCCGCTCGTCCGAGCCCCCCGCGCTCTGCCCACGCCTTCCTTCCCCTTCTTCTGTACCTGCTAAGCACCAAGACCAACAAAACCTCCAGCGAGGTTTTATTTCAAAGTAACGCTTTCAGGCGGCGGACGGACCTTCCGAGCCAGGTCTGCAGGTGCTCGTCCGCTGGGGGCCGGCGAACAGCACCGGGAAAGCTTGTCAGGATCATCAGAGTTTCCAGGGCTGATTCCGTCCTCTCCGATAAATAACTTTTTGATTTGAATCAAGGGAGAGGTTTAACAGACTTTCTTTCTTCCCTAATGTGATATAAATCGCAGATGCACTTTTATTGAATGGTTAAAGCATCGACATGGAGATAATCAACACAAAACGTCCGGACAAAAACCATCGAGAGAAATAAAGCTGGTTAATAAGATTTTTGAGAAAGCTTTGTGTTAAAAAGTAAAAAGGGAAAACAGCTGAAGGTGACAGTTAGTTCATGGTTAATAGGATAAAGGCTGCATGGTTGAGCTGCACACTTCTGCTTGCAAAGGTTCAGACACACCAAAGGGCTGAATAGGGTGCTTTTAAAACATAGGACATTTAACACATCTGTTATAGTCTTTAACAGAGAAATCAGGTAAAACCGCTCTCAATAGTCGCTTTCATCACGCACCTCCAAAGGAAACTAACTACACTTGCGCCTATTTCCACCACAAACAAAACCTCTCTGCCAGAAAAACCCCTATTTTCTACTTTCCCCTGAGACGATGCCGCTCGTCCCTCGCACCAAAGTTAGGGGACTCCGGGCTCTGTGGCAGAGACACCTTCCGAAATCCCACACACGCACAGATGAAAAGCGATTTCAGGTGAATTTGGCTGCTTCGAGCCATCGACACCGACAGAGCCCAGAGTAGCTCGGACGGCTTCAGCCAAAAGGATCCAAATGCTCCGAAGCTGTCTTCATTTTCTCGGCGGGAGGGTGGCGATTCCCGCTGTTTTGAATGTAGAGAAGCTACAGAGGAGCAGCAGACTGCGAACCCCGAAGGGGTTGCTCTGATCCCCCAAAGGTGCCCAGATCTCTGCTGTGTGCGATATTCAGATTTTGTGGGAGCGGGGTTCTCGCCGACCACACCAAGGCTCGCATTTCGGTCTGGGCAAACCTCTCTCCCGAGCACAAGTACACGAGACTTTTACGAAGCTCGGATCTCGAAAGGAGAGGTGGACACCGCAAATATGCCTTATTCCGGACTTTTGATGTGCAGATAGAAAACCAACCCCATCTATACCAATACAACCCCACTAATTCCGCCTCACACTAATAGCAGGAGCAGAATATGTTCAAACTACGGTGGGACACACTCTCCAAACGTGTTTCTCGCTCAACAGAGCTTAGTTCCGCGTTTTGTAATTCGTATTTTCAAATCCACAAAACCCGTGCTTTTCTGAGAGTCCGCAGATAAGTTTCTATGAATATTTATTGATTTATTTCCTAAACTCAGCAGGGGAGCGGCAAATAAATTTAGTGCTTTCTTTAAATAATTCCCTTTCTACGAGGCAAGATGTCATTTGAAACTTTTAAATAGGCATTTAATTAGCCTGTGTGTGTTGCCTCTGAACAAAACCCTGCTGGGAGCCTTTGGAGCGCTGTATTCCAAAGAGGCGGTCAATATGCAAAATTGATGACTACACTTTCTTTGTGGCGGGGCCATTGTGCCCCGGTTGCTTATGAAGTCTAATCCAATCATAAATTGCAGCCCCGGACCAATGGAGAAGCCGGGAGCTCGCCCTGAATGAAGCTCAAGTGGAGAACTTTGTTGAACCCCATTGTTGGGGCTGTCACTTTTGAAAGAGCCTCAGCGGGGCTGACCACTATAAAACCCATGGTCCACGAGGAAGGGGCAGAGAGAACTCCGCCGGACTCGCTGGCTGGATCTTTACCGACCCAGGTTTGCAAAGCAGAAAACAAAAGCAAACAAACAAACGAGGCGGCGGCGAGCGGCCCCAGCGCGGCCCCTGCGATGATGTTCCCCAGCCTCATCGCCCCTCCGGCCGTCTACCCCAGCCTCCTGCGGCCCACCCCCACCCTCACCTTGCCTCAGTCGCTGCAGTCGGCTTTTTCCAGCCACTCCAGCTTCCTGGTGGAAGATCTGATCCGGATCAGCAGGCCCACCAGCTACCTGCCCAGGACTGCGCCCCCGCCCAGCATGTCCCCCCCGAACTCGGCGGCCCGGACGGACGCGGGGACGCCGGAGCTGCCCAGCTCCGCCACGGCCGGCTCCAGGAGGATCTGTTCGCCGCAGACTTCCAGCAGCGACTCCACTTTCCTCAAGTTCGGAGTCAACGCCATCCTGTCCTCCACGCCCCGAGCCGGTAAGCGGGGACAGCCCGAGCGTCGCCAGCGGGGCTGGGGACACAGCGGGACGGGGTGGCGGCCGGGGGAGCGCAGGGAGCCGCGTTAGGAGAGGGCGGCAGGAGCTGGTGCCGAGCTGCAGAGCCTCGGCTTGCAGAGCCCTCCTCGGGCATCGCTCGGCTCGCAGAGCCCTTCTCTGGCATCGCTCGACTTTCCAGGGCGAGGGGCAGCGCTGCCGGCGGCCGGGACGGACGGGAGGAGCAGGCGGAGGGAGGGGTCCCAGAGCCGAGGGGTGCCAGAGCCCGGCCGTGTCTTCTGGCTGAGCCTGTCCTCACTTTGTGGGGCGTCGCTTTGCTGGCAAAACCAGCGAAAGTGCCTCTTTCCCTCGGCCCTTCCAAGTTCGGTTTGATTCCTTTATTTTTTTTTCTAAAAGTACCCAGCGTTGGTCTCCAGACCGAGCGACAGAACCCAGCTTCGCCATCGGTCGAATCCAACTGGCGGTTACCTTCCGATTAATTTGATTTTATTTATTTATTTACTAGAAACCTCCCCTGCGTTGCTTCAGAGCGTCCCGCCAAAGACTTTCTCCTTCCCGTACTTTGAAGGCTCCTTCCAGCCCTTCCTCCGATCCTCCTATTTCCCAGGTGGGTGTTGGAAGCGTCCCTGTGTGCCGGCGCATCAGCCCGCTGGCTTCTCCCCGTCCCCGCGTCCCCCCCGGCGGGGTTATGCCGCAGTTCAGAGGTTGGAGGGAGTACAACATTCAAGCATCAGTCGCGCCAATTTGCTGCCCGATTTAGCACAGGCAGTGACTGCCTGACATTCCCTGCCCGCTCCCCCCGCTGATCCGCAAATTAGCCGGGATTGTCACGGTCCCGAGGCGAGGCGGGTCCCCGCTCCCTCCCTCCCTCCTTGGCTCCCTCCCTCCTTGGCTCCCTCCCTCTCTCCCTCTCTCCCGCCCGGCCCGGGGATGTTTCAGCACCACGAGTTGCGGTCAGCTCCGCGCAGGGACAGAGGGAAGAGGGAAGAGGGAAAAGGGAAGAGGGACGGAGGCTCTCGGTGTCCCCCAAAGCTCTCCGCGTTCCGGGCGGCTCCAGCGACTGCCTCACCCTCTGCTCCACCACCCTCTGCTCCACCACCCTCTGCTCCATCACCTCCGCCGCCTACCAACCCTTCGCTCCTCCGCCTCCCCGGTTACACCGTCCAACAACACGGGGAAAGGAGAGAAAGCAAGGCCAGGGAGCTGTGGTGGCTACAGCGCCGAAATATTGTGATGCTGAGAGAACAATTTGTGGGGTTTTTCAAATTTTGATTTTTTTTAATGTTAATCTAATTACACAAACAAGCTATGAATTTAAAAAGAAAACAGGGAAAGGGAGAGAGAAAAAAAAAATAACCCAAGCTCTTCTATTCATCCTCTGGATAATGGAATTTGCTTCCTTTCTCCAGCATGTGAATAGCCTAACAAAAACAACTTGAGCTTTATAAATAGCTTTTCATGTCCATTTAATGAAAATGATTTGGGGAAAGAGACGATTGTGCCATCAGTATTCTCCCGAGGAGCCTGGCATGCCGTTGTGTTTAGTTTGAAAGTGTAAATCTCTTTTGTTCCAATAATATATGGCGTTAGCTGCTTGTCCTCAGTCTTTTTCTGTTAGTTCATTACTACACAATTACCATTCACGCTTCATTAGCATCTCTGTCTCTCTTGGGGAGGTTCCCCCCCTCCTTTTTTTTTAAGGCGAAACTCTGCCCTTTTTTATCATACTAATGCCATTGGGAACCAGGCAGTGTGCTAATTAGCTGCAACTTTTCATGTCTTCGAATTGAATTCTCCAACTTTGGAGCAGGGGGGAGGGAGAGAGAAGAGATTATTATAAAAAGATGAATACTGATTGATCAAAACTGCATCTGAAGAGGAGCGGTTTTGTTCAGAATCAGAAAAGTCCTCATTTTCATCTCCAGCATAATAAAGCATCTGAAATGATAAAAGCAGCTGGAAAAAAAAAAAAATCGAATGCTTCTGAGTGGGAGGGAGAGCTTTTTTATTATACCTCTATCTTAGCCGGTACGCCTCGCTTTGCCTTTTCAGGCCGGGGGACCTTTGAATCTCCCAACAAAACCGGCCACCACTGACCCATTTTCTCCATGTGAGCTGATAGATCTAATCCCGGCCACCGCTGCCTGAAAGGGGACGCTCGGATAAGCCCAAAGCTCCTTTTTCGCGGCCCCGGGTCGGTGAGGGCAGGGAGGGATGGCGGGGGCCGGTCCCGCCGGCTGAGCGCAGCGTGTCCGTGTGTCCGTCCCGCAGCTGCCTCCGCCGTGGTGCCCATCCCCGGCACCTTCTCGTGGCCGCTGGCTGCCCGCGGCAAGCCCCGCCGGGGGATGCTGCGCCGCGCCGTCTTCTCGGACGTGCAGCGCAAGGCGCTGGAGAAGATGTTCCAGAAGCAGAAGTACATCAGCAAACCCGACAGGAAGAAGCTGGCGGCCAAGCTGGGCC
This sequence comes from Agelaius tricolor, assembly GCF_023055355.1. NCBI lineage: Eukaryota > Metazoa > Chordata > Aves > Passeriformes > Icteridae > Agelaius > Agelaius tricolor. The sequence goes on from NW_027269327.1 coordinate 1,172,862, forward strand.
TCAAGGACTCGCAGGTGAGAGGGAGGGCTGGGGCTCTGTGGGGATCCCCCACTGGCCGGGGGCAGCTTGAGAGAAACAGGGGAGAAGGGGATGGGAGCAGGGAGAGCGCCCGAAGCGAGTTACGGCCAAAAATGTCACCATTCCCAGCTGGGTGAATAGGACCAGCCTGACTGCCCCTGAGCTCTCTCCTAGGCTCCTCCAAAGATCAGATTCTGTGTTTCCTGTTAGCTTTGTGCAGGGTTTTAAGGATGCAGCCAAAACCACCTTTTCTGGTGCCTGTTTCACTGAACAGTTTCGCTCCTTTCTTGCTTTGTCCCCTAGGTGAAGATCTGGTTCCAGAACAGGAGGATGAAATGGAGGAACTCCAAAGAAAGAGAGCTCCTCTCCTCTGGTGGCTGCAGAGAACAGACCCTACCCACCAAGTTCAACCCTCACCCAGACCTCAGTGATGTAGGCAAGAAGTGCGCAGGAGAGGAGGAGGAGGAGGAGGAGGAGGAGGAAGTTCCCCCTGTGTGCCCGCCCAGCCCCCAGCACCCCCTGACCTACCACCAGTCCCCAGAACATCTGCACCTGAGGGACAGACTGGACTCCCAGATGTCTCCTTCTCCATCCCATTCCAGCAGCCCCAGCAAACCCTCAGACTTCTCAGACTCAGAGGAAGAGGATGATGAAGGGGAGGAAGAAGAGGAGGAGATAACAGTATCTTAGATTGCTTGCCTCCCCCTACCATCACACGAGGACACTGCAAAGATGTAAATAAACCAGAGTGCTATAAATTGAAGAGGTGCTGTCCCACCCCAATGTCCACATGCTGCTCCAGTGCAGGTTCTTTATCACAATAGCTGCAAGAGTTCCTTCTCGCTGGTATTCCTTATTTGTTGCCCTGTGTAGAGGTTTTCATGTTCATGATATCTGCCCAGCTTTTCATAACTCTCTCTGCTTAGCAATCAATGGTTGCTCAATCAGCTGCCTTCTTCCAAAAAACAGACAACAGGCAGCTCCTGGCCATACAGTAGGGAGGAAAGGGAAATTTCCCTGTAGGAAAGGAAACTTCTTCCCCCAGATAAAAAAAAATCATCAAAAATACAATATAGACAGCATGACAATATCTGTTAGCTTTCAAGTGAATTTCCAGCTACTATATTACTTCAGCTGCTATTGAAGACTTGTCTGATCTAGCAACACTTTCTTCCAAAATAAATAACCCTGAGGGACACAGAGCAAGCTCTGCCTCCCTCCTCACCCCAAATGAGACCATGCTTGTGCAACAAATCCATTAAAATCCCTGGAATGACTTTGAAGGTATAATGCAAGCATGCCCTGTGTAATGGAGATCTTATATATTTATGATTTTTGTCTTAATTTATTCATCAATATTGTGTTCAAAGCACTGTCTAACCCACCTTCTTGCCTATGTTTGTGCTTATTTTCCACTTTGCTTCTCCTATCCATGGTGTGGACAGAGGAAAGTGGATACATCTCTTTGATTTTTAACTGAACTTTGCTGTCTTTGCACAGCTTATATGAACTGTACACTATTTTGTACACTTACTCTGTATGGGTGTTTTATACCAAGGTTATTGTCAATGATTATAACAACGGCTCAACAATGCTTCTCTCTTTTATTTTTAATTAAATGACAGCTAAACTACAGGTGAATGCAGCTGTGTAATTGTGTAACTTATAAAGAAACACTTTTATTTTGTATTTTACCATGTACAGACTCTAAATATGTATATATATTAAAGTGGATGATTGTCAAATAAAAAAAAAGTAGATTTCCAAATTTGATAATTTGGTAGTAAGTGGTTCTAGATAACAGGTTCTTGCATTTTCTGTCTGGGAGAGGAATCTACCTTATTAGTGATTCACTAAGAATTTATCAGTTTCTAAGTAAGTGACTTTACAAGAATATCTATCTGCCTTTTAGCTGGGGAACAACTCTTCACACATCACTGGGATACTACAGTTTATAGACTGGGAGCAGGTAATTCATTAATTAATCAATTCTTACAGGGTAGAGAAACAGAATGAAAGAGATAAATGTAACTCTTCTGCCTTAGGTCCAGCCAAGGATCATTACTGTAACACCAGGCAAATCCTTAACCCCCCACCTGCTTTTTGCTTTTACATTTTTGTGATACACTACCGAAATGTCAGTGGGTTTTGCCTAGCAGAGTTTTTCTGAAACAGAGATTTCATTCCAAAATTGCATTTATTTTCTGCCACATGATCTTAATGCCCACCATTCATAACACACCGAAACAAAAGGAACAAATGCAGCAGATGTCCCCTGGATCCAGATCTCCCTCTGTGAGAGGAGAGCTCTCTCCACTTCACTGCCACAGCCACAAGGGAAGGTGTGAAAGGAAGAAGAGACCTACAAAAATCATCTAGCCCAGCTTCAAGGCTGGCCAAAAATTAAAAGTGCTATTAAAGGGCATTGTCCAAAAGCCTCCTGAACACTGCCAGGCACTGGGCATGACTGCCCCCTCCTAGAAAATCTGTTCCAGGTCTTCAACCTCTTTCCAGTTGGACACATCTGAGCTGGGACACATTGTCACATTTCTCATCTTCTACCTCTCTGACACCTTGAAGCCATTAGCAATTGATAACATACAGGTGGAATGGAAAAAGAGATGGAAAAGACACAGACAGTATTTATCCCACAAAATACAGTGAAACAGCAAAAGGGCTTGTTGGGTTTGGGTTTGTTGTGTTGTTGTTTTGTAAAAGCCACGCACAAAAGAAAAGCTAAACAAGGAATTCATTCACTGCTTCCCAGGGGCAGGCAGGAGTTCAGCCCTCCCAGGAGAGCAGGGTCCCATCACACAGAATGGTTACTTGGGAAGACAAACACCATCACTCCAAACATCCCTCCTCTTCCTCCTTCCCCCCACTTTATACACTGACCATGATGCCACACGGTCTGGAATGTCCCTTTGGTCAGTGGGGTCCCCTGTCCTGGCTATGTCTCCTCCCACCCTCCCAGGCACTCCCAGCTCCCTCAGCAGTGGGGCTCACAAAAAGCAGAGAAGGCCTTGGCTCTGTGCAACAACAACAACAACAAAAACATCTCTGTGTGATCAACATTATTATTAATGTCTAAACTATTATTAATTCAGCACAAATCCAAAGCACAGCCCCTGACCAGCCACTGAAAGAAAACTTAACTCTGCCCCAGCCAAAACCAGCACATCCAGTAAGCATAAGGCTGTAGTTAAGCAACTTATAAAGACAGAACTAGTTCAAAACACAGTTTGTTTTTAAATCCAGTGGCTACTCCAGAGAACACAGATGCCATCACACAGACTACAACACTCTAGAAAGGAGCAAGATAAGAATATCTTGTTCCAAAATAAGAACAGGTATTGCTTGTACAAAACCCTCCCAATTCATTGCTCAACAGAAACTGCTGATCTTCTTGTACCTTCTGCTCTTTGCATTTTCTCTGCACTAGAAATGCTATAAAAAATTACTTTTTAAGACTGCTTCTTTCAGCATGAGGGCTATTGCATCTTACACTGCTAGACAAATAGCCTTACTAAAGGAAAAACATCATGGAATTGCCATTTAACAGGGAAAATCCTTACCCAAAATGTGACATTTATTAATCCTGTGGGAATCAGAAAAATAGAAACTTCCACAGACACAGAAGAGTTTAATTTGCAGCCTTAGGAGAAGCTTAGACTGATATAAAAATACAATACACAGACATTTTTATAGTCATAAGTAAGAATATACCTTAAGTAAGTAAGAAACTGTTTAAGTAAGATGATGAGAAGTTTATGGTGTAGTAATGTAATAGTATGAAATAGGTTAGGAATTTAGAGGTTATTACAAAAGCTTATGTGTACATGTGAGACAGAATCCCATTAGGCAAAAGTATCCACAGTGCAGCAAAATTAAGTAAAAGTAGTAGGTCAGAAAAGCAAAATAAACCCTGTAGCAACTATATTAATTTAGAAAGTTATATACTGTCTTATAACAAAGAACTTGTAACTACTCTTGAACTAGAGCTGACAGCCTGCCCCTCTAAAATCTCCCAGCCTCTGACTGATGTTTACCTGAACAATAAATTGTTCTTAGCCTGAAAATAGTCCCATCCCTTCATTAAAAGCAGTGACAATAATAAACTCTACACTTTATTTATTCTTTTCTCCTTTCAGATTTTTTTTTTAATAGCAAAAAACCATTGTGTGACTACTAAGCACAAACATTTGAGATTGGAGGATACCTTAATATGAAATTAAAGGGCTTGTTTTTGTTTGCCAGCAGCTGTCAGACTGCATCTGTGGCTGCAGAAAAGGGCCTCCTTCTCCAGCCCTTCCCTTGAACACTCTGAGTGAAGAATCCAGAGCTCACAGTTGCCATGGGATGGCCCATGTGCACAGCTGCACCCAGGGAAGCACTGCAGAACCCGCCACCCTTTTTGGAGATCTGATGTCAAAGGCACAAACTTGTTCTCTTTCCTCAGATGCAGAGGGATGCTCGTCACATGAGGAGGATCTGGGGGCAGCTGGGTTGTCCTGGTGTGCACTGGGAGTGCAGCTTGGGTGTATTTCTGAGAGCAAAGAGTTCCATCATTTGCTGTTAACATTCACAAAGTTGGAGGAGACCTCCCTCACTCTCTCTTTCTGTCTCTCTCTCTATTTTTAACGCAGCCATCTGTGTGCTTTGGGAAAGGAGGGAAGGTGAGAAGTCTCGGGTTTTGGTTGATAATTGCTGCCCCAAGATGTGCAGGATGTCTCTGCTCCGGCCCACACAACTGAAGAACGAGTCTGGACTCTTCACTGTTTGGTCTTGAGGTTGTTCATTAATTCTTATCTATAAAATTTCCTTTCTGCCCAGGGGAGATCTGCTCAGCAGGGCAGCCACAGGCACTCTGACCACCCCCGAGGCGCTGTTGTCCTTTTATACTACAAACTACATAGAACATATTGACACTGAATTCCCAATACCCATCACCCATGTTAGACAGTGCACTTCTACTCTAAACCAACCCCAAAGTGCCAACAGCACTGCAGAAAGTGGAGAACAAGAAGGAGAAAGGCTGGACATGCCCAGATTCCTCCATCTTGTCCCCATAACCCCCATACCAAAAATCCTAAAATCTACATTTTCACCCTGTGATCATTTTGTTATTACACCATTCAAACTTGTGTGACTTTCATGTCCTCATACAAAGCTGGCAACTTGCTCCAGGGGTCAGAATCAAATCCCCAGGTGTTCTGGGCAGCGTGCCAGGGTCTCTGAGCCCCCCGGCGGGGTCCTTGGCAGCTCTGGACACCCGGAGGGATGTGCTGAGTTCTGACAATAAGAAGCCTTTCCTGCCTTCATGGAGAGGGAATGCTTTCCATAATGACTGGCAGCATCCAGAGTCTTGGAAACTCTGGCAATCCCATCTGTAACACAACAACCTCTGCTGTAGGATATCAAAGAGCTCTTTTTAGTGACCCAGCAGCCCAGAGGCCTTGTGTGAATTTTCTTCCTTCTCAGAGACAGGACGGACATCTCCCAGGCTGGGGAATGGATAAGGCAGAGAGGGGGACTTGACTTTGATGGTTGTGAACTCAGGGCAGCAAATTCTCAACTATTTTATCCCTTAAGAAACCAGCTGGTTCTACATCTGTGCCTGCCAGCGTGGGAGAGTGGCTTTTGGACAGGGGCAGAAAAGGAAATAAATCACTTTATTGGAGAGTCTGTGCTGTTGCTGCCTGCAGAGCTGTTGGTGACACACCTGGAGTGTGTCCCTCTGGTCCTGCTCCCTGCTCCAATGGCTTCTCCAGCAGTGTCCTGCACAAATGGGGAAGCTGCAAGTGTTTTCACCCAGCCACAGCCAGGCAGACAAGGCTCCTGCACACAGCCCTTTACTGGGAGCAGGTTGAGTAAAAAATAAAATAAAATAAAGTAAAGTAAAATAAAATAAAATAAAATAAAATAAAATAAAATAAAATAAAATAAAATAAAATAAAATAAAATGAACCTCTTTTGAAGAACACCGGTCATCCAGGAAAGTTTGACCATTACAATAACCTTAAGTAGAGCACATGATGCAAGACCATAGTTTCCAGAGTTTCCAGAAGCCACCAGCAAAGGCTGAGGGTGATGATAGCCCCAACCAATCCTAAACCCCCATCCTACAGGAAAGTAGCTTGGTTTGAAGAGACCCAAGTTCAGTCCCTGATGGCATTTAAAGCCCTTTGCTGAGAAGTTCAAGGTGGGGTTTGACGGCTTTGGGCTCTGTTATTGTCATCACTGCTGGCTCTGCTCCCTGCCCAGCCCGGCCATGTGCCAGGCTGGCAGCAGGAGTGACCAGACTGGAGGGCAGAAATGGATCTGTTCCCTGGATTTGCTTTTCCAGCAGCTGGAGCTGCCTCACTGCTGTGTCTGAGGAGCACATGGCCCAGCAGGGGTGGCACAGGCCATCCCTTCTGCTGGCCCTTAGCAAGGACATCTTCAGGGCTCCTGTGCTTTTGAACCAAGATTGAATTGGTACAAGTAAATGATGTCCTTCAGGCTCCAAATGCCACAGCAGCACCACTCTCCCAGCCCACATGCCAGGATTTAAGGCCTGGGAAGCCCAGCAGAGTGGGGCCTCACAGGAGTGCCTTTACCTGACATGCACAAGTGCCAGGTGCGCTGCTTTACCTGATTTTCCCTCCCATGCAACCAGCAAAGAGCTGAAATACTTCATAAAATCATACAACAGCACAGGTTGGAAGACATCTGGAAAGATCCTCTGGTCCAGCCTTTGGTGGGAAAGGGACTCTAGGTGAGGACTATTACCCTGATCAACCATAGTTTGGAAAACCACTATCAATATGGGCTCTACCATATCCTTGAGGAGACTGTTCCACCGAATGATTGTTCTTTCTGTAAAAAATATCATTGTGATAGCAAGGTAAAACCTCTCCTGGTGCAACTTGTACCCATTGTTCCTTATCTTCTCCACGTGGCTCCTTGTGAAAAGAGAGCATCCATCCCCTTCTTGGCTGCCCTGAAGTCCTGCCATGAGGTCCTTGACAAGTTCTCTTCAGGAGGAGACTCAACTGCTTCAGTCTTTCTTCACAGGACAGGTTCTCATACCCCTCCTAGGTTTAGCCAAGCTTAGCCTTGCTAAATACAACTTTGTACACTCCACCAAGGTTCTTGTACTCCTTGGTGGCATTTGGCCCCCTTCCCATGGTCAGTATTTATCTTTTTTTCTGGTGTTTAAGCACATCCCAGAGCTCCCTGCTAAACCAGGGTGGTCTCTTGCTCTGCTTTCTCCCTCTCCCTTTGTAGGGATGGGACTGAGTAACTCCTGAGTAACTCCCAGCCCTCACAAGCTGCTTGTGCTCCCCATGGATGCTTCCCACAGACCCTCACAGCTGGGCTCTGAGCACATGGAAGTTTCAGGAGTGGAAGTTTCAGTGCTTCTGAAATCCGGGGGTTTTGTCCTGTCCACTGTCTTCAGCGTTCTTAGCAGGATCTGAAACTTCACAATGTCGTTATCATTATATCCAAGGCCACCACTGATAGCTGTGCAGTAAAGTAAATATCATCAGGCAGGTTGTGAGCACTAAATGCAGCCAGCAATGGGCTGTTCTGAGTCAGCATGTCCAGCATCTGCAGCAGGAAGCATTTCTCAGAGCTTTCCAGGATCCTCTTGGATGATTTGGGCACTCCTGTGCAGCCATAGATTGTTCAACAGTTGTCATAGGCATCTTTTTGTGAAAAATCCTTTCCTTTTTTTCCTGAGAAGCTGAGAGGCCTCAGGAACAAAATGTAACCAATGATTATCTGCTGCTGTGGAATGCAACAGGTGCATCTGGGATTGGCTCATGTTGGTTGTTTCTAATTAATGGCCAATCACAGTCAGCTGGCTCAGACAGAGAGCCCGAGCCACAAACTCTTGCTATCATTCTTTCTGATTCTATTCTTAGCTTAGCCAGCCTTCTGATGAAACCTTTTCTTCTATTCTTTTAGTATAGTCTTAATGTAATATATATCATAAAATAATAAATCAGCCTTCTGAAACATGGAGTCAGATCCTTGTCTCTTCCCTCAACACAAGACCCCTGTGAACACGGTCACAAACAGTCAGGACTGATTTGGGACTGGAGGTTGGTGGTCTGGCAGAAAGTGTGAAGCTGAAAACTGCAATAGCACTGTCAGAAATCGTGTTGTGGATGAGGTTTAGTGGCTCACACAGATCTGAGCTCATGAGCTTGTTCCTTCCCCCCTGGGCTTGGGCTTTGTGTCCTGACTCCTCTTTTGCACTGGGTGGTGCTGGTTCATCACAATCCCAGTGGAAAGGCACTCAGGCCTGGTGAGAAGTCTCGGGTTTTGGTTGATAATTGCTGCCCCAAGATGTGCAGGATGTCTCTGTTCCAGCCCACACAACTGAAGAACGAGTCTGGACTCTTCACTGTTTGGTCCTGAGGTTGTTCATTCATTCTTATCTATAAAATTTCCTTTCTGCCCAGGAGAGATCTGCTCAGCAGGGCAGCCACAGGCACTCTGACCACCCCCGAGGAGCTGTTGTCCTTTTATACTACAAACTACATAGAACATATTGACACTGAATTCCCAATACCCATCACCCATGTTAGACAGTGCACTTCTACTCTAAACCAACCCCAAAGTGCCAACAGCACTGCAGAAAGTGGAGAACAAGAAGAAGAAGAAAGGCTGGACATGCCCAGATTCCTCCATCTTGTCCCCATAACCCCCATACCAAAAATCCTAAAATCTACATTTTCACCCTGTGATCATTTTGTTCTTACACCATTCAAACGTGTGTGACTTTCATGTCCTCATACAAAGCTGGCAACTTGCTCCAGGGGTCAGAATCAAATCCCAGGTGTTCTGGGCAGCATGCCAGGGTCCTTGGCAACTCTGGACACCAGAGGGATGTACTGAGTTCCGACAGTGAGGGAGGCATCAAATGCAGTTTGTTAGAGAGAGCACTGCAAGGTGGGAACAGCAGGGACAATCTTCTGTCCCTTAGATGCTGAGCAGCACCCACACACAGCATCCACGGGTGTGGGCATTCCAGGTATGACAGGAGGGGTTTTCTCACAGCAGAGGGGTTCTATTAACCCTTTCTGCTGTCAGACAGAAAGGATGTACCCATGAGCCTTCTTGCTGCAGGGTTGGACAAAGCCAAGGACACACAGATGGCTCAGCCCCACGGCCAGCAAGAGCTGCTTGTCTCTGTTAGAGTGGCCTGAGCTGGACAAGGGCTCTATGGCCAAGCCCTGGCCACACTCAGGCTCCCTGACTTGCAGAGCACCAGATCCTTGACCTACAAAGGGCTTTCAGTCAGGATCTCAGTGGAAGCACGGCCTCTTCCCATCTGCCTGTGGATCCCATCTCATGTAGGATCCTTCAGACCTCCTAATTTGGCTAGCCCCACATGGGTGAGCTTCCTGGGGGAGAAATTTTCCATATTTAGCCAGAGCATGGTCTCCACCCCCTGTAACATCTCTCAAACAGCCTCTGAGCAAATCAGATATACCTGTGACTGAGCAAGCTGCTCCCACAGAAAATGTCCCAGCTCATTGGAAGGGGTTGGACGAGAGGACCTTTAAAGGTCCTTTCCAGCCCAAACCATCCTATGATTGAGGAAGGAGCATGGATTTCTGTGTGTGGCTAAACCAACCAAGATGATGATGATGGGGAAGGACTTGCCTGCAGTCAGCCCCACTGCCAAGGGGCAGAGATTGGAAGCTGTCCTCAGCTGCTGTGCTCTGCTGTAACCCCCAAAAGCCCAGATTAAACATCCGCATTGGTCACCACAGAGCTCAGTGTCAGAATCCTGGGCATCAGGTAAGTGGTGAAAGGGACAGAAAGTGAGGGATGCAGGATGGGAGCCTGCAGGGTACCAGGAGCAATTTCCTCTCTGGTTCTTGAGGGGACCACTCCAGAGCAGCAGTGGAAAAGGGCAGAGGAATGAGAGAGGTGTCATTACATCTCACAGGCCAGAGGCTGAGTTTATAGAACGACTCCAGAGAATCTCCCATTTCCACTGCAGAAAGGAAGGAGGTCAGCACTGATCCTATGGCGCTGAGAAATGATGAGATGGATCCAGGAAGGACATAAAATGAAACAGGATGTTGGAAACAAAAAAAAGTAGGAAAATAAAGGTTAAAGAGAAGATGAGGTAAAGAAAAGATAAGTGTAGATAAGATAAGACAGTGTGCATAGAGCAGAGAAAAGAATAATGCAGGAAAGGGACAGGGCAGCCAAAAAAGGAAAGGAAGAAATCCTGAGAGATAATAAAAATTTTGGCAGTCCAGTATGGATTCAAAAATTGTCCAGGATCATGGCTGAAGCATTTTCCAGGACCAAGTCTAGGACATGCACTTCTGTGAATCAAAGGAAGTTTACAGAACACAGAAAAATGTGCTTGAGCATGTCCAAGGCAATTCTGCCTGGGAAACTGCTGTGGGGGACAGACAATGCCCACATTACAGACCATTAAGAGTCACTTTTGGATTGAACAAACAATCATCAGTTTTCAGCAGAGCTTCTCTTTCTATTTTCTTTGAAATTTTCTACATGTGAACCTGTCCTACCAACATTAATCATTCAAACTGTCAAAAAAGAAATATGAAGCAGTAAGTCTCCAGGAAAAACAACCCAAACTCCCTGGATTTTAAGTGCAGAGGTCTTTGCATTTATCCTTTTTGAATAGAGAACTTTTACTTTTTTTTTTTTAGTCAGAGTATTTATTTGTCAGGAGGATAATAGTTCCCTACATATTCATTCCTGTATAACCATAATGTCTCTATCAAATGGGTGAAGAGAAAATGGGAATACTGTGTGGAATGTGAAGGTTGTCCAGAGGGGTGGGAGATGCCCCTGGGAACATTCCAGGCTAGACTGGATGGACAGGTGAGGGCTGTTGGCACCTCCTCACCAGTACTTGATAAAGCCAACAAAACCAAAGGAGTGAACCCCATGATCTGCAAATGAAAAATCATAAAATGGCGATTGGGAAGGCATAAAAAGTTCTGGGGAGCCACAAATCTGAATAAATAAGCATTAATTTTATTGAATCATGAATAATTTAAGACTGGTACAATCATCAGCTTTATTCTCCATGACACGGGGTGGGGAAGGGGTAGAAACAGGGAGAGTGAGAAAGGGGAGGCATGATCTCAAACAGACCATTCACAAATTCCAATCCTAAATGAGAACTGAAAATTAAATAGGGAGAGGAGCAAATGGAAAACATCATAAACGTACACAAAATACTCAATTCCTAGTTTTCTCTTTAAAAATGGCTAGAAAAAATTCATCAAAATGCAGCACTTTTAATCAAATATTTACATTTCTATGTTACAATGAAAAAATGTACATCTTATAGAACATATTTCATAAACTGTTCCACTGGAAACGACTAGATCAAAACAGCAACCTTCCATTTAATATCAACAAAGATTTTTTTGCTTTGTTTTTGTATATTATTTTTTTCTTGAAAGAAAATTGCCACATTTAGACAAGATTTCATACACATAATATCGAAGTTAAGCATCAACAATGAAATATCAAGTTTGCTTCTTTCAAAATGTACAAAAAGGCTAACCAACCCCCTCCCTCCCCTTCCCCAAATAAATCACATCTCATTTATGGCCTGTATCATTCTTGGCAGTTCTGAAGGAAAGAAAATGGTTTATTCTCTCAATTTACAACTCAACACGAATGTTGCATAGAATCTTGCATTTCTTGTTGATATTTTTTTTAAACAAGCCAACTTTGTAAGGAGGAGAAAAAAGGAAGGAAAAAAAATAAAAAAAGGAAGTGTTTTGAAAAAGCCTTAAGTGAGAAGAAAGTCACCTAAAGAAAGACTTAATCTATGAAAAGTCTTGATAAAAACTAAGACGTGTGCACAACAGGTAACCCTGCTTCCCGAAGTTTCAGAAAAGACATGGAATATTGTGATGCTCAGAATGACTAGCCTATTCAAAATTGCCTCTCTCACTTTAAGCCAAGCTAGTGTCAATAAAAAAAGAAGAGATAATAGAAATTTCTTCCTGAGCTTAAGCACAGGATTAAACATGAGAAAAAAAAATACCCCGTTCCCCACAAATAAAACACTACTTTAAACATGTCTTTTAGCACTCAGTTAAAGGTCAACCAAGACATTTTCTAGGATATTAAGTCCATTTAAAGCCCTAGCCCTGCAACTGGATTTTTTTTACAGGCGCACGCTCTGTCTGCATGGATTCAGTTGGGGGATTAGGTACCAAAATTCACAGTAGTAGCAGGTAAAGTCAGTGCTGGGAAGCAGAATTGTCAAGACTACTGGAAAAATTAACTTCTCTCAAACTCATCATCAGCATGCTATGGATTTGATTCCATACAGATCTAACCCATTTTTTTACAGTACCAAGAACTGGATTAGGAAAATTGGCTTTAATTTAATGGAGTAACCTTTGTTATTCCATTCAGTGAAATAATGAAATCAGAGTTCATAAGGTTAAAACAGTAACAACACCAAGCTCTTCCCCCCATCATTAAAATATTTAAATTTTTCCTTTTACAATATTTTTCTTTAAAAAAAAAAGTCATCAGCACTTAAAAGTTGTAACAGGAGCAGATTCAAGACCAGCTTAGTAAGACAAAGTACAGTTATATTACAGAAAGTCATGAGGTATAATAAAACCATCCTCTCAAGCTGAGCCACAGAAGCATGAACTTGTTTGTTATGGTCCTTTAAACCCACAAGCTATTGAAAACGTGTTTGCAGTAAGATTTCTTTCTGTACATTGAAAAACCAGCATATTCCTGTAATTTATTAGAGTTGAAAAGCTTCTTTGTCCCTTCTGCATGGATAAAACAGCTCTTCAGTGATTTGTTAGCTGGGGATTGATATGAACCTGAAACGTTATCTCATTTCCCTCCTTTTTTTGTCACATTTAAACAAATTCTAGTATCTCATACAAACAATATTCACAGCAACTTATGATATTTCAAGAGATGACTTTAGCCCTGTTTCTTTAAATAAAATCCCATAATGTACAGCACTAATTTAATCAAACACAATTAGTACAAAATAAGGCATCGCTTTTAAAAGTCAGCACCAGAGGAGAGCTGGAAAGGCTCGTACAGATCCCTCCTGAGGAGTGAGGTGTTGGCTGAGGTACAGCTGATGTGCTGGGGGGGATGGTGTCACCAGGAAAGTGCAGCTCTTTGGGAGGTGTTCTTGCTCCCCAGCACAAGTACAAGCCTGAACACTGATCGTGTAGGTGTGTGCGTTCACAGAGGAGGAGAAACCAAAGCAGGTTCACAGCTCTGCCACAGCTCAAGACCATGGCACAGCTAAATTCAAAGGACACAGTACTCAGTACCTTATCTTTTTTTTCCCAGACCTGAATACTGCTGAAATGCTATTCTTTAATTATTTTTTTTAAACTTTGCAATTAAAAAGAAAATTCATGGAAGTATCATCACCAGAGTAGCACTGGAACTGCCACAGAGCTGAATTTTAATTAACCCCGTTATGGTTGTGCTGATTGGAATGAAACCTCTGAACAAAAGCCAAAGTTTTCTAAAAACAGCTGTCACATTTCATGGCAAGAATTAAAACCTGAAAGTCTGACTCATCCCTTTGCAGGGGTGCAGCTCACCTCTGTGTACGGAGCTCACCATGCCCGTGCACTGCCAAGGGTCCTCTGGAGCTGCAGGACTCCATGGGGCACAGCCCTGCCACTGACTTCTGTGAAGGAGGGAAGCCCCCTCTCCTCAGGGTGGATTAGTGGGGTGTAAACACCACAGAAGTCAGCCCAGCTGGTGGTGTGGATGTAAGTGGGAAGAGAATTGGGCCCTGACTAGCAAAAGGCTACCTGATTTTTCATTTGTAGCAGGATTGATTGCTACACAGTGTTTGAAAAAAACCTGATTTGTTCAGACTGTATACATATTTTTATATATTCCTATTTATATATATAATCTTTATAAACACACAATGAAAGAAAACCAAGGTCTCAGACTGGCAAGGAGAGCAGCGCTTTTTGTTTTAGTTTTTTTTTCCTTTTCTCTTTTTTTAATATTTATTCAAACTTCCCTGTTTTGCAGCTTTGCCTTCATTGAGTATTATTAGGAGGCAAGTTATAGATATTGTTATAGCACCAGAACTATATGAAGCTGAGTTTAACCCACAAAGCTGACTGGTAAAAGTCCAGCCCTCACGTGAATGTGTTTGGTCAGAAGCAGCATAGGCAAATATTCCCTCTCCCCTCTCTTTCCAGACAGTACATGGCACAAAGCTGCTTGCTTCACAGCTGTGAAACTGCCCCTCACCCCAGTCCCTTCAACTTGGTAATGATGATTATTTTTTAACATCTTCAGGATCTTAGGCATGAGAGCTTACAGCAACTAAAAAGAAGGAAACAAAGGAGTAGTGCAGTTCTCATCATCGTCAAAAGAAAAACAATTAAAAGGTCACTTGGGTTGCCTGCACCCAGGTTCAAGATTGCTCCAAGTGTCTTGTTCTTGCAGCTCTTAATACTGAGATCCCAGCCCAGGAAGGTGTTCTTTTCATCAGTCTGTGATCAGGGCTCTTGCCAAGAGGAAACAGCTTCTGTCTGAGGGAGATCACAACGTGGACTCCAGAGAGGAATCCAGGATGTCATCGTGATGGCTGTTGCTGTTGGAGTCGCTGTCATAACTCTGGGGACTGGAGTAGTTGGCTGCCTCCTGGAGTCTCATTAGCATGTTCATCTGCAGAGCCAAGAAGTTCATGATTATTTGTATTTTTGAGGTAGGAGCAACATTAACTCCACATGACAGCTACAGCGGTGTTGGCTTTGCCAGTGGGCAAGGAAGGAAAGGGAGGAACGAGCAGGGGCAACAACACTGAGACTCAGAACAGAGGTACTGACAGTGATTTACTGGGATTTCCCTAGGAACAAGGCAAATGAAAGAGTTCTGCTGTTCAGAAATGGGAGCTTACCAGAGGATCTCCTTCAGCATCACTCACTGGAACTTGTTTGCTGGTGGAGCCTTCCCGGGACACGGAGTAGCCATCGAAGCCCACGTCCTCAGGCCTCAGCTGGAGCAGGGGAGGCCACTCGTGGTGCTGGGGGCTGGCTGCCCAGGGGTAGGTGTCCATCACCCACTTGGCAGGATCCTCCCAGGGTGCTCTCCTCCCATACAACTGAAAGAGCACAAAGCCATGTCAAACATTCCGACCATCTCAGCCACTGCCTACCTAACCAAAATGAACGTGCCACGGCTCTTGTGCTGCAGGAAACACTTTGCAAGCAGGACTGAATGGGAGAGTTTCCTTGCCCTAAACACACACAAAGCCCTTTGTCATGGCACTGATTTGGAAGGAGCTGACCACCTTCTCCAAGACTGCACTGCCCTTCTCTTGGCACCAGCTGAAGGAAGAAATGCCTGAAAATAACATCACCTAATTAAGTCAACTTAAACAACGTCAGCACACAAAAGAAGCCATCAGTGCTGACATCTGGATTGCACTGGCAGCTGCCTTACAAACTGCCATCCATGGAATGTGGAGGAGGAAACGTGAGATCTGTCATCAGGCAAGAATGATGGATGTCAAGGCATAAAGTTTTCCATCAGATTTTTTTTGTGTTCAACCAAGAAAAAGCACCAGCAGCATTTGTCCATGCTCAGGTTCCTAAGTAGGCAAACTCTGCTTCAAAAACATTTTTCTGGATGGAACAGACTGCACTAGTGAATAATCCCAATGTATCCTCCCTGTTCTATTTTATTTGTCTTAGCTATTCATTTGAATGAACTCATTTGAATTCATTTGTCTTAACATTCATTTGAATGCTTCATGACTTCCAAAAGCATAAATACAACTGCAAGTGGCTTTAAAACATTTATTTCCACTTTATAAATATCACCATCAACATCCTTCAGCAACTGGTGCTTGTCCCTGACATTTTGTCACTGTCCCCTTCCTGTACAAACAACGGTCTAGCAAAGACATTCACCAGTTCTCTGATGGATCTAGGACTATCTCACTTTCCTCAATACTATTTCTCCATGGTATGTTTTTTGTGGGTTTAGATTCTGCATGCACAAAGTATTAAAGTGCTGTGAGGCAGGAGGAGCAGAGGCTCCAGCAGATGGTGCTAGGCAATCTGAAACAGACCCTTCATCCTTCAGCCCTGCTGCAACGTGGGGCCAGACAGATTTCCTATTTTAACCTTATTCTCAAATTTACAATGATACATGTCATTTGTATCATTAAGTGGTGAGGATTTTGTATTTTTCACACCTTTTCTCCTGCAAAACGCTGAGTGGATCTGAGCTCAGGAGGGATTAAATGACTCACCAACCATGGCAACCAGGTCTGTCACCCCTCCCACTGGCACATTTTCCAGGGAGCAACTCATGGGACAAGGATGGAGCAGGTTGCTCCACAAAGCATGCAAGAAAAATCACAGGAGTACGAGTGACAGTGGCAGGAAGCCACAGGGACTCTGCGTCCTCTTTTTGCTGGTGCTGCATTCTGTACTGATACACCAAGCAGGAAGAACTTGGGTTTTATACAACCTTCTAATTTTCACATCCCTGTTTCGAAGAACAAAACAAGCCAGCTCCCATGGGAGCAATTATTGTAAGGATTCATTTGGTTTGTTTGTATTTGACCCAAAATAATTCTCTAAATGAGAAACAGAAATATAAAAGTAGCTGAGAGCAGATCCACAGAGATCAGAGCAAAATTAGGAGCCCACCTTTCCTTTCTGGAAGGCAATTTCAGGAAAGAAGATGTGCTCTCAGAGGAGTCTTTGTGGGTGTGAGGGAGAGAAAACAGCCCCAGATGAAACCCACCTTTCTAGCATTAGCTTGTTCATTAGCACCACTCTGGCTACTCCTCAAGTACTAAAGTGCATCTTCTTATCCATCAACCAAACAAAAGAGAAATTATTTAAATAGGGATGAATTAGTGCAATCTGGGGAAATGGGGCTGAAGGGTATAGAGAATCTAAAGCACAGTGAGAAACTGAAGTCCTTACACCTGGAAAGATGGAGATACTGGGCAGAACAAGGAAGCAAAAGGATGGTTTTATCAATTACTCTCTCTCCACTTCCAAAAACTAATTTTTCAATGCTTTCTACACGTACTGATCAATGATATGAGAGCTCCAAAACCCAGTAGAAGGAGCCCATCATTACTGGGAGTATCAGTTCTCTCCATTTCAAGAGCAAGCAAAATCACCTGCTCTCCTTTCTCTTGTTTTAGGTTGGAAAGATTCCTGGTTCCCATTACCTTCCTTTAAAACAAGTTGCATGTAAAATGGTTCTCTTGTTCTATTTCTAGTAAAGTTCCTGAGTGTGTTTTGTACTCCAGGACCTATGGCTTTCCTTATGGCTAATAGTCTACACAACTGTCCCAAAAAGAATGAGGTCTCCAAGTACTGGCAAATTTCAAATGGCAGATGCCCAAATTGTACCCAAAACTTGGAGAATTCGTGTATTTCACAATTTTTTAAGAAGCCATTAGTAAAAGATTAGTTCTAAACCATATTTTAAAGTAGGTGCTGCTGGGCTTATTCTGTGAACAAAGAGCTGATTATTAAGAAACCTCTTTTTTTCTCCTACCTAAATGGCAAGTCCATAGCAATTCTCTGCTGAACCCTCCTCTTGATTCCAACAAATTTCATAGTCAAAGGGACACATCAAAAACTATTCTAAATTGCCAGATTGTCTGTGTTTAGTAATTGAGTCACAATCAATGATGATTTCACTCCATCCTCTGAAAGAATTATGAAGGAATCTACTAAAAAATAATCTTAAATACTGAGAAGTTTTCAAAATGTCACTGATACTGCTCCTGTCACTCATGTATACATTCCATCCATGCAAAGCTTTGTTCCTATGCTGAAAGATTTGATTTCCAAAGGAAAATCCTGTGTAACACAGTTAATGATGACAAGCCTATTTCTCTGATGCACAGGATAATTTTAAGGTCTGCATTTGGAACTCAATATTGAAAAGTATTTGTATGTCTAACTCCCCCTACTGCAAACATCAGCAGTTTGGCATCTAATCACTTCTTCCCCTCTCTACTTCAAAAGTGCTTGAAGAGACTAATTCTGCCTGAAGTTATTGACAACTCCGGTTACATTTTCATAGACACGCGAGGCTGTACCTACAGAAAATGTTGCCACCACTGAGTTTTGTTGCCTTTTGAACAGATGCCATTCTAGACCTATGATTTTTCCCTTTGCCTGCTCACCTGTAGCCCTTCCCTTACTGCCTCCAGAAGATATGGAATGATGGAGTAGTTCCACAAGTCAGTGAACCAAACTCTAGAACCATCTACATCTATTGGACACGAAAGGAAGAGCCGTGGACCTGGAGAGGGAAATTCAGATATTACACTCAAATCACAATCACAAGCATCAAAAAAAAAGGTGATGACATCTAAAAATAGGGTTTTAAGGAAAGTCTTTTTTATGTGACACAGCACAAGGAAGTACACAAGGAGATAAAATACATATATTTATATATGCCTGGGCAGAGTACTTACCAATAGTAACATCAGAGGAGCTGTGAGCCTCCAAGAATTTGTTCAGATGTTGCCAGACCTTGGGAATCCAGTCAATAATCTTAACCAGCTCTGCATTCCTCATCCTGCCACTGATCTCTGTTTCAATCAGTTTTCTTCTCAGGAAGCGGCCGAGAAAGCCTTTGACTGGCTCAGTGTGGTTTGCACACAGCACCCATCTATGGCACAACAGCAGAAATGGACTTTATTTCTCTTCTGTGCTACTAAAGGTAACTATTCCTGACTACATTTCTCTTCTTATTTTCAGATTATCAGGATCAAAATGGGCTATTCCAGTCATACGTGTTTTTCAGCAAAAGTGACTTTGGAATATTTCACTAGATGAGCCAGTTTTTATTGTGCATTGTTTCAGCTCATTTCTCAATAATCTGCTTTGCCTAAATATTGTTTTACTGAAAATCTGGTAGAAAATCAAATATCTTAACAATCCTCTATAAAATAAAAGTTTTATGAACCCAGTTCCTTTAATGACAACACCATAACAAAGCTGAGCATGTCAGGGCAGCAACGAGGAACAAATGGCATTTCCCTCTCACTTTGCTATTTCAGCTGATAAGAACAATTTCAAATGACTCAGTAGCCATTACTCCTCTGCCAGCCCACAAACATAAATGAGAAACATGAATAAACAGTACCTGAAATTATGGTGAAGTTGAAGATTAGGTGTGGAGGAGGTGGCTTGGTTCATTGTTCCAATAATATACGGACTATTGAAAGAAAAAAATCGAGCAAATCAAACTTGTGAACTTTGAAAAGCAAGTTTTAAGTAAAACCTGAACATTAAAAAAGGTGATTCAAAACTCTTTTGTCAAAGAAGGTTTTGTAGTTACTTATCACCAAATTCTCTACTGAGATTCTGTGAACATCAAATTCTGGAAGCAAACCAGAAGTCCCAAAACAGGACCTTCCACTACAAATGGGGCTTTACTACTAATGATCTACATCATGAAGCAAATACAACTAGTTTTAAATTACTTATTTCAGAAAAATAGATTATTCTATGAAGGAAAAAAGCACTGAAGCACTGTCCACAATATGGACAACCTGGTCATCTTCCTCTACATTAGTAAATTAATGCAGACTTTGTTTTTGTGTGATTGGATTTTGCAGGAGCGGTGCTCTGAGTACAGGATTAACATTTGCAATGTGTTTTGATACTATTTCTTTACCATTTGTGGTACTTGCAGTTTAGGAGTCCATTAAAGATCTCTCCTAGGGAGCTAACATGGTGCAAATTATCCAAAATGATGACAAGAGGCATATCCACAGCATTATTTTCACTGTTGCACTGGTCTGCCAGGTTGGACAGGTACTGGCGGAGTTCCTGCAAAGCAGATATAAAGAAAAGAAGAAAAAATATTTTTTTTCCTTCACATTTCTTAAAAAAATCAATTAAGAGAAATAAGCTTGGTAACAAAATCTAAAGCAAAAGAGTCTGACATCTAACAAGTCACATTTCTCATTAACAATTTCTCATTTTCTATGAGAAAACACAAGATATGGTTTTCTTTCTCTTTTGCAGGTAATGCTGAAGACCCAGAGACTGTGCCAGAAATCCTGTGTGAGATAAGGGCTTAAAGAGGGGTAATATTTTGTAATTTAGCTTGTGCTTTTTATTCATCAATGTCAGACCTAAGAGGTCTGAAATGGATTTTTGTTTCTTTTCAGGAACTGGATCAACTCTCCCCATACTAAACCAAATTCTGCATTCCAGCTAGATTTGTTGTATCATCTTGCAACTGTTTTGCCATCAAAATACAGATGACAAAATTAATCTGGAACAAACCATCCCTTATCACAGGCCAAATTTGGATGCCTTCAGCAATGCTGGAATGAAGGATGAGCTTTTGGTGCTGCTGATGAGTGGTTGAAATGCTCTCAGCAGCTTTAAAGCATGTCTGAAATCATACCAGTGGCTTACAACCACAATTCCAACCATCCCTTTCCTCCAGAGGAAAATATGCCTAAGGCCATCAAATACACAGATTTTTTATTTTTTTTCCTTTTCTTTAATCTAGATGATCACTGGAAGTGTATTCATCAAAACCAGCAGCACATAAAAAAGCAAAGACACGCCTTACCTGCCCAGGAATGTGTCTGCACAACAGCCCCTCCAAACCCAGCACACGATTACAATGCTGATACCTGCAGCTGCAGAAGCTCCTGACAGCCTGGAGATGCATTTGAGGGTTTTGGGAAAAGTGCCCACATGCAATAGGGATTGCTTAAGTCTCTGGGAATTTTATGCAGGTGTTTAACTTCCTGGGCAATTCTCAGGCTCCTAAACACTTGAAAATCACGACAGCTTTAGGTGTTTAAATACAATACACACCTGGAAGCCTGCTGTTCCAGACCCATAATCAAGTGAATCTGAAAACCTTTGAGTATTGTTTCCTTCAGGATAAACATAATGCTTTGAGAGTGAAGGTGAGTTCAAAATGCCAGGCTGGGAGAGGTCTCTCACCGTGGGCGGTGCGGGAGGGTTTGCGCGCGCTCACCTTGCTGGATTTGTGGTCCACGTTGAAGGTGGCGATGATGCCCTCAGCCAGCTCCCTGCCCTCCCTGAGCACCATGTACTCAGACAGCCTGTTGGCCAGGTAGGTTTTGCCCGTGCCACTGGGGCCCGACAGGATGATCCTCCTGTGCTCCATCAGCAGGGACACGTAGCGCTGCAGGATGGCCTTGGGGATCAGCGACTCGAACACCAGCCCGTCCAGGCTGTTCTCACAGACACCTGCAGCAGGGAAACAGCCTCTGTCAGGGGCACTTCCAGTTCTTAGCCAAATGGACCTGAGCAAGCTGCTCTTCACTTCAGAGCTCAACCCCTTCCCCAGCCCAGTATCCCTCATGGTTGAGAGAGGCACACATATGTCACAGACATCTTTTATGAAAAATCCTTTCCTTAGGATTTTTTTCTCCTGAGAAGCTGAGAGGCCTCAGGAACAAAATGTAACCAATGGTTATCTGCTGCTGTGGAATGCAACAGGTGCATCTGGGATTGGGCTCATGTGGTTGTTTCTAATTAATGGCCAATCACAGTCAGCTGGCTCAGACTCTCTGTCCAAGACACAAGCATTTGTTATCATTCCTTCTTTTTCTACTCTTAGCTAGCCTTCTTATGAAATCCTTTCTTCTATTCTTTTAGTATAGTTTTAATATAATATATATCATAAAATAATAAATCAAGCCTTCTGAAACATGAGTCAGATCCTCATCTCTTCCCTCATCCTCAGACCCCTGTGAACATGGTCACACACATAAAGTGGGAAACAAGTGCAGGGGTGACCCATGGCCTTAGCCTGGATCCTCCTCCAGCCTGTTTAAGTCTTCAGCTGCATCCCTGAGGCCCTTTGGAAGGTGCCACACCAAAAGATTCCAGGCTACACTTTTCATGCACAAGCCATCCATTTTACAGCATTTCACCATGCATTCACCCTGAATGTACCTGTTTACTTTTGGATCACCAGACAAAAAAAAAAAAAAACCCAGCTATCATCAACTCCCCCTACTTTCCCAAATGCTTGTAATTAAACTCCTCCTCTGTATGCTGATAGTTATCTCCTCTAACAGAAAACTCATACTGATAAGCATTTATGCCATGTCAGCAGTCACTTTAGGCAGAATTGGCTTAGGGAAAATACACAGTGCTTCAAAATAAACAGCAGGAAGGGAAGTTGGCAGATCACCCAGAGAAATGTTTGCACCTCAGTGGTTACTTGGAATATTAAATATTTATATAGGCAGCTTTATATCTCAAAGGTATATGTCAGTGATTTTCCACAAATTGATTAAATACATTTCTATTTTATTGAAAACTGTTATCACTTGTGAACCTTCAAGGCACATGTCGAGTCAGTGCAAGTTAAATGTAAACTCAAACTGCAGCCTTACAGACACAGTTAGACCTTATGCAATATTTCAGTTAGGATTTATGACTGGACAATGCATTTTATATAAGTAGAATATCCTGGGTTCATGTCAAGCCTCAGTAAGTTGATGTATTTCACAGTTTATTTTGTCTTCCTGCCCACTGCTTTGCTATACAAGGTAACCTGGTTCTTACACCAATATTCAAAAATCTGCTTTCAGTCAAATTTCAAAGTTGATCTGCAGAATGTTTGGCACTGCTCTCAAATACCATCTGTCTGCAGATTTCACAGGTCTAACTTTGAGCAAACTGATATATGTTCAAAATGCAGCAGTTGAGAGTTTTACCCCTGAACTTAGTTTCATAGTATAGTTTTCATAAAAAAGTTTTTCCCTGAGAAACGAAACGAGAAACACAAATACTAAATTTTTATCAGTCTTACAGAATAAAATCGATGGGAATTCTGAAAACCATACATTTTGAGAAATCCACGTTTTACGGAGTTTCATAAAATTTGGGCTCCCTCCTTCCTGAGGGACTTAAGGAGGGACCAATCAAGCAAATGAGTCAAGGTCTATTTTTTTTTTAACCCTGCATGAAGGAAATAACAACTATAGCTGTGATAAAGAGCCAATGAAATTTTGAGGCTTGACTCATTTGGAAAGCACTTTGCTGCTCAAACAGCTCCACTGCGTCCTTTGTGATGTGAGGTCTCCCCCAGGACAACTGAAGATCTGTGGAGTGTGTAATGTTCCCTAGAGTTACAGGTTGAAAACTTGTTGAAATTACAGACTTAGCATGCCCCAAGTGCTGACTTTATCAAATGAAAATAGCAGGAAGTAAATAAACGGTAGGAACAGGAAAAAGCAGCGCAATAAAAAGTCTCTACTCCTCTGAGCTCCTTGACACAGCAAGTTCTGATAAACCTCAACAGTGAGAACTCCAGCAGGCAGGTCAGGTGAGCTTACCTTTGATGGTAACTGAGATGGTGTTGTTTTCTCCCACCAGGTAGCCACAGGGCAGCAGCTCGGGGGTCTCGGCGCTGCTGGTGCGCCTGATTTCCCCGATGCTGTAGCCCAGAACACTGTCTGAGTTCAGCCCCAGCTGGCTCAAGGGATCCACGTGGATGATGTACTCCTGGGGTGGGAAAGGGACACAGGAGGTCAGGTGTAGCAGACCCCACAGAATTGACTAAGACTCCATGAAGGGCTGAGACTTAAGGGTAGGTATTGCTGGGTCATGATGAGACAGCAAAATAAGCCCCTGTCCTCCGCGTCTTGGACCCCAGCTTATCTCTGTAACCCCACAGGTCACTTTCCCCTAACCCCTACTATTGGACAAGTTTGGATCCCTCTGCACCCTATAAAAGGGGCTGTTTTAGCCCATTTGGCAGAGGAAGAGCCATCGCTGGAACCCTTCACAGACCCCTCAATAAACCATCGCTGTGGAATCACCAGGACCTTTTCTTCTCTTCTCTCTCACGTCTGCTTCTCCCCCTAGCCCACAGGAGCCTTAGCAAGCAAGAGCTGGAATCCTAAGAGAGCTGAGAACCACTAAAGAGCTGAAATCCACTAAGCCTGGTTAAGGTAGCCATGGCTACGGGCGGCCTGGGTATTTGGGCACTCTGTCCCCAGCAGGGACTGAGCTGTCCGGCCTGTGCTGCCTGCTCGGGGGCAAAGCCTGCTCTGGGGCAGGGACCTCAGTCAGGCAGCACTGGGGGCCTGTTCTCTGCTGGGCACTGCTTAATGCACAAAGTTCAGCACAGCCTGGCACCACCAGAAGCCCCTGGAGCTGACAGATTTTGTACCCACTGACCTTGAACAGGCGCCTCACAACCCCATCCAGGACATCCCACTTGGTCTTCCCACTGACTCCAATGCAGCCTATGAGGAAGGAGCGAGGCCTGGAATCCTAAAGGCACAGGAATAACTCTATCAGGCAAGCATGGTTAATGGAATTAAAATGCTGGCTTCCCTGCCCCCTCCCCTTTTACTTCTAAATGATGGTGCATCCTTACTGCTCTATATGGTGAATTCTGAATGGAATATGGAATTCTTTTCACACGATAAACATTTTCTACAGTGTTGGAGTCACAAATCTAAACAATACTCAGGTGGCTGTGATGTTAAGTTAAAGGTATTTATAAATCAATTCATGAATAATTGAAAAATCTCTGAGAGGATTACAGTTTAGCAAAGAGACAGAAAGTCTCTTAGGAATATTCTAGACAGAAAAGTAGATGCCAAGTTCATTCTTCCATGGCTTCACAATCAAAGATGTTACATTTGCTAGGTTTATCCTATTTATTTTCAGAAATTCTGCTGTGGGCACAGAAATCTATATATATAGATAAACTATACATGGCTCTAATGTATACATGGCTCTAGTAATATAGAAAGAGACTTTATATTCATAATCTATATTTTATGTATCACAGAATTTTGCATTTTTAAGTGATTTTTAAGGCAGATAAAAGAAATCAGAATAAATACAATTTTTATGTTTTTCTACAGCTACACTCACTGTGAAACATTAATTGAAGAGAAAACTAATTTCTATCATAAGATTTGAAGTGTTACTAAAACTTGCTGTGATTGCAGTCAACCAGCAGCAGTTTTACTATTTATCCAGGGTTGGTAATTAATGCAAAATAGGTATTTAATGGAAAGAGCAGCTGATCATTCAGATCTCATAATTCAGATTTTTGCCCATCCCTCAGGAAGACATGAAGTTACTTCTTAAACACACTTTTACAGCTGCTCAAAAGTGTGAGATAGCAAGGCCATTGCTTGTCAAGGACTGTGTAATACATTCAAGCATGTTAAACACACGAGATAGGATGCAGCTTTACATTATTTGCAATTTATTTGGGTATTTAGGACTCTTTCACGTACTTGTGGATGGAAAACATCTGAAAGATGTCATTCTAAACAGGGTACTTGTGCCAGAGGGGACAAGTTAAACTAGAATGATATGGTTCAGATCTCCCAGTTTGGATTTGTTAATTTCTTCCATAAGATTGGTGCTTATGGCATTTTGGTCCCTCTCAGCAGCTCCAAGGAAGCTGGAGGTGGCCAAGAGCCCTCTCTATCACTATCAACACACAAATGAACCATTTTCCTGAGAAAAACCTTGCAAGTTCTTTGCAAACTTGAGTTCCCTCACACATTCTGAAGCCACCTACATTTCAAAGCTGGGGATGAAACACAACTCACCTCCTTCCATTTCACCTCGTCCTGGAAGTTGACGACTATTTTGACGTGCCTGCCTCCTTCCTTCCGGGCAGAGCCATCTCCAGTGTCATCCAAGAGCATGTCTGTGGACAGGAAACATCAACAGCCTCACAGCTGGAGCTCAGTTACAATGGAGACTATGCTGGTTTATTGTAGTCAAACACAACACGTCTGGGCTTCACACGCCCCGAGGTAAAACACGAGAACCAGGCTGACTGACTTCCCCGCCACACAGCCCTCTCAAAAAGGGAAGGTCATTGAAAATTATTAGCCAGTTACTCTGGATTTTCCTTCCTATGATATATCCCCTGGGAAATGTGCACCATTAAATGGCTTTAAATAGGACTTTTCAGAGCTGAGGTCATAATTGGACACCTCTGACCGAGGGTGTAGCAGACCTACGATGATATTTAAAAGAGGGCTCCGTGCCAGCTCGTGACATATTTCCACACCTCAGCTGTTAATAATCCTCACGCTCTCATTTTTCCATGGCTAACCAACCCAAGCCTTCCAAGTGCAGGATAAAACCTGCCCCAGCACCCTTCTCATTCAGCTCACCGAGACTGGTTGACTCCGTGAGGTTCAGGCTGTGTTGAGAGAGACCCACGGAGTGTCTGGGAGAGGAGGAGATGGAAACCTGAGACTGAGCCCTGCTGCAGCTGCCGTGGTTTTCAGACTTCAGCCGATCGTTCTCTGCTTTTAACTTTTCAATCTCGCTCTGCAAGAGACAAGTCAGACATTAGAAGGCACAGTGAAAACATGATTATAAGACAGCAACGTAAGAAAATTAAGAATAAATAGCAGTTTAGCAGAAATGCTGTTTCCATCATGTTTTAATTATTAAAATGTCTGTTCTGTGAAATTTTTCAAAGTATCCTAAAATACCTCAGTATGTGGGAATTAACTAACACTGAAATGCAATGACCTTAGGGCAGAGAGCATGGAAACATCCTGGCCTGCATTAGGAATGGTGTGGCCAGCAGGAGCAGGGAGTCATTCTGTCCCTGTGCTCAGCACTGCTGAGGGCACGCCTTGAGTGCTGTGTCCAGTTCTGGCCCCCCAGTTTGGGAATGTTGAGATGCTCAAGCACATCCAGAAGAGGGCAACGAGGCTGGTGAGGGGCTGGGAACACAAGCCCTGTGAGGAATGTTTGAAGGAGCTGGGGTTTAGCCTGGAGAAGAGGAGGCTCAGGGGTGACCTTATTGCTCTCTACACCTTCCTGAAGGGAGGCTGTAGACAGAGGGGGTTGGTCTCTGACAGAACCAGAGGACACAGTCTCAAGCTACATCAGGGAAGGGATAGGTTGGATATTAGGAAAATATTTTTCACTGAAAGAATAACAAAGCACTGGAATGCTCTTCCCAGGGAGGTGGTAGAATCACCATCTCTGGGTGTGTTTAAAAAAAGACTGGACGTGGCACTTGGTGCCATGTCTCTGGTTGAGGTGTTAGGGCACAGGTTGGACTCGATGATCTTAGAGGTCTCTTCCAACCTCATTATTCTGTGATCCTGTGATTTTGACAGCCAACAAAATGCTGTCCCCCAAAATCCTGTCCTGGGGCTGAAAGAGCCGCAGCCGAGGGCAGCGATGTCAGGCGTTCAAGCTGACTTTTAATGAAGGTCTGACCCTGGCACAGGCTGCAGGGTGTGGGGGGCTGCTCCTCACCTGCATCCTGTTCATGGCCTCGCGCAGCTGGTCCAGCTGGTGGGCAGAGCTGAGGGCCTCCAGGCGGATGTCTGTCAGCTTCATCTCCTTGTCCCGCAGCTCGTTGCGCAGCTGCAGCACCGTCTCGGCCTCGCTGTCCGTGCACTCCGAAATGCTGCGCGACACCAACAAACACACACTCCTTCCTCTGCTGCTGCTGCTTCTCCAGGATTTGTTAGCAGGAGAGGAGTTATTCTTTTTATTCTGCTTGAAGCAGGTAGCAGTTTTGGCTTATTGAATTAAGTCAGATATTAAACAGGCCATGGAAATTTTAGAGTCTGATAGAATAAAGATGTCTGAGGGTTAATTTTTTAATCAGCATCTGAAAGAGAATTCTCTGAAATCACCTACTATTGGATAGTCTTCATTTTTTTATGGTAGTTGCTATAAAGGAAAACTTCTAAAGCCAAAATCTAAATAAATTAAGGGGGTGCAGGCATTTAACAGCAGTTGGTTGGAGATTGATGAGTTCACAGACAGATTTAAAGCTCACCAGGTGTGCACAGCTGGGTTTCCCTGAACTGCTCTGGAGGGCGTTGGAACTCTACACCTATTCAAGCATGATAAATTCCTGCTCGCTTTAAAGAACTTATGCTTAAAAAATTTTTGGTGGCATTTTCCTTCCCTCCACCCACAAAAAAAAAAAACCAAAACAACCAAACCTGAGTGAGTAACAACATTTCAGCACATTTGTAAGTGTATCTGTATAAAGATCAACCACACAGCTGCACGTTATAAGGGCAATTTTAACATGTCTCTCCCTAAATCAGTTTCATGAGAGATGTTTTGCCCACCAAAAAGCCAGTAAGCCAAGACACACCAGTTTTACTTGAGCTCTATCCTTTCCCCAGTTCACATATTTACTCTTTGTTCGTGTTTATCCTTTTGGCTTCCATAGCAAGGTGAGATGTACCCACACAGCATTTTGGCTGATGACAGATGGGATCATCATTTGACAATTTTCTGGCCTGAGAGCTGTAAGGCACAACTTGCTGTAGTCACCAGAAACACACTGAGCTAGGCTCAAGAGACAGAAGAAGCTTTGAAACAAAAATCATGGGGGATTATCTTCTGCTACTGACATTTCATCACTGTTATACAGCTGGAAACTATTGCTATTGTTTTCACTTCTTCATGTGAAAACAAGTGGAGGGGAACTACTCCAATGCATTTGTTCTGGAATCAGGCTGGAAGCTCTGCACGACCTCCCAAGGTCAGGAGGCTGTCTGCTAATTACAGGTTTCACAATACTGCCTGTTACAGCTTTCTGTATTTATTTATCCTGCTCAAGTGACAAAGCTACTGATGAAATTAACATAAAAGCTGTTTCACTAAATTTTCCACGTACATTCTAAAATGTGAGTTCAGACTGAAAACAGCCTGGCAAGGGAATTGTTAAACTTTATTTCACAGGTGGCCATGGAAAGGACCAGGCACAGGTGGCTGGGAAGCTACAGAAGGAAAGACGAGTGGATAATTTCCATCCACCAGGCACAAGCAGTTAGATGAGTTCATCTGTATCACTAACCCACAGTGTTTGAATTCCCTTCCTTTATCTATATTTGTCAATAGAATTGGGAACTTATCACAGCAGATGAATACAATGTGTGCTGTGTTTAGATGAGAGACAAAATCCCAGATTTGACCTGGTTTGTTTAATTAACAGCAAGAGATCAAATTAATTTGGCACCTCAAGGTCACCCTGGTTATAAATATTCTTGATACTCAGTACATTCTGCTGAGACAGCAACCAATGAAATATTTACACTTCGGTACTGACACAATGATTTTTGGCTTCCTGGACACTAATGGAAAGGTACTGGGTTGGGAGTCAGCTCATGCATCTTTAAATCTCTGAATACATGAATTCAGCATTTCTGTCCTCTGCCTTTCCTCTACCAATGCAGCAAGATGCCTTTCATGCCGTTTTCTGTCTAAAAATTACAAAAATCACTTACAGGGAATTGGAATGGGAAGCTCTCAGCAGTGGTGTTGAAACAGTGGTGTTGTGGTGTGGTAGCTTTGGTGAGGAAGGTAAGGAAGAATCAGTCATCTCCTCAATGTCTGAATGAGAAGATGCTGACTTGGGAGATTTCTTTTTCCCAAAAGCTTGCTTGAAGGAGCTGCGTAACTGGAAAAAAACCAAAAGACCACAGCAGCACGTCCATCATTAAGAGTGAAACCAGGCAAAAAAAGCCACAGAGAAGAAACTCTCAACATGCAGATACTTCAGATGCTACAGCCATACTCACATACACAGTAACATGGGTGAAAAATAAAAAAAAAAAGAAGCTTTTTTTTCCTTAACTATTTTATCAGATTAATAAGGTCAATAGGAGTGGCTATGGATGCTTCCTATTTTTTAAGAGCTATATGACAGCAAACTCTGTTGAGTGCAACAAGCTTTCCAGCAGCACGGTGACAGCTTGCAGCTGTGCTGGCACAGGGCCCAGGCCAGGTTAATGGTGCTGGAAGGGTTAGTGGTGTCAATGGGGGGTTAGCTGCCGAGTTTAAAGAAGGTCCTCCTTACCTCATTGACCTGCCGGAAGAAGTGCAAGCAAAAGGAAGTGGGGGAAGGAAAAAAGACATGTTTTAACAGATAAAGCCACTGATAAGGGAAGTTTTGGATTTCTGAGACAAACACGACCAATGATTAACAAAGACAAACAGTTACTTTAAAACCAGAACCCTGTATTTTCCAAGACCAGGTGTCTCAAACCACATACAGCCATTGTTTTACATTACCTGAGGAAGACACCAGATCCAAACTCTTTAACTATTTAAATTACATTTTCTACTTAGCTCAGGCAGAGTGCTTTGGCTAAGAGCCAAGTTAATAATGTATTTTTCCTTGCAGGAACAGGTATTTCACCACGTGAAAAAACTGCAACTAAAATAACCTTTAGTAATGTGACTGGCATTTTCCAAAAAGAATTAATATTCAAGTCATTATAAACTGCTGTGACCCCAAAGCTACAATTCAAAAGTTAGTGCTCAAGAAGCAATTGGACAATGTTCTCAGATATATAGTTCCACTTTTAGGGAGCCCTAAAAGTTAAACCCCCATGGAATCAAGGTCTGGACTTGATGATCCCCATGGCTCCCCTCCCACTCAGGATACTCCATGTACACCTTTTAATGCCACTGTAAAAATTGCATACGTACACAGGCTGGCTTAATATGAGCTAAAACCAGTTTTTTTAAGCTAGACAAAGACTCCTACAATGAGAAATGTAGAAACTCTGATGTTTCAGCTCTGAATGGACATCTGCATTGCTTCTACATAGAACACAAAGACCTTGGCTGAGAACTTCTTCAGCACTGGTGGAATAAAGAATGTGTGAATCAGATTCAACTCCCATATTCTTTGTTGCAGTGTTTTAATTTCCAATCTTCATTTCACAGCAATGATGCACTCATTTTTAATAACAACATAAAAATACTGTCCTGTTTCTTCTACTTCATGAAAACTTTATTTATTAACCTTTATAATAAAAAAATGTTCCCTTAATCTTCTTCAAAAATAGTTATCTGATGAGTGAGAAATGTGGGCATGATGTAAGACCATATCCACCAGGTTACGGTAACAAAAAATAGAAGCTAAACAAGAATTTTAAAAAGTGTTTATCTTAACCAAGACTTAATGACTACAAAAGTTTTGTGTCACAAACTAAGGATTGCTAGAAATTTAAAAGTTTCAGCAATTTACTTTGTCTATATACTAACTTGCAGTACAAGAAGGATTTGGACAAGATGCTATTTCCATTCTACCAATTATTTAAGGGGCAGAGTGGAAATGCTTCTTTTATGAAGCAGCTGGCAATACCAAGAGATACCGCAATGAAACCTCTGAGATAAGAGAGAAATAAAAATAAGAACTTGTTCAGGAAGCTCTTTCTTACAGTTCAGGAGTTTCATCAACATTTCTGAGAGAATACTGAGCAAATAGCTTTTAGCAGCTCTAACCACATTTTGCATCTCTACAGATTTATCTGTACACCCAAGAGATACAGGGAGATTTAAATTCAGTGGGAAGAAAGGGGTGGATTGTTGTACTGACTACAATAAAGGATCTAGGGACTTCAGTCCAAACTACAATCAGACTAGGTCACTAAGGAAGTTATGGTCTAATTGAAAATGGAGTTGAAGATAATGTACCTTTCCTCCAGTACAGGGTACCTTGTACATAGTACATGATGAGCAAAGAGGGAAAAACGGGAAAGGACAGGTAAGTAATGCAAAAACTTCCAAAAGAGATGTCCATCATGAAAAATTTTCAAAGATCAGTATTTTTTATATTATTCTTAGCAGTCCAAGTTAATTCTGGACAAAGAGTTCTTAAACTGTTTAATATGTTCACTTATAAGAAAGCGCTACGAGGTAAAAACAGAAGAAAACCCACAAGAATGATCTTCTCTTGTGAGCTTGTTTTCCTTTAATGACAGATGTCACATTTTCCTAAAGGGACTGGACACCCTATTAGCCAGACCTGATCTTTGACAGCTGTCAAGCTAAAATTCAATCCTATGCAGAGTCAGCACAAGGACATCACTTACAACTCAGTTAAGCCTTCACAGGAGAGTTTACCCACGATTTAAGGAGTGCACAGTCCTTGTGCTAACCTGCTGCACGAGGCAGGAAGGAGCTGCATTTCACCAGACATCTTTTATGAAAAATCCTTTCCTTGGGATTTTTCCTCCTGAGAAGCTGAGAGGCCTCAGGAACAAAATGTAACCAGTGGTTATCTGCTGCTGTGGAATGCAACAGGTGCATCTGGGATTGGGCTCATGTGGTTGTTTGTAATTAATGGCCAAACACAGTCAGCTGGCTTGGACTGTCTCGGTCAGTCACAAGCCTTTGTTATAATTCCTTTTCTATTCTTAGCTGGCCTTCTGATGAAATCCTTTCTCCTATTCTTTTAGTATAGTTTTAATATAATATAGATCATAAAACAATAAATCAGCCTTCTGAAACACGGAGTCAGATCCTCATCTCTTCCCTCATTCTGGGACCCCTGTGAACACGGTCACACCATGCATGTCCTGACAATTTCACAAAAACCTCACAGAGTCTCCTACAACATACTCACCCAGTTCTTCCTCTTCTTTTTCTTGGAGTCACTGTCGATGTTGCTGCCCACGCTGGAGTGGCTGGTGGCACTGTTGATGCTGGAGACACTGTCTGAGGAGTGCTGCCTCCGGATCCGCAGGTCCGCGGGCTGGGCAGCTCCGGGACCTGGATATCAATGCAGGCAGTGTCAAAATTAGCTAGGAAATGTGATGAATGGCATTAAAAATGCAATTCTGAAGATACATTTTGGGAAACCAGCACTCTGGCAAGCCCTTATCCTAATGGATGGATTGCAGATTTCAAATCCTTGTTTCTTGTGAGGAGATTAAAATCGGAGATGCTTCAAACTTTTCCAGGACCTGGGTATCAATGCAGGCAGTGTCAAAATTAGCTAGGAAATGTGATGAATGGCATTAAAAATGCAATTCTGAAGATACATTTTGGGAAACCAGCACTCTGGCAAGCCCTTATCCCAATGGATGGATTGTGGATTTCAAATCCTTGTTTCTTGTGACGAGATTAAAATCGGAGATGCTTCAAACTTTTCCAGGACCTGGGTATCAATGCAGACAGTGTCAAAATTAGCTAGGAAATGGGATGAATGGCATTAATAATGCAATTCTGAAGATACATTTTGGGAAACCAGCACTCCGGCAAGCCCTTATCCCAATGGATGGATTGTGGATTTCAAATCCTTGTTTCTTGTGACAAGATTAAAATCGGAGATGCTTCAAACTTTTCCTTCAGCAATTTATCACAGTGTAAATAAGTGGGTTACTCTGGTCTCTGAGCAACCCTGATGGTTACATCAGCTGTTACCCAGAGGACTGAGGTCTCACTGGAGAGCCCTGGAGTCTCTGTATGTGGTGCTTGTCTCTCACCTTTGCAGTTCAGCTCAGGTGTGTTGATCACTCCATTGATGGCAGCCTGAGCAGCAGCATTTTGTTTCTTCAGGAGTTCAATTGTCTTCCTTAACTCATTCAGTTCTGAGTCCTTGAATAAGGGAAAAAACCATAGGATAGTACACAGGAGAAGAACACCAAAGAAGCTGCTTTTCCATCTAAGTTTTGATAGTTCATAGTGACTTTATGGAATACATATGTACAAGGAGGTGAAAATCAGGTTTGGGATACCTGGGGAAGCACACCCTCAATAGGGTGCAAAACAGCTTAGGTATTATGATACCAAAAAAAATGCATGTATTCTGTAATGCAGAAATAATGTCTATTCAAGCATACTGTCCAAAAACACAATGCTGCCAGTCTTGTGAGTATTCTTCTTGGTGTTTCTTTCAAACATGCCCATTTATGGATGCATTGGGATGAAATATATTACAGAAATATGCAACAATCAATAGGAATAACCTGATCAGTTGCCAAAAAATCCCAGTGCAGAAAATTAGTGTTTTATACAAATTATATTTTGCATTTTACTCTGTCACCACAAATGAGGGAGCTAAGTCAAATTGACTTATGTTTGTGACTTTTTCCCCCACACAACTACAGAAGGAGCATGGGCAACAATGCTGGGAACAGAAATGAAGACTTCCAAATGCTTTTGAAGCTTGCCTTTTGCTCTGCTGTCATGGTCAGGCTCTGCAGTCGGATTGTCATGTTCCCCAGGCTCTGCTCAAACGCTGCCACCAGGTGAGCCTGAAATCAAACCACACGGGAGGAGTCAGTTCTCTTCCCCCAAAAAGGAGTATTTCTGCAGGTATTTAATCAGTCCACCCAGTGCATGGCATTGTTTGTTGTGTAAATGGTGCAGAGAAAACAACACTGCCTAGAAAAGGCCAAATGAATAGAGCACACATTATGGAAATGCTTGCCAACAATAAAACATAAATCAAGTTTTCGTATAGAGAAGAGTAAGGCAGAAATTTCCCTCCAACTAAATCAGTACTTTCCTTTGTGGATAATTAAGGCAAAAAGATGTTGGCAGTCACAGGGGTGGAGGTTCTCCCTGTGTTTATCCCACCAGGAGAGCAGATGCTTTGTTAGATGATGCACCTGCATCTAACTCCAAGACTTCTCCCCTGTTTGAGTGCACCTTGCTTCCAGCCAAGGTCAGCTTGCTACATATCATCCCAAATTCCTGCTGCTTGGCCAATTACCCTCTTTTCTTTTCCCAAGGAAAGAAAAAAAAAATGTGCTTCCTGAGAAAAAGATTCTACATTCTTCTCCCAAGAAGCATGGAGAACACAG
Organism: Agelaius tricolor; assembly: GCF_023055355.1. Taxonomy (NCBI): domain Eukaryota; kingdom Metazoa; phylum Chordata; class Aves; order Passeriformes; family Icteridae; genus Agelaius; species Agelaius tricolor. The sequence goes on from NW_027269327.1 coordinate 1,207,489, forward strand.
TGTCCATTACATGAAAGACATCAGCTAGGAATTGAAAATGACTGAGAAACAAAAGGAAGGAAAAGTAGATTGGGAAGATGGAAAAGAATGTAAGAAACTGTATTTCTACAGCCATGACATGGCACTGTTTTCTAGGTATTCATATGCATACATAACTGATCACAGGTGTATTTCAATATGTATTTGTCTCATTAGCCATAATAATCTACACTAACCATTAAAAAAATAGCTTCGTTTATCTATTAAAAATAATTCTACATGCACAATGACAAGTCAAATGGTGAAATCTTTCCAAGCAGAAAAAGATATTTTCTCACCTAAAAAATACTGAATAGCAAAACCTTTCACAGACTCATTCAGCAGCAGCACACAGTTGACTTATCCTAAATAACTGTTCTCACATTCACAAAGAAAACAAACATGAGCAGTACAATAACATGGGGATGTGCAGCTCTCATTCCCATCAGCCCCTATGAAAATAAGCAGAGCTGAGACTGTGAGAAAATGGCAAAAAGTAATTCAAAACCTAACACTACACACGTAGGAAAATCTAAATATTTATTTTAAAAACACAGAGTGCACAGCTTCTGTTGGGGAGGATGAACAGGGAACAACAAAGCTGATATTCAGGGATCCTCAGCAACACTTTTCAAAAGCAAAAAATAAATGGGCAAACAGGAGTGCATGGATTAGTAACAGATACAAACCCTTAATGCTTTGACCTGAGCCTTAAAAAACCAGTTGCTCTTTCAAAACTGGATCTTGCAATTATTCCTATCTTGAAATCATTCAGTGAGCTAAGAAAAAAAATGTAATCTCCATTTTCTATAGCGGGAGCAAAATGTTTTCAAATTCATGCCCTTGATAGCTTGAGAAGCATCAACAACTGCAATGTCTATGCAAGGAAATTCAGGAAAAAACCTGTTAACTGAAGAGATTCATTTAAATTGTCAAAGTTTTAACTGCCTTTTAAAGGAAATGTCCAAGTGTCTTAACTAACAGCATTTATTAGTCTCAATCTTTTTGGGAACAGACCCTGCCCTTTACATGGAAAAAGGATGTTCTCTGGAAAGAAGTGGCTAAAGACCGAAATTTAATAGTGGGACAGTTATAGCAACATCTCTGTTGCCAATTTATGGACAGATCAGGAAGGTCAGGGGTAGGCTCAAGTCTAAGAAGTTTAAATAGCATGAATAAAACACTGTAAGATTTTAGCAAAGTGAACTAAGCAAAAATGGAATATTATCAAAATAATAAATTATATGCTTTGTTATTTTGGGGGTTTTTGGTTTTTTTTTTTTGAGAAAAGCCCACAAGAAAAACCCACAAAAACCCAAATGACCCCAATCTAAACAAAAACATACAGGAGTGTACACTAAAATCTGTTCTCCACAAAGAGAGTGGTAGTAACCACATAGAAATTCTTGGGCAGATGAAGAGCAGCTGGGCCAGGCAGTGAGCAGCCTGTGCTGAGCACCAGCCCAGTGACCCTGAACTGTGGGAAGGAGAATGCAATAAAGCCACAGCAGAGCCAAATGAGCTGCTCAGCTGACAAGGTCTTTGTTTGAAGGACACAAGCTGGGTTATTTAACAACATCATTAAAAACCTATGCAAGAAAATCTGGCCCTGCTTTCCCACAAGTAAAAGAATCTTCTGGGGGAAAAAAAACAATTCCTGTATCCATCCCCTTTGTATTTGAAAGGCAAATATAAGATTTAACTCTTGAAAGATGTTGAAACTGTTTTCTTTTCCTCTTGGGACAGTAACTAAGTGGTTTCATTCAGCCAAAGCCCTTTTATTTGACTTCCCTGTAGTAACTGTGTTCTTAGTTTTCTGGCCCCATTTTCAAGCTGGATGAAGCACTGTGGTGCCTGGAGTGGACAGCACAGATTTCCCCTTGAATCTTTCCTGTGATGCTGCTCAGGTGAACCTGTCCTTTCCTGTCCCAAGCTTTGCACTCCCCCAGTTCCCAGAGCTGATGGACAGGGAAATCCCCTTCAAGCAGCACAAGTTCTGATGTTTATTCATTCCCATAAACCAGGATGTCAGGATGATCTGATCTGCTATTCATCTCCAGCTTATTTACTCTAGAATTGCTTATTTTCCTTGCAAGCTTCTGTGTTGCAGACTCCTGCTATCTGTGACTGCAGCACAGAACACACAAATAAACTTGTTCAGGGTCATACAGTATTGCCTCAACACCTCCTGGATTCCAAGTATTTTTCTTTCCCTGAGTGTCTTAAATTACTTATCCCTCAAATTCCAGAAAGGAACAAGCAGAAGCATTGTCTACACTGACAAAAAATCAGGTACCTCAGTTCTTCAGGCTTAACTTTAAATCAGTTTCCAAAGCCCCTTATGCCAGTATTATTTATCATGCCACATCTTTATGCAACAGAAAAACATAGTGAATTTCAGTCCAAGTTTCTATTAACTTTTATTCCTACCAATTAAAATCTTTATCTGTATCTCATCCTACCCAAATGTCAAAGCAAGACACTGTTTTTTAAAAAAAGACCCTGTCCTCAATGATCTTCTCAGGACCTTAAGATGGCTTAGACAGCTACAAAGCCAAATTCTTATTATTATAACTCAGTTTTTAAAGAAAAGTGTAAGATAATTTATATAATTTAGTAGGGCAGAGGATGCTATTTTTGGACATGTCCCACACATGCACACAGTTATTTCTTTAAACACATCAGTAATACAAACTGAATGTTATATACATGAAATCTTTTTGTCACTTCAAGGACCTGGGTGGTAATTGTTGCATTAGATGCATTCCAGGTTAATGTTTGCCCTCAGAGCTGTACTCACATTAGCAGTCAGCTGAGTTGTCAGAGCTGACACTTTTTCTTGGGATGCATCCAATTCTCTCCGCAGCTTGCGAATCTGAGGGTTTCAAGAGAGCACTTCAGTGCATCACAGCAAGGAGAAATAAAACAGCAGCACAGAGAATGCACAGTGGCACTTCTGCTTGTCAAAGAGGATGTGCTCTTACCTCTGACTGGCACTTCTCTTCAGGCTGTAAAATAAAAGGAATTATGTGAGGATATTGCAACATAACCAGCCTGACACATTGATGCAAATTATCTTTTTGTATTTCAAGAATTCTAATATGAACTCCACATTTATGGAAATTATCTTTTTGTATTTCAAGAATTCTAATATGAACTCCCTATTTTGGATTCCCTCATCCATATTCAGTCTAATTTAGTCTCCTAATTTATTTACTCTCAAGGAAAAAGAAAATAGGCTGCTGGAGGTACTTCCTTCTGCAGGAAGGAATTTGGGCTCCACCTCAGCCTGCTGACCAGTGCACCTCTGATGTCAGTCATGGAAGAGTGAGAAGTCCTGGCTCTGTCCACAAGGGACTGCAGGAGGCTCTGAGGAACCAGGACTGCCACAGAACTTGGCTGATCCTGGGCAATTCCCTTCATCCTACACTCAGCTCTCCATGGGAAGGAGGTCGCATTTTTGCATTCTAAAGTGATGTGAAAAAGAAAATAAAAAATTAAAAATTCCTCCCATTTGGGTGCTGCCAAGGCACTGTGGCAGTGAAAAAGTGGGCACACACAGCCAGCTCTGAGGATGCCAAGTGGATGCTCTGAGCATCCACTGTGGTCAGCATGACAGAAGTGTGGCTGCTATGGCCTGTTTCTAACCACAGCTATCAGCTAAGGACAAGCATGGGGTAGGAAGTCACACACTCCACTGTTTCTAAGAAAACATGCCCACTTCCAGCCACCAGGAAAATTACACCCATCCAAACACACTATTGCAGCAAGCACAGGAACCTGAAGCTCTGAGTGCTCCCCTGCTATTTTCAAACTCCAGCAAGCCTTATTTTAGGATCAGATAACCAAAATGAATACATACTTGTGGAGAAAATGTTACTGGCACAGTGACTAAATTACCTTTTTTTTAGAATCATTAATATTTGTGCATTGAAAAGTGAACTTCTTTAGTAGTAAATCATTATTATAAGGATGGGATGACTTTATTTAGCAAATTTTGGGATGCTGTAAGTAACAAAGTTAAAATCTCCTCATATCTACTAAGGTGCTTTGTAGCAAAACCTACTTAGCATGGCATAAAACACAGACTCAAAAAATCAGTGGCTGCTTTTAGGCCATTGAAGTCTGTGTTTAATGTGCTAAATATCCACAGGCATCTTCAAGAACATAAACATTCGTTTCCTAGCTAGCATTCAGAACACAGTCAAATGAAAACTGCTTTTTTCCTGCTCCTTGAATGGCAAAACTAGCACAGCAAGACCAGCCAATTCAATAATTTTGATGAATAAATACACACTTCATTTCATTCTACTCACTGTGGAATAAATAGATGATGTACTGGACACCAAAGAGAGAGAAGAACCATGCACTAAAAGAAAGAAAATAAACACAATGAATTTAAGTACACTAACCACAGGGTGGAATCATCATAAATCATCCCCTGTAAACAACCAATCTGCTGTAGAAATACTTTCACAAATTTCACCATCCATCATAAACTTAATTATATTATTGTACCAATAATGTATGGTTTGAAGCATGCATTGCCAGCTGATACAATCCATAACCTTGGATGGCAAGCTTTACCAAAAGCTGTTTCAAAATTCTCATAATACTTGTTTTTTTGGGAAAATTAGGTGTGGCCAAAACTTTACAAAAGTTTTGATGAAGGTCTGTTCAGAGATAAATATTTCTCTGGATAGTTTATATTAAAATTCTTGCAAAAGGGCTTACTCAAGACTAAAAAAACCCCAAGAAATGCAGAAGAGATTACAAAATTAAATCTAAGTATTTTTTCTTTAGTTTTAGGTGAGACTGAGGTTTGTTGGTTTTTTTTAAGCAACAGACCAAGATGGGAATGTCCTGAGGAAACCACAACACCCAGCTCCAGTGTGTAACCAGATGCTCCAAGAGAAGATGTGGAGGACCCAAGGAAAAAAAAAACATTGTCTAATTCTGGGGCTGTGAATTCTCCTCTAAATGCAGCTGTGTCTTCCTTCTGCTGACTTAAGGGAGCTGCATCAGTGCATCAATGAGCCCAATGTTCCTTTTCCCTGCAGGGTTTCTTGGTGTTTCTTTAAAGCAAGGACATTTTTTTAACAAGGCAAAGTTTGTTCTCTCATAAAAAATTAACAGTGAAAACACAGCTACAAGACTTTCTGGAAAAGGATTAGTTTCAAGCAATTTTTGCATTTAAATTCAATAAAGGACATACATATACACTGATGACCTAGATGATCTTCAGAGGTTCCTTCCAACCCCAACTATTCTGTGATTCTCAAGGTTGTTGACATCCTGATGTCTGTTACATCAGGATTTACATACAAATATAGCATTATTTCATTCTTTATTACATATTGAAAAAAGTACCTGAAGCTATTCTTTCTGTGACTGAAACATGCAAAATTACTTTCCTCTTATTTTTAGTTTTAGAAACAAATAGTACTGAACTGAAACTTTCATTCAAAATTCAGATAACTGAACACAAATCATATGAAATAGCATAAAATCATTTTTTCTTTCTCCTAAGTCCTCCAGCAAAAAAAAAAAAAAAAAAAAAAAAGTTTAGAAAAGCTGCCATTTTGCTTTAATTACCTAGAGCAATTCTACATTTGTACTAAATGGGTTCTGCTTTCCCACTGACATTATATCCTAAGGCAATACTGGAAAGAGAAGTAAACAAGGTCTAAGTCGGCTTCTGAAGGAATTTAAGATAATTTAGAGAACCCACAAGAAAGTGAAAAAAACCCCTCACATCCATTTGCTTTCTCTGGGTAATCATATTTTCAATTAAAATGATCTTTCTAGTTACACATTAAGGACTATCCTGCACTAAGAACATAAAATAAGTGGTGTGAGTCAGAGCCAGGCTCTGTCTAATGGTGTGCTCCAGCCCTGGCTGCAACCACAGCCCATGTTTGCTGAAAAGAATGAAAAGAGGAGACAGATACACAGTGATTATTCCCCAGGTACATCTTTGCACCTTCTGGGAATCAGCAGAGAGGGAAATTCCAGGGGTGGAAACTGAAGTCAGACCATTATTTTGGCTGCTGTGACCTGTCTACCATTAACTCCCTTAACTGCTACTGAATCCACTGACACATTTTGTCTGCAATGAAAAATTCTCTTGAGTTCAGAAATATAATTCTTTGCAGCTGTTTTAGACCTGCAACTGAATTAGTAAGTTCCTTGAATGCCTCCATGCCATTGTGCTAACAGAAGGAATGGATGACCAATCTCTTCATAACAAACAAAAATTCAATACACATTGCTTCAACCATCACTTTCCACACTGAAGACTTCTACTTTAACTTTATATCACAGATGTTCTGTGCTTAAGATCTCCTTCTCCCTTTTCTTTACTTGCATTTTCCCCTTAAGATTTTTAAGATGGAAAGCCCAAAGTGAGGCAATATTGCACAAGGCCACAAATGTGCAATTCAGAGAGGGAATATAATATATTTTCTGGTCTGCTTCCCTATGTTCTTCCTTGTTGAATTTTTTTCCTAATAGATATATAACCAAAAAAGAGCCCTACCAACTGGCCAGAGAGGAAACAGAAACTTTATCATGGACTTGGTCAGACACAACACAGAGTTAGCATCAGCTGGAATTTTTAAGATCACATTGGGACTTTAATACAGGAGAGAAGATGCAAAATAAGAAAGAAAAGGGGAAAGAACATATAACTCCGGGAATCCTACTCCTGCCTTGTGAAACACCAGCATCACATAGAATCATAGATTTATTTGGGTTGGAAAAGACCTCTAAGATTAGGCCAGCACTGCCAAGGCCATCAGTAAACCATGTCCCTAAGGACCACATAGACACAGGAATGGTGACTCATGTGCACCATTTGAACGTGCACATAATTTCGGATTTCTCATTTTAAGGACAACTGAGGAGTTAATATACTTGTGCAATTTCTTTTTAAAGGATCTGCAGATGGCTACTTGAAGGCTATTTAATTAGGAGCCTGAAGGCAGTTATGCTCCTGATGCAATTCCTGTTTCTTGCAGCCAGCATGCAACTGCATGCAGCCCACAAACCCAAATTAGTCTTGGAGCTATTATTTTAAAGAACTGTAAATGCAAAGGCAAGCATGTATCATTTTTAATGCTAGAAAAGAGAGGCTCTAGCTGTGATCATCTGCCCAGAGAGCAGAAAGAAAAACTGTAGCACAAAAAGGAATAACCATTTATATTCCAACGATAAAGAATTTAACTTTGCTTTTCTCTTGGAGGCTGAAGTATCAGGGTGGAGCCAGTGGCAGCCCAGCTCCTGGGGAAGACTGTTGGCTGGAAAAGTGGGGAAACTGGAGAGCCAGGAGAGCACTCAGTTTTTATGCTGTGTTTTTTCCCCAGGAGGTTCTGGTGAGTTTGGAGGCTGCTCCTGCTGGCCCTGTCTGTCACAAGAGTTACTGCAAGGCTGAGCAACCTCCCCACCTACCTGCTGTGCTGTGAGAGAACATGACTGTACTTCATACCCAGAGACAAGAGAAGAAAAGGCTTGAAAGAATAAATCCTGGCCCTGCTTTGAGGTTAATGAGAAACAAATGCCTTGTAATACTATGTGCTAGGAAATAATTAAGAAGTAGGTTGGTAAGCTTCATTTAAGACCTGGATTTGCTTCATTGACACTGGATGATTGTATAAAATCAATTTGTTCATTAACCACAAATTTAAATTTCTCTAATACTTTAAAATCTATTCTCTCAGGGTGAAGGCAAACCTCTGCTATATTCAGAAACACTTAACCACTTAGACCCTGAGAAATAAGCAGGAGCTATAAGCAGGTTAGCTTAGTAGTAAGCCTTCTCTTAGTAGTAAGCCAGGGAAATGAGGGAAGGCCTTTCTCCTGAAGACAAAAATACAGAGACTACACCTACACATTCAATCCATATGGTAAAATATTATTATCCTTTTAGGTGTGAAAAATTGAGGAAACTCTGAAAGGGATCTTCAGCATGTCCCTTGTAGGGTCAAATTAGTTCCTCAGATACAAAAGTGGTATTTTCCAACCACTTTCAAGTCCATTACTTAGTGGATATTTCTTGGACTTCATTTTTATTACTTTTTTCAAATTAATAAAAAGCACTTCATAGAACATTTCACCTAAGTCTTTTCAGATTTTCCTTTTCTTATTTTTTTTTTAATGGTTTGTCTTCAAACAGGCAATACTTATTGAATGTTTATCCAAACCAGGCTCTCTGCTGGACAAGAACTTCTGAACTACACGAGAGAGTTTAACCTCCAATGTGCCAAAATGGACTTGCTGCAATCTTGAGCACAGTTAAAAGACTAAGGCTACAATTTTTTGGAGGTTGTCTTCAGTAAAACCCAAGCAAATTTTGCTGCAGTAGCTCTTCTGGTAAATCACTGAAGTGTAACACAGATACAGAGACTCAAATTCCTTCCCAGATTATACTGACTGACTGGGCATCTGGCAGCCTTTGACTGTTTCTGATCATTCAGCTTTCTGAGAGCAAACAAAGGTTAATTCCTGCAATGACCCAGCTTTTAGCTCTGTAGCACTATTATAATAATTTTCAACCCCTAATAAAAATCCTTAGCCACAGACCTCTAAAATACAATAAAATGTACTGAAGTTAGACTGACTAAATTCAATAACCAATTAATTAATTAATCTTTCCAGAGACATATCCAATACATATTCTCTACCTTCTCCAATGGCAAAAAACCATGATGGGATAGCCAGAATCTCCAGGAAGACACTTTGCAGCTCTCAAAGGTTTCTGCAAGCACTGAAGTGTGGCTCCCATGCAGGCCTGGTTCTTGGGGAGCAACAACCATGGGGCACTGGTATTAACAGTGCTGAGTAAGAGCAGGTCTCCAGAAGCACAGGAAAGAGCCATCTAAGGCTTGTGTGGCCTGTGAAGTGCCATCAAGATCCTCCCAACCCTTGCCAGAAAGGAGATTTAAGACTCAAAGGGTTAACGTTGAAAATGTTTCCTATGAAGCCCTCCATGCTTGACTTTTCAAAGTGCAATGCTTGAGGATTTCAATGTGTGCTCACAGCTGCTCCTCCTACAGCTGCAAGGATGCCTGATCAGGAGCAACCAAACTAAACATTCCTTTCTAGGTAAATGCTTTTTCTTACTATATTTACATGGGTTCTTTTTATCAGGTGTGGTTACATATTTGAAAAGATGATGCAGCACTAAATAGACAAGCCTAGATGTTTCAAAGAACTACTCAATGCCCTTTGGAATATCTGTTGTATCAAGCCAGGACATTCAGCAGAAATGAAAAGCAAAGGCTATTTGAGTACAGTTTAAATACTGGAAAAATTACTGGGATAGAAACAGTCCAACTGATATCACTTATCTATACTATAAGCAGAAATGTGGAAGTGCAAGTTCAGAATACCCCTAGTGAAGAAACACTGATGTGCTGACTCTAAGCTTGAAATAGTCGTTCTGAGAGCACAAAAAATTAAGCACAGGATATGTTTAAGCCATTTCTTGAACAGTCAAGGTCTAGGTAAAACACTTATTTCCTGTGTCAGACCAACACAATCACTGAAAAAACATCATTCTCTCTGTCATCATTCACATCTGTCTCTGTGACCAGTGACAGGACCCAAGGGAATGTCCTGAAGTTGTGTCAGGGAGGTTCAGGTTGGATATCAGGAAAAGGCTCCTCACCCAAAGGGTGACTGGGCACTGAACAGGCTCCCCAGGGAAGCAGTCACAGCAGCAAGGCTGGCAGAGTTTAAGAAGTGTTTGGACAACGCTCTCAGGCACATGGGGTGATTGTTGGGGTGCCCTGGGCAGGGCCAGGAGTTGGATTTGAGGATCCCAGTGGGTCTCTTCCAACACTCTGATTCTACAATCAGAACAGCCACAAACAGGACTATGGTTTTAGCTACCACTGAGAGCTCCACACTGAGAAAGCTGTGTTTGAACAGAGAAGTGCCCAGTTCCCGTGCAAAGGCCACCCTCTGTGTTCTGGACACTGAGCATTTTAGACTTTCTGTGCTGACAGACTGACTCCCAGGAGAGCACTGTATTTGACCTGAGGCCATGGAAAAGGCTTCAAAAATTGATTGATAGCACTGGGATTACAGGTGTGTAGTTGATTGGAAGTGTGTAATATCACAGGGTGGGAAAACATAGAGTTTGGGGTTTTAGAATATGGTAATATATATATATAAAGTAAAATGGAAGTTTTAGGGCAGAGGCTGATGCTTCTTCTTTACCTTCTTATTCCTTCCTCTTCCTGGGTTTGGGTGGTATTTTGTAATTGCACAGAAAATTCCACATTGCAGACTTTGAGTGATTAGTCACTGGGTTAAGAGTGAAAATAATTTAGGTGTCATTTCTTAATTGGACAGGTTAGCCTTAAAAGACATTGTACAGAAAGATAGATAGCCATTTTGTAGCTTGTTAGTAGAACACTGCAGAACTCAACTTTCGGGTTTCTGTGGTTGAGGTGACCCCAAGGTATTAAAAAGTCTTTTTTTTCTTAGCCTTGTGACTGAAGAAGTCGAGATTAGTTGGTTTTGTTTTTCAAGGCTGTTTATTTTCTTTTCTATGACATTCCTTCTCTGACCTGCTGAGATCTGTCCAGCAGGTTGGGCTGTGGCACAGTCCCTGCCCTTGGGGTGGTGTTGGCTTTTTATACTAAGAACCATGTTTACTTTATTTACAATAATTTCCCAATACCCATCACCTCTGTTAGACAGTCTGTCTCTACCCTAAACCAATCCAGAAGTGCCACCATCACAGCAGACGATGGAGGACAAGAAGAAGGAGAAGGACAGGACACGCCCAGATTCCTCCATCTTGCCTCTTGAACCCTCATTCTAAAACCCCAAAATTCTACTTTTCCACCCTGTGACAAATTCACTATCATTCTACTCAAACCCTTGTGGCTTGTATCTCCTCACACAAAGTTGGCAATTTTCTCCGTGGGCTAAAATGGAAGGCAAAGGTGTCTTTGACTCCATGCCAAGATTTTTGAGCTCTTTGCCAAGGTCTGGAATCACCCAGGGCAGCCAGAGCAATATCCTGGGTCCTGACAACGACTTGTAACACAGACAAGAAACAATAAACACCCTGAGTGCGAACACGGAGCACCGTCTGTAGCGCCTCAACCGCGACCTCGGCAGAGGCAGAAGAAGCAGCCAAACCCCGGCCCCCGTGAGCACGCCCAGCCCCGCGGGCCCGCACTGACCCTCCTCGAAGCCGTCGCGGAAGGAGCCGGAGCGGCTCATGGTGCGGCTCTTGTCGTCCAGGGACACGGAGCTGTTGCGGAGGCGCGTGTCGCCGTAGGGCTCGTAGGGGCCGTCGGCGTTGGACAGGCTGTGCGTGCGCAGCATGCTGGGGTTGGACAGGCTCATCTGCGCCGCGCTCGTGGGGCTCGCTGCAAAGCAAGCAACAAACACACGCGTTGCTGCGGCGGTTTGCGGGCAGTCCCAATGTGGGAAGAAACGAGAGTCTTGATGAATCTTGACCCCGTGTTTCAGAAGGTTGATTTTATTATTTTATGATATATATTATATTAAAAGAGAATGATATATTAAAGCTATACTAAAAGAATAGAAGAAAGGATTTCATCAGAAGGCGGGAAAGGAAAGGGGAAAGGAAAGGGGAAAGGAAAGGTTCAGGAAAGGAAAGGGAAGGCTAAGGGAAGGTTGGAAGGGGAAGGGGAAGGGGAAGGGAAAGGGATCTTGTGACTGACCAGACAGTCTGAGACAGCTGGACTGTAGTTGGCCATTAATTAGAAACAACCAGATGAGACCAATCACAGATGTGTTTTGCAGAGATAAACAAAACTGTACAACTTTGTGAAAGTTGTAAAGCCGGTATGTTTATTACAGCGCTGGACGCATGTGGAGATTACTGTCTTTAAAGGACATGTGTACTTTTGGGGATGTCAGGTGTTTTTTTATCTTCTTCTTAAATACATATACATACAATTTTACAATAGTTTCATACATATTCATTTTTACTAATTCTGCATGACATTTGCTGCTAGTTCTTCTTTATCAGAAATAATTTCTAGGTCAGGTTGACCTGCTCTTACAGCAGTCTCTGTCCCTCTTTATCACTCTTTGCCTCTCTCTCCCTTATCTCTGTCTTTCACTGAAGCAGTTTCTCTGAGCTTAGGCTTTTGCAGTCAGGCTAAATAGCTATGTTTTCAAATTATAGACTCAACTCAAAGACGTACATTTCACTTAAATCAAAATGGATTTCTACTCTGGAGAATTTCTACTCTGTCTTAGATGCACCTGTTGCATTCCCCAGCAGCAGACAATTATCGTTTACATTTTGTTCCTGAGGCCTCTCGGCTTCTCAGGAGAAAAATCCTGGGAAGGGATATTTCAGAAAATATCATAGCAACACATAGTCACTGTCACGCTATCTAAGAAATCCCATCGCCAGGATTTCTTCTCCTGGGAGGATGAGAAGTCTCAGCTTCTCCATCTTTTGCCTGCTCTGGAATGTGGGCTGGAGATTGTTTAGCCAAACATGTGAATTGTTTTTAATTAATGGCCAACCACAGTCCAGCTGTGTCAGACTTTCTGAGTCAGTCACGAGCTTTTATTATTCATTTTTGTTAAACCTTCTGATGTATGCTTTCTCTTTCTTTAGTATAGTTTTAGTATAGCATTCTTTAATATAATATAGTGTCATAAAATAATAAATCAACCTTCTGAGAACATGGGAGTAAAATTCTCATCTCTTCCCTCGTCCTGGGGACCCTCACAAACACCACACACACCCTTAGTGCCACCAACACGGCCTCTCCTGTTCTCTGTCATCCTCCACCAGCAAAGGTGCTTCCCCCCCGCCCTCCACTTTAAGACACAAATTTTTGTCCAGGCACCATTGGTTTTCCAGTAAGGGGTATGCAAACAAGGCTAGTGGATGTGAAAACTCAAGTCAAATAAGGTCATTTTAAAAACTGTCTGTGTGTCCATAATGTCCATGTGTCCGTAATTCCACAAACAAGCTGAGTCACCTCACTAACACCTCCCAGGCATGGGAGAATGAAAGAAAATTATCTGGTCATAAACTAATTCATTAATTAGTTAATGAATTAATTAATTATTTAATTTGGAACTGTTCTTCCACAAAAATTGTAGTATTTTGTTTCTATAGAGCAGGACTTACTTTCTTCAAAGCCTTCAAGTTCTAAGAAAATGACATTTTTCTATGTATTTTAGTCACAAATATAAAGAGCTCTAGTTTCCTAATAGCTGTACAGTTCAGAACTTTCAGCTATGACATCCTGACAACTGTAAATTACTAATTTTGCCTTAAAAGCCAATATTCTTCCAGCCAGTGTTTAGAGTACAAAAGTACTGTAATCTCACATTTCTCAAAAGAGCTTTTGTGCTAAAATTATGCCTGCTATTTACTAAGAATTAGTTCATTTGTGGGGAAAAAGAGAGAACAAAATCATTGCTCATCTGGTTCCTCTTGGTGTGCTGTCCTTGCCTGTTTCTATATAGACCACCAACTGATACAGACTATTGTAGAAAACAGGATAATTCATAATTTGCTCTTAAATTAGATACAATGACCTTTCTTAACTACAATATCTCTAAGCTCTCATCTTAAAAACATAGGAAAACATATTTTCTTTTTTTTTTTTTTGGTGTTCATTGCAGTTTGTGGCCATTATTTGAAGCTAATACAAATAATCTCCAACACTGTACATAGAGAGTTAAGTTTCTGGACTTATGACAATAACTTTTTGGTTATTTTTTTTTTAATTTCATGAATTTTCCTGACAGTTTGCTAGCTGTTGGAAATGCAGCCATGCTGTGTGTATATTCAGCTGAAATTTTGCTAAGTGTCAGTTTATTTAAAGCCACTTATTGAATGTGTTTCTTTCCAGAACACTCAAGGAAAGGCTCTAGAATGTCATTACTGCAACTCAAAATGACACTAGAAATAAGTGACTGTGCAATCTGCTCCAAATTCCCATAAGAAGTTCACAAGTGCAAGCTTAACCATTTTGCACATAATTATTATCTATAAATTAGTTACTGTAAACAATATATTTATTTTAAACAATAATATTAATTATTATGGAGGGGCTTTTGAAAGTCATAAACAAATAGGTATTTTCTTTCCAAAAGTTACTTCAAGATGAAATTTACAAACCTGAAGAAACTGCAAAGCAACAAAGTCATATTTAAGCAGCCCAACAGAGATGAGCACCGCTAGCACTTTAAATCAGGTTATTTCAACTGCTGATACAGTCAACTAGAACCTGCAATGCTTCATGGATCCTGCCAATCAGCATTTATTGTTTCCTTAATTTAAAATGTGTTTATCAAAGACATTAGGTGAAGGAATGGCAGTTTTTCTGACTTGAAACTCCCCTGATTTTTATATACTGCTTGACTGAGCTTTCTGCAGTTTTCCAACGAGTCATTTGAAAAAGACAAAGATAAAACACCAAACTGATGAGACTGGCACACACAGTATGTAAAATGCTTGGATTTTAGAGGATTATAGATGTTGCAACATCTGCAGGCAACATCATATGTCCTCTAAGCACCCCAATGGGTGATATCAACGAACAGCTCTACTGAACATTTTATAAACCTCACAGTTTATATTAAAGAATCTGATTAGTCCCAGAGAATCAAAGTTACTGCAAGAATGGCACCTTTGGGCATAGGAGATAATAATGCTAATTAGTCACACTCATTTCAGTGAGAGTGCTTCCACAGGTTCAATGTGGGCCTTGGAGCTGCTGAAAGAAAATTATCTTGTGCAACATGCTGCTTTCAGGACACACAATGCATTGCTGTGATTATTCAAACAGATAATTATTCACCAAGCTGTGAGAAGTTAAATCTGGTTCCAGAGGGTGATGTTATGCTGGATCCAGATGAAAATGGAGAATTGGCAGCAGTATCCTGCAGGCCTCCTGCTGAATGGGACCGGAGCCATTCCTTCGCATCCTCTTGACTACGGAGCTGGGAGGATGGAGTGTACCTGCAAAAACAAACAGGTTTTTCACCATGAACTTTAGTATTTATCTGACTTTTTTGTTAAAAAAAAAAGACAACCAAAAAAAAAAACCAACCATGAAATGTCACAAGGCTTGGGGTGGGAGAGAGAGAGAAAGAAAAAAGGAAGAATCCTCGTATGAAATTAAAGGATTAAGTAATCTAAACCAAATAGAATTCTGAATTAAGGAGCTGCTCCAAGCTCTTCCAACATGTTCCTAATTCATTTTGCCTCTGTTTGGTAGGGGGAAAGACCAAACCACAAACTTCATTCCAATGGCTTCAGGTGTAATCAAAGCAGAGTGAACCAAAAGTTACAGGTAGAAGTTGTGCTGTGTAGCACTGTAGGATAAAACGTAGTGTGTGCTACATCATGTGATTTAGAAATAAAACTGTAACTTTGAAAACCTTTCCCTAAGTTATGCCAAAATTCTAACACTATTTAAATACTTTGGTACATCAGTAACCTTAGCTGACTCTTGGTGATATTATAACCAAATTCAAGTCAACAAAGCCATTATCAGGATTTTTTTAAACAAGCTGTGACCCAGTATTTCATATTCCAGACATCCATATAAGGTCTGTGGAGGTGTATCCCATTTAGTTCAAAACCAACAGCACTGAAACATCATAAAGGAGACTATGTTTAGCCTTTTCTGAAGGCAAAGAAAATAGCAGAAACATGGTCTATGCCAACACCAGTGGCAAAAAAACCCCTGGCTTCAGCTTAGGTTTCATTTATTGTGTCTATGTGTGAAAAATAGGTATGTTAGGACAGGTGTTCTGTGAGCTACGTGATAGGGCACAGGTACCACCAGCCAGAGCTTCATGGAAACACTTCTCTGCTGATGGAATTCAGTGTCTGTCTTGGGCTATGCCATTGCCTTTGGACAAATATTTATGAGTTCCCTAGCTCTCCTTCCAAAAACTTACAGCCTATTATTTGCTGATATTATCTATTTAATTAATTTGATTCCCTTCAAGTAAATGCCCTACAGTAAGATATCACTTATTAAGATTATTTTAAATCAATGGGAACACTGCAAGAATTTTAAAAGTCAATCTGCTTTCAAAAAATGCATTCATTCTTCTGCTTATGCCTCAACACTTCAGCAGCAATCCCTGACAATCTGCATCTCTTAAACTTTGCATATAAATCAGTTTATTTAGAAAGGGGCTTTAAACAGTCATGTTACCTTAACACACTACAGATTTATTTTTATTGTCAGCATTAATACCTACCTCTTCAGCACTCAAATGTTTTGATCTTAGAAAAGAGTATTTATTAGAGACACAGTTGACCATAGAAACATTAAAACAAATTGCCATTTTAAGAAAGGCTTTAGTACTCAGCTTCATGGGACAAGGCTGCTCTGAAGAACAAGATGCACAGCACAGAAAAAATCACAGCTGCAGTTTCGAGGCAGTGATCCCAGACGCTGCATTAAGCAATTCAGAATCTGAATTTTCTTAATTGTCAGAGATACCTTCTGTAAATTCTCTAACATGTAAAGCATTTCATTAGCATAGCTAATAGTAATTCTGGTTAGAATTGCTTGTATCAATGGGAAAAAAAAGTATGTTATAAAAATCACTACCTCACAGATGTACAAAATATGTGAGAAGACAACAGCTCAAAGTTCATTTGATGATTTTTTTTGTTATTTTCTATGAGAGTAGAGAATAAGGTATAGATTACATAGATTATAAATTATAAGATATAGATTAAGGTATTATGATGCAATTTTTAAAAAAATTTAATATGTCCAATTTCATCCTGAAAGTTTTGGTGTTATCTTGTAAATCTTTTCTATTTATATCACAACACAAGGTTCTCAAAGTTAAAAAAACTATTTCAGGTCATTCCATGTAATAGGCACAGAAACAACAACATTACTGTTTTTAAATCAAGCCCAGGGATGGTTTGAGATGCTTTCCAGCAATTAGGCCAGCAAAAGCCACAGTTCTTGCTCAAGCAGTGAGGCCACTGGATGAAAAAAGCTCAGTTGTCAATGGCTTTCTTTGAGGATTGAAAGAAAGCAAGAAAGAAGGAAGAAGAAAGGAAGAAGAAAGCAAGAAAAAAGGAAAAAAAAGGGAAGAAAAAGGGAGGAAGAAAGGGAGGAAGAAAGGGAGAAGAAAGGGAGAAGAAAGGGAGGAAGAAAGGGAGGAAGAAAGGGAGGAAGAAAGGGAGGAAGAAAGGGAGGAAGAAAGGGAGGAAGAAAGGGAGAAGAAAGGGAGAAGAAAGGGAGAAGAAAGGGAAAAGGAAGAAAAAAGGGAAAAAAAGGAAGAAAAAAGAAACAAGGAAGAAGAAAGGAAGAAGAAGGGAAGAAGAAGGGAAGAAAAAAGGAAGGAGAAAAGGAAGGAGAAAAGGAAGGAGAAAAGGAAGGAGAAAAGGAAGGAGAAAAGGAAGGAAAAAAGGAAGGAAAAAAGGAAGGAAAAAAGGAAGGAAAAAAGGAAGGAAAAAAGGAAGGAAAAAAGGAAGGAAAAAAGGAAGGAAAAAAGGAAGGAAAAAAGGAAGGAAAAAAGGAAGGAAAAAAGGAAGGAAAAAAGGAAGGAAAAAAGGAAGGAAAAAAGGAAGAGCATTGTTGCCACCTCTTGCAAACTGCGACCATCACCACCAGCCACAACAGAAACACAAAGCAAACTCCAAAGCCACCACAGAAGATGTTAAACCACGTGGAAACACCAATACCTGAGTCCCTTCTTAGGCAAAGTGTTCCTATCAAGATGTGGGTCGCTGCAGAAAAGTTAAAAGAAAAGAACTTCAGAGAAGAACAAAAGGGAAGGAATCAGATCAGGACGAAGGACGCACAAACATCTGCATCACCTTTTCAGAGGAAAAGGTGCTGGGGCCTCCCTACAGAAACATGCACAGACCTCCTCACCAGGTGGGGTTTGCACAAACATGCAGCTGCTATCATGCCAGTGAACCACATCTCTTCACAACCTCACTTCACTGTTTCTCCTACCCACAATGAACAAAAATGGCTCTTTAGACATCAAATGGGTGTTTAAAAATACACTTTTCAGCAGGCTATTGGTAAAACCTCATGGGAATATTCTACCTTCCCATCATTTCTTTCAGCAGACACCCTTTAGGGAATGCACCTAATTACTGTAAAGAGGTATTGAGCCCAGACTTTTAAATTTCCAAATCTTAGCCTAACTTCCATTAGCAAAGTAAAATAGACCGATCAGTTGCCCAAAACTCAACTATTTCAGTTTATGTTTTTACAACTGATGAGCAGAGCTTGTTAATTTGTTTTTAAAGAAAATACCCCTGTGGTAAGTAAATTAATTAAATTACAACCCTTATAGCTAAGTTACAGTATGGGACTAGGATAAAAATTACATCAGTGAGAAAAAGTGAGCTTGAATGTTTAGATTTGTGTCATCTTTTCCTAACTTTAACATTCATTTGTACAAGGATGACTGTAAAGTACCAAAGTACTTGGAAAACACTCATGAGCCAAGCTGCAGTAAGAGACTGATGACACTGAATGACACAGGGACTTCACAACAAAAGGGACAGGCCAGAAAGGCAGTGGGAAAAGCAGCATGCCAGAGGAATGCTGAAATGCTAGTGAGAGTTTAGATTTGTAGGGAAAAAAAAAAAAAAGGGCACGACTTTCAAATTGCCTTTGGCAAAGATATGAAGGGTGGGTTAAAAATAGTCCCCCAAACCAAAGGGCATTCCCAGAAATGAGAGCAACACCAAAAACATGCCAACTGTGCTGTATGCCACTCTCCAGATTGATTTGGGTGGGGAGATGGGTGTTTGCAGGGACTCTCACTGGCATGTCTTTGTGTCAGTTCACACCTGGATGATGAACACAACAGAGCACTCAACTGAGCACAGTCTGGCACAAAACAATTTGCTTCACTGAGATGGGCAACAAAACCTGCAGCCTTGAGCATACTCCTGTCCTGAGACAGCATTACCTGTCCTGTCTCCTGGGCAAAGTATTTCGGCAGAATTTGGGGCTAGCAGCAGGGGAAGAAAGAGGGCTAGAAAGAGCAGTCCAACAAGACAGAAAACAAGAGAAGGACTATTAGAATGAAAAGATGAAGGAACAAAAAGGAATTATAATAAAACACAAACAGAACCCCAAACTGTCAGAACATTACATTCAGGTGCAATTTTCTCCATTGAGATGCAGCTACAAACATCTTGCTACCTGAACTCATCACTACTGGTCAGGACATAGCTGATTTCCAGTGCTTGGAAAGGTTCTGCTTTCATCTACAAGAGGTCCCTCAGAGACCTGCAGAGCTCACCCCAGTGTCAGCTTCAGCTCAGTGTGCCACCAATCCAGCTCTGATACTGGAAAATCCCCGTTCCCTCCTTCCTGCTCAGCCTCCTCCCAGGTCCTACCCTGTGTCCACACAGGTACCAGTGAATCTCATTGTACACAGAGCTGTGGAAGTGATCAGTCTGAAATACAATTCAGCTGATTGCTTTTCACTCGGATCCAGCTCCCAATAGGATTCACTAAGCATTCACATGAATGCTTGTGCTGAAATATTGTAGTGAACAACTGGAGACAGGACAAGACAGCAGGGAGAGGATGAGAAGGGACCAAGTGACTACAGAGATGGGGACTTGTCTTTTCAGCATCACCTCCAGTTTGAAAGTCATCAAATTCTCCAATCAAAAAGCTTAACAGGAAATGGTTGACTTTTCAAATCAAAATTGGAGGGTTTTTAAAAATACCACTACCAGTTCAATTAACAGTAGATCTTTGGAAGGATCTGGTAGTGAAAAAAAGTTGTCACATTGGCTGCAACAGCAAAACAAAAACCTGTTCTGAACCCATCCTCCTGCTCTGACCTGGGCTCCTTTCTGGGAATAACTTATCTGTATGTTCTAGTCCTGGAGCTATCTGCACTGCCTGCTAAGAGGCATTACTTGATCTGTATCTGCAGCATTGGCTACTGCTGCCAGGACTTCATTCCCACTCGAGATACAAACGTATGGAAAGAAGAGGACAACCCACTAACCTTTCAGACAACGTGGTCTTAACACTGTTGGTTCGGACGAAGGGAGTCAGAGAATCATCCTTGGAGGCTGGAATCAAGCCACTGGAGGAGTTGTGGCTCAGCCCACCTCCACTGCTCAGGGAGATGTCTATGGACTCACAGCTGGTGTGAAGGCTGCTGACAGACTGGTATCCCATGCCATCCTTGCTAACTGCAGAAGAACTACTGGCGTTGGTACCCCATGTCAAGCTGTTGGAAGGAGCTGAGTGTGCAGAGCTGGGGCTGGAAGCCAGTGGAGACTGGTTGAGATCTGTGTTTTTACCATAGAGGGGACTGCTGCCCCCACTGCTCAGCACACCACTGCCAGATGGGGAGTCAAGGTTACCCTGCTGGTTCATGGTAGCATGAGGGTTGGAGATCACTACTGAGTTTTTCATATTTTCAGCTGTTGTGATGGGAACTTGTTTACTAGGCTTGCCACCAAAAAGTCTGTAAAAAAGAAGACAGCATGAAAAATACATAAAATGGAACAGTAAACACAAGGATATCTTATATTTCATCTTAGCTTCAGAAAACCAGTATTGAGTACCTGATCCTAGATTGTACATATGCAACTATGCATTTATAATCTCCTTGTGTTCACTGTCCCTTTCAATAAAGCCCAGAGGCAATTACAACAGCTCCAAATCTATCTCAGGTGTGTCACCTTTGAATCATCAACCAATACTTCCAGCAAGCTAAAATACAGCTCCACAGAACTAAGATATAACCACATCCTCTTCTATTCCTTAAGGAAAAAGGACACCAGAGAAACAATCTGATGTATGGAATGCTAGAGATTGGAAGCTTGCTGACCGGGTAAATTCTGCACAAAAGCAGCTTTTGCTGGCATGCAACAAAGTACTCATACCAAATGTAGGCTTGCTTCATTCCAAGCTGGCTGGAAATGGTATTTTTTAGTGGAGAATGTGATGCTACCTGCTTTTTGGCACCTGGAATTGGCTAGTAAAAAGCTAGGTGAGTTCCAGAAGTTGAGGAGGGAGGAGATGGAGGAGGCTGACCACAGCATCACTGCTGCCTGTGATGCAGCTCATTGCCAAGGAAGCAAAGACCCCAATTCCCTCAAAAACAGTCAATGGGAAACTTCTCAGAAGTGCCCAAGTGCCTCAGTAGTAAACTAATCAATCATTCCAAAACTGATCTTCAAAATTAGGAAGGAGGAGTATCTTCCACTCCAGCTTCAAACTCCACCCCAAAACACTGCTTTTGTTTCTGCCTCTTGGCTCCTGTAACTACCTTTGGAACCTTAGTTTTCCTCACACATACCTGTACAGATTTGCTTTTCTATCATTCACTGTGGATGAAACCTTTCAGAATAGAGGACTACAGCACTTACACACAAGTGCTCCTGAAGACTTAGGGGTGGGCATGCTCCAGGCAGAACTTTCTCTGCTTTGGAGCATGTCCAGGTTGTTGGACACCTGGACACTAGCTCACACTGTCCATCACTTCCCAGAAACACAGGCTGTGTTAGAGCTGTGGGCACCTGGAGCAAGCCCACATTTTAAAAGAAAGAGCTCCTGTTGCCCAGCTATAGCAGGGA
This sequence comes from Agelaius tricolor, assembly GCF_023055355.1. Lineage (NCBI taxonomy): Eukaryota > Metazoa > Chordata > Aves > Passeriformes > Icteridae > Agelaius > Agelaius tricolor. The sequence continues at coordinate 1,229,087 of NW_027269327.1, forward strand.
GAGGGAAGAGTGGACACATAGGAGCTGTGAAACCATCAAGCTGATGTTGCTTCTCATTCCCAGAGCTTGGGAGGAGAAGCTGATCTGCTTCCCTTCCTGTCCAAAGACTTGTTTTTGGGTTTAAGTAGTCAAGAGGCTTCCTCATCAGAGTTTTAGGCAGCAGCAGTAGGAAGCCTTGCTAGGGCCCAGCTTCTGCCAGCAGTGGTGGAATGATGCTGTCAATGGCCCAGCAGCAGTGTCCAGGCTGCACAGGTGCTTCCTGCAGCTCCAGTGCATGAAACACACCTGAGCTGGGCAGCTGCTGCTACATACTTGCCACAAGGCACCTGGACAACACTTCCAACTGAGAGGGCAGGTTTAGATCAGACATAAGGAAGAAATTCTTCCTTGTGAGGACGGCGAGGCCTTGGCACACTCTGCCCAGGGAAGCTGAGGCTGCCCCATCTCTGGAAGTGTTCAAAGCCAGGCTGGGTGGGGCTTTGAACAAGCTGGGATAGTGGAAGGTGTCTCTGCCCATGGCAGGGGAATCAGAATAAAATGATTTTCAGGGTCCCTTCTGACCCAAACCAGTCCATGATTCCATATACCAGCTTAGGGCATTCCCCAAGGTATTCCTGTGCCAGAGCATACAACCTCTTCAGCTGCACTGGGGAAACCACTCTTAAAGAAAGCATCCCAGAGCTTAAAAAACTCCAAATACCCACACAACAGTTTGATAAACTGTTTTTAAGCTACCCCCTGTTTATGACAACATGGAAGTTACATATATTTGTGAACTTATAGGTAAATCTGTACCATTACAAAGGTATGGATTCCAATTCAGTGTGTAACACCAAAAAAAAAATACAGGGCCAAGAGGAAATAAGCAAAAAACAATGTCTGCAACTCAACTACAAAAATTAAGCTCAAAATCTTCTTTACTGTCATCCTAGAAATCAGTAATAAGCAGACGAGGCCCAATTCAACTCTGATGCATTTCAACACATGACAACTTTGACAGGCTGGCGAAAATTCAAGTGTGAAATTGTAAATCAAATGGGGGAATAGTTAAATTGAGCCTCAGTGTCTGCTCTTTGAAGTTTCATGTATTTCTAATGTAGCATTTCAATTACATAGCCAGCAATGCAGCTTTTTAGTAATAAAAAATTCCCAATCACATTCCTGAGGCACACTGAAATCACTGAAAACACTGAAAACCTGCATTTACCATTGTGTATCCTATAGAAGTGAAAGGGCTACTGGAGTTTTTAAGTAGCCATTGATGAAAATTACATGTTCCAAAGTACATGGCTTATCTATTGTTAACCAGGTACAAAATAAAGTATCTTCAATTGTCCTCACACAGACTCTTCAAATAAAACCACCCATCTAAAAACAGTTTACAGCATCAGCCTAAGCTGCCATCACAGCCATTATGCTTGCACTGGTGCTTCAGATGGAATGTGGCTTTCTCACATCACTTGAAGCAGGATGATGGAGCATAACTGTATGGGTATTATGGGCGTCACGACAAAATGAAATGCAAAACACTGCAACTTGAAACACACAAGCTACTTAAATTCAGTTGAAAAATAATATTAACAGAACTTTTCACCAATATCAAGGCTCTGATATACACTGCATCAACAATTAGCTCCTCACTAACTATTTGTTAATGTTAGTGTGGGGGGTACTCTCGGAGAAACAGAAGACAGATAGGATTTTTGTCCAAAAAATAGTATTAAATAAGAAAATTTAACCCAGCTTAGACAGTAATTTTATTTAGGGTTCTTCTTCACAGGCTAAAATGTTGAGTCTTGCAACATACTGGGCTAATCCACACAAGCTATAATAGTTTGCTTTGGGTGAATCCAAGTCTGGCAGGTCAATGCCACTGTCATCATGAAAATCTGAGATAACCCTCCAGTTGTTGGTTTATTTGATCCACGACTGGAATATTTCCAGGTTTGTTACATATACATCTGTGCAAGAACTCTTCAGTAACCTTCAGGTAAGAAAATTCTTATATCTGTGATATCTGCACAGATGAAAGCCTCCAGGTATGGCTTCTGCAACAAGGTGACTCAGATTGTAATTGCCAAAGCTTCTGCCAGACAGGTTTGGTTTTTTTCCTGAACGTTAGACTTCTGCTGCTGTCGCGTGACGCCCTACGTATCCACAACACTGGCCAAGCTGTTTATGTGAAATTAAATGTAAATACCGAGACCCTGAAGTAGGACACTACATAGAAAGTGCTGCACCGAAGCCAGCCGGGCCTGGCTGGCAGAGTGCTGCTCATTGAGCTCCCACTAACACCACTGCAGAAGCGAGGAATTTGTTGCCTACCTGCGCAGGGTGGGAGAGGCCACATCGGGGTACTTGACTCCTTGCTGGTGGGTACTCTGAGCTCCGCTAGCAGCAGGCTGTGATGCAGGGTTCACTTTAACAGAATTACATGAAGCCACGCTTTCGTTGTCAGACGAAATCCCTTTCTCTTTATCAGTCTGATTGACTAATCCTGGCAGAGAGCTTCCAAGGATTACCTTGGCAGGCTCTCTGATTTTAGGGACAGGCAGCCCAGCTGACTTGCTGCTTATGTTGGAGTCTATGCTACTCGTGCTAGATCTATTCCCAGCTCCACTTCTGCTACTGGATTTACTGGGCCGGGGTAAGCTACGGTACTGAAGATTAGTTCGTGCACTAAGTGCTAAGTAGCCATCATCCTGGTTCTGGGAGCCATCAACACTAGTCTTCCGACCAGTGGTCCTACCCATGAGTCCAGATGACTTGGGGATCTTTCCCAAGGTAGCCGATCTACTGGTGAGAGTTGCCCCACTGGCAGTGATTATGGTCATGCCTACGGCTGACCCGCTCTGTTTCTTAAATCCAAATGTATTAGCATTAGCAGCAGCTGTCCTAGAGTTACTTGTGGGAAGCTTTTTGGATTCATCACCACTGCTGCGTCCTGCATCTGATGGGGAACGTTTAACATGTCCAGCTTTAGGAGATAGTCTACCCTTTTCTGATACCTTGGCGTCATCAGTTTTCCCTACAAAAATAGAAAAAGAATTCTAATATTTAATGACTTGAAAACATCAAGCAAATGATGAAACTCAAAGCAGCATGAAAAGCAAAAGCGTGTTAGCCACTGCAGTGCGGTTCAAAGTTATGATCTAGTCTGCACTGAGCTTACATGCCACTCTAGTGAGTTACACATGCAGACTTGCCAAAGAAAGTATGTGGTGCCTTTGCCTTTGAGAATATGAAAAGCAGAACAGCCTCACGTAATAGTGACAGATAAGAAAAAAAAGTTTCTCTCTGTAGCTACCACAGGTCGATCATTTCTATCATTATGCGCTAGTAGTGTTAGGTTGATAATATAATTTCCCTAAAAGGCATTGTTAAAGCATTTGTATTGTTCAAAACAATATATAACTTTAACTTTTTGATATACAATTGTGTACAAGACCTAATAAAAAGAGAGATATTAAATTATATTGCTTGATTATGCAAATTCAATCAATTTTCATTCACACATCTGCAAGTGCTAAAATCATTAATACACTTAAAAGAGAATTCAGAAATCATGTTTAGTATAAACAAACATGCTTGTTTAGTAAGGGGGGGGGAGAAATCTCCTCAACCTTATATATTGTATGCTCTTGGTTAACAGTAATTTTCAAAACTAAAATTATATTACTTATTCTTCACACAGCAATACTGTGCCAAATAAATAGTTTGGCTTAAGACCAGAGTTTTTCATGAAAACAACTGGCAAGGTCTACTAATTCGAAATACACATTTTCAGACAGAAATAGAAATGTGAACGTACAAGATGCTGCTTAGGTTAAAGCAATGCCTAAAAATACAGACAGGATTACCTGAAGTTCAAGTTCTGCCTCTGCAAAGTACTTAAACTGTTTTCACACCGAACACATTTTTGGCTTGTTTACATCTCACGCCTTTTCTCACCTGTTCCAGGTGTCTTTAACGTGCCTGAGGTGGTTGAAGGTTTGGGCCTTGGTGTGGTAATGCCAACCTGAGCTGACATGCCCCGTCGCCAGGAGCCCGTCTGGGCAATAACAGTGTTCTTCCTACCAGAAGTGCTTTTATCAGACTCATCCGACACATCAGAGGGGTTCCGCCTCCATTTGGACCCCGGCTCCATTTTTATGCCGCTATCAGATCCCCCATCGGATTTCTTGACTTCATCACCCGACCACAAGGAATTCCGCTCCACCTGGGAATGCTTCTCTGCGTCGGTCTAGGACAGATAAGGAATTGCAAGGCAACTTTCAGAGCAAGTCTTTCTTTTAAGAAGCTTTGTAAGTAGGAACCATCACCCTGATTAATCAGCTCAGCAGTCATCTCTGAGTACCAACAAACATGACATGCTTTTGATGAAGAAATGTCACAGCAAGAAATTAACCCCAGCAATATTTTTTGAATATGCTTTATAAGAAAAATACAAAAAATCACAACAGCCACGCTCCTTGGAATAAATAAAGGGGAAAAAAACCCTACTTGATGTATAAAGGACATATTCAGCTCCATGACATTTATAATCCTCCATCTCAAATTTCTGACAAATCCTTTTACTGCAATGCCAAAAAAGCATTTCAAACCTGTGCAGCCAGCTTTCCTTTGTTCCTGCTGCTTTCTTATCTCTTGTCTGGCAATCTGATCTCCAGAGCATGAGGAGGCAGCTTTTGGAACAGATCTGAATATGTGGAATGCTCTTAATTCTAACCTAACATGGTAGAAGGACACCCAAGGACTGAAGAAAACCTTTCTAACAATACTCAAGACTGACTTCAATACATAAATTACTTTAGTTTCTCTTGCAGACTGTTTTTTCCCCGTACTCTTTGCACAGATTGATAGTGTTACCAGTCTCTTATGGAGAATTTTGCTAAGCTCAATATTAAATAGAAAAATTTCTCATTAGCGAACCTTTGCCAAAATCTCGGAAATACCTACATTAAATATATTACCCTACATATATGTGTATACTTTATACATTCCCCATGCATTAATATTCCCCACTGCTAAGGATTACTCTTCTAGAATTCTACTCCTGTCAAATGCCGTTGATTAAATTTGGTGAATGTGGTAACACAACAACCAACCATTTTGTGATCAGGCAATGACAAATATCCACACATTTGACTCTGATCAGGATAAAAAATTCATAGCTGAAGTGTTCTCCAAGCACCACAGCACCATGAAAGAGACTGACAATTCAGCACCTGACTGCAGTTCCCAAGTACAGCCCGATGGGTTTTGGTGAGGTTTGATGCCACCTTTCTGCCCTGCAGCCTCAGCAGAAGGTGAATGTGCTCAGAACTGTGTGGTAGGCAAAAGGAATAATTTATTTAAAAGGAAATTATTTTAAATATCCCAAAGCATTATAAAGCTCACAGTCTTTATTCCTTTTGGAAAATCAGAAAAACACAGCACAGGAGAAGCTGTAAGATTATTTACCATGCTTTTCAGCTTTTAAGTTCCTAAAGAATGTTTGAAGTTTATGACTTTCCTTTACCTATCAGATCACACCATTAATATTAAAGAATTCAGGGGAACTGTGGTTGAATTTCCTCTGCTTTTTACTGTAACTAATTTTTTTTAAAGCCTGAAAAACTAGTTAAGCGATCAGTGTGTGAAAGCTGACACCACATATCACAACGGTCTTTCTTCAGTCAGGAAACAGGGCTTGAGTTATTTATCTACATATTGAGTCATTAGACTAACATGCATTTTGAATTATGGATTTAGGTAATATTATATTCTTGTATTTTCCTTGTGCTACGCAAATGTTGTTTCCCTACCTCTCCATTCAGAGAGAGCAACCCAGTGTAGGCTTGAGTGGATCTGCTTTCTAACTCCCTTCTCTTCCTGTGCCTGCCAGGTTTGGGGCTGGTGGGTCACCTTTCTATTTCTGACCATCAGTAGGTGTGCAATAAACTCACAGTGTGACTGTTCCTACATCTTGTTCCTCTCCAAAATCACTATTTCATGCAAACAGCTCCTACATTCAGAAACCTTGGAAGAGAGCACAGGCAAAAAGTACCAAATAATCAACTAGCAAAGGCACCTCAAAGACACCATTCCTCACGTGGTCACTTCAGTATCTTGTTCCAAGCTCCTTGTCTGGAATTGTGTGTATGCACTGCTACTGTTCAAGAACAAGAAATACACCTACCTGCTAGCAAAGGCCTTATTTTAGTTTTGGTTGACTAGGAAATATTCCTGTACCTTCTATTTCCCCTCCCCTAATCTGTAAGGTTAGTACAGCCAGTCTCCACAGAGAGAACAGCACTGCAAGAAGTCCTCTCTACCTTTGCCCTCCTGCCTTTTATTCTACTACTACACCCACAGCCAAAGCTTTCCTGCAGCCTTTGAAATGCTGCACCTCCACCTCTGAAACCCTCTGGCCAGAGATGTTTCTGTTTGATGGTAAATACTGAGAACAGCACAGAAACATGACTAAGGAATCAAAACCAAAACACAGTGAAACCTGGCTTGGGGATTGCAGCTGAAACTCCACCCACCCAGAAGGGTGAAAGTGGAAATACTCCTGGCTGGAGGTCATGGCAAGACACAGCGAGCACAAGCTGAGAGCAAAGCCTGAGCTAGGAGCAAACCACCAGGATTTCTCACCTCACTCATAAAGTTTTTGTAAATCTGAAGCTGTGAACAGATCAAACCCATCTTTACTGAGAAGATGCCTTATCCAACTGCTTAGGCATGCTGCAGTTTTCTATTTAAAGGAACCTTTCTATCTTCCAGTCTTTCTACAATCTCATGATTGAATTTGTTACTTGGTCTCCTTCTCCCATCTTATTTCAGTTAAATAAGTTATTTTCAAATGCCCACCAGGTCTTAATTTCTCTTGAAAGAATGCATATGATGTGACTTCAAAGGCACACTATATGTAGTACTGCGATAAAGGTAACTTACCTAATGCTGTGCAATAAAAAGGAAAAATACTAGGGTGCCAAAACTCCTGTAACTACATTAAAGTGGTTTGGTACTTGGCATAATCACAGCAGGACATGGGAATGTGGCATGGCAAATTCTGGTTCCCAACACTAGCTTGTTCAGAAACAACTTGCAAATATCTTCACTGCATTGCTATGGAGAGGATGCAGCTATGAATGTCTCTGAAGATGGAGTTAATATCATATTTAAGTCCTGTTTCTCAAAGATGGGGAAACTGCAGCTTCTGGAGTATGGGGTACTCATCAGCCCTGAAAATCAGAGGGAAATCTCAACAGAGATTTTTTCCTACTGCAACTATGCCTTTCTTTGCAGAGACGATTCTGCCTGAGTTACTGATTTTATCAGCACACACTGACATGTTCAGACTCTCTCCCTTTGATGTTGCTGCATTATTTGCTTGGACTCCCAGCTGCACATGTATTAGCTTCAAGCTCCCTCCTTAATTAACTGAAATCCAACTCCTGTACCCTCTCAAAGAGATGTGACAGAATCACAACAGCTCAAAAGCACCTACTGTTTAGGAGAGCCAAAGCAAAGGACACCCTCAGAAGAAAAGTCCACATCTCTCTGCAAATGTGTGCTAGTCCTTTGTGGCTTTCCTTCCTGGGGAAGGAAAACCTGGGCACTGGCCATCACAGAGTCCTTCAGGAGAGACAGAAAAGGTGTCTCTGCAGCATTCACTGCATCATGAGCTCTGAGGTCTACAATTGGCAGCAAAAAATTAACCCTGCAAACCACGCATTTCAGCACTCCAAGCTCTTTTCGTTCTCTTGGCTGACAAGATTCAGGTAGTTTGTTCCACTGAAAATGAACTATTTTATGGGCAGTAATTTGCAGATAACAGAAGACCTGGAATAAGGATTGTCACTCATGAAAACTGAGGAGAGAAGCAGGTCAGAGACAAACATCACACCAAAAAACTGCAAACACCACTTGCACATTCTTGGCTCCCAGCTTCCTCTGCCAATAACTATGCTCTACTGCCTGAACAAGCTCCAGCTGCTTTTCTTCTGGTGTCTGTCTGCACCCTCTTGGATACTGTAATAGTTGTGGAGGAGGAAGAGGAGTTTGTCAACACAGATTTTGATCTCTCAAAGGTGTTTCCAAGAATCTGATCCATCAGAAGATAGAAGTCACATGAGTTTCTATTTTTTTTCCTTAGGTTAATGTTTAGTCACATCTCCCTAAGTATTCCTTTTTTTCCCCCCCAACAGTATTACAATGTTGAGACAGTAACAATTGTCAAAAATACTTCCAGTTGCCCATCTTACTCTGAAAAACATGCTTGATGGATCTTAACTCCTCTCAGCTTGTATGGGACTTGTATTAGCAGTTCCAAGTGCCTGTGCAGTCGCTGATAGGCAAACAGAGGCTACCTGGAAACCCTTTGTGCAGGCTCAAATATGCACTGCATGGCAAGGGAACAAAGACTGCTCTGTGCTTGCACCACAGCTCTGGAGACAGAGCAATACCTCACAGCAACCACAGGTCTCCACCAAAACTGATGTCAAAAACAGATTTAGGAGCCACTGATGAAAAGGACTGGAGAAGATTAAAAGAGGGAAGGAACAGAGGAGCAGGTCACAGCAATATCCCTCTCCTGTACCTGCAGCACTGCCAGGTCACCACATCCCAGTGGCTGCAGCACACAGCGCCCCAGTCCCTCGAGCAGGACCAGAACAAAGCTGGACTTTTTGGTCCTGCACTTTCCCAAACAAAAATCTATGGAACTGGTAAAAAAAAAAAAAGAAGCAGTTTGTATTAGTGCAAATCTCTGTGTTATGCAGTTTGTTTGATCAATGAAAAACTGTTAGATGCCTTCACTTGTTCCACCCTCTTTGGATGTGTGGTGTCTGAGCACAAAGTGTAAATGTATCCTGCTGATGGAGGTAAGTTTATCCTCCTACGAAATGCTGGCAACCACAGAAAGCCTTCAAAAACACACAGCTGTGGATATTTAATAAAATCAATTGCATTTGCATAACATGCTTACATTTCTGATGAAAGCGTAAAGAACCTTTGAACTTTGATGTTTACTTTATTGTATTCTATTATTTAAAACAAAAATGTAATACCATTTCATATTCTATAAGAAAAACATAATACCATTTCATTCTATATATTTATATAGATATTTCAAAAATACCTCTATAAAATCCCATTTACAGCTGTTTTCCGTGCAGCAGTGCCTCTAGGAAGACAAGACCCAGTTGTTGTGACATCACCACGGCAGAGATGCCTTGGGTTCCACCCACAGAGGAAATATTTGCAAATGCCATGGATGACAAGGTGGTTATTACTGACACTGTCTATACAGAAGGCTGGCTGTGTGTTCAAGTTCAGCAACCTAAAACTGTCACAGACATCTTTTATGGAAAATCCTTTCCTTAGGGTTTTTCCTTCTGAGAAGCTGAGAAGCCTCAGGAACAAAATGTAACCAATGGTTATCTGCTGCTGTGGAATGCAACAGGTGCATCTGGGATTGGCCCATGTTGGATGTTTGTAATTAATGGCCAATCACAGCCCAGCTGGCTCAGACAGAGAGCCCGAGCCACAAACCTTTATCATTCTTTCCTATTCTATTCTTAGCCAGCCTTCTGATGAAATCCTTTCTTCTATTCTTTTAGTATAGTTTTAATATAATATATACCATAAAATAATAAATCAGCCTTCTGAAACATGGAGTCAGATCCTCATCTCTTCCCTCAACCAAGAATCCCTGTGAACACTGTCACATAAAACAATTACACCTCCTGCACAGAGAAAATAGCAAATATCAAGGTTAGCTGAATAAAGCGAAGCTCTTACCTGTGCATCTAAGTTCTTGCGGGAGGAGGCAGGAGTGTTGGCATAGGAGCTGATAGAGGAGCTGGTGTTAATGTCATCAGTACTGAGATTGTCTATGGTGTCACTGATCCCACTGCTGACAGAGCTGCTGTCATCCCAGCTGGAGAAAAAGCACAGCAGAGGGAGAAAACAAGGGTCAAAAGACAAGACATTGTTCAAAAGGAAGATTGTATTATTTCTACAACCCTTAGCCCACTTGTGGTTGCCAGAAAGGCCAGGGCACGCTGTCACCAAGCCAAGGCACCAGTGACACAGCTCTTCCTGACTCAGCTGAAATGTGTGTCTTCTCTCTCTGAAATCTGTGTCCCCAGAGCAGGGGAAAGCACTGGCATGAAGGGATATTACCAGGGAATTTTTTCCTGGGGGGTGGGCAGGCCCTGGCACAGGCTGTCCAGGGAAGCTGTGGCTGCCACATCCCTGGAAAGTGTCCAAGGCCAGGCTGGATGGGGCTCTGAGCCAGCTGGGATAGTGGAAGGTGTCCCTGCCCATGGCAGGGGGATGGAACAAGATGAGCTTTAAGGTCTCTTCCACCCCAAATCATTCTGTGATTGTGTGATCTCCAAGTAGGCACAGCACTGACTCGCTAAGCTGTAACACAGAGGTGGAACTTAAATGCAAGGGAAAAAAATTCACCCTGAAGCAACCTTTTGTACCTGGGTGTTCCACAGACCTGGATCTACCACCAACAGTATCACCAGCCTCAAAGAACTTTAGCAACTACAAGTTCAGTCCTTCAGATGGCAAATAACCTTCCTGAGCTTCAGTGCCCTTTTCAAGAAGAGCAACTATTCAGGATTACCTTCTTCCAGCATGTGATAGCTTCAACATTTTCCAGTAAATGAGAAATGTCTGACTGGAAGTTTAGGACAAACAAAACACCAACAAAACAAAACCAAAACCAACTAACCAAAAAAACCAACCAACCAACCAAAAAAAGACCTTGCCTGAATCAATTTGAGTGTTAGAACAGAAAGAATCAAAATGATCTAAAAATGGAGCCAGATGCTCCAACTTGTAAATGCCTGTAAAAGTAAGCTGCTCAAGGAAGAGATTTATGTACTGGCTTACAAGTGCTCCATCTCCAAGAACAATGAAGCTGGGACTGAAATATTATGACATTTCATATGACATTTCAGTCCACTGGATAACTATTGCTGGAAATCTGGAAACGTAAATATATATATATATATATATATATATATATATCACAGGTCATTTACAAAAGGTTAAGAGCTCATCATCTGGCAGCTCTCTAGCTACTTATAACCTCAGCTTCAGATTTTGGGAGCTCCAGACTCTCCTTCCTGTTGCATTTCTGTTTGCTTCACAAACACGTAACAAAGAGATTGCAGAGAGGTTTCTGGCTGGGCAGTGAAAGCTATATTCACAAATGAATGTACTGAGCAGTTAACATTTGCATTTAAACCTGAACTGTCCTAACCTGTGATAAGTGATAAGAGAACTGTGTAAAGAAAGGCAGACTACCTCTGTTTGCTTGAACTTTATTCATAGCTTCACCACTGATTTGCTACAGCCTTTCTACATAAACTTTGTCAGCTTTGAAATGGAAAGCATTTCATTTTTTCCCACTTAGCACTACAAAACACCTTCCTGCATGACTTTTAACGTTGCTTTAATAATTTTAATTGCTTTTCCTTACTTGGGAGTGCTATGTTCACCCACACCTGTACAAGGCCTTTTAGGGAACTGAGCACAGCTTGAAGAGCAGCACAATTTGCTGAACCACAAATGAAGTGTGGCCATGGGGACATCCTCCTCTGCATGTCACAGGAAGGGTGGCAGCTGCTCCTTGCTTCTTGGGTTTTGGTTGATAATTGCTGCCCCAAGATGTGCAGGATGTCTCTGCTCCAGCCCACACAACTGAAGAACGAGTCTGGACTCTTCACTGTTTGGTCTTAAGGTTGTTCATTAATTCTTATCTATAAAATTTCCTTTCTGCCCAGGAGAGATCTGCTCAGCAGGGCAGCCACAGGCACTGTGACCACCCCCGAGGCGCTGTTGTCCTTTTATACTACAAACTACATAGAACATATTGAGACTGAATTCCCAATACCCATCACCCATGTTAGACAGTGCACTTCTACTCTAAACCAACCCCAAAGTGCCAACAGCACTGCAGAAAGTGGAGAACAAGAAGAAGAAGAAAGGCTGAACACACCCAGATTCCTCCATCTTGTCCCCATAACCCCCATACCAAAAATCCTAAAATCTACATTTTCACCCTGTGATCATTTTGTTCTTACACCATTCAAACCTGTGTGACTTTCATGACCTCACACAAAGCTGGCAACTTGCTCCAGGGGTCAGAATCAAATCCCCAGGTGTTCTGGGCAGCATGCCAGGGTCCTTGGCAACTCTGGACACCAGAGGGATGTACTGAGTTCCGACACTTGCTGGCTGCTCTGCTCCCAGGGAAGGGCCTCATCAAGGTGTCAGCACAGTCCCTTCTCCCATATCCCTGTGGATGAGCCAGCTGGGAGGCTCAGATCAGCAGCTCCAGCAAGCCAGGAAAGGCAATGTGGGGTGCTCAGGCACACTGCTGTGCTGGAACAGGGGTACACCAGAACACCCTGCTGGCCCCTGCCACAGGCCCTCCTTGATGGAGCCCTGGGGCCACATCTTCATCACCCTTCACATCTTCATCTTTCCTCCAGCTCATGAGAATTCACTGCAGCCAGCCCTGACTGACCCTCAGGAGTGTCCCAGCTACAGGAATTCCAAGAAGATTTTCCAAAGGCTATTGGATAAACCTGCAGACACTCCAGCTCTTGTGATTGGAAAGGAATGCTGCAGTCTACACTGTTGGTGATGCTACAATTCAAAGGAAAGTGATAAATTTTTCCCAGATTTGCCTTCACCTGGATAAAAGGTGCAATACAAAATAGAAATCCATGTTCAAATAAAATTCACAATGTGAGACCTCCTGAATCTGAGAAAGCCAGGCAGGCAAATTTGACACACCAGTTTTATTTGCTGTTTTGAAAGATCTTTTCCAGCATAACTGAATGAAAGATGTGCTGCCCATGCCAAGAAATGCTGGGGGGGGGGGGGGGGAATTGAAAATCTGGAAAAGGATTGAAAGATTTTTTTGAAGCACTTTTTTATTTAGAGTAGGCAATTAAATATCACAAGGCAAAATATTAAAAGCCATATTACTTCTAAATTTCAGTTCTGAAAACAGGTCCTATAACTGATACTTATTTCTCTTTTCAAACCTACCACATAAAGCATTTACAATTCCTAGGTAAGTCTACAAGTAAGGTACCAAAATAGTTAATGAAATAAACTAAATAAAAAAATAAGCTTCTTGTTTTCCAGAGTTCTGTGTAGCAACAAACTTATTTTCCATTTCTGAAGCTATAAAAAATAACAATCATAACAGTAATAATATCATCAATGCCAATGCTTTCTGTGTTTAATAGTTTTGTTTCCTTCTTATGGAGATATGGCAGGGGGCAGAAAAAAAATATTAAATTCAATACTTTTTTTCTGTTTGACTCCTAGTCCCATCTTCAATGTATAGGAACTGAAACATTTCATTTTTGAGCACTCACAATTCTTAAACTACCATAGGCCCCAGTTAATCAGCACCTAAAGAATGTGTTTAACGTTAATCATAAGTAGTTTTTCTGCCATCAGCCAGTCCTGTCGGCTTCAGTTGGGCAATCTAAGGCATTATGAAAATATTTGAGTGCCCTTCTGAACTGGGACATGTGCCTGAGGACAAAGGTAGAAGCATGCACCTGAATACATTGATGGTTGTGGCTTCCCTTCCTGTGTATCCTGGGCTCTAGGTCCTTTATGTTCTGGTGGAAACGATGAACTATTCCAACTCTGCATTTTCAAGCTCACTAATCTGTTAGTAAATTAAAAAAGCTTAGCTGTCCTGAGGTCTGAAGACAGGTGTCTGGATAGATGTTGGGTGCCACAAGCCAAGCAGCACAGCTCCCGTGCTGGCATGCTGGTGACACTGGTGCCCAAGCTGTTCTGACAAGGCAGGATGTGTAAACCCACAGATCTGCCTAAACCCAGAGAGCTTTGTTTAATAAATATCACTTCAGCTCAGTCTCTAGCTAGAAAAAACAACAGCATGTAAGAAAACATGAAAACATCTTAAGAAACTGAAAATAATTTTGTAAACCTACATAAACAATGACTGATGCTGCTCTTTGAAACTAGAAAGGGCTGCTAGAATTCACTGAAATCTGTAAAATAAATGCCAATGAAAGCCACTTTATGAGCACCCAACATATACAGCTACAAAGTAATGCAATGAACCCACACATTCTGGTTAAGGCTCCTCCATGGGACAGGACCAGTCACAAACTGAGGCTTTTGTTTCAGCTGCTCCTGAAACCACCCCAAGCCCTCCATGTAAATCAGTTCATTTTTACCTGGATCCGGTGCCTTGATGGTTAAAGTCAAAAGTGAGGAAGCAGAATGGGGCATCTAACAGCCCTAATTATGGTGTTCTTGGCTCCCAGAGCCCAGATAGCATCTTTGTAATTTAGCTGGTGCAATTAAAAATTTCTGATGTCAGCAAAAGTCTACTCAACCCTAACCTGAAGCTGAAATGTTTGGGTTTTGCTTTCTTTATTTGATCAATCACCTGAAACTTTACTTTGATTGCTGAAAATTGCAAATTAAAAAAAAAAATTAAAATCTTAAAAGTGTATTATATATGAAAATTATACAACCACCTACTTGAAACTCAAGTAGGTGGTTGTATAATTTGAAACCCCTACCACCACTTGGAAACTGCCAGGATGCTGCCTCCTGCTCTCCATGAAACCCAGCACCCCAAGCAGCTTCCTGAGCCTCCCCACCTCTTTCTGCTCCCCCTGCTACTACACATTGCCCCTGGGCAGCCCCAGATAACAGCTCCAAGCTGCTTTTTCAAACAGCTTTGCAAAGCTGTTAGGCTCAGACTTGTATTTTTCCACAGTCTATCAGCACTTTTCCATCTTGCATAATCATCATCCCCACAATTGGCTCTCCTTTGTCAACTTGGACAGCACGAAAAAGTCATTCTGTGATCCTCAGGACAGCCCCTCTCAGTGCAGAAATCCTCCCCCTTTGCAAAGGAATCATTAAAATCCTTCTAAATAAAGCTATTGTTGAAGGCTGAAAATGCACCTTTCTCTACGGATGGGTGTGGAGTTTAATTTTGTTGGATCTTCACTCAAAACCAAAATTACAATGAGCTGCTGAAAAATACATTTGTCCAAGAAAGGGCCTTGGGGCTCTACAATATTTCAAGTGGAAACATGGCAATTATCCTCTTCTATTTAAAAATTTAACTATTTATGAGTTGATAGGTGAACAACAACAACAAAAAAGATCAAGGTACAAAATGATTGAAACTTCCCAGCATCTTCAAAGATTTAAAAGGAAAAATTAAATGTGCTATAACATGAGACAGTAAATACCACAGCTTCCACTGTTTTCTCCTGGGATTTCCTACAGTAGTGAGAACTGGGCCAGAAACCCAGAAAGCACACACAGACCCTTGCACAGTTTTCCTTTCAAACTGTTCTGAAACTGAAACATAACCACTTGCAAAAGAATGGATGGCAATCTACCTCAAGAGAAGCTAATTTAATTAATGTGTTTTACACTGCTATTAATCACCCACCTCCCCCATGTCTCCAGTTACTCTCTTCTTACATCTCACTATAGGTATTTTAACATAAACCACTTTGTTTCTTACCAAAAGAGGAGCCCAGGGACAGGACTGTTACCTTGAAACACTTAGGAAAGTCAGACCAAGAAAAGCAAACCAGGAAAAAAGAATACAGAGCAGTTCCAGTTGTTCTTTCTGGAGCAGAATCTAATCCTTTAAAAGACATTTTTTTGGTGCAGAGTTGAAGTGCTGGAAGTGTGCTGTGAGCTACTCAGACATTTTCATGTTTAGTGACTATTGGGGTTACTGCCAGCAAGCTGAACTGCAGCTCTCTGTCAGGCTCTGTTTAGAATTCATCCAAGATAAGGTTTCAGGATTTACATTTAAAATACCTATTTGTAAAGGGAATAACTCACAGAACAAAATTATTCAGTGTTGAAAAATCCGGGTAAGAAAAGATTTGGAGAAGCTAAAAAACTGCAAATACTCTTTTCATTTAATCTTCTTAGATCAGTGCTAATAACCTTATAATAATAACACTGGATTTTATTTTGTCCCTTAAAATCTAACCAGGAATTTGACCAAGCCATTGACAAACTTGAACACAGCTGAGCACACACACACATACAAAGGACCTCCTAAAAATCCACCGATCTCAAGGAGTTAGAAAACCCTAAATTTTCATGAACTGATTTGACTTTCCACCGAAACTCATCACATCCTGCTCTGAAGCTGAAATTCCAAAGGTCCCTTCTCCACCTAGACCTTTGCTCCATGGCTGTCTGGGGTCACCAGCCAGCACAACTCTATTCAGTTGCAAAATGCCTGACTGGTGGAACTTGTTTTTTTGGCCATTGTTCACAACCAGGGTTCCTCTGGTACCTCCACAGCCTCGGGGAAGGGGAGAAAAGCAAGGCACTGCATGTGACCCAGGTGCTGGAGGAACTCCCAGCTAAGTCTGCAAAATTTACTGTACAAAACTACAACCAGCTGCCAGCCCCTTTTTCGTGCATTCACAAGCTATAAACCGTATTTTCCCAGCTACTATTGTGTCTGAAGACTTGCTGTGCTTGTACAGCTGTTTACAGAGCAGCTCTACACTGGGTGCACAGGGCACCCCTTGGCCAGCTGCACCCTCACCTCCCTGATCTGGAAGCCATGGGAGTGATGCTCATCCCTGCTCATGTCTCTGTCACTAGGATGACTCCAGAGAAAGCTGCAAACAAAATCAGGGTCTTCATATCACAATAAGGTCAGTGTTAAATCTCAGTCATCACCTTAAAAAAAGTGCTTTGTTTGTTCTGCCTTTGTTTCCACGACAGTAAGAAGTGCTGAGAAGAGTCTTCTAATCAAAGTCAGAAATCCTTGTTTACATACAGAAAAGAAATCCCTGTGAAGTGTCCACATGACAGCAATGGCCTGGACAAATGCAGAGGTGAGGCCGAGCCCAGAGTGCTGTGGATTCAGGGATGGACTGGCCCAGCTCCCTGCAGTCCCCCAGCATGAGGGGATGAGGGAATGGGGAGGAGGCCCCTGGCAAAGCTCTGGGTGTAGGTCACCACTGCAATCTGCTCCCTCTCAGCAAGGTCCCAGCCCAAACACCTCCTCACTGCAGGCAGGCACAGAGGGTGGCCTGCCCAGGGGATAGAGCTGTGAAAGCCAACTACCTGATTTTGGAGGGTTTTTACCCTGCCTTACTTACCAGTACTTTTTTCTTACTACTCACTTACTTCTCCCCCAAAAGCAGATACTCTGGATCACATCCCCTCCTCGTACAAAGACACAATTTGAGACTTAAAGAAGGGGGAAGCAGCCACTGAACACAGAGACAGTTTCTGGCACCCACCTCAAGCTCCTCCAACCCTGGGCTGAGCTGGTGAGAGCTCAGCACCTCACCAGCAGTTACTGGCACCTGGCAGAGGCTCCAAAACATCATAAAAACAGGGTTAAACACCGAGAAGAAAAAGAACAGATTAGCTAAATTCTTACAGGAATGATGCAACAAAAGCATGGCTACTTTTCTTCCCATCTTCCTCTAATCCATCCTAACACTACACTTGTGTAATTCCACAAATCTTTCAGGCCTGCAGACTGTAACCCCAAGCAAGAAACATACAGGCACAACCTGAAGACAAGACATCTATATGCACAAAAACTCAAAGCAATTCTGCTTTTCCCCACTCAGAAGACACTGCAAAGCTTCCACATAAATTGATCAAGGCCAAAACCTGTGCACAGCACAAGTGATTTCACACCTGAGAACTGCTCCTGTCTCACAGCAGCATCAGCTGGAGCTGAGCACATGGAGACAAAAGATAATGCACATGGTTGTCCCATCAGGAAAAAAGGAGAAAAACATCAGAAATGGTCTTTCTGAAGGCATGACAGCCTGCTGAAATACGCCTTTAAAATAAACGCTGAACTTGGCAATAAAAATGTGTTAATTTGATCACAGGGCACAGCACTATCACTCAGGAAACCAAACCACTGAAAAACAAGAGTTGTTATCCCACCAGTGATTTACAGAACAAACAGACACATAATCAAGTCAAATGGTTTATTTTGTGCTGCTGGGAAGATGTCAGCTACTACCAACCCTGAAAGCAGTTTTTTGTCCTAGCAGAACTGCAACATTCTAGATAGTAACTCCTGGTTCATGTGAGCCTTTAAAATTAGGCTTATTTGGAAGGAACTACAAAAAGGAAAGAGATCTTACAACCTTACTCAAAACAAATCAGCAAGCCACCAGAAATTTGCACAGGAGTGAGAATAAGAACTGGATATTATGTACTAAAAAGCAAGTGCACTCTGGGCTGGGATCTGGCCTGAAACATCACACACGCCTTTGTTTCCTTGCAGGGTGAGCTCATTCCCACAGAGGCTCCTCCTTTGCACAGAAACCAGACTTAGAGTGCTAAAATATAACAAAGCCCCACAGTTTTCTGAGGCTAAAAGCCTGAAACACTAGTGGAAAGATAGCCAGCTAGATTGCAACCTTTGAATATCAATAAACCTCAGAGAATCACAAAATTAAGGCAGAAAAAGCAAACACAGCAATAGCTGTCAGTCCTCACATAGGAAATTTTCTACCATGTTATTCAAATATTTGCAATCTATTAAAAGTGTATTGAATTCATGCAGCATACAGAGATTGAAAAGAAACAGTGCAGGGAGAAAGCTGCTCAGATTTATCCATCATCTAATGTATTTCCACTGCCACCAGTATTTGCACAGCTAAACCTCCCTTACTCAACGGTGTAACACAACACGCTCCCGTGTTTTCAAAAGTGCAGAAAATCTCTTACCTTGCAATATTCCCCAGCCAAAGCACTTCTCCACCTTGTTGCCCATGAAGAATTCCAGGAAAGGGGCTCAGATTTATTTTGCAGGTTGATACCTTCATTAGGCTACCATCCAATGCCCCCCCTTAAATAAACCAGCCTGTAACTTGACTATCTAGGAAGAGACTTGGAAAAAAAAAAAGCTGGAGCAAGGTTGTTTTCCAATAGAGACCTCCACACAGAGTCAGCAGCTCTGAGAGACACTGCAAAGTAAAACCCAGCTAGAAGGTGATCATCAGAAACTTCCCCTGGAAAGAAATCTGATCCCTCAACAAAATTAACCTCTGAAGTGCTGAAAAAGCGAGAGGTCAAGGCTTGGTGCTGGGACCAGGTCATGTGTGAAAGCTGGGAGCTGATGGCAGTGACCAGGCAGGCTGGTGTCTCCAGGTCAGGAACTGCATCCCACCAAGGAAAAGCTCATGCCAGCAGCCCTGCCCTTGGAGGTACCAAATGGCACTGGTTGATCCCAGCTGAAAGACTGCAACCTCTAAAAGCATTTTTATTTTTCCCCACTCTGCTTCTACAGAGGGGTTCAACAATGTGACTGCTGAAGCAAGTGTTGTTTTATGTGAATGTAGCAGGAGACATACCTAAAATGTTTTAATACAAAAGATTTGGAATACTGGTAATTTTTTTTTTTTTTTTTTTTTTTTCTGGGGGAGTGGTGGTATAGAAAAACATTTTCAATAGGAATGGTAAAGAAAATAGCAATTTATCCACTGGTATCTCCAATTAAGAACTTAAGAAACTGAGACAAGATATGTAATATTAATCTGACTCTTCTTTATTTAGCACTCTAGAGCAAGGGGGGCTTATTACTTCCCCTTATTTCAAACAGAATAGAGATGACTATTTAGAAATATGAGGTTGATTAAAAAATCTGGTGGTTAACATTCAAAATTCTTATTTTAGTCTAATATAAATATTTTCTGACAGGATTCTACCAAGACCTCTGCATTCTGATGAACATGTGGGATGTTTTTTTTTCCTAGTATGGGAAATCACAGCAGCTGAGTAGTGCCAGGATTTCTGTTGCCAGCGAGATCACCAGCAAGGGATCCTGTTCTGGAAAGGAGGTGGGAAACCTTTAGGATGGAGAAAATGGACAGGACACGATGCTGTTGCCTTAGCCTCACTTCAAGAAAATTATGGATCATTCAGGCCAAAACCAAAAAGAAAAGTAGGAAGTGAGAAGTCAACTACACCATTATATATTTATTAACTCAGGTTGAGTGCCCTTGTCTTAAATAAAACATACCTTTCAGCACAACACTGCAACGTTGGTTGAAAGAGTTAAAATGCAAGAATTCAAAGGTTATAAAACAAAGACTTTGTGGAGATACTCTGCTGCCAAAACCTTCAAATAAATGAGTCTCAGTCTGAGCTTGCCTTTTTACACTGGAGCCTGTATTTTAGTGGCTACTGTGTAACTATGGCAACACAGAGGACGGGTAATTTAGAGGCTGGTGGATGTGACAACTTGCAATTTTGAACAATGCTAATAATAAAAGTGGCTTGGGAAAAGCATCATTTAACACAAACCTTTGTGGTTCAAAATTAAAAAGGCCTGTTCAATTAATTTTAAAAATTTTTAGATTTTTTCAGCTGGATGATTATCTATATTATGTTAGTCTGATGAGTAAAAAAAGGTAGAAACATGACTCTTGTGCTTTTTGGTTCATCTGCACCTTAGAGTGCAGCCAACCCACCGCCTTTGTGATGTACAAATGCAAAGCTGCTGATGTCACTATCTTTGCTGAAGATTAGACAAGAATCACATGGCTTTTTTAAAAGAAAGCTATGTATTGCCCATAAAGAAAGAGGGAGAAGATCCTCATGGAATGTTATTTCTCCTTTTTTGCCTCTGGTGCATTTTAACTGCTACCCTTTATCAAAGAATCCTGCAAACTGCTTCTCATTCTTTATTTTAATTGCTGAATAGTGAGCAGACATAATGCTCAGATATGACAGGTACTTAAAAGAATCACAACTGCAACAGTAAAGCTTTCTATTCATCCCTAACGCCCTTCCTGTCCTCCTTTTACAAGTGATGTTTCTCAATTATCTGCCCATGCAGTTGTATAGGAAATTAGGGACTGACCCACTGCTAATGGCAAGTAAGAATAGCCAGAAACACTCAATTAAAAAAAAAAAAAATCAAATCTGAAATTGTAATCTAGGGGGTAAAAAAATCAGGACACTGCATCTGTTGAATCACCAGCTCCAAATAAAGGCAAAATCACAATATTAAGGAACAGCACTGTACTAACATCCATCTACAGCCCCATTGTCCTTCCCTTCCCTGGCAGTCATTCCACTGCAAAGCAGGGATTTTGCAATGTAATACCCATAAGGCTAAATACAGAGGGATACTTCCAGATGAATTTTACATGTAGCAATAATCACAGTTTTATGGGTCAGGAAGTTCAGAAGATTAGTGTGTTATGGCTGCAGCGCACAAAAGCGTTTGTGTTAGAAGTTTCACATAGCAATGGGGTGAGATAAGCTGTGAACAGCTTTACATGAAGTTCTTTTATGGTAGTTAAAGTTGGGGAGAAGTAAAGAGACCCCACAGTATTGATTTACCCAAAGAACAGCTGCTTAGAAAAGGCTGCAAAGTGTCCTAATACTCAATGTCATAAAATCACTGCACCTCCAAGCCCTTGTTCCTTCCCCCACACCCGTGTGCTATTCCCATTAACCTCAGGCACAACTGTGATCCTGGGCAGAAGTGAACTAAATCTACTTGCAGCAGAACAAAAACTTATCAAAGAAATGCCTCCTTCCATTTTATTTGCAAAGGCCCAAACCCACAATTATAGGTTTGCATTCTAGTTAAGGCAGCTCAAATCTTGCTGTATTTCAAATACTCCCTTGGACAACGCCAAAATGCCTGAAAATTGTGGGTTTATTGCAATACACCAAATCCTTTTTGGTTTTGTTCCTCAGTAGCTGAGATTTGTCAGTTAGAGCCTTATAAAATGTTTGCATTTGATAACTGGAATGCTTATAAAAGTAATAGAGGCAGCATAGCCTTTAAAGATATCCCACTTCACAGTCTTTGGAACCCGCTAGATAACGTGTGGCACGAGGCATCTGCCACATCTTGCCTGGAAGAGACTCCATTACCACTGGGCAAACCAATGTCTTAAAATAATCTCAACAGCAATTTTGTAAGATTTGTTTTTCATTTCTTTCCTCCTAAAGGACATTAAGATTATTTAAATAAAAAAAAAAACCAACATTTGTAACATAAAACATATTCTGAACAGACTCAAACATGCTTTTGAACACACTTCTATCCTTTGAAGTAGAGCACATGGAACAAAAATACACCTTTTTAGAGCACTTTCATTGATTATCTGCATGAGAAAATAAAAGCAGGACTACAGCAGCACTGCTGCACCATTACAACTCTTAGACATGATACAACAAGGCTAGAACTCCATGTATGACCTTTGCATTAAATTAAATTAAAAAAAAAAAATCAAAAAAAAAATAACAAAGAAGTCCCAACTTACTGAACTCATGTGTAATTGTTAATCCTAGGAAGGTATTTCTACCTAAAACCAGAGGAACACTGGCAGCAACATAAACTCTTAGGAGGAGGTATAGTAGAAAATAAACCCTATCTGCTACAACCATGTGGGCTTTAAGTGAGGTTCCAAAGGGAGCTTGGAAGACAGGAAAAGTAGGACTGGAAAATGAAGCCTCATTTTTAATTCCTCTTATTCTTCAGAGGCACTGAGTTTGCAGGGATATGTGCTCTGAAATACTCCTCACATCCTTAAATCTCAATGGGAAGAACCCTCTGTTGCCTCAGGCTTTCCTGCGAGCAGATAATTATATTATGGTGGTACTGTGTGGATTTATTTATTTTTATAAGTGAACACATGAAGGGGGTATACTTGGGGGCTTTGTTTGAATCACTCAGATGGTATCACACAGAAGAAGAAAGTAAAAAGGAACCATCAGTGAGTGCTGCTGCATGGGCATGTATTGCAATGCATAGGAACTGGAGAAAGGGGATTCTGACCCCCAGGAGACTGTGAATTTGAGCAGAAAACTCAAATACAGGGTGTATCAATAATTATTGCACAGTGGGAGATAGATTTAGCATCCCCCTCCAAGGAGCTGCTTTTCACTGAGCAACCATTAAGGAATAGCCCAGCTTCCTCCAACAAGGTGAGATCCATGCCTGGTGGAGAAGAAAAGACTATTTGTGTGTGCATGATGTATGATTAAAAATGGCTTTATAACATTTTAACATGGACTTCAAAGATTGTTGAAGAAATGCCAGTAGCCTGTACAGAGCACTTGTGTTGACACAGTGGTGAGGCAAACTTTTCACCATGCCCACTTCAAATGAATAAGCACATCAGAGTGAAAAACACAAATGGCCACTTTCTAAAAAGCAAAAGAAAGGCAGGGAACTGGAGAAAATCCAATAAAAATGGGGGATGCTGAACAGCAATTTAGCTTGCATATTCTTATCTGAGAGGAATTCCAAATGAATGCTGAATCCAGGGCTTATACGTGGATGATCCAAAATGTTTCTATATTTAAACACATTACCAAGTCTCAAACTCCTTGAGTGAGAAATATTACCAATATATTAACTATATACACATGTATTTGCTTTTGCATCTATGATTTCTATGCTAATATTTCCAGATATAACAAATACACCCAACTAAAATTATATAAGACAAATAGCCCATTAGTAAGAACAGTCAATATGAAATGGACAAAAATCTGATCTTAAAGTGCAGTTCATGTAGTGAAACACAAGAATGATGTATCATTACCATTGTTTTAAATGCAGTTTTCTTCATCTCCTTCTCCAAACTATAAAAATCAGTGCTCCTTCCTAAGAACATAACACTGCCAAGCATGATTTTAACACACATGCCACTCACTAAGGAAAAAAATGTAATTCTTCCAATCTAGACTGCTGAATAGAGTAACAGGAACTGCTACAATGTTCTAGGACTTAACTGTCTCCTGCAACCATTAAGGTTTTAAGTTTGATCCCTACCAAATGGAATTATAAACACTGTGCAGCTGGCATGAATTCTTTTTCTCAGGACTCTGAAAAAAAATGCTTCGGGGTGAGTTTGTTTTCTGAGCTTTCTAACATCATGTCTGTGCCAAGAAGCAACATAGTGGAGAACAGAAACAGATATGAAAGAAGCTGTACAAATCATCACCCAGGAGCAGTGAGGTAGAGAACAGCTCAGAAAGAGAGAAAATTTGAATTGCAGGTTCTGTTTTGGCCAGCAGGTACAGGGCTCTGTGTCAGAGGATGCATTCAGGCCCAAGAAGGATATGCCAAGTGTGATAGCTACAGAATTAGATATTTCTGACTGAACAAGCAGCTCTCCAAGGGGTTGTAGTATGGTTTTGAGAAGCCCTATAAAACTTGATTTAACCTTCCTACCCACACTCCCCCAGTAAAATACTAAAATCATTACTGTGAAATCAATAGCAGTCATTACCATGGCAGGGCACCCACTGTAAAACCACTGCTGTCATCTGTATGTATCTTGTTCAGTTATGATCAATAGAGTTTACCCATCTTAATTGCTTCAGCCTTCCCCTAATTAGAGCTGTCTTTGAATTTACAGTGGTTTATTGTTGCTGTGGATGTTTTTAAGCTTGCACATCCCACCAGAAAAGAAAACTCATTTATTCTAATGAAAATGCCACTACTACATCAAGTTAGCATCATTTTGTAGTGTTTGCAAATCCTCTCTCTCACTGAGTCTACAAACATTCAAACCATATAAACACTTCAACTGCATGATCTGCAAAGAACAGAGACACAAACTCTCAACTTCAACAAAAAATTATTTTTCTTTAGTTTTGAGAGTCCATTTGTGGTTTTTTTCTTAAAAAACAAAAGAATCTACTCCACCCATCCTACACTAGGATGTTGCATAGACTGTATCTGAGCCAAAAGGCATCACTCCTTCTCAGGTTACCTTGCAAAGTATTTCCACTCTTTTGGGTGTGCTTTTTCATGTGAATTGGGTTTTTTTATTTTTATTGTTTCTGTCCATCAAATAGACTAACTTGCCATTTCCAAATTCGCAATAAGACTCTGAATGAAATACAGAATTTTGGACATTTCCCCTCCCTGCCACTGTTATCTATGTCTGGTTTTGTAAACTAAAGGTTTTTTAGATTTATAATATTCCTGATACAAAATTAACTGACTCAAACCACTTACCTACAAGACAGCAGCTCTAACCAGTGCATACTTTTAAACAAAAGTTTCTCCTAGCTCTCAGGTATTGTTTAAAATGCTGAGAACTCTTATGGACTCATTGCTCTAGAAACAAAATAGAGATTCTTAATTAAGCAGCAAAAAAGCCCAGGCATAAACAATAAGGCACTAAATTTAAACAAATATTTAAGAATTGCAGCCGATTATTAAAATATTTAAATATTTTATTTACATATTTAAAAACACAGCTGTGTGTTCTCCATGAAACTCCTTATCCCATAAACATCTGTGGTGCACACAACTTGCCCAGGTGAACTTCTGGCCTCAGCTAAGCCCTAACAAAATCGTAGCTGAAAATCACCTGAGGATGGTCCTTCAGATCAGCTGCATTTCAGAGAGCTACCCAGCTTCTCAGGGGCTTGACTGCAGAAAAATTCAGCTGGCAGACTTGCTTTTAGCAAAAGGTCAACTTTTGAACTACTCCACCAGTTCCATTGCTCAAAGATGACTCACATAGAGAGAAAAACACTCCCCTTGCAAATGTCGAGGTACCAATGAAACCTCCTGCTCTTGCTGACCCCAAGATACACACGTTTAGATTGCAGTAGGACAGGGGAAAACTGATGGCAGGAACAACTGAATATTGACATGGAGAGCTGCTGCACGTAACAGAAAACAGAGCTGTGTTCTTTTGAAACAGAACTCATTCCAAACGCCTGTGCCTTGTAGGGCCCAGATTATCTGATGCCTGACATCGTCTTCTGATACTTGGAAAATTAACAAATTAACCGGGTAATGAACTTTTATATTATATTGTTACAGTTTCCCAACAGGTAAATATTTCTTTCATATACCTTATGAACTATGTTAAATATTTAGTCTGAATGCCATATAGCCTGATAAGCATTTTTTCCAGGGAGTAACTCTGCCCACATTATCCCACCTCTCCAAAGAGCCAGGTTGCACCTGTTTGACCTCCCCCCCTTCCCCAACTCAGAATAAAACTACTAAATTCTGTGCTCTAGTAAAAGGTGCAGCAATGTTCACAAGCATGCACCTAGCAATTAACCAACAAGGGGTTAATTATTATCATGCCTCATGGCATTATCAGGCAACCTTTTGTTTCATTTTATTTTCTTTACAATCAGGTGCAAGGACAGATGTTGTCAGAGCCAGAAGTGACACTAATCCTGGGCTTCTTCCACAATTGCCCTCGGTATTCCTGCTTATCTCAGGCCTGTCTGGCTCTTTATTCTATCAGCTGTTTATTTGCACGTGAAAACGTTGCAATATTCATTTCCATGCTGCATCATTTTACACATGAAAATGCTGAAGACAAGACCTAAGACGTGCATTACTGGCTGTGTGCACAGCATAATTAACATGCACACGATCTGTATGCAAATCTGTATGCAAATCACGCCATTGGAAATAGTGACTATTAGCATAACAAGCGCTTATTATTTATTGAGATGCAACTAGAGCAGGCATCCTGCTGGGGTCTGACTTCCTCAGTCACAACGGCACCACCTTTTCTTTCTTTTCTTTCTTTGGCACCATCTTTTCTCTCTTGGTTTCCACATTCTCCTGTCTCCTGCTGATGACCAGCACAGCAAACAGGGAGCCTCCCTCCTGAGCCTTTCTCTAGGGCTGGAAGCCTTCAGTGCTGAATTACCCTCGAGCATCAGAACTGAACTCCTGCCCAAACCACCCCTTCACCCACATTATCTCATTCCCAACTGATAACAAGTTTAAAGCAGCACCCACCTAGGCTTCTTTCTCTTTTTTTTTTTTTTTTTTTTTTTTAAGGAATAAAATGTGAGAAAACAAAAGCTCAACTGTGCAAAGTCATAAACCTTTCCCAGTATCATGCCTACTCCTCCTATCCCACTTCAGAAGAATTTAACCTTTTAATCATCCCAGCCATGAAATATAACAGGAAAACACAATTTTACTATTTTTCAGCAGGTGAGCAAGGCTTGCTTGCTAGATCATTTCATCAGCCATGCCTGCTGAGAGCTCTGGGTCACTGCTGCCAGCACTGCTTCCCTGCTCCACTCCCCACCCCACTGAATTCCCAGGGTCTCTGCAGGACTCCTTAACCTTTCCCAGTATTTCTGTGAGAGCAAAAACTGTTCCTGGCCCAGTAATCCCTTCCCCAGCCCTGTTTATTCTCTCAGAGGCTACACCCACTGCTTCAGAGATGGCTGTGTTACAGAAATGAACTAATTAGCAGGGGGAATGAGTTCAATTATTTATCACTTTGCCAAAACTGACATGTTTGGCCTGAAATTTTCCAAGCTACATGCCAACCTAAGGATTGGCTTTGGTCTTGGTTAAAAACAGAACAATTCCTGAGAACCATTAGAAAATAAGACATGATTTTTGTATTGAGTTGTACTGATCATCCCTGAGAAACCTTGTCCTGCAATACAGAACATTTATTTGGTTCTGGAGGGCCCCGGAAAACAAGAGAGGGTAAGACATGAAAAGGAAAGCTGAGAATGTGAAGAGTAACTGGAAAAAAGAAAAGGAAAGTGAAAACCAATTTAGATGGAAAGTCTGGAGCTGAATGTTGGGCCTGCTGGAGGTGGTGGTTCACTGCTCTACAGTGATAAATGGCTGTAACTCAGGGAACCAGCACAGAATCATACAACTCTTTGGGTTCAAAGGGCCCTTAAAGAGATCATCTCATTCAACCCCACTGCCATGGGCAGGGCCACCTTCCACTAGACCAGGTTGCTATGGGCCCCATCCAGCCTGGCCTTGAACACTTCCAAGGATGAACATTCACAGCCTGTGCCAGGGCCTCACCACCCTCACAGTAAAGGATTTCTATCAAATATCCCTTCTAACCCACGCTGTCAGAGTGAAGCCATTCCCCCTTGTTCAAAGCCCCTCTCCTGTAGCCCCTTTAGGCACTGAAGGGACTCTCAGCTCTCCATGGAGCCTTCTCTTCTCCAGGCTGAACAACCACAGCTCTCTCAGTCTGCCTTGATCAGAGACACCTTTACACCACAGTGGTGGCACATAGCTGAGAAGTGACCAGAAATGTCCAGAAGTGACTGGAATCCTGTCAGAAATTTATTTTGCTAAGAAGAGGCTTTAAGGCACTGTCACACTATCTCTGGTTCATCAAGTTTTTAGCTAAAACTCTCCAACTGCCAGCTCTGCTACTGCTAGAGCAAACATCTCTGCTTTAGAGAAATTTGGATTTTTTTTATTAAATATCCTGTTGGTTTATGAAAAAATGTGGCTTCACAACACTAAGACAACTCCCTTGGACTCCTGTAAATTTTCATAGTTAAATTAGCTGGGGGAGATGTGGGAGTTCAAGGACTTCAACCTGAATTCTTTCCGTCCCACTTCCTGTTCTGATAGCTCCCCAACAGTCAAGAGTCCAATCAACACCTTTCAGTATCTTATGTTGATATTATTTCCAGCAAATAATTTGGCAGGAGAGACAGCGAGAAATATTCTTACAGAAACAACCCTAACACAGGAAGCCAAAACAGAGATCCTTGCTCTAGTCAGGCACAGAAGCGACCTCAACTAAACCTTGTACATTGTGACCTTAATCTTTGCATCACGACTCTGTAAGGAAAAAAACAAGAACAAAACCCAAGCCCTTATTTTCTGTTTTATCCATGTACAATAATGAAATCATTCTAAACCAGCCTCTCGTTTCTCTGTCCTATTTCAACACTGGCAGAGTGTGGCCATCTGGTTAAGGCTGAGCTGTGAAATGGTGGCTCACTTTGCTATCAGAGACCTAAACTAGGACTGATAAACACAGCTCTGTTTCAGTGAATTCCTCTAGAATTAAGGAGTGGTCATTGGATATATTTGTTTGGAGACTTCAGTGAACTGAACCGCACAAGGGAAGACAGGATGAAAGGACAAAAGTCAGTAGGTGTATCCTGTCCCCCCCCCCCCCCCCCCCAGTTAAAAAACCAGATTACTAATTAGATTAATGCACACATTCGTATTTAGCATTTTAACAGGCACACCTAAGAAACTGAAGAAACTCCTTGCCTTTGAGATTAATTAAGAAATAAACAAAGATTCATCTGGAAAACCCCTTCTTGGCTATTCCCTCCGCTTTCCCTCTAATGTGTGATTGTGCTTTGGTTCAAATAGATTTTTAAAGAAACAAGGAACAGAGTTCTCAGAGATTAGTTTATAAGATAGTAAGTCCACAGAAGCTTTTCTTCTAATCACCCTGTTCTTCTTGTCTGCCTTGAATCCATGCTAGTAAAGTTATAACTACAGTTCACTACTGTTCCTGAAAATGTCCAAAGAAAGTTTCCTTCTCCTCCCATGATCTCACCCTGTCTTGCTTAGCCAAGTCATAAGTTACCTTTGGCTCTTATTTTTTAATTTCTAAAATAATCCCTTGTTCCTAAATGATTTGATAGCATACACGTTGCCATAATAATTTCAACCACATCACGATACATTGCAAACCCCTCATATTAAGGATGTTCAAATCTGGAGGTGAAATCAGAGCCCAATGTCAAAAAATAAGAGAAGAATGTACCCAAAGTGGGGAGCAGCTTAAAGATTCAAACACATTTCTTTGGCAAAGGTGGGCTGCAGTAATTTGCTGAGGATACAGGTAGATGTGATGAAATCACGAGGCATTGTTTGGAAAGAGATGGATGGCTGCAAAGGAAAGCAAATTGGTGGCATAGAGGGGATGATGCAGGGAAGGTAAAATAACTCACAGAAAAGAATGACCAGAATTGTGCTGGTGGAGAGAGGGAAACATATGGTATGACTCACAGAAAAGTGATTTTATCAGTCACATGTTTAGCTCACTACAGCTGATGTAAAGTCAGCCCATACAAACATGATATGAGAATGTCACTAAAATCAAGAATTTGTCAGAAGTAACAGCAGAAAGGGATCAAAACTTTTAAGTCACAGCATGGAGGACACCTCTGATTTTGCCTTCTGGGTGTTGGTGGTCAAGCCACCAGCACACTTAGACCTAAAGGAATAACAAACAACTTCTTGCTGCCATATGGCATTTTGGCTTTTAACCTCTATTAACAAAGAAATTACTCAGTGGTTATAGTTAGAAGCCAACAAAGAATTTCAACAGAAATAAGAGCATGAAACTCACAGACTGCCTTCAGTTTGAAATCAGTCTTTTGATTTCAGAAAATTTCTGTCTTTCCTTTGCATGCACATTTAAGACATTAGAAATGTGTAAATGCAGATTTCTTTCTACCACCTGATCCCTCTCATGAGTCCTTTGCTTCAGAAATGCTCTCAAAGCACAAATGAATAAATTCTCTCCCTAGGAGTAGACAGAGATACACACAGTCCCAAAACATGGGTCAAGTGGAATTTAAGGCTTCCCTGCGTGAATGTAACCTCTGTGAACTTGACCTGGCATGGTATACTCGTATTTCTTTCCCGTAGGCTCATGTTGGTGATTCTTCCTTCTCCTTTTCCCCTCTCATCTTTTTCCACAGAGATACACAGTTGCCTATAAATACATCTCCAGCCATTTCCTGATAATATTCTATTCATCCCTTCTGCATTCAAAACAGTTTCAGTTCTGCAAATGCAATATTATGTTTCAGATGTGCCTGAAAACAAAAATTAAGTTTTTGTATAAAAATGCAAATGAAACATGAACCTATGCAAGTGCATATCAGATGGTATCAAATAACATGAATGGTTTCAAAGAAATGTTTAAAGCATTAAGTCATGTTATGAAGAGTATTTCTAGCTGCAAGTCTCATAACAAGAATAAATCAACCTTGACAATGAACATGAAAGAGGGAATGAAACCTTTTTGAACACTCAAGGTGGTTTGCTCATTTCCCCCAAACCAAAACGAATGAATTAGTTGATATATCTGAAAATTAACTTAAACTAACAACATAATCAGGAAAGATAAACTTTAAAGTTAAAATTAGATTAAAAATATTAAAATATTACTTGGGGCTGATGAGAGCACATGGTAACTCCACAGTAGCTGCTGAGCTGAGCCTTTGTACGTTAAGGAACAACAAAAAAATAACATATTGTTAAAAAGAGCTGACCTCAGCCCTTGGACTTTGCTCAGGCACTAATCAGACTTCCAATGTTTAGCATTCATCCCCTGGCTACTTATTGACCATCTATACCTGGACACACATAAACACAGCCTCTAGCAAAGGGGTGGTTACTGAGGCTCCCTGTGCTAACCCTGCACACAGGTTTCACACATTCCAATGCCACTTACGTCCAATTAATTAGCCTCAAACTGCAGCAATCAGTTTAAATAAAATTAGATGTTTTACTTATAGTGAGAATATATTTTAAAAAATCGTTGAGTAATAAAAACAAATTACACAACTTCTCATAATGCTGCAGTAGCAGCACAATGTCACTCCAAGTGTTTCCACTGTGGAGTGTGCAATTATTTATCCTGGCCAAATGTATATTTAACTGCATATACTTAAGCAACATAAGAACATCATGAGGAAGCCTTAATGCCTGTTTATACAATAGCAGAGTGTTTTTAAGCCCCATGGAGCTGTGTAGCACTGAGCAGTTTGAGCCTCAGGATGTTGGAGCTCAGTGCAGAAAGATCAGGAGCAAAGTGACTGCTTGTTCTGTGGAGTCTCAACGTCACTGTGAATCTTATTAGCTGTCATAAAAAGGTCACAAAGTCACCTTATCATACTGCTGAAAAATCCCTACGTCGTGAGGAGGCTGAGGAATTAAGAGAAACAGGATAGGATCTACAGATAAGAAGTGTATGGACCCCCAGTATGGAATATCTAGTTGGACACCAAGGAAATTACCGTGACACCAAGGAATGGCATGACATGACATAAGCTGCAGCTCCAAGAATCCTGGGGCAGCAAATAAATAGTTACAGTCTTTTGTCCCTGTCCCTCCACTCGCCAACTGGTGAAATGCAGCACAGCTGCTGCACAGAGGGGGAATTTCCCTCCATTGGGCACAGTCATTCATTCCACATGGTCCATACACTCTGTCCTCTGCACTTCTGCCTGTGGACATACATGGGAAATGGGACATTCCCTGCTCTTTGAAAACCCAGCTATAAGTGACATGTAAGGCCTGTGGCAGAAGGAAAAGAGTGCACCTCTTTGTGAAGTGCCATGGAAACAGGGAAGGAACCTTCATTTTAGCTGAAGGCATCTTCTGCCCCCACAAGTGCCAGGTCAGGCATGCTTTTACTTTCTTTGGTATCAATAAGCCCAAAAGCACCCCCTGCTTACTTCATTACCTTCTAAAAACATAGGAGCTGCCATTCAGGACAGCTGAAGGAGATAACTGCAAAATACAGAGAATTTCAAATATGAGCCTAAAGTTGTAGATACCTTGGAGTTTCTTCTGCCATGCTGCAGGTGTGGATATTTATTGGACATACCAGTGTAGTAGTACCATCCAGCTCCAGACATTTAACTGTCCAATGTAGGAGTCTCATTACTGTGTATATGCAATGGATCCAGATATTCTGAATTCCTTGGAGGGGTCTCACTGATGGAGACCCTTCTCCCCACCTGCAGTGTTTGGAATCTCTTCACTGGAGGGGACAAAAATGGGACTAAACGACGGAAGGAAGAAAGAAAGCTCAGAAGAGCATGCAGAAAGGCAAACACATGCATCTTACATTTGGACTCGGAATTCTGATATGATTTTCTAAACAATACCATTACAGGAAACATTCACCTGCTAAAAAGGAAGCTTAGATCCTGGCTATTAACATTAATATTTCTATTACCATGGAAGCAAACACTAATAAACTATTGTTATAATCACAGGATAATACATAGCTGTATACTAGGAAGAAAAATAAATACTGAAATTTACGATTATGGACAACAAAGACAGACAAACTAAGATCAAAAGGTAAATGTTTAAGTTTTCCAGCAATGCAATATTTAGTAATAAACACAACATTTGAAAAAATCACCAGTCTAGAAATTTGCTTCACAGCCACAATGAGCTTCCACGCTCCTCAAACCCCCAAACTGGGATTCTGCTCTGGGAGGCTGACAGCTGTCTGCTATTAGTTTTATCTATTCAATCTCCAAATCCCAAACTCAGAGGTTACTGGTGTAGGTCAGTTGTGAGACTGTGTTGACTCTCTTGCCATTTGACATGGAAAACCAAACAACAAAGTCTGCTCTGTGTCAGCAAGCATTTCACATTCTTCGGTTTGTCATGCAAAGCACAAAGACCCTGATACAGTTCAAAATGCTCTTTGTATCTACAATCTTGTTTACCCTTGGAATACAAGCTTAATTTCCCACATGTCTAAAGTGTTTTGAAAGCCACTTCATGCAACAGAAAAGACAGAGCTAATCTCTGGCAGTGGAACCAGAAATAGAGGGTTTCAGAAGAGCCTCTAAATCAGCACTGACATCAACTTTACACTTTTACACTTTGAGCCCGGGTGTGTGAAAGGAAGCATCTCTCCAGGAAAATCTAGATGTAAATTATTCATCTGCTTTAATCAGGCAGTATTCCCTGTTTACACAGAATCAGCACCAACAGTTCTGGAAAAGGCAAGGTCCCTTCACCTGTGCAGCCTTCCAGGGAAGCTCAAACTGTTTGCATGGGCAAAAAGAAAAGCCTGGCTTAGTCACCATGAATTGCTCCCTTGAGGGCACCTCCCACCTTCCTTTAGCTTTGTAGTGAACAGCAGCTGCTGGCCTAAACATTTTACTTAGATGCTACAGGAGAGATGTAAATATGCCCTTAAAATATAAAGGAGTGCAGAGTGAGAATCACAGCTACAAAAGCAAGGGGCATGACACCAAGGGTGAGGTTTCAACTAGAAATGCAGCTCCTAAAGCCTAGGTCCAGACTATCTCTTACATATGTTTGCATCTAATCAAAACAGGCAATTCTGAAGAGGATTAGAACTTGAGTGATAACCAAGCATGTGAAGATTGCCCAATCAAATTACTTTGGAGGGAAGAGCTTGCAGTTGTAGGGTGTTTTGTTTGGTTGGTTTTAGTACTGAGTGGTAAATTCTTAGAAGTGGCACCTTCTCATATGAAGAATTCTTGAAAAAGGCAAAGAACTGCTCTCAGTGCCTTGTCAGCCTGTGGAGATACTAAACCAGGTATTAGAGAATACCTGACTACCCGAGTAAGAGAAGAACAGGATAATTCTTGGCTTCTTGAATGCACACAGGTCCATACTGCAGTAAAATTTGATCTTTTTTTGTGGCCATGAATACACCAAGAAGGAACTGTCCCCAAGGAAAACCAATTCTGATTTTACAAAAAGTCAGTTAACTTATAGGTATAAAACTGCTTTGCAGCTAGCCCCCACAAGTCAGTCATACATCTGCTATTGCTACATGATGTGGTATTTTGGAGCCTGGATAGAATTTTCTACACAAACACAATCTCAGCTGAAAAATTACCTACTTCCTTAAGTCATCCCCTCCTCAAAACTCTCTCTAGCCTTCCAACAGCTTCCAACTTCACTAAGTTGGTTGTTGGAGTCCCACTCTTAGCTGCCATCATTCAATGAGTAAAATTAGACCAAGCCTAAGAAACAAAAGAAACTTTCATACCTGTTTCCATTCCATTATGCCTCTCTGAACAGAACTAACACTACCAAATCCTACAGAAGCACTGCCCAGAATACTCTGCCCAGTGTACCACACGTACATCCCCCAAAACAATGTGTAAAAAGAAAAACATTGTGTCTACTGAACAAACTCACACAAAGCTTGTGTTACAGAATGAAAATATTTGCTTCTAGACCTGATGAAAACTTCACAAGTAGTTTGTTGTCTTAGACCACTGAAACAGATCTGTCAAAGACACTGCTTCCCTTGACTAACCTTGGCATGTTTGTATGTGGAGTGTCCTTTTCTTCCTTTTGGTAATGCTCATTTCAGCCCCCTGGTACAGCTGCTACACCTTTGTTTTGAACTACTAGTTGTTGCTTAACTTTGCAATTACTCTGTGGAATCTAAAACCACTTTGGATTGCAGCTTGTGAAAAGATTCCTTGGAAAATAAAAGTATATGGTATTGTGATTCTAATCAGCAGATCCCAGGGCCATAAACTCCAAAGAATCTTTGCAATGTGAATGTCCCCTGCTTCTGAGAGTCAGTTTTCAAGATAAATATGGGATCTCTCAAAGACAGAGAGATGGATATCTACAGGTACCAAGGTACAATTAGCATATTTAGAAGCAATAGCACATTTTTCTAATTTAGTGATAAAATCCAAACAGATGGTCAAACAGGGCAGATAATCTGCTGGGCATGAATCATCTCACCAGTCCTGTGACTTTGCTGTTAAGCAACTCTAGATGGGCATATATACACAAACTGCAGTGACTCACAGCAGAGACACAGCAAGCAAGGAATGCTCAAAACCACTTTTTATCCACATTATCCTAAAAAAAAAACTTAGAGAGTTTAAGTTATTTTTAGGAAATTATGCTTATTTAGTGTACAAGATCCTTATACAGGGGTGTTTCACTGTCCCAGTAAGGAAAAGAAATGGGCAAAGTGGAGCTTGTAATTTATCTTAAATGTAGGAACTTAATTCAAGTGCAACTGCCAGGATGTTCTGGAAGTGAACTGCTGGCATGGAATCTTCCAGGCAGAGTGGAAATAGTGTGGCAGCAGCTTCCTCAGCTGAGACCTCCTGAGGTCTGTAGGTGACTTCAGCGGATGTAGTTACTCCTTCTCCTGACAGAAGGGACATCCTCCCCCTGCAAACCCATTGACACAGAACCCATCCTCCCCCTGCAAACCCACTGACACAGAACACCAGAGGAATCTCCCTGCAATTCCCTTACAGGGAAACTCCACAAACATGTCAACACTCCTGAGACAGCACTGCAGGGCAGGGAGATGCAGCAGGGGAAGGACATGATGGGAATTCCACTGCCATTATGAGGCAGGAATATCTATTTCTACACATTATTATAGCAATGGGGTCCACCTGAAGCTTAAGATATAACCCAGTCACGTTCTAACAATTGAAGATGAAGACTACCCAGTCAATGTGTCTATAGATATCTATTCCAGAACCATTTTCTCTGGTTTGCCCCTTTTCTTATGTATTGTGGTGCCACTGCTAGAGCAGTAGAACCCAGCAATGATGAGATGGGGAGTGATGGAGTGGTTCTGCTACACCTTCATTTAACTTCAGCTTCACTGTCTCAATTAAGAAGAAAAACTGAAACTACAGTCAGGACTTTGAGCTGTCTTATCCTACCATAAAACTACATAAAGGATATCTTAACAAAAATTTCCTTTTTTTCATTTCCTTATTTCCATTGTCTACAATAAATTAGCACATAACAAAAAAAAAAAAAAAAAAAAAAAAAAAAAAAAAAAAAAAAGGAAATTTGGTGCAGCTTAAAGGAAATTTGATGCAAACTTCTTAAGCAACATCCATCAGCACCATGACTCTAATTCTGCTTTCAGTGGAATCTGCCTCCTCCAAAAAGCAGTGACATCTTCTCTCCTCACTTTTCAAAACAGGCCAGTATTTCCCCTAACTTGATGACTTGCTTCAGCTTGCTTTTCAGCCCTTCTGAAGTGTGATCCAAATCCCCTTGGTTGTGAAGGCAATCCAACGATCTCCCTGCACCACCAAGAACTAGCCCATCTTTTAGTAATCTCATCACTGTAGCAGGATTCAAGAAATTAAATTGCAATTAGTGAATTTAAACATATGCCAGACAAAGGGGTTTACTCCACAAATGTGAAATACTGTCTACTACCTGAGCCAAGACACATGAATAATTTTAATCTGTTTTTATAAAATGCAAAATAGCAGCAAAATACTACTCTTCAGCTATTTTTGAAAGCCATAATTTTTACCATTTGTACTGCACTTAATGACATTCTTATTAATAGCAAAGTATGAGTGCTCTGCATGGAATGTCCTCTGGCTTTCTGCTTGGTTTCTGCTTCACTTCCAATTCTTCTTTCCTGTCCACCTCCTGTCCAGGGTCCACAGTCTCCCCTGGGATTATTCAAAGATCTTTCCAAAAGCAGGAAATACGTCTAAAATGCTGACTGCCAGGAAGCAGCTTCAGTCACAAATCTGCCTAGGAGTTAATCTGAATGTGGGCTTGTTTTTAACCAAGCTGCATTCATCAGATGTGATCAGGATACAGACACACTTTTGAAGAGCAAGCTCAGCACTGTTTTTACTGTTTTACCTACAGTCCATCAATGCTGCAGCTGCTGGAAGCACCAAGACAACACAATCCACTCCTGACAAGTCATTACAATCAGCAGCTGGAAAAAGCTTTCTGTGGCTTTATGCAGAGCCAGGTAATGCATGCACCCTCAAATAGAACTGTAAAAGGGAAGCAGTCAAAGTTAATCATGCTCAGCAGTAGGTTTTTAAGCACTTCATCAGTGATGATTTTTAAAAGGTCACATAGACACTTCCCTAATAGCATTAAAGTTACTCTTGACAAGCTCACATCAGACTCTCCTGTCCCAGCTGCAAGTTTGTGATAAATCAGGTCTGAATAACCTCCTCTAAATAACAGCTTACACAGGTAAGCAACTACAGAAAGATTAATTCAGATCTAATTTACCTACACATATTACAAACTCAAGTTATATATATGAAGGCAAGGGCCAGATTTAGTCTCAGAGGGAGCAGCTGTGTCTGACAATGTGAAATCAACTTAAATAACCAGATGGCACACACCATGTCCATATATACAGAATGGACAAAACAATAGGATATTTATTTCCAACCTTGAAAAAAATAATCCCAAACTAAATTAAAAAAACAATCACAAACTAAATAAAAAGGTATTTTAATGCCTTTTTAAATTTAAAATGCCTTTGTTCTAGGCAAACTGAAATTATCTTGAAGTCAGAAAGTAAGCTCAGCTGTGTTGTGCAATGATTCCATTAACCTTGCAATCAAGCATTAAATTCAATGCCCTTGTTTGGATTTCCCTGCTGCAGGGGAAAATGTAAGGTCTGTGCTTTACCTTACCTGAGCCAATGAGTAAAAGCCTCACAACTAAACTTCTACAACTAATAGCATAAGAAACTAAAGTTGCTAGCATATTGCAAAAATTCTTCTGATAACTTTTTAATGATTAACCTCATGCTCACAGGTTCACAGTCTTTCACACTTGTTCTCCCATGCATTCAATTAACATCTGCTTTGAACAAGTTAAATTGAATCTTAATATGT
Organism: Agelaius tricolor; assembly: GCF_023055355.1. Classification (NCBI taxonomy): domain Eukaryota; kingdom Metazoa; phylum Chordata; class Aves; order Passeriformes; family Icteridae; genus Agelaius; species Agelaius tricolor. The sequence continues at coordinate 1,267,316 of NW_027269327.1, forward strand.
TTTCTGCATGTACCAATAAAGCAACTCAGCACCTCTGCTCACTGCCTCACAGAGTGAAGAAAACAATTAGATACTGCACAGTTTTATTCAACTCCTTTTCCTGATGCCCATTTCCACCCCGAAAACACATTGAACTAAGATTAATTTTTTGTTTAAACTGCACATCATGGTCACCCAGCAAGCAAAGAGGAGCTCTTTTCAAATCATTGCCCTACTGTCAGAAACCCCTCATCTGCTGCATAAGGTATTATATTCTAAATAGAAAAGACTAAATAATCAAAGCAACACATCATAGTATTACTAGCTCTGGGACCAAGGGTAATTCTTCTGCCATGCAGAGTGTTCATTGTGTGTAAAGTCTGTCCCCCTCCAAGCGAACAGAAAGGATGGTTTTCGAAGCTGAAACAAATGACAACCTAGGGATTGCACTTCAGCCCCATTCTAGGGGTAGTACATTTAAACACAAATAATCCCTCTTGTCAAATGTTCCTAATTGGTGCCTGATGTGTGGCATCTTCAGGAAAGGAGTTCAGCAAACAAGAAGTCTTGCAAGCACAGAAAATATTGGATGAGGGAAGGAACCAATGACAGGAATTGGTTCCTATTACTGACCCTCCAGAAAAGCTGTTACTTAAACGACAATATACTTTATCTTAGACAAATGCTGAATTTTAAACAGATGCTTTTGCTACTGTGGCAATATTGGTTCAGAAGCCACAGCAGCAGAAGAGGATGACACTTGATTCCTCTCCAGCTGCATCACAAGGTGGCAACACCCTCACCCATAGGGCAGCAGTGAGTGCTGGTTGGGTTTCAAGCTGCAAATTTCAGAACGAGATATGAGCTCCTGGAAAAATCCAGGCATATTTTACAACTGGCAAGCATATGTTGACCTGTAATTCAAACTGAGCTGGGATTCTCTGAGAGGTTTTAGTTCTTTTGTTTACATTTGACATCCTGCTCTTTGCTAATATCGCAAGGACACCAAAGCAGATTTAGTTCTAAATCTTGGCAGATTTAGATTTAGTTTGCTTAGAAAACAAGGCTAGATTCTCCATCACTTGTGTTTCCTTAGTAATATGTGCCTCACAGTGAATAAAGTATCAGTAATACCAAGCTCAGTCATGTCCTGGGAATGACTTAGAGATAGCAAAAAGAAAAAACCTCTTAATTCAAAAATTGGTTTGAGCATGCACCTCAAAAGTCATTTTTTATACTTAGAGCCCCTCATGGAAGAAAAAGGATACAGGTCACTTACTGCATCAGCAGTAACACTGATCAGGCTATGGAAGGGAAGAAGCAGCCATATGCTGACCTTGTTAAAAGCAACAGTATTTAACCCATTTATATCAACATTAATAGAATATTTCACTGGGTTCCTTTGTGACTGCACTCCCATGAATTACGGATTTCCAGTCCTCTAATTCTTGACATTTGGCCTTCACTGCTCACATTGAATCACTGGAATTGGAGGAGAATCAATGGACATGAGAAGAGGACTCGGTCATTTCTATTTCAAGCACTACTAAAACAGGAGTTCATCCCTTTCTTGTGCTGTGTCCCATCCACAAAAACACTGGGGAGATTCCAGCAAAGCACTCAGGAGACACAAAACCAGCATTTCTCCCGACACCTCTATGAACACAAAACCTAAAATACTCGGGTGTAAGAGCCTGAGATGAGAGATGTGGGACCCCAGGCAGCTCTTCAAAATGCTGTTTATTGTGTACAGCAGTCCAGGGCCGTGGGTGACAGAGCCATCCCTACAGCTGTCAGCTCCAGCTACAGGCAAGCCTGAAGACCCTTTAGTTCTGGTTACAATGCATCATTTCTTTTTCTTTGCTGACCATCTTAATACATAACAATACATAACAACCAATCAGCATCATCTACAATACCTTTGCTATTACCTGTAGCCTATCATAACCACCATCAATACCATATTATGGTCAATATTATCCAATCACATGAGTTAGTGTGTTACAGTTTAAGCTTAAAGTAGTTTTTCAGTTTTCTTGCAGTGGAAAATTCTTTGACCTTTCTTCTGCTTGACATATCGGCTTGTTTGCTTGTCTGTGGTATCTTTCTGCTTTTCCTAAGACCTATTTCTGCTTGGTAAAAAGATCTTTTTTGGTAGTGGCCAACATATCCTTTGCTCTAGTCATAAAACAGAGGAGATTCCTTCCAACTCAGCTTAACCTTTGCTTTCTTAATTGTGGTGTTACATGTTAGTTAAATGGCGTGCTCTGTCTCACCCCTTGAAAATGTAGGGTTTGTTCCAAGCCTGTGATCCTCCCCTGAAGTATCATGGATCTGCAATCCCATTGGCCCAAGTCTTATTCTGTGCCCACTTTGAATGTCCCTGTTAAGCTGTTTGAATGTCCCTGTTAAGCCACAGAGGCTCTCTTGGCCCTTTTTCCCCTTGACTCTCCCTCTCTCCCCCTCCTTCCCATTCCCCCCTTTTCCCTCAGAAGCCATGCTGCTCCCAGGGGTGGGACCCCCAATAAATCCTCATCTAATTAACACTCTCAGAAGCTGTGTGGAGTCTCCTTGCCTGCCTGCTGTCACCAGGGAACACACAGCTTAGGGGGCCCCTAGGGACCCCCTGGCCTCCCCCCAAATGAACTGCATCAGTCCAACAATTGTCAATTTAGACACCTACTGTTCTTCTATATCTAAACCCGCTTCCACCTCTATTCCTTTCAGTATGGGGATAGAATATAAGGAAATACAGATAGTGTAGGAAGTAATCTCACCCCTAAGGAGTTGCAGCTGGGCCAATTATCAAAGATTAGGAGCAGGCCTGACTTTAACAGGCCACAGCTGTAAGCAATGCGAAGAAGAGTGCTATAAAAACATGGGGTGGCTGGGTGAGAAGGGAACTGGAGTGTGTTGGCTACTTGGCGAAGAAGAAAGACTCAGTGCTCTGAGGAGATGCCCATGAGAAACACCAAGAAGGTATGGAACTTTTGTGATAAGGAGACAACAGCATGGAACCCCTGCAATGACAACACCGTTCTCAGGCTCTACATTCAGAGAGCTTTCTACCAAGCACTCATATCCGTGAAACTTTCTCACCAAACTTTCCTCTTTTCCAACGCCCCGGAGAAATTCCCGCCCGGGTGCCGAGGGCTGGATCGCCGAGGGTTTGCGCCGCCCCCTCCCTCCCTACCTGTCGGCGTCGCCGAGCCGGAGGGCGGTGCCGCGCTGCAGCGTCTCGCGCACCGTGGCCATGCCGTCGGGCAGCCGGTTCAGCCGCCGCGTGTACAGCCCCAGCCCGCCGTCCGTCAGGTACCTGCGGACAAAACACCCTGCTCAGTATCACAGCACAAATCCACACGTCATAACAGCACCTGTGTTGGGGTTGCTCCGTTTTTAAGTTACACAGAGTTAGAAGCAAGCAAAACGTCATTTGTGATTATATCGGAGTTCTCCTCCATTGGGTTCTCCATTTCACTTTGCACGCTCTCCCATCACCAAGGCTTGAACTTCAACATAAATGTGATGAAGGATACTTAAAGAAATGTAGGGGGATAGAATATAAGAAAATAAAGATAGTCTAGAAAGTAATCTTACCCCTAAGGAGTTGTAGCTGGGCCAATTATCAAAGATCAGGAACAAGCGACAGCTGTACCCAATGAGAAGAAGAGTGCTATAAAAGAGTGGGTTGGTGTTGAGAAGGGAACTGGAGTCACTTGTCTGCTTTGTGAAGAAGAAAGAGTCAGTGCTCTGAGGAGATGCCCATGAGAAAACACCAAGAAGGTGTGAAATTTTTGCAATAAGGAGACAACAACCCCTGCAATAAGATAGCAACAAAGAAAACCTAACTTTCATTAAGGATACCTATATGGAAGTAATTAAATATTTGTGAGTCCTATCATTAATGTTCCCTTCTTGCCCAAAATATACATGGTTTGTAACGCCCTGAATTTTTCTGCATGGGCTAAAACACAATCAAAATTTCAAAACTTTTACAAGTTATGAGCAAAAATCCCATTGACTTTATCTCTAGACTTTGTCGATGAACATCAAACCTCAAGTATTCCACAACTTACAGAAATCATCATGGATGAAAAGTTTTTTTCAATCTTCTTAGGCATTAGTAAGTGCCAGGTGTACATATGGCACCTCAGAAATTGCTAAGATAGCACATTTCGTACCTTCTGCTTTAGACAAATGAAAAATTAATGTTAAATTGCACAGAGATGGCACGGAGCAAGCCCTGTGTTACCACCATCAGTTCATCAGCTCATGCAGGTGTAGGTGAGCAGCACTGGCAGCTGGGTGAACACACTGTGAGGATTTTCACACACCTGAGACTGAAACAGCTCCAACAACCCCAGCACTAGGGTGGCTGTTTCGGCAGACTGCTGGACAAGCACCATACCCCACAGAGACAGCAGCTGGCAGGACTGTATCTCCTCAATCCCTTAGCCACTCTTAGCAAATCGACAGCAGACCACAGAATAATGTCCAGATACTCAGGACACCTTCCTCTGGCTTAAGAAAGCACACAGCTTTCTCTCTGACAGTGAGACAACCCTCACCCACAGCAGGAAAGAAGAGATGCTCCGAGCTGCAGGCAGCAGTGTCTCTGCTGGCAAGATCTCACTGTGCACATGTGCTTTACCCAACCCAAATTTGATTTCTACATTTATAAAAATGGGATGGTGAGCAGTTGGGAAGCCTTGGCCAATCTGCTGGTTTATTAGCGTATAAATCTGTACAGAGCCATCCCAGCAGCAACCCAGGAGTCTCTGTAGAGTCTAACAAAGAGGTTGCCAAGCCCACCAAGTCTATTCCCCATCCAGCAAACCCATGGGGATTCTCCCAACCCATAAACAAAGACTGTAAAAAGCACGAGGAAGAGTTGCACTGTAGCAGGTAGAATTTGCCTCAGGTTTGGCATTCTAACCTGTGTTTGACAGTTTATAAATATTTGATCACGGAAAAATATGTTTTTTCCTGAAGCTACCAAAATAAAGGGGAAGAAGAGAAAAATGGCTTCAGACCATAGTGTTCTACAAACATGCAAAGAGTATTTTGCAAAAACATCTAATGTACATGCACTAATTGGTTTACTGCAGCTACTTGTCTGCACAAGTTTCTGTATGAAAACTCTTTGCACGTGTGCTGGAGTTGCTGGCTTTGCTGTCAGATTCCTGGCATCTTGGTCCTTTGATAAAAAAAGATCTGTTACAGCTGAAATAGATTGTTTTTCATACCTATCACTCAGAACATGTGGAAATTAATGTAGTACTCTTAAGAGTTAGCCATGCTGAAATCAATGCCTTTTCACCAGAATCAGCAAATTTTATCTTCTACACAGAAGCCCAGCAAGCTAAAAGATTAGAGTAACACTGCAGCAGCTCAAATTGGAACTGGTTTCAAGCACTGATAAATCTCACATGAGCCAATGGAAGCTGGATGGCTTTAGCACCTCTGATAACTAGATCATGACACTTTTCTAAACAAGTCCATTGTTCATGGCTGTGAAAAAGCACAGCCATAAACAATGACTTTTACCCCCATACCAATAAGACAAGTTTCTTACATGCCAGAACAACACAGGATAGACTTCTGTATTTTGAAACGGGCTTGTGTAATCACAGTTTGAAAGCTTTATGTCTTATTTTTATTTCACACAATATCCTCTACCCAGGAATGTTTAATTCAGAAAAGATGCCAAAACCAATGATGCCTGAAGTCCTGCATGCAACAGCAAGGTGAAGGAACAAGGAAAGGCACTAGCCTCTGAAGTCTGTAGAGAAAAACACATTTAAAATAAATGAAAAAAAAACCTTGTAATTATCCATTGGTTAGCACAGAGGAGATTCAAAGCTCCTGGTGCCACAAACCTCCAGCCATTGCTTTCATTTCCTTCCTCTCCATCCCTTCAAACTTCACCTCCTTGGCTTTAAGAAACTGTCTTGCCCTTATGAGTACATTATTATTGCTGCAAATTTTTGCTTTATGGGAAAGAAGAATATAATGAGGGCACATTTTCCTAAAAAAAGTCTTCCAATGTTTTACTCAGTGGGAAACAAGACCAAGGAAATATTATCCTGTATATAACTGTAACAGTATTCAGAGTTATTGGAATTTATTGTGCTATCACATCCACACAATGTGGAACCCAAGAATACTGGCCTCTCCTCTACAATGACACATTGCAGTTCAAACAACTGTACTAGGCCTAAGTGTAATTTATCTAAGTTTTCATATTAAAAACCATTACAAAATTTACACTAAAAGCCTTGCTAGCTTCATGACTGCTAAGAATTCTGCAAGCATATTCAGTGAAAAACAAACAGGACTTAAAAGTATTCTTTTACCTGCCCCAAAATAAGAAAAAGTTTAAATATATTATCTAGGGAAAAGCATAGAATACAGACTCTGACTTTTATAGAGATAGGTAATTGTACAAAAAACTTAATCTCACAGCTGCTTTATGAATGGTACCAACAGCCAGGGGGGAATGACTGCTTTTAATGAAGCTCAATATAATAATATTTAATAAATGGAAAGTGAAACAGCGATGAGGTTGGTTAAAAGGAGTTTCTGATCTTTCCAGGAATTAATGTACAAATACTCATCACTATAGCTTCGCTCTTCATCAGCAAGGGAAAAAGACCCAACCAAATTTCTGTTAATATGAAAAGACTCAGGTTAAACAAGAGCAGTATTATGCATTTCTAACATACAATTAGTACTTCTAGCCCACTTTCTAGGTGACATTTTTTTCCTATTAGAAAGTGGCTCCCTGCCCTGCATTACAGGCATAAAGTAATTTACTTTGGACAACCTGGACCTTTAAGCTTCTCTTTTCTTTAGCCAAATACACTCTTTCTGCGCCTCTCAAATTTTGAGTGCCATAACAAGCCCTTCCAAGTGTAATATTTTTAGGGTATTTCTGATGCTGAAGTGATTTATTCCCCTTTCCTGAAAGGCACACTGAAGAAACAGGAATGGGTCATGCCAAGGATCAGCAAAATCCAGTGGGCTGAATCACTTGACTCCTGTCTGCACTCCCTGCTTGCTGACAGATGCAGCCAGCCAACAGCACACTTACTTTTATGGTCAGACAACTCTACCACTTCATATATATTCATTTCACTCCTTAATGCATGAATATGAATTTTCCAAGTTTGAAAACAAACAGCCAAGGGAAAAGCATTCTTTATTTAAGGATCAGGAAGAGAAGGAGCAGCAGGTAAATCAGCAACACATAACAGACCAGGCAAGCCTACCCTGACCTGCTCTGGATCCTGCAGCTCCATAATCCCAATCCCACAAGCAGGAGAACAGCAACATGCCTCAAATGGGACCTGACTGGCAGCTCAGGAGCTCCTGCCTTCATCTTGATGCTTTGGATTACAGGCTGGTGTGGAAAAAGCTGCCCAGGTGTCTCCTGGGCAGAGAACTTGCCCAGCAATCCAAGAGCTTGAAACTTTAGGAAACAAAAAGCTTGAGGGAATTATTTCATATATCAACATTGGCTTTGACAGGAGGAAATGTTCTCTTATTGATGTAGCAGTAACACTGTTATCCCTAATGCTTTCCTTTAAATCTCCATTTTCGCTAGGCTTCATCTGTCTCGTCATTACAGTCAGTTAAACGAGATCAAGAGGCTTAATGAGCTTTGAGTATCAAAGAACAACTCTGACTTTGCCAGTGCTAAAAACACAGCAGAGAGTTCCCCGGTGCTGTTTCTGAAATACGCTGGATGGGATCAAAACCATCCTGTTATTGCAACTATACGTCCTAAATCTGACTTAAAAAGAAATGCTACCCCAGCAGCTGGATGATGACAACTGCAAATTTCTCAGTTTAATATCAATTTGATCTGCATTTTTCATGTAACACTGGCATTAAACCATATGGGCTTTTCCCATGTTTATATCCCCCAAAGTCTTTCCAATCACTATTCTTGCCTGACTTGAGTCAGTACTTGGTAAGTACTTGATCTCTCTAGCCAAAGGGTTGGACACAGACACTGTCTACAAGCCTGTGGTTGGTTTAAATTCCATTATTGAACCCTGTGAATTTCAACAAGAACATTCAAGAACAGGATTAAGTCCTGAGCTTGCAGGTAAGGACTCCAATACAGTGCCTTAATCCCTAATATTAGACCCTAATATTACAGTTCAGATTCATAGAAAGGCAAACCTGTTGCTCATTTAATAAAATGGAATTTATATTTAAGGTAGCCTATAATTTATAGATTAATAGACTTTTATCCATAATCAGTAACTACTTATAATTAACAAACTAATGAATGAAATATGAATTGTTTTGCAGATGCTTAACCCAAACATAAAGGAGGACCTGAACAAATTACTTGCAGACTCAAAAATCCTAATCACTGCTGGAAAGGAGGAGATACCTGTTCCACCAACAGGTGAGACAGGAAAAATGAGAATATGCAAAACTTAATAAGTATATATTAGTTTCATAGTTTATTTAGAGAAACCTCTCTCGTGTAAATCACTGATAGTGATTTGGTGCTGCTTATTCAGTCTAGAAGCAAAACAAGTTCATCTCATTAACTACTTAATGCTCAGACCTTTTTCCATGAGAAAAAAAAAAAAAGAGAATCTGCAGAAAAAAGTGGCTTCTGTGAAATCAATACTCTTCTGTCTGGAGATATATTAGAGCTGCCTGGCACATAAGTCCTTCAGCAGCCATCAAATAACAATTTTTGGGCACCACTGTCCAAGGCTATTTTTTTTCCTATGTCTTCTCAGCTTCATGCAGTCTGCAGGCAAGGAATTCCAAGGACAGTGCAGCCTGTGAGGGAGTTGGGTGGCTGCTGCTCTTCCACATCCATCCTCTGTCAGAACAACAGCTTCTGACAGAGCTTTTGAAGAAACCAGTTTTGTGTGGAATGAGCAGTCTTAGATGCCCATAGTCAAAGAGAAGCTGTCAGTACTTAATATTAGACTGCAAGGAAGTGTCTCATATGGCTGCAGCCATTCCTGCTCCAGAGGAGAGTCTCCAGTGCATGATCCTCTTTCCAACACTCACTCCATCTGTCAGCCAAGGGCACCTTCACCACAAATTCACCTTCACCTCAAGGAGGAGGCCTGCTCCACCACGGCTTTTAAAATTCCTTTTAAAATCTAATCAGCCCAGACAGACTGGAAAACAAGACAAGAGGTCAAATCCTTTCAGGTGTGCAAATGCCACTCTGCATCCCAGGGAAACACAGGTGGAAACTCACACCCACCAAGCAGCTGAAGGCCCACCAGAACCAGGCAGTTGTTCAATGGGGCTTTGCCCGTGCCAATTCTGATTTCAATGCCCAAATTCTTTCTCAGAGTCCATTTCAATGAAAATCCCAGAACTAAGCTATAGAATAAGTGATCCATTTTTCACCACCCTCTTCAATTCAATTCAGGACAGGAATGACCAGTGACCAAACAGGATTTAAGGAGGGGGTGCAGCTTCTCTAGAGGTTCTCAGTAGTGTCAACAGAAGAGCAAGAGTAACTCCACAGAGATTTTGGATTACTCCCTCCTGCCCACTCTTTCCCTGCAGATGATCCACATCAACACAGTGTGAATGACTGCATCCCCCTCTACTGGCTAGCCCCGGACTGGGACCTTATTTTGTCCCTTAGAAGCTCTCCCTTCACTCAAACTACAACGACCTGTTGGCACTGATGCAGCAGTTCAAACACTGCTGAGGTGTTTCTTACAGAAAAAAGCCCAAAATGGGAAAACTGCTATTAAATGCTATTTTGGTAATTGTTAACAGTAGGTCAGTGTGTAGAAGTAAACAAAAATAAAAAACCACAGCTATTGCATTCACTGTCTTGATTAACACTACATATGACCTAACATATACTGAAAAAAAAAAGCTGATGTATAAGGTTATAACTCATATAACTATGTTGTCTTCCTATGCTGAATCATGCTGCAAGAAAGGTTCTGTGAGAGTGTGTGATCTGAAACACCACTTCAGATAAATGATAAACGCTGTCCTATTGATGAAGCTGACACAAGAACTATCCCTGAAGTGAGTGCAATATCTAAGAATACTTAAAACACTATAGAAAAGTAAAAACATTGAATATGCTTGTGCAATATCATACTCCTGTCTCCTGAAAAGAACTGCAAGTATAGTTCTTGGAATAAGAATACTATCTTTATTTAAACATCTGCCAGAATTTTTTTCTTTTCATTTTTACAGCACCAAATCATCTCTCTGACTTTAAATCTAAACTCAGTTGCAACCTTGTTTGCTATAAAGTCAGAAGTTAATGTTTCTTTATTCCTTTTCATGAAAGTCAAACTTTTGAGTTTGCTTGCCTGACCCTTTCATTATTGGTGTTAATTATCCTTTTACCATATACAGATACAATTCTGCAATGTTGGAAAGATCACAATGTAGAAATAGCCAGTCCTAGCAAGATGAAAGGCAGTTCAAATAAACACTCTGCTCTAACACAGAAGAAAAATAACATAAACCTCCTAATGAGTCTTAGACATGTTGAAGTGCTAGAGCCATAAAAGGAATGCAGTTTCACTCATCCACTGCATTTAGATGAAAGCTTATCACTAAAACCATATCATTTAAAGAGCAGTGTCCAGTAAATGACTAATACACAGTAACCCAAAGTGTACAGAAAAAATACAGTGGTAATAACTATGGAAAGATATAGGTCAGAAAAGCCTAGAGACAGAGCATTGAACCAATGCACAGGGCACCCAAATTCTCACTCAGACCAAGATTAGATCAGGCACCCCTGATTTCCAGCCAGCCACGAGTTACCTGGAGCAGGAACCACTCCTGCTGCAGACAGCTTAGAAGGAAAGGGTTTCCCTCACTTGCTGTTACCAACAACAAACTCTCATTAGCAGCAAACTGCAGAGTCCTCCTCCTCCTGTGAAAACTCAGCCCTAGGGAGGTCTGTTATACCACCTGTGACCCTGACATCTAAAGAAAATGCGTCACTGTCTGACTTTTAAATATGACAAAACCACGGAACAGCTGCAAGAATCCTACAAATACCAACCACACTTGAACATTCTGTGAAATCAGTCCTCAACTTCAGCTCTTTTACGCCTCCCAACAGATGTAACTCCTAAATGTAAGCCTACTTCAGAACTCTTCAATGATGGTTGTGGTCCATGAAGGGCACAGTGCTTCTGGATGAGTTTGAGACCTGAGCAGAAGCAGGGGCAGAGTCTGAGTCCCCAGCCCAAAGCGGCCTGGTCTCCCTTTTAGCATCCTTCATGCATGTTCCAAATCCAACTGCTCCCAGTGCTTGTAAAACAATCCCCAGGGAGCATAAAGGTTTGAATAAACAAGAAGCAATCATAACTCTATGAGGATGCAAACACATTAAGAAGTTATGGAAACAGAGATGTGGGATGGGAATATATCACCACCAAATCATCAAATATGGGAAGATTAATAAAATAGTAAAATGCATTCCCCAACAATAACCACTGCACCCACAGGAGGTGGCTGCAAGGAGAATTTTAGCACAGTGCCCTGGCCATTGTTAGAACACAGCTGGAACAGCCATGCTTCTGCAAAAAATTATTTTGACAAAGGCGTGTTTGCAGACCCAAAGCCATTTCCTGAGAAAACTTGTGACCAGCACTAATCAGTACATCCATGCTGTTAATTCTGCATAGAAAGCTGCACACTTCAGGTGATGAAAACAGGGACAGAGCATTAATCAAATGAAAATAATTACAAAAGGCTCTTTTTTTGGATCAACAGCCCTGTTGCTGCATTCCAATAAGAGATACAAAGGAAATTAACTCTACATCTCATTAGAGAAAACTGGGGCTAAGGAGACAAAATAAAAAGGTAGGAATATGTATGTTAGTAGCCAGAGGGAGACTGAAGAGGACAAAAACCTTCTGAACAAATGCAAAAAATCCATGAGAATTAATGTCCTCCACCTGGGACAATCTTTGGGGTAAGAGGGGAGGCAGTTCTGGGCTCTGAGGTGCCCCCTTCCAATGAGGCTCTGAGCCTCCAGCTTAGCCAGCCACCAAAAGGAGTGGGCTGGGGGCTCGCTCCCCAGCTCACACAAATCCTGCTCCTGTTGCTTCATCACTGGGTTATGTTTTAGACCCTGCAAAAAGGCAACTCCTTACCTTTGATCCGCCCCCTGGAGACTTGCTTAGTTTAAGAGCTGTCCTCTGTCCCTTTGGCAAAGATTCTCTTCCTTAACCCTAAGAAAGCAATCCTGGTGTCTGCCAGAGCTCTGCTTGAGCAGACTCATTAAGGGAGGCCAAATGATGCTTCCCATGACCCAGTAAATTTCAGAGAAAGCACCAGGATCACAGGGCTAAACTAGCTTTTCTTGGCTATTGGATTTATTTTGGCTGTAACAAATATTTTGGCTTCCTTCCCTATCAGTTTGCCAATGAAAACACAGATCCAAGGTTTTCAGACTCCGGGATTGTAGCAACTCTGAAAAATGACAAAGTGAAACACATAGCAGCTAATAAAGAGCTATTCATGCTCTAAATACCCTCTTGTGCTGCTCTGCACAGAGTGTAGCTGGGCTTCTGGAAATGTTGAGCCTGTTTGCCCTACCGTTGATCTTGGTGATTTGCTCTGCAGCAAGTCACACGGATACTTTCCCTACAAGCAACCTCTCTGATTTCTAAGCAGTTTATTACTCCTCTCCCACAAAAACACAATGCCATCCTATTTTTTCTTACTATTTGAATTAAACACACATTGGGGAACATAACTTACAGAAAAGGCTGCCAAACATCTGCTCATGCTAGAGATGGCAACCCAGTGTCATTAGGGGTCACCAAAGGTAACAACCTTGTTTTTTATTCTTCTCCATTAATATTGGAATGCTGTTATTGCAATTTAATACTGCAATATTCCCTTCTCGCATGATTACCCTCCATAGACTGCAACCCCAGGCTTGTGGGGCTGCTTGCAGCAAGGCTCCCTCCTTACTTGCCCACGAGTGCAGCAAGTAAGGAACCCCAAACTGCCCATCTCCAAACCCTGTCCACAACCTGGAAATGGAGCTGCATCTTTCCAACAATGGATTTACCTACAATACCAATTGGAAATTAGTCAATGACTCCAACAGTGCTATATGAATTGACAAATCAACTCACACTATTTAGCAACACAGACTCCTGTAGCTAAAGGCAAAAGATGTGGAAAAGAAAAACTTACTTGTACGTACTTCTTGTCCTAAGAACCTTAAATTGAGATCTCATTTATCAGTATGTAGCTACTACCTAAGTAAAAAGTGAAAAGTATCTCACTCCTTTAAAAACTAGTGGGGAAAAAAGAGTCAGATACTCAGTTAAAGATACCCCAGCACTGAAGGCCAGGAGTGAGGCAGGGCAGAGGATATGACTCTTGGGCTATGTTAATCATTCTGGGTATATAACTCACTGGTTTGGTGACAGAGGTACCAACTGGCAAAAGCATTTTCTTGCCCAGAATCTGAACACCACTCTTGAACTTTCAGACTATGGAGACTCCCAATTTTTACCCTGCAGGATGACCAGACACAGAAAAGGAAATGATACACAGAGATGAGTGAAGGTTCAGATTTCTCTGCCTAAATCATTCACAAATTTGACAGCTTTTCTACTTCTTTCCTTTTCTTCAACCTGGAATCTGAATTTTATACACTAAGTAAAGGTCTGCAAAGAATAGGGCTCCTCTCTGAGCAGCAGAAGTCTGAGCTGACACAGTTCTGCCTGGGGTAATTCTCAACTTCCACTCAAGGTGTTTTATGGAAACCACAGTACTACTTAGAATGTGCTTTCCTCGCTTCCAGACCAAAACTACAGCCACAAATTTAAATAGAATTCATAGTCCAGAGGAAAAGCAGTAACTCTTCCTATAAAAAACATTACAAAATCCAGGTGTAAGTTGATGTATATGAGAAAAATACAAGGTGCTTTAGAGATTTGATGCATTATTAACGCAGCAAGAGCTACTGGTGTTTTATCTGAAACAGAATTTCACACTGATTTTTGCATCAGCTACTTTACTATATGCTTCCCTAATGAAGCATATAAAGAAGGTGTCGGACTTCTCAAAAAGTGTGAAAATATCCAAATATTCATAACAGGCAGAATTAATGGAGGCTTCCAGATGGTGTAACTGAACTGGTTAAGTTAATCACAAAGCAGCAGCTGGATTCCAGTAAGAGACATTATGTCTTTTAAAAAAGCAAACAGCACTAGAAATGTCACTAATAAAAAAAAAAATTACAAAAAAGCAAAAGAAGCAAGATGGTCAGACAGGACTGCCACAAAAAAAAACCTAAACCAAACCAACCAACAAAAAAACAAACAAAAAAAACCAAAAACAAATCCCACAGAAACAAAAAAAACCCCAACAAACCAAACAAGAAAAAACAAACAAAATACCAAACCATTTAAATCCCAAAGAAAATTTTTAACATCAATCCAATGCTAATGTACTTGAGCTAAGAAAAAATTGCTTTTATAGTAGGAACTGAAAGTAGACTAATTGAAAACTGACTCTGGAGCAAAGAACAAATGCTTTTTCCATTCAAGGCAGAGATAAGATGCTGATGTAAAACCTTGTTGATAATTGTCTATCACTTCATATTTCTGCACACTGACTTGTTCTTTAAATGTTTTCTTGCTCATACTACTATTTTACCCAGCACAGAGATGCAAACTCATTTCCTCCCAGCAAAATAGCCTGTAAGAGTTGAGGCAGCAAAAGAGTTCAGCTAAGTACAAAACATGCCTCACTCCCTCCATCTCGTGGGCACGAATCAATGTTGCAGCCTCTGTGAGTCTTGACTCTGGAAAACGTTTAATCACATGCCTGAATATCTTCACATCTAGGAATACTTTCTTAATATGGGCTTAAAAACTTGAATTTTGTTCAAACCCCTCTGTGCTAACGGGCTGTCTCTCCAAAGGCCTATTAAAATGAGTAGAATATCTTTGGTGTTGGCTTTCATTTCTTGAAATAATCACAGAAATACAGGGCTATAAACAGAATGGAAGAGTTGTTGAGTTTGCTGAGATCCCCAGGACAAGGTGAGAGATGAGAATCTGACTCCATGTTCTCAGAAGGCTGATTAATTTTATGTACTTGTATTAAAGAAATCTATACTAAAACTATACTAAAGAAAGAGAGAAGGATACAGACAGAAGGCTTAACAAGAATGATAATGAAAAACTCATGACTGACTCCTCAGAGTCCCGACAAAGCTGATGGTGATTGGTCATTGAGTAAAAACAATTCACATGGAACCAATCAAACATGCACCTGTTGGTAAACGATCTCCAGACCACATTCAAAGCAGGAAACACAGAAGAAGCAAATGAGAGAATATTATTATATAATATTAAGCAAATTTTAGTATTATATAATATTAACAAAATGAAATAATATTATAGTATATTATGAGATAATATTTTCCCTAAGGTGTATCATCTTCCCAGGAGAAGCAAATGAGATAAAATTATTATATAATATTAAGCAAATTTTACAGATAATATTATTATATAATATATACGGATATATTAATTCTATCTATAGATATAATAGATATTATTATAAAATATTAAGCAAATAATATAATAGATATAGATACATCTATTATATATATCTATAGATCTAATGGATGATATTATTATACAATATTAAGCAAATAAGATAATATTATATAATATTAAGCAAATTTTATAGATAATATGATTATATAATATAGATATATCTATTATATATCTATAGATCTAATAGATAATATTGTTATATAATATTAAGCAAATTTTAGTATTATATACTATTAACCAAATGAGATAATATTATAATAAAATAGATATAGCTGCATCTATTATACATCTATAGATATAATAGATAATATTATTATATAATATTAAGCAAATGAGATAATATGATAAAACATATTATGAGATAATATTTTCTTTAAGGCTTCTCATCTTCCCGGGAGAAGCAAATGAGATAATATTATTATATAATGCAGTAATCCGTGGCAATACAGCAATATAATATTATAGCTCAATATGATACATATAGATATAGATATATCTATTATATATCTATAGATATAATAGATGATATTATTTTGTAATATTAAGCAAAGGAGATAATATTATTATATAATATTAAGCAAATGTTAATATTATATAATATCAACCAAATGAGACAATACATATAGTATGAGATAATATTTTCTCTGAGGCTTCTCATTTTCCCAGGAGAAGAAACGCCGGCGAAGGGATTTTTCGGAGCACACAACAGCGACAAAGAGTCACGAGAAGTTCGAACTCACCCGCTGGTGATGTCGTCAGCCCTGATGTTCTTGCCCAGCACGTCGCCGTCGCTCATGTAGCCGGTGGCGTCCATGGCCATGCCCTCGAGGTCGATGTCGTCGCCGGCCTTGTCGGCGATGTCCACGTGGCAGAGGCCGCTGCCGCGCGTGGCCAGCTGCCGCCGCAGCGGCGCCGGGTACAGATAGCGCGCGGCGCCTGGCTCGGCGCTGACGAAGCGGCCGGCGCTGCCCCGCGGCGGGTAGGCGCTGCCCGGGGAGGGCAGGTAGGCGCTGCCCGGGGACGGTGCGTAGCCGCTGCCCGTGGACGGCGCGTCGCCCGCCTGCAGCCGCGGGCTGGACTGGCCCAGCCGCCAGGACAGCGGCGTCGGCCGCCCCGTCAGGCTGAGGATGCTGCGGCCGCTGATCTCGGTGGTGACGTTGGTGTCAAACGTGGTCTCCAAGGTGCTTGAAGGGAGAGACGTAGATAAAATCCCTTAGCTTTTATATGTTTCCAATCCTGTACTGTTTTAGCGTATAACTCTAAACTCCATATAAATTAGCTGACGGACTTCACATTTTGGTCTAATTTTAGTATTGTTTATTCTAGTTATTGGTATTGTAGTTGTTAGCACTGTTTTCGGACTAATCAAGCACATGGTTTACAAGCTAACTTCAAGCTCATCTTCCTCTCCTCAAGTCTACCATTTGGAAGCCCTTAGTGCTCCAATGGGTGACATGGATGCCTCAGTGCAAAACACCGACCCTCCTGAAAAGGAGGAACCAATTTACCAACTGTGGTTTGGCAAGCATTCTGTGCCCCAAACTCAGTGCTCTTCATTTTAAACAAAACAAGGGGGAGATGTTGCGGTGTGATGTCATGGTTTGTCTCAGATACCTCCGGTTTCTCCCTGTAGACTTCCCCAGGTGCGCCAATCACCTCTCCCTCCCCGTCCCTTGCCCCCTGCTGAGTGCTGTCTGTCAGTCCTGGCATTCCAGAAGGGCGTTGAGTGATTGGCAGAGTTCAAAAGATGCCGTTCACCCCTGCACCCCTGAGGGACACTGGGCCATTCAGGTGTCATTTGTCCCTTGAGACTTCCACTCCCTTACCTGGTTGGTGGGATCCCTACCCCTTCCCTCCCCCTCTCCCTGGGGGGTTCAAAGGAACAGCAACCACACAGTTCGAGAGGTTCTCTTAGAGCTGTTATGGGATTCAGAGGCCTGTGGGCCAGGAACAAAGCTCTGGACCCAAACCCTCCAGCTGAACCGACTCCTTTCCTTCACCATCACCTTAAAGCTTCTCCCCTGAGGTAAACCTGAGCTCCTGCATGCCTGGACTTGCCTCCAAGTGCCCAGCTGCAGTATCCAGCCAGCCAAAGGTGTCTCTCTGGTAAACAGAAAGATCCCTCTAGACCCCAAGTTCAAAGACACCTCACTGCCTCAGGCCCCGAAAAGGGTAAACAAAGGTGAATTGAGGGGGAGCAAACTGGGGGAATATGACTTCATTACCTGAAGAATTAACCTGGAGAATTAACTGCCAATATGTAAATGGACCAAACTAATAACTGTCTAAAAAACTCGTGGCCATCGTCCCTCTGGAAGGCTTCTGACTGCCCAAGGGGTTTGAAGGCCTTTAATAAATACCCACTTTATTCCCTTAATCTTATCTAGCCTTTGTTCCAGGTAGCCACCCCAAGGCCTCAGATGCACTGGATCAAATGTGGCTCTTACATGGAATGCTGTGTGAGATTTCAGGTGCTTCCAAGGCCCTGAACACTCACCAAGTTACTGACTGTATGTAATAGCACTAAAAATTGACTGCTGCAGCACTGGGGGAGATCCTTTCTTTTCACTTTTCAGGTCTTTCCCCAATGATCCTAAAGAGACTCTTGCAGGCAACCAGGTGCTCTACATACATGTCAAAAGACTTAAGCAGGACTTTTTAATGGATCATCCACAGTTTCAAAGTGTAACTTTCTCATCTTCAAGCACACAACTCCATTACACTATGGTTTGGCCAGTCCAGGCAAGAGAGTGGGATAATAAGCTGCTAAAGGAAAACCTGCTGAAGTTCTATTTTTCTGATATATTTCCTTTTATTGTCTGCATTCATGATAATTTTAACTCTGGAGATGTGTCCAGCACCAAATGGAAGCTATTTCTTCAAGATGAAGAGGAGCAAATGAAAAAAGTAAGAAGAAAGGTCAATTTTTTTTTCTTCAGGATATATTTTGTATACTAACGAATCAATAGTGAAATATTAACTGCTTTGAAGATGTTCAAACCAAAACCAGAAAAAACAATAAATGACTCATATATTCATGAGTTACATATATATTTAAAATATTGGTAATATTTATATATGAAACCCTAAAAATGGGACTACACCATGAGTTTTCAGGTGATGTACACAGATTGCAAGACTACACCCTAAATACTCGTAACTGAATTGTAGTGAATTTATTTGAGGCTAATCCATAGCTGCAACTTCTCTCACCCACATGAGCTCCTCTTTTCCTTTCCTGCTCAACTAAGTGCCACTTTTTTTTACTTATTGTGGATATTAGAAAAAATAAACAGCATTGTACCATTCCCAATGTTACATATAAGCAAAAACCTCTGTATTCTCTGGTTAAAGCAATTAAACCATGAAGAGCTGTCACATTAATTGAAATTTGCAAAAAAAACAGCTTTGGGAGTTCATCTTTGCAAGCTCTGCTTCAGTTTCAGACACAAGGACAAAACACAAAGTGTTCCCCCAATAAACTCAGGTAGGGCTGGGGTACATAAGGCACCAAGTGTTAGGTAGGACCCTGACCTCACCATGGGCCAAACATAAAAAAACCAAAGTTTATTCTCCAAAACATCCTGTTCAACACTGCAGAGATCTAACTCACATAATGTTTAAATGTAATAGCAATCTTTGTTTATTTTCAGCATATTTTAAATATTGCTGAAGATTTCCAAATGCTGCTTTACAAAAATAAAAAGCAGTTACATTCAGGAGATGACTAACAATATTAGAAGAACTTGTTTGCCTAAAGTTTGGTCAGGAATTTAAGTTATGCACTTGATAATATGGGTCAAGCACAGTTCACCTCTTATTTAAACAAAATATTACACATAGGGGGGAGAGAGGCGTAATGCACTGAAGTTACTCAACAGTAAAAAGAAACATTTTAAACTGTAACTTATATTCAAACATCACCTCACACATTTAACAAGAAGTGATTATTCTTGATCTTTGAGTCAATACACACCCCATCCCATCACTTCAATTCCTCTTCATACATCTCAGTAACTAGCAAACATTATTCAAATTCTGTGCATTAAAGACAAAAATTACAAGATGAGTATCTCCCACTGTCAGTGTTAATAATTTTTCTAAGGATGCAGCCCAGGTGTAAGAGACGTAAAGTAGGAGCAGAATTCACAGAATCACTGGGCTGGAAGAGACCTCCAAGATCAAGTCCAACCCATGGCACAACACCTCAACTAAACCCTGGCACCCAATGCCACATCCAGTCTCTTTTTAAACACATCCAGGGATGCTGACTCCACCACCTCCCTGGGCAGACCATTCCAGAACTTTATCATCCTTTCTGTAAAAAACTTTTCCTTAATATCCAACCTATCTTTCCCTCGGGACAGCTTGAGACTGTGTCCTCCTGTTCTGTCGGTGCTGCCTGGAGAAAGAGCCCAACCCCAGCTGGGCACAGCCACCTTTCAGGGAGCTGCAGAGAGTGGTTTCCATTTTGTTGGGAGCCCAGAGGTGCCCTTACCTGTGGGTGACCTGGGTTCCCCGCAAGCTGGACATGGTTTCCTCCAGGTTCTGCCGCAGGTCAGCGATGTTCTTCACCGTCCGCAGCCGCCGCGTCTCTGGATCCTCTCCTGCAGGCAAAGGAAGCCATGAGTAAGGAGCAGGCAGGGAACAGCACAGAACTGAGCTGCTGGCCATGCCTGACTCAAATGCACTTTTTTCTGACTTTCGAAGCTGGTTTGACTGAGATTCCATTGCCCTCAGCAGGCACCTGCCGTCATCACATCCTGACTGAAATGAGCCCTGCAGGGTTACCCTCATTGCTGCCTTTGAGATGTTGCTGACCCAGTTTAAATTCTGGTTAACTTTCAACCTCATTAGAATACACACTCCATCAATACCACCCTTTCCATCTCATATATTGATGCAATTAACATTAACCTGACACAGGCAATTTCTCCAATGCTGTGTTTTCACTAGATCTTCTTTGTCCTACAGTAACAGCTTTCCACAAACTAAACTGTGCTGACTGGGTGGCTGCTCCATGCTGAGTGATGTTTCAGGTAAAAGAACAAAAGGTTTTGCTTGTCAACATAACACAGTTACTGTTCCTAAAATGTGCTACATGACACAGAGTTGGGGGATGACTTAATTTTCATGGCGTTTAGAAATCCTGTTCTTTAAATACTTTGTTCTAAAACACACTCATGTCCTGCTCCTTAAAAGTAGAGTTTATGTACACAAAAAATAAAGTCTTCCTACTGTTTCAGCATAATTTCATTTTATCAAATTAATAATTTAATTAGTGCTTTAGCATAATTTATTTACGTGCTCTCAGCTGTCAATTCAGAAATGCTTTGGTCGCTACCTCAGCTGAGCTCTATAGAGTTAAATCCTCTAAGAGGCTAAAGAGAAGTGAATTTCTAGCAGTGCCAGCCTATCCTTTGTAAGCTGAAAGCTGGAACAGTAAACCCCCAAAAAACTATCACAAAGCTTCTGTTGGGCACGGAAGGAAATTATTTCATTCTAAAGGGTTTACAACTCATGGCTAAAGAAAATACTACAGTAAATGTAAAACTTTTCACATTTTGTATCAGCCTTCTCTGTACATGTGATGCATTTCTGAGTTGCTAGGATGCTGGGCACCCACACAATTGCTAGTTTAGATGGATATCTATATATTACACACATCAGAAATGTGAAGAACCGGATAAAAAAAAGCTGTTGTTGGAACTTTCTGCATTCTCTGCTTTAAATTTCATGTTTCTAAAAGATGTCACGTTGGTGGCACAGAAAATCCCACTCACACACTCTTGCCTGCAAAGCAGCAGTGCTACAAACTACTGACCAAAGTGCTTAGTGCCCATGTGAGAGCACTTTTCATTTAATCAGTCTCTACTCTCTGGGAAACCACCTCCTTGAGTTACAATTCACTTAAGCCAGAGGGTCAAACAATTATGGTCTGGCTGGACTGAAAACATCCACCTAACAAGACTGATTACTTTAGCCAGTGGGTCTCTGGGACAGAAAACATTTTCTATACTCACGGATCTACAAATTTTTGTAGTAAAAACCATAAAATATTTATAGGCCTTTAGCTTAACAAATGTCACAGTGCTCTTTTACAGATCATTTCTCTCACATATGTGAAGGCAAATGGTAGGTAACTTCTTATGAAAACACACAGGAGACAAACTAAAGCAATTTCTACTGAGATCACTCTTATGCCTAAATTGATACCAAATTTTCACTTAAATGACATTCCACTGCTTAAATTGAAAGTATACTTTAGAGACAGATATTGGACAGTTGGCCCCTAGAGTTCCATTCTGAAATCACTTAGCTCTTCATGAGCAGGCAGCATCCTTAAACAATTCTGCTTCCATTTTTCCCTACTTATGCTCTCTTCTGTTTTATATGTGCTTTTAAATCAACAGCATCAATAGCTGCTATGCAGGGAGAGAAGATATCTGTGCCTTATTTCTTATAATACATTTGTGCTGAGGGACTGTTTTGTTTAGTTTGCTTTGTTTCCCCCAAGGCCCCTCCATGGATGCTGCTGTCTGGTCTGGCAGTGCACAGCTGAGGTTTGCAGCTCCCTTGTTTGAGTTTTTCAGCTGTCTTCTGCCTCTGGATCCCAAAACTTACATATTCTAGTTGAGTAATAGTTTGTACTTACAAAACATCTGTCATTAAAGACTGAATATCTTTTGTGATCTAGAAACACTTCTCAGTTTGCAGGCTGAAATACATCCAGCCCAGCCAATATGATGATTAAGAGGTAATGCTGAAAAAGTTTTAGCAGCTGGACATTGTATTTCTTACTTGCAACTCTCATATTTAAATATGAACCCAAAAATGTTCTCAGGGATTTTACCCCTTGTGCCTTTTATGTACTTAATCCACCTATGTGTAAATTGTACACACAGGTAGGTTCACTTAGGCATTCCTGCAGCCCTTTTCCTCCCCAGTGGCTCTGCCTCTCACCTTTGCCATCAGCACACAGGTAGTATTGATAGAATTTGCAATGCAGCATGAAATGAATCTCATTGTGAAACTTTCGGCCACATCACTTTTCAAAGGAGGGCATTTGGTTTCAAACCCCACATGAAACTGGGGGACACCAAGACTAAGTAGATGGAAAAAAAAAAAACCTGAGAGATTCTACAGATGAGATATCCTGCAACAGCACACAGTAAGCAAAGTCATAGATATTGCTGAAATGGCCATAGGAGATCAGACTGTGACTTTAAAAACACATTTTAGACCACATCAGTAGAATCTAGTATATTCTAACCAAATATGGTTGCTGAAAATCACTTTGTTATATCGGTAAGCTTAATTTATTTTTCTAACTAGCATATACTTACAGTAGCAGGAATTCTAGATACATATACCAGGTACTTTCTAATTTAGACTACTCATATTCTAGCCACAACCAGCTTCAGCTTCTGTATGCTGGGCAGTTGGATTTTGGTGCCCTATTGGTGCAAAGGTTATTTCTCAAATTGATCAGATTCATATGAGTGATAGTAAGATTCCTCCAAATCAAAACATCAAGGAAATGAATACAGTCTTTCTGTAAGCTCTGAAATGAAGTTTTTAAAACCAAACAATGCACATGAAATGCTTGAGAATGCTTAGGATCCTTATAGTAGTTTAAGCCTAATAAATGCTGCACATCTCATTAAGCAGGCAGAATTCCTGGTGATTTCAAGAAATTTGGGGAGCACACCTGTGCTGAACTTAAGCATCTAGAGTTCAAAGCATTGACACCCAGTTCACTGCTGAAGAGCTGACAGAAATAGAGTTATTAAGAATGAAAGCAGCAGGAATAAATCAACTTGCTCTAGCCCATTCTTGTTTAACCAGACCACAGTCAGTAATGGGTCATGCTGCAAGACTTACCTGAGAGGTCCTCGAGGGCAGGCTGGGCAGTTTTGACATAAAGAGCAGAATCCATGCTGACCCCTCCTGTGCTGGCCTCGGCTGTTACGTTCCCTTCATTGTCTGTCTGAGATCTGGAAAGCAAAACAAAACAGGGATGTGCAGCCACTCTCCATCCAAAGTACCTCAAGGATAACAACGAGTGCACCTGCCCTCAGCCACTCTGTCCCACTCTCCAGAACACACCAGCAGACTGGTCTTACATAATTCATTAGTCCCATGTTGAATTATGTCCTAGAAATGGAAACAAGCACTCAGCTGTAAAAAATAAAAAATTCATAGTCGAAGATAGGCTTCACAGCTCATCAGATGGGGTCTTAAAACACTTGGATTTCCAGATGTATCTTAATTATCAATAACATCAGTTGTTGTAGCTAATCTGATCCTCTCCAATAAAGTCTGTATTGCATGAAGATAAAGCATGTGATGTCATGTTACACTCCTGCTAGGTTCTCTTCAACATCACTTCAATTTTAAGAGGAATGACTGGGCAAAACCAACTTCAAACTCCAATTTATTGTCTGATATTATGGCTGCCAGGTAATGAAAGGTGATGTAAGGATCTACTGTCAGATTTGAGTAAGATATTTTGACTCATTTCACTGTACAAGTTGTGCTGTGTTGTGCTCACAGAGCCACACCAACAGGCAGCTGGAAGTTCTCCTGCCCCAAGGGTAAGTGCTGCTGTAAAAAAGTAAAGACACAGTGGGGAATTACTGTTGCAGTGCTCTGAATTTCACCTGACTTTTGTAGCAGGATGCTGTGCCTGGAGTGGGGGTAAACCAACTGGAACCATGCCCTGTTTACAGAGTTGTCTGGGGCAGAAGGAGAAGGGGCCTCTTGCTGCTTTTGGTGTTGAACAACGCTGAAACCAGCCTGACTCACCAAGGCCAGAGCTCAACCTCCCCACAGGGAGGGGAAGATGGGGCAGACCTGGTAAAGCACCTGAGAAAGGAACCAACAATGACACCACTGATAACTGGGGATGCTGGGCTGGCACAGCTGGCCAGGACACACATGGCTGATGTCATTTTGTACTAGAAAAGGCCAGGACACACATGGCTGATGTCACTTTGTACTAGAAAAGGCCAGGACACACATGGCTGATGTCACTTTGTACTAGAAAAGGCCAGGACACACATCACTGATGTCATTTTGTACTAGAAAAGGCCAGGACACACATCACTGATGTCACTTTGTACTAGAAAAGGCCAGGACACACATGGCTGATGTCATTTTGTACTAGAAAAGGCCAGGACACACATGGCTGATGTCACTTTGTACTAGAAAAGGCCAGGACACACATCACTGATGTCACTTTGTACTAGAAAAGGCCAGGACACACATGGCTGATGTCACTTTGTACTAGAAAAGGCCAGGAAACACGTGGCTGATGTCACTTTGTACTAGAAAAGGCCAGGAAACACGTGGCTGATGTCACTTTGTACTAGAAAAGGCCAGGACACACATCACTGATGTCATTTTGTACTAGAAAAGGCCAGGACACACATGGCTGATGTCACTTTGTACTAGAAAAGGCCAGGAAACACATGGCTGATGTCACTTTGTACTAGAAAAGGCCAGGACACACGTGGCTGATGTCACTTTGTACTAGAAAAGGCCAGGACACACGTGGCTGATGTCATTTTGTACTAGAAAAGGCCAATCCCACTCTTTATTGGCAAGGTCTTCTAACACACCCCTCCTTGGAGTGTGTGCAGGGTCCTCCTGGAGTGGGGACATCCTGCAGGGTGAGCAAAAGAGATGTGCTCACATTGGTATGAGTGAATAACATCAATCTCTACTGAATAATTGCTTTTAATATAACTTCAACATCATTGCTTTGATATTGATTCAAAAATAGTTAATTATACTATACTAGTAATCATGGCTGCCTGTACTGTGTAGTAAACAATTCTGATTGAAAACTATTAGTCTAATCATTATCAAAATAAATTATTTATTCTTATATAAATATATCTGGTCTTCCATCCTTAATCCTATGGGACAGTTGAGTTATATGAAGTTCAATTACATCTATATAATCCTTCAGACATGAACAAAGTTGACAAAGTCTGGTGCTATCAGTTTTTGTGAAAATCCATGAATTGCCTACACTCTTGAAGCAAGAGAGGTCTCCATGATTTAGCATTTACCTTGCTGCTTCTACCCACTGGAAGTGTCCAGAATGCCCCTCCTGGGCACCCCAGTCCTGCAGCCCCCAGGGATGTGTCCTGTGGGCCCTGACGAAGGAGGGATGATGAGGAGGACTCCATCTTATCAGAAGGCTAATTAATTACTTTATCATACTTTATCATATTATTCTATACTATATTACACTTTATTACATTACATCTAAGCTGAATCTGCCAAGCACTCAACCCTGCACACAACTGCACTGCACTGAAGGCTAATTAATCACTTTATCAGAAGGCTAATTAATTACTTTATAATACTATATTATTCTATATAATAGAGTAACATAGTATTATAAATACTTTATAATATTCTGTATTACTTTATATAATACTATATTACACTACATTACATCTAAGCTGAATCTGCCAAGCACTCATTCTGCACTCACCTGCTCACACTGCCCAGAATCTCGTGGCTGTCACCCACAGTCCCCACACACACACACACACCTGGCCCTGACAGGCCAAGGAACCAAAACATCCTCACTGTGGGTGAACAATCTCCATGTTGCATTCTGCTGTGGCACAAACACGGGCACAGCAAATGAGACAAGAACTGTTTTCCCATCAAGAGGATGTGAATCCCAGAAACCCTTGGGAAGAACTGTGCCTTAGCTTCTCCGTGTGAGGAGGAGCGTGGCGGCGGCGCCGTACCTGTACATGAAGGGCGCGACGGTGGCGGTGTTGGGGTGGCTGTATTGCTGCTGGGGCTGAGGTAGCTGCACGCTCACAGTGTTGCTGCCCGTGGTGTGCGTGCTCACCGCGGGCCCGTTCACGGCCTGGCTGCTGCTGCTGCCGTGCAGGCCCCCCGCGCCCTTCCCCTCGGAGGAAGCCAGGCTGGAGGAGGAGCTGGAATGACGGCTGTCCAGCTGGGACTTCTGATGCGAGAGCCCCGAGCCGGCCTTCCCGCCACGGCTCCTCTCGCCTTCCTTGGCAGGAACAGGGGCACTTGAGGATTTCCCTGTGGTGTTTTTCATTCCTGGTTTTGGTATTCCGCTGTGAGAAGGGGCAGAGGCCTCCTTCTTGGCACTGTTCAGCTTCCCTCCTTTAGGGATAAAGCTTGCGATCTTGGAGGACTTTTTTGGCATCTCTGTTGTTGTTAGTGCTGTCTGTTCTTCTTTAGGTTCCTCCTTCAGCTCCAGCTTCTCCGTGATGGATGTTCTCTTTGTAACGTCTTTACTTTTATCCTTTTCTTTCTCTTTTTGTTTCTCTTTCTCCTTCTCACTACCCTTTGGAGAACTTTTCTTATTAGTCAGTGCGCGGCTGAAAGTCCTTTGTGCGATTCCCTTGAGTGCAATTTTGGGGCTGCTGGACATGGATCCCGGGTTGTTCACATTCTGGCTGGTGGCATCGATCTCTTCGCTCTCCTCAAAGCTGAGAAGCGCCTCCAGCTTTTCACAGCTGTTGTCCCGAGAGCCCGGACACTCCGGCGTTGTCCCGGACACTCCTGCTTTGGAACCCCCCTTGCTGTTGAAGAGTTTTAGTTTTTCCAGCATGGATTTCTGACTGTTGGGAGGTGCTTTGGTGATTTCCGAGGGAGGCTTTGGAGGCTCCGCTGCCGGCTGCTTCACGGACAGCATGGAAGACGTCGCTGTGTGCTTGGCACTGAGGGACTTGCTGCGCCAAGGTTTAATAGCAGAGCTGGGCTGAGGGATGGCTGAGGAGTTATTGCAAGGAACAGCACTCCCGCAGCTTTGAACTGAGGATGAGACATTTTCATTCATTCCTGTGGGCTGGGAGGCTGTGCTGTCTGCAGGCTCTGGAAAAAAAACACAGAAAACAACCCAATAAATCAACATGGTAGTACCTGGTATTAGAGCTACTGTGAGATTCTTTCTGTAATGAAAGATCAAGAATTTCACACTGATAACATTAAAAAGACACATCAGTATTTTCAATATCAGTGAAATCCAGAGAAAATAAAAGCCAGCTTTCTTTTCCTACCCAGCAGAGCAGCAATGAGCTCCTACTGTATAATTTACATTTACTTGCTGTTTCAAGAAAAAGAAGGAAGAAAAGGAATCTCTTCCAATTCAAACCAAAATGTGTTCTGCAATGTGCTCTCCCTTATTAAGTCCACAATACGTTTTCATTAGCAAGAACACAGCACTATTTTGTAACTAAGGGTTCCCTCTGTTTTTGGCAAAATACTCGCTGTCCAAGTTTGATTCTTAGAAAAACCTCAAACATAAAAAAATGCAGGAGTAAGGAAAAAAAAGTAAAACTAAAGTCCTTTCAGTTATTAGGGTTGGGGGTGGTAATATCTTCACAATGCAAAGGTAGAAGAAAACTCCACGTACAAAAATAAAACCAATTGTACCCTTTTGTAAAGAACCTAAATTAAGTACTACCACATATCCTAATACAGCTGTAAGAGAAACTTGTGGCAGTAACTGTACAGCCCTCCCCCACAGAGAAAACAAATCTATTATTTAGTTAGTTCCTTCTAATGTCATTTGTTCTTATTAAGAAATTAGTTCCGAGCCTAAAGAGAGCTTGAAAAATCACACTCACCTACCAGCGGCCACTTCTCCTCTGAACCAGTTCCTCTTTGCAGAGTTTCCCTTTTGGAGATGTTACTCTCTCAATTATCACAAATATGTTTTCTGTTAAACTGCTCATGTTTCCAATTAAATTTTGTCATCTGTGTCTGTTCGCCTGCCCAGCAGCCTGCTGGGGATTAACGGCTCTTACCTATATTTCCCTGCCCTCTAGCACGAAAGTAAACTGTGTACAGAGCTGCATTTTTTTAATTCAAAAATCAACAGCAGTGGAGAGCGTGCGTTCTCGGCAGCAGGAGCAGCCCTGTGAATCCAGCCCTGTAAATCACGAGCTGCTGCAGCCACACAGGGACTGTTTTACTTCACTTTCAGTTGCTCAGTGAAGATACGGCTCTGTTAACCTCCCTCCTCTGATCCAAACCAGATCTACTGAAGATTTCAGTCACATACATCTTCCTGACTTAGCACAGAATTGAGTTTCTAACAGTATTGGAGACTCCTTAATAATAAACTCAGCCATTTCACATGGTTATGGACAAAGTGGAATAGCAGGAACTAATGGTACTTTTAAAACTATTACTGAAGACAGAAGGTTTCCAGGACTCTTGACCAGGAACTATTATACTGGCTGGTTTTGCTAGTCCTTTTCCTATGGCCAAGTACCCACATGGAGCTGGAAGGAATCAGGAGCTGGATTACAGACACAGACAGGACTTACGCTGCTTTTAAACTTGTGCCAGCCTGCTGACTTCCAGGGTATTGCTCCTGTTTGACAGAGAAGGAAAATCAAGCCACCAAATATCTCAAACAGTGATATCTGGCCTCTTGCTGCTCTGCTCAAGCCTGCTGAATTCAACCCAATGTGTTAAGGAGGACCAGAAAGATAATGGCCCAGGAATCAGAGAATCATTAAGGTTGGAAAAGACAACCAAGATCGAGTCCAACCATTAACACCAGACAGCCAAGCCCACCACTAACCACATCCCTAAGGACCACACCTACACCTTTCTTTGAGCCCTTCCAGGGATTCCACCACTGTGGGAGGAGTCCCCGTGACCTCCAGTGTGAGCAGCATCAGTGACCTGACACAGTGCCCTGACACAGAGAGGAAGGAAGGTGACAACCTCTTCACAAGCTGCCAGCAGAGCTCCTCACTCTGCTTTCAGAAGCTGCACCACTGCTCTTTCCTTCGTGCCTCTTACCATACACTGCTTCTTTGTTTTTGTTTTCATTTCCTGAAGTCCTCCTGCTCATCACAGTCTACTTCCCATCCCCACACCGCACCAGGCTCCTTTTGCACACTCAGAACAAGCAAGCCTTTGTCTCAGCCTGCCTTCCACAGAAGACATCCAGCAATGAAGTGAAAGCTTCATGAAAATCCCAACTGTGCATATTGTACAGTTAATTTGTATAGATTATTTTTTTAAATAGTAATAGCCCATCTCAATATTGAGACATTGCTATAGGAACTGGAGATTGACAGTACTTTCAACACTAAGTTTTTTAATCCACATCTTCTGGCCTCATCATGCTAAACAAATCTCAGCACAAAGAACAGCCATGCCCAGAAATCATCATAGCTGTCTGGGATTCATGAACATGCCTAGGATGGATTTACAACCAGGCCCTGGGAGGGACCCAATGCTCTGAGCAATATGGGCAGGGAAGCCTTCACTTGCTCAGAAAAACAGGACTGGGGCAATGGAAGGGTGACAAAATAAAAATGACCAGTAAGGGTTGTGTCAATAAAGTAGAAGAGCTGGTTGTACACCCTGTTAGCACAATATATGCAGGCACAAAACCTCAGCTGGTGGTCTGAGCACGCAGACAAATGAGCAGATTTCTTAGGACAGAAAACTGCCTTCTCACACAGGTACTTCACAACAGTTTGAGAACAATACAGGAAACGTGTGTTTGGGATGGACAAAGCCAGCCTGCATTCCCCAGCACTCAGAGCCTACACAGAGTCACTCACCCGAGACAGGAGAGACCTGAGAGCCAGGTCCATAACCTGGCTGAGAAACCTGACCTTGTTTCAGACACTGAGCTGGCTGTTGGGTCACTGCACAGCAGCAGAGGCCACCACATCCAAACAGGGCTCTGACCAGCCCCACAACTTTCTTCTGGAAGTGAATGGAAAGGGTTGCTTGACTTGGGACCTCAACTACATCCTAACAGCACAGATGAGTGCTCCAGTTCACAGACCTCTGGGAAAAGATGCTTGGCTTGGATCAAGTGAAATGGCTTGCTTTCCAAATCCCAATGCATTGCTCAAAATTTATTTCCCAGCAAAATCCAGAACTTTTCAATTTCTCCTTTTTTTAAAAATTATTTTGTAATGTTTTCAGGAAATCTTTTTATTTCTTTATTTATGTTTGGTCACTGACTAAAATATGTTTTTCCCAGTTTATTTGTTTATAAACACAACGCTCTCTTTGTCCTAACACCCCCACATCCACCCTCCTGTCTGGAAGTGAATTTTGCTTCTGTTGCCAGTGGCGTAGGAGGAGCACAGAGCAGCTCCATTTACAAACATGTCAGAGAAACCAGAATTAGGACAATACTATGACTGTAACATTAAAAAAATAGAATATATCACAACAGTAATGTAATTTTCAGAGTTTCTACTTAACGTTTTCCACAAAGTGAATTCTGTGAATACTGGATGCTATGCACCTGAAATGAATAAAAAATATTCACAAAGTCTACAGTTAAGCAGCAACACTTTGAGAAAGGAAAGAAGGTACTTTCTTACACAGCTGCAGAGGATTTTGATTTGTACTTGGGTCAAATACAGTGAAATTAGAAATTGAACATCCTCAAGTGATTTATTACATTGCACCACACACAGTTACTGCAAGAAATTAAAGGTTCACCCTAAAACACATGAAAAATTGCTCCAGCTTAAGAAAACTTCAGTTTTTGAGACTCTCTGTTTCTCCCTTATGAGCAAGCGCTGGCTCTTTTACTCCTCTGGCCAAGTTTGGTAAGCAAAAGGAGCTCTGCTGCCAGAATGCAGCTTCAAATGCTGGGCTTCCTAATGAAGCAGCAACATCAATTCGTGGAGCACACATCAGCATGCAGAGGGGAAAGTTTTATTCAGCATAGCATAGACCCTTCTTTCATGAAAAGGGGAGCAGGTTTCATGCATTCAGTTAATAAGCTTATTATTTCCCATGTGTTCCTTTGTGAGGGAGGTATTTTCTTTCTTCAGCAACCTGCATTAACTAAAACTGACTATAAAAGAAATGTTTTCAAACTCAAGCTACAGTCTACAATAAATAATGATCACTTTCCTCTTTTCAAAGTCAAATCTTGGCCTGAAATCTATTTTGTTCCTAGTGTTCCTGTTAAAAAAGATGTTGGTGGTCCAGTTCCAATGCCAATACACACTGCAGCATGGGTAAATCTGATTTCAGCTGCTCCTGCAAAGACTGAGCTGCATCTGCAAACCCACCCGTGTGTGAAGAAAAAAAAAAGAATCTGAAAGCTTATGATTTAATTCTTCCACAGAAGTCTTTGAGAGCTTATGTTATAATAAGGTCAGGAGAAAATATATGCAATTTCCCATCATTTGTCATGTTCACTCGAAGTAAGTGGACTTTGATTTGCTATAACTGAAAACTTTCAAAATCCATCATTATAAGCATGAAAGGCAACACACAGACAAAGGATGGTCTCATAGTTACTCTCCTTAGGAGGGTCAAGAACTTAAAAGCATTTTTTACCCATTTTTGAATGAACAAACTTTTATTTCACAACTATGGGAAAAGTTCTTATGAAGAGAAATATCTTTTAGTGCAGCCCATAGATTAGATAACAGATGTGAAAGTAAATCCACAACCAGATTCTAATTTAGGAAATAAAAGCAGCTCTGCTCTATGACATTGCAGTGTCAGAACTGCAAAAACCACTGTGGCAGTTTCATCATATCCCAGCTAGAAGAATAAACGGTGAATCTTGACCCTTCCCATCCACCCACCAGAAGATTCTCCTTTAAAGCACTATTCATAAAGCCCTACAGAGAAGAACTTCTTAGCTGAGTTGTTCTCTTCTCCAATGATCATTTATCAAACCCTCTAAGTATGGAAACGTCTGCATTCCTGCCAGGAGCCAACTATAAAAATCCCAATCTTTCCATAACCCAAACCACAAGCAGGTAGAGCAGAACATTCCCAACAAGAGCAACCTGGCACTCAGTCCCTCCTCAAAATAAGCACAACTCTTGTGGCCCACAGAAATTTCCATTTCCATTGTAACACTGGGAGAACTGCAGCTGGCTGAGCTACCATCAAGGGGTGGGCATGGCCTCCACCCACAGGAAGGCTGAAGCTTTCTGTTCTCTCTTCTATTCTGCACCACAAAAAAACCCAACAGAAATTATCTTTTTAAAGCAGAGATTGCCAGATAGGGAAATTCTGTATAACCTGAGAAAAGCCTGAATAGGGAATATTTTTGCTTTGCTGAGGATGAAACCTTAGAATCATAGCTGGAACTCTATTGGAAGAGACCTTAAAGATCATCTCCCTGCCATGGGCAGGAGCACCTTCCACTAGACCAGGATGCTCAGGACCCTTTCTAACTGAGCAGAATTGTTTCCTTCAACTTCTGCCCACTGATTTTCCCTTTAACTGTGATTGAATTCACTGTAACACAACAGAAAAATTACCTTTACTCCATGACATTTTTCTTCCCTTCCATCATATCTACTTCTCCAATCCCAGTGCTGTAAGCTGTGTAACTTCAACAGCAGTTCCAGGCATTCACAGAAATGTGTTCTATCCCTGAAAGCCCTCACCAAAGCCCAGGGATATGTCAGAAACTCAGCTCCCACGTTTCTGCCAAGCTGCCTCCATTCACACAGAGCTCCAGCACATGGAACAAGGGTTCTGCTGTTGGCTAGCTCACTTAGCCAAGACTCAGCATTTTTGCTGAGGTGAGGGGAAATGAAACTGGAGCACAAGCAGCCCCTTTTCTCATTGTCTCGCCATAACCAACTAAGACATTTGAATTCCTTGTTGTTTTTGTTTAGCTACTGTAAAATTCAAAATGCTGTTGACATGAATGCCTAAAAAAGGTTGGAGGGACCTCTATCGAGCACATACCAGTTAGATGATCACAAAAATAACGAAACCAAGTTTACTGTGCCATTCAAAACAAGTTGCACGCTCCATTTTATACTAGACAAATACCATTCTTGTTCATTCTTCTCCATTTCCTTCTGACTATTTGTACAATTTAATCCCCCAAGACTTCTCATAACAGACTTATTTAAAAGCATTAATGAATTCCAGGCAGGAAGCTGTTATGGAGTCTTTCATTAGACTTTATACTTCAAGTGGACTATATGTACAGTTAGCAGCCTTGCTCTGACACATCTCTCCTGCAGGTTGTATGAAATAGGCACTGTGAAAATCAGTGGGCTGAGAACTGCAGTCAGGAAATATTGCCCATTTGTATCAAAACCAAATGACAGACACATACTGCAATTTATAGTGGGGTCTTCTTCCTTTCTGTTCTCTGCTGCCAGCCACAGATTCTTCAGGAATATTTGGTTATGGATGAGGAACAGGCAAAAGGCTCAGCAGAGAAGCCACAAATGGAAGGGCCCAGGGAGGCTGAAAGTGCTCCTACCCAAGGAGAAGGGGCTTCTACAGAGGTGGTAGAAACATGGTGGCATTTGGGGAAGTCTGGGATGTAGCACCACTGCTCTTTGCTTTCCCACGATTTAATAGTGAACCTTTGTTTCCATGGCTGCTTTTCTGGCACACTGCACCCAACAATAAATTTATCAGAAATTGTAAATATTTATTTTAAAAGGAAACATGTAGGCACAGCAGAGGCCATGAAATGCTGGACCAGCTCTTCAGCTGGTATAAATTAACATGGTTCCACCACCTCCAATGCAGCCATGCAGATGTACACTGGGCAAGAAGCTGCTTCTCAAGGTTAAATTTTACTTCAAAGCTCAGTATCATTATCCTCATGAACTCTACTGTTAAGAACATGTCACTGGCTAGTATTTTTAGGGTACTTTTTTCCCTGAAACTTTGTTAAAATACAATTTTTGCCTCATTTTATGTATTTCTAAAGCTTATACCAACTATGTTCAAAGTCCTGTGGTCTTGTAAAGCTCCACTTCAGGCATGATTAAGCCTTCAGCCAGGCTTTGTCTTGGAAGAAGAGGACATTTTTAAATGCCAGATTCAGCCAGCTGAACAGTTGTAAAATTAGGCACAAATATGATTCACTGCAGACTCATATCTTGCCCTATACACATGCCATGCTGCTTGCTATTTCCTGACTGTCTTTAAGCTGTTTGATGGGCACACACCCAACATAAATATGTCACTGAGGATTTACTGAGATGAGCCAATCTTTCAAAAGCATCTTTCATTAGAAAAGTGAAAGGGTGCAAACAATACCACAGGATACACATCTATCTCAGCTGGCCAAAGATGAGTATTTTGTTTGACACTAATAACTCTTACAAGGGTCACCTTCTGACACAAGGCAGGAGCCTTATGTCAGGGGAATTTCTCAGCCTTAATACATTTGGTAAACTGGAGAAATAAACTTGAGACAGTAAGACTTCATTCATAGAGGCTGAATGAAGAGGTGTGTGCGCTGAGAAAGAAGAAACTGAATGCCTAAATCTAAAAGGTCAAACAACAACTGTGCAACTCCACTGCAGCAAAAGGAGTCCCAGCAGAATGCAGCTGCACACTCCATAATGTGGAATATAAATGTCACTCAGAAATGTAAAGGAATACTAAAGGAATACAAATGTCACTCAGAAATGCTTTAGGAGCATCACATACGGAATCAGAGGTTTTGAGAATCATAGAATAGAAGACATAGAACTTAACTACTCCATGCTGTTCAGCAGCAAAATAAGGCATCAGGTGGAGTGCTGTGTCCAGCTCCAGCACCCCTCTAAAAGAGACTAACAGACTGGAAAGGAGCCAGTAGAGACCCTCAAGACATAAAAGAGATTTATCACATTAAAGGGATTTATCACAAGGAACCTATAAGAAAAAGGATGGAGCAGTAAAGATTGCTTAGTGTAGAAGAGAAAAGGCTGAAGGGAGACATTTTAAGCCTTCAAATACATGAAGACTCTTATAAACAGGACAGAGATCAAGGTAGAGCAAAAATATGCCTTCTTTTTAGCCAGACAGAATGGTTTTAGATGTATGCTTTTAATAGCTACTTTAAAGACCAAATGGACACTGGAAGGGATACAGTTGAAGAGATGGTCACATTCCTGTCATGAAACATTTCAGAACAGACTTGTGAACACCTGTCAGCTGGCTGAATCTGGCATTTAGAAATATGTCCTCTTCTACCCAGAGAAAGCCTGGCTGAAGGCTTAATCACGGCTGAAGTGGAGCTTTACAAAACCACAGGACTTAGAACATAGTTGGTATAAGCTTTAGAAATTCATAAAACAATGAAGAATTTTTTCCTACATGGATACAGTTGATTTTCCTTCAGAGCTGGAGCAGAGACTCCGCATGTTCTTTACAGATGCAATTCTACAAATACTTAGTGTAAGGTGCAAACTTGTGAAAATTTTAAGCAGAGTTCTTTAAACAGAGCTAAAGCCAGGAGCCATATCTGTACTTCAAAGTTGTGACTCAGCAAAACAAAGTACCAGGTTCCTCAGCATATCAGATAATCTCACAGTCCTTCCTTTCTCTCTGTGTTTTTGTTTTTACTCTTGCATCATCAAATTCATGATCACTGTACTACATTCAAGGCAAAATAAATCACCCTGAGCATTTGGTAAATACTTGCAATGTATATTGTATTTATAAAAGTGGATAGGGTTACTCCAGCATCTGCTTTTGGTAATGCACACAGCAGAACAACAGAAATCACTCATTACTCTGGTAATGGATTTATTGAGACAAATCCTGTAAATTTATTTTACATATCAGACTTACAGGGAAAACCCTTGGTCAATAAACCAGAGCATGTCTTGAATGCCAGCACAGAGGCAGCACCCTAAACACTAAGTAGAATATGATGTTTGCTTCATGTCTGACCTAAATGAAGAACTGAAACATTTTTACAGGGTAGGGTGACTGAAATTTAAGCAATTATCACATTTTCACAGCATTGAGAAAATCACATTTATTTCCCAGTGAAAATTTGAAAGTGTGGGCAAATTGGTTTCATATTTTATGGACTTATGCCTCTTTAAAATAGAAAATCTTTTCTACTTTTGCAATCCTTTTAATCTTAGTGAATTTTGCACAGTCTTATCAAGTCATCATTTCAAAAGCAAATATAAGATTCATTCAACACTAGATTCATTTCTCAATAAATTATTAAATTCATTTCTAAAGAAAGAGAAACCTAAAAATAATACTTCCCCCAAGATGGATATAGAACAAGAATGAAAGTAACTGTTTCAAAATGTCAAAGAAAGGGAATTTTTTCTAAGCCTATAAGAACATAATTTTCAGTCATGAAGAAAGTTATAGCTACCCAAAATAATAAATAAGGAAAAAATTAACTTACTGTTCTATGTTGCACAAGCCAACTGTTTCATTCTGTAAAATGACTTCCCACCTTTCTGACATCCATATACTGTTCATTCATAAGCACAGGGATCTTTCAATCTCAGGAACTCTACCTGTTTTTGCTAGTCTCAAGTGAATTGTTTAGATCTTTCTGCTGCTCCTGGTTTCCAAAGCTTTCCTCACTCCTGTCCCCAATCCTTCCCAGCAGCCTCGCAGAGCTGGGCCCAGCACCAACCCACTGGCACAGCTAAAAACAGGTTCAGGGATGAGCTGGCAGCTGGTACCAAAAGGGTCAATGCCTTTTCAGTATCAACTGTAGTGCAAGAGAGTCCTCAGCTGGAAATCCTCAGCCTACAGAGGACATGGGTTGAGACACCAGGCTTAAAATTTTACATTTATAGCCTATCTGCATGCCACTGGATCCTGCAGTGACTCACTCGTTAGGGAGCACTGCAAAAACTAACTCTGGGTGCGTGTGGACTCTCCCTTCTACAAGACACCAAGCACCTAACACTTCATGACTAGCCAGTCTTTGATTAGTAAAAGATGTAATTCAAAATATTAGACCTATTGTAACAATGGTTATGTAATACCAGAATCACAGGACAGTGGCTGGGTTGGAAGGGACCTGAAAGATCATCCAGTCCCACCTCCTGCCATGGCCAGGGACACCTTCCACTATCCCCTTTTGTTGTCATATATAGCAAGAGTTCTATTGTCATTACATTGCAAAGGTTGCCATTATATTGTACCTCCTTGATGTTTCTTGCAGGCAGCTCCTCTAGGCACTGACTCTTCCTTACCCTCACAGCAGCCATCTGGCTCCAGTTCCCCCTTGGCCAACCAACCCACTCTTTTATAACACTCTTCTGATTGGCTACAGCTGTGGCCTGCTAACATCAGGCCTGCTCCTAATCTTTAATAACTGGCTCAGCTGCAACTTTTTAGGGGGTAAGATTACTTTCTATACTACCTTTATTTACTTAAGTTCCATCTGCCTACAATTCCCCCTTTTTAATTATGGAGTTGCAGCATTTCTAGAAGGACGTGTTCAAATAAATTAACATTATGACACAGTCATATATTTCATTCAGAGCTAATAATTATACAAATGTTCAGACAACATATTATGGTACAAATATATATATGTATTTTTGAGTGTTGGTTCAGTGTTGCAGCTTTTCTCAGTTTACAAAGTACTCATCTTCAAAATCTTTTATACTCATATTTAACAAACACTAATAGCTGCAATTGATATATTTTACCAATAGCTTAGTATTCAAGTCCTTTCCCCCAAATCCAGGGTCATATAGTGGAGTCCTATATCCCTGAATCCATGGGGTAATAGAGCCAAGTCCTTTTTCTCCCGAATCACGTCGGAATCACCATTGGTTCTCATATATAGCAAGAGTTCTACTGTCATTACATTGCAAAGGTTCCATATGGCCAGAGTTTTGTACCTCCTTGATGTTTCTTGCAGGCAGCTCCTCTAGGCACTGACTCTTCCTTGCCCTCACAGCAGCCAACTGGCTCCAGTTCCCCCTTGGCCAACCAATCCACTCTTTTGTAACACTCTTCTGATTGGCTACAGCTGCAGCCTGTTAACATCAAGCCTGCTCCTAATCCTTAATAATTAGCTCAGCTGCAACTCTTTAAGGGGGTTAGACTACTTTTTATACTACCTTTATTACTTAAGTTCTATCCCCTAGACCCTTTTGCTCCAGGCCCCATTCAGCCTGGCCTTGAACCCTTCTAGGGATAGGGCAGCCACAGCAAAACCCATGTCAGTGCCTCACCACCCTCACAGGAAAACATTTCTTCCTAATATCTAATCTAAATCCACCCTCTGTCAGTTCCAAGTCATTCCCCCATTACCCTGTCACAAGCTGCCCTTGTCAAACACCCCATTGTAAAAAAGAGTCTGTTCAGCCATCCCAGTGACCTTCTGCCAGCCCTAGGTCAGCTGGCTCCATGCCACAGGAATTGCATCCAACATCCCAGCTTCCATCCTGATAACTACCCCTGCACCTGAAGACATAAAAAGCCTTCTCTTTCCCATCCAGGCTGAATGCTTCTATAAATGGGTAGAAAAAAATTTTAAATGCCCTAAGACAAATTTCTATCATGCTCAGAGCTCCTTTTTCAACACTTCTGAGTTTGTAGTTCTTATACTACTACTGGGTACAAAGGCAAAAGCCTGGGTTTTGTCTCTCTTTATAATTATTAATTTATTTGGAGTGGAAAAACTGCACGAGGTTAAACAGAATGTTTCCAGCAAGGAAGTTTGTGCAATATCACTAGATTATCCTTTACTTGGTACAGAAGCCAAATCCAATCATTCAGAGCATCAAATATTTCATCTCATTTTACATAAAGCTACAAAAGAAGACTTGTCCTCCATTTTAATGTGCTTGAATGAAAGATTTTTCTTTCAGGTAAATTTTCCAGATCATTTATGTTGATCTTAAAGACAAAAGGGCTCAGTAATTTCTGAGCCAAAACTGGAACCTCTGTCTGAACACCAGCTCTGGGCCAATATTAATTTTTTGACTCATTATGTCTGATTTAATCTCTTCCAATGGCTAAACACCCTCATTCTTAAAATTTCTATCCAATTTGTGGTCTTAATTGGACTAATACCAAATTCTTGAGACATGGATACCCACACACTATCTGTTGAGATAAGGAAGAATTGTCATTGCTATAAATGTCACTGCAGGTATCTTGTAGGTAGAAAGGGAACCTTGTAACCTTTCTTTTAGACAAAGAACATAAATTAACCCTTCAAATACCAACCAGCAAAAGACATTTTCCAAAGCTCTATTTATGCAGAGCTCTTTCTGTTTTATCAGCATCCCCCTGTTTCAAAGCCCATTTGAATACTACTGAATATCTCAGCCTTCAGGACATTACCCACACGAACTCTGAGTTTTCATCTCCTTATACACATTTCTCGCCTTGCTTTACATGAAGATGAGAGTTTTTCCTCTCAGTTGCTAAAGTAGCCTTTTCAATTGAATCTGAGGGTTTGACATAATCCAAATCTGCCATTTTAAATGACCTTAAGCAATGCTGAGTTCAAGACAAGCTCAGTATCACACAGAACCAAGTCCTGGGAGGGTATTGTCGTGCATCAGTACAGGATTGAATATGAAACATTTTTATCATCAGGAGCAGAAATTCCAATGGCTCATTTCCAGATTTAGGATTTTCTACTCTTTCACAAGAGGGCATTTAGAGAAAAATATGGAATTCCTAGTTGACATGAAGATACTGATTTAACTCTGAAGAGCCTTTCCTGCTGAAGCTCTGACAAGATCTGCCATGGCCTCTTGGACTGTGCCCTTGAACCTGGTGCCCTGGCCTCCTGAACCTGATAAATATAACTGCCTACACACATTTTTAGCACACATGTGGCATGTGTAACCATACACCAGTTTGCTCACTGCAGTGGGGCTGACATTTCCTTGCTAACATTTTACTGATGGCAGTCAGTCCTATTTTCATAACATGAAGTTAAAAAGAGGAAAGAAATTCCTTAACTGTCCTTCAAAATGCCTTAGTAACTTCCTATTTCAGTGGTTTACACTTAAGAAAAAATTTAGAAGGAAATAATATTTATAGGTATCAAAATGTGGTAACCAGTGTAGGTCACAAGAACCCTCTGGAGATATTTCTCCCAAGCTTCACCTGAAAGCAGGAGATGGGGATAGCCTGGGTAACCTGAGATGAGGTTAGCCAGGGCCCTGTCAAGGCAAGTCCTAAATACTTCAAGCAAGTGAAATCTACCCCTTCTCTGGACAAACTTTTCCAATGTTTTAGTCTTCTCATATTCTTCTTTATTCCTATTTCCAGACTTTTGATTTCCCCTAAAGGAATGTGTGCCCCTTGAACTGTCATCACACATCCTTGTGAACATAGTGACTATCCTTTACATATTAAAAGACAGTTATTAAATACATACAGTGTTCCAAGTTAAAAAGGTTTACCCAAAATTTGAAAGAAATAAAAATAAAAAAAATGAAATTAAATTAAATAAAATGAAATGAAATAAAATAAAATGAAATAAAATAAAATGAAATTAAATACAATGAAATAAAATATGATAAAACAAAATAAAACAAAATAAAATAAAATAAAATAAAATAAAATAAAATAAAATAAAATAAATAAAATTAGAGGAACACACACTTTTCTTATCTCCTGCCCATATGGACACTGCTATGAAAACAGTTATTTATTTCTCCTCACTGTCTGAATCTGTAGGCATGTATTCTTGGTTTTTTTTTCTTTTTCTGATCTAAGAGAAACCTGACATCAACCTACCTTCTTTATAAACCTGAGTAATAAACATTTCCTTTGATCTCAAGCAGAAATGGGAAAAGTCTGGTAATACAGCTTTTTTTTCTACTGAGATTTTATTTAACATTCAATCCACAGGAATACTGTAATTTTTCCCACAGATGTCTACTGCCCTCTGTAGGATTATTTTAAATAAAATATTAGGAACAAAGTAGAAGAAAAAAATTTTTAAAAAAGCATGTAAGCCTATCACAGTACTGTATCACATCATCAACATGGTGGAGGTGGCTTATTAAGTTGATGTCTCTTACAGCTTCATAATTTCATTGATTTTATAGATATGTCACAAGTAATAAGCAGAATATTCCCAACCAACACCATCAGACTTTTGAGACTGCAAAATGCAAACTGAATGCCTGAAGAACAGTGAAGACAATGGGTATATGAAGGTGTTCAGAGCTAGTCAAAAATCCCCACCATTTTGCAGAACTGCAGGCTGCTTTCAGAGCATGTCTCAAGAGACTCTCTACTGTGTGCAAGCAAAACACTGACATAAACTCAGGAGAAAACCTACTGTATCAAAGTCTTTACTGAAGTTGTAGGTTTCGATATATTTAAGCTTCCTTCTTGATACCACCTAGGATGCAGTTCTGGTCCTCACTGCCATGGATAAAAAGTAGATTCATGTATGCTAAATTGCATATGGATTTTTGCATTCCATTTGCAAATCAAATTTTATCTGGTGATCCTGTCAGACAATTAGAAAGATGTGGTAATGAGGAGCCTCAAAGTAACTACTAACTGCACACAGACATAGAAATGCAATGTTCATTTGCTTCTCTACATTCATTAGAAAAGTTTTTGATAACTTGGATGAGTTCAGTAGTGACATGGGAAGTGTCTGATGCCTTCCATGCCATAGGAGACCTGTGTTGTTCAAGGACATTAAAGGACAAGGAAGTAAACCAAAGCTATTCCTACGTAAGCATGGACTAAGTAATTCTGACAATTCAGAAGAAAATTGGCTCCAGTTGTATGAAGGGATTAGGAGGACATAAAAAATCCCAAAACCCACAAGCCTAACTGCTCAATTCCCCACAAAACAAAAATGTAATTAAGACTTTAATGGCATTTTTCTTTAAAAAAAACCCTGCAACACCAATTACACATATAAAAATATCCTCTCTGGAATGTAACTGCAATTATAAATGGCTAATCACTGTGACAATAAATAAAAAACCATACTACAGCACGTTATCATTTTATGATGTCAGGAATGAGGGTCCTGAAATTCCTGCGAGTTCAGGTAAATTCCCTATAAAAGAGGAATTTTGCACATAAACTGAGGCTCTAACTCCAAAAAGCAAGTTAAAGCTATCAGGCTCTAACCTCAAAGATGGACCGAACCAGGTGTCTGAGTGATCCTTACTAGAGGACACTTATCTCTTCTCTATATATTGAAAGTGGTGTCAGACAGCATGTGGAGACTGAGGAAAAAAAATAGTGAGGACACAAGGTCAGCTGTGGGGAAGAGAAGATTTGCATCTCTTCACATGTTCCTTTGCTAAGAGCACATGTGCACCTCACGTCAAACACGTGCATCCATCCAAGAGCCTCATCTCTTTCTGCAGTGGTGCAGTAACTTTTGAAATTACACAAATCCTTTCCCCAAGTTTTCTAGGAAATCAGTGGTCTCATCAGTAACTGATTTACAGAATCTTGTGAATAATCTGGGTTATTTATTTCCCAGTAGTTGGCTGTTCTTCCATGCTCCATTTGCTGTCCTTTTCCTTTCTGATGCTTTCTGTTTCAATTAATGCACTTTCATCGCCACAAGACACAGACCATTGACTAACAAGACAATTTGCATTTGGAGGGAAAGGCCACAGATTAATAAAAGCTAAAAATTACAACCTACTTTTTGTAAGAAATGATTTAAACATTCAAACACTGAAGGCCACTTTCTATCACAAAGTGACCAATCATGCCAAAAGAGGCTGATTTTTATTTCTGCCATTTCCTTCCTCAAAAACACAACAGAGCAGGTACTGGGTAAAGAGATGAAAACTTACCAAGCCTGGCACACAGCACAGTCATGTAAGTCTCATTTTCTTAGGCAAAACACAGGAT
Organism: Agelaius tricolor; assembly: GCF_023055355.1. Taxonomy (NCBI): domain Eukaryota; kingdom Metazoa; phylum Chordata; class Aves; order Passeriformes; family Icteridae; genus Agelaius; species Agelaius tricolor. The sequence goes on from NW_027269327.1 coordinate 1,310,458, forward strand.
ATGGGTCAGAAAACCTGAATTGTCCAAGCACTTTGACAATAAACTTTGCCTGGCAATGTTACAATTAACTTCAAAATAAGCCAAAATTTTGTCCAACCAATTGATTTTGTTTCTCATGGATGTAGGCCAACTTTGTGTCATGATTATACTTTTAAGAAAAGTTCAACTTTACATAAGCCTTTTTTTTTTAAGATCATAATTTATGACTGGAAATTTTGACCAGAGCAAAATTCTGAGTAGTTAATGCAACTTATGTAGAGTGTCAGCCTAAGAGCCAGCCTTGTTTCCTTTAGTCATTTGTAATATTTGTAGGAAGCAGTTCATCTCATGTGCTTCTTCAGCAACCAGTTTATCTTTCTCAGGAGATGAATTATAGTGAGGAATGAGGGTTCCCAGAACTGACTGTCTAAAAGCAGTTGATATTTAAGTTAGTTGACAAATTATTGTTATTTCTCTGTATGCATAAGGATTTCTCTCTTTCTTTTTCTTTTCTGAAGACCAAAACCAGTACTTTACCTTCCTTATTTAGTAATCTTGGTTAACTGAGAAAACAGCTAAAATAGATGGAAGTCCTCTCCAGCCTGCAGCATAACCTCACACATCCCATATGGAGCAGGGATCATCACCAACCCATGTGCAGGACAAAACAAATCCCACTCACCTCTCCCCACTCCAGTGCTTAGGGGACATGAGCAGAAGAATATTCACAAGAAGGACAAAGAAAGAGGCTGGGAAGATATTACACAGGAAAACAAGGTTTCTACTGCTCACACTAGAACCTGTTAGCTTGTTCCTTGAACTGAAAGCAAGACCTAATTCAGATGTAGAGACAACTATTACATGCTGATGTTACAGTTAAACCATTACTGTTTACACAGTGTACCATCCTAAAAGAGTACACATTGATTTACCAAGGTAGAATATTGCTAAATTATTTGCTTATTATGCTAATATATTAATCTGTAATATAATTATATTAGACAGAGGTGAATTTTATTTTTCTGTTATACAAAACATGATCAGGGTGCTTCAGAATGTCCCTGGAGAATGCTGGGGGTCCTCTGCTGCCACCATAACTTTTTTGGGGTAACATTCCAAAACCTACTGACACGCAGCCCTCGGATAACAATTTCCAGAGAAGGAAGAGCAGAGTTTCCTGGAAAGAACCAAGCATGAGAACTACAGAGAAGCTGACCCAGACCAGTGCTTTTCCCTGGAGCAAAATGCTCATTACAGTTTATCGGAACCTCTGCACGGCCAGCGAGGAGACTTGAGCCTGAAGGCTGCCACTGTCAAGTGAGTGCAAGGAGTCTGTGCTGAGGCCCAGAGCTGGCTCCTCTTTGTCAGCAGAATGACTTTGGGAATGTGGGATTTGCTGCCAGCCCATGCTGACAATCTGACTGTGCCAGGCTGGAGAGATGTGCTCAGTTCTCACCAGCCACAGCCCCCAGCCCCACTCTGAGCTACAAACTGAGGCTAATGAATGCTGGCAGATCACTGAATTAGTGAATGGACACAAAGTCAGTAAATGTCATTCAAAAAAGCTCTGCTTCACACACAGCATGGCTCTGAGTGTTCCTGATGTGCTGAAGTGATGAACATCACTTCACTGCAACGTTTATAAAACATAACATGTTCCTGCCTTCACACACAACACTAGATGATTCCTGAAATTAGATTGGAATTGTGTAATTTTGTCTCTTACAGGATAGTCCACAATAGTAATGGAAATGAAAGCAAATTGTACTATTTATCATATAAAACCTTTGCAGAAATCTTTAGCGGTCATTTTTCATTCTTGTCAAACTAATCATCAACATGCCTTGTTTTATGATTAATTCCTTCTCCCTTATCTGTGCTTGAAGCAAAATGAAAAAACACGGTTCACTAGTGCCAGGACATTTTAAAGTTATTTTTTGGATGTACCTTCAGGCCAGCAAGTCACAACTTCAGATATATTAAAGGAGGACTATACTTTTTTCAAGAAGAGACAGCTGGCTTTTGGATTATAGATGTCATATTTACAACACACAACTTCGAGACAGTCTGAAATCCAATTCCCTCCGAACTGAAGCCATCGTTAGGGAAAATCCAAATTGTTCATTGCTTACCTTTGTCATTGCCGCTTGTTGGGGTGGGAGGGAGAAGGCCAGGCTTGGATTTGTCATAGTTGTTAAAGCTCTGGCTGCGTCGGTTGTTGGCACTGATGGAACCACGAGCTTTGGCCTCGCTGCCCGCAGCGGACACCCTCATGGTGGGACCTGGAAGTCTGGTGGAAGAATTTACAGCAGGTTTAAACACAGGTAAAAAGCAGTCCTGGGCAAGAAACTACGGGACACCATGCATAAGCTGAAAATGAAAGTATCAACAGCACAAGTGTAGGCTCATAAGGGTGTTTCTACTTCCACAAGAACAAGTCAAAGGATCATCTTAGATGAAAACTCTATGTCAAACAAGCTGCAGTCTGAAGTGTTTTACACCAGAAAAAAAGCCCTGAGACAAGATTAACAGTCACCTGCCATAAGTCTGCTGAATGAGAAATAGTTGCAGGTAAATTCAGGGGAGCAATACCACTGGCAAAAGGTTAAGACTAAGTTGGACATTACTGTTCTTAAACCAGACTGCCGGACACTTCATCACACAAAGGCTGGCCACATAAAGGCTACCCTTATTTCAGAAAAAACAATGAGATGGAACTTGGCAGCCTTTTTCCTTCTAGAGAAGCACATCACATCTCTGCCCTGACAACTACAAAGCTCAGCAGCCAAGCCCAGCAAGACTTTAACCTGATTTAATTATTTGAGCCCATATAAATCACACAAAGCTTCAGTACCCTCTCCTAGAGTAACCACATTATCAGTGAGCTGGTATTAGCCTCTGGTTTAAACTGGGCATCTGCCTCTTCCAGCATTTTCTTACCATAGCCTGTACTTACCAGATTAAGCTGATTAACTAGGAAAAAAAAAATGTAGTTATTCTGGAGTAAGTCAACAAATTTTTATGCTTTTCAGGCAAAAAGGAAGGTGGAAGACTTCTTTAAAAAGCCTGATAGAATCAGGAAAGCCACTGGCATCACATCTCAGAACACTTCAAAGCCAACATTCACACACAGAATCATTTTAAAGCTTCTTCATGTAAAATACAAAAATCTATTCAAATAACTTATGCCAATAATAAAGCAAAAGGAAGAACTCCCAGTTGTCAGAGAAAGTGGAGATGCAACTGGCCAAATCACCATTGTGCCTCTAGAAGAAGGAAGGGAAGCCAGGAAGGAACCTGGCAGGGCTTCCTAAATAAACTGATTTATCCAGGACCAGTGAAGAAATAGAAAATATGAAAAGAAACACGGAGAAAAAGCCAAAATGTCAGCAGCTGCATGCACATGCTTTCAAAGCTCAAGAGTCTAAGACATGAGGGCATCATTCAAATACAAACCCAAAAATTAATTTACAAGCTCAAAGCACCACAGATTCAGCACAGCACATCATGGTTCTGAGGTTGACTTTTAGACCAGTTTCTCAAATTCTCCAGCTTTTTCCAGCACTGGGGGGTGCTAAAAAGTTGTCCATACTCATCATTGCAGCAAAGGGTTCATGAGAAAACCCCAAAGGGGCTTCATCCACTGCAGAGGAGACCACAGGGGAAGAAGCTGAGGGCAACCAGTGACAAATAAAACTTTTTGAGAAAGTCACCAAGACAAGGAAGTTCATGAAAAGTTCATTTTGTTTGACAGAAAACTAGCTAGGTTTTCTACAAGGTACCTCAGCCCAAAGCTGCCACCCAGTTTTGAAACACTGAGTATGGGGCACCCACCCCAGGATGGCTGCAAGGGCCCCAGTATGGGAGGGGAGCTTTCCAGCAGCAGGGAAGGGACAATCTTCCTCTAGGGATGGATAAGAAAAGGCTCCCTACACATATCCACACAGGTTTTGCAAAGCTGTCACATTTTAAAGTAAACAAAGCTCCTCAAACCATGTGACCACTTAAGAAGTGACGAGATTTCCATCTGAGGCAGTATTGTCACTGCCAATAAAAACACACAGGGAATAAAAAAACCTAGGTGCCAAAAGCACTCTTGAAGATATCCTTTCTCTTAGACCTTCCCCCAGCCTGTAGTTTAACTAACTGCTTTTAAGCCCCTGCTTTTGGTATTAGGTCAGGATACTTCACTGCAGTGTCTGTGAAATCTAAGGAAAAAATCAGGTTCAGGGAGACACTTCTGAGAGAAGGTACTGAGCTTGGAGAACAAACTCTTTTACTACTCTTCAGCACCTCTGTTAAGCAAATATGAGCTGTCAAGCCATAATTAAGATCAAGGGAGAACATGAAAAGGAAATGTGAAACTTTTTAACAGGGATTATTCTGCAGAGATTCACTGAAAGCATATAAGAAATAAGATGTGGGAAATAAATCTAAATTATACAGCAGAAAAAACAATCTATACAAACTGAATAAAGATCATAAGCTATAGCTCAGAAGCTTAGCAAAAATTATATGGTATAATTTACCAATGTAAAACTATATTCTAGTCAAACATTTACATATAATAGTAAAATAACAAGATTATTACCCAGATTAATAACCACAGCAACCCTTAGGATCACTGAGATGAGATGGACAGATGAACTGGCATGCAAATCATGCTGGGATTCAGGGAGAAAAGGGACTGAAGTGCCCCTGATTCCCTTCCAGGGAGGTCACAGGAGCTGGGTGTGAGAGCACTGGGGACAGCAGGGGCTCTGATCAGCAAGAGCCACACAGTGCTGCTGGGGCTCACAGCATGCAGGTGACACTCTCCTCACTAGGAGGAGATCTTCAAGGTCATTTCCAATCCAAAACATTCTGTGATTCTATGATTTCAATAATGCAGGTCAAAATATAATTAATACAGTGGGGCAAGAACTCCCAGAACCATGTTTTGTTCTCAAAAGCAAAAGCTCCTAAGAACAAAAAAAAATCAAATTATTTCCTTCAGGGCCAAAATGCATTCCACACCTCAAAAAAAAAAAAATTAAAAAAAAAAAATCCTAAAACTTTCCCATTTCAGCCGTTTGTAAAGGCCTAGTTACAAACTGTGTTTCACAGGAACCCTAAACATGCACCCAGAAATATTGCAAAAGGATTATTCATGCTTTGCAGAAGATGAAGAAATGCTAACCTAGAAGACCTTTTCTGACCAAGAGTGAATCGGATGATTTTGCTTTGAGATGAGTCCCTGGGAGATGCACTGTGACAGGAAAGAAAAAGCGGAAGAGAACATTGAACAAAGAAACTTTTTGGTTTTTTTCTTTTAAGCCACTGAACTTAGTAACTGGTTTTAGGGAAAATATGGGGTTTTTTATGAATTTCACAAGAATATAAAGCTTCTTGCCCGAGTATGACTTCAGGTCAAAACCACTACAGTCTGAAATTAATTTTTACAGAGTAATGAACATGCAAATCTGCATGCAACCCCCAACTCTATTCCTCTTTTCCTTCTCCCTCCTTCATTATATATATTTTCTTTAGAATCTGAGCAATTTGACTTTGCTGATCTTCAAACATGACATTGAAGATCTTCAGGATATACATGTTTGTCAAGTATTTGAAACCCAGCCCAATCTACACAATGGACTGAAAACAGCAAAACAGTGTTCAGCATCTCTGCATGTTTGACAGAAAACTTGCAGAAATCTCTTGAAACACATCTTTATTTTACAGTAATTATTTCCTGTTCATACATGCTGTAGGAATACTATGTTTTTCAACTATACAAAACTATTGTTTACACCCAAATGAGCCTAATTTGTGAAAAAAGACATAAAAGCCAAACCCAAATAACCTCTGGGTGATCCCACTTGGAAGCCTTCAGTGAAACTGTTTATACCCCTCACAGGGCAGCACTTCAGCCAGCATTCACCTCAAGGTGTGTTAACACAAGCAAGCCTCAATGTGAGATTTGTAAGAACAAGAAGCCTTCATTCTTTAGGAATTGTGGAAATATGATTTCTGCTTTTAATTCTCTCTCTTACCCCCACTAAACCCTCCCTGTTTTAGCAGTGCAAGGGTCAGACCAGTAGAAGGCTGCACATGCATTTACTGTGGTACTCCCTCAGAAGACTGCTTTTATTCCAAGCTGGCCAGAGCACTCCTAGTATTAAAGACATTCAAGGAACAAAACCCTTTTCTATTCATCTGTACTCTGATCTAGGAGTGCCAACAAACACCAATGATGGAAGTTATTTTTCATGTAAAGCCAGCAGCATATTATTTTTGACCAAAAAGTCTAGATTTGATTTTGATTGCCAATAGAGCTGTTATGAGCTCTATTTCTTTTAGCAGTGTCAGAGTAACCCTTCCCCACAGTGGAAGGTAACCCTTCCATTTCTTAGTGAGGACTGAAACTCTTGCAATCTGAGAACTGAAGTTGGTTTTCATATGCCTTAAATGTATGTTTTCTAAGGGAAACAATGTGCATGCTTTGTGAGTAGAAAGAAGCAAAAGGAATAGTGAGAAAAACATCCTTTTACAATCCTGTGGTTACTTGGTCCAGCAGGGATGTCACACCCATTGGGCTGCACACTTCCAGCACAGAGAATATATTTAAACACACGTGTTTTGATTTCCAAAGGCTTGAAGTCAATTGCTACCCAGCATTCCATTCCCAACACACTTTATTCTAGAGCAGAACGAAAGAAAGGAGTTTCTTTGGCTTTTTAAGACCTGCAATAAGAAGGAAAAAAAAAAAAAAAAAGATAAATAATGAGAAAAAAAAAACCAACTTGAAGGAGATTTCCCCACCTGGACTGCATTTCTGGTTGTGCTTTTAACTGCTGCTGCACAGCTTGTGGGGGCTGTTGGCACGGAGTGTGGAGCGGAGCTGGCACCTGCTGCTGAGGCAGCCCCAGCTGGCACTGGGATGGAGGCCCTGCTTGCTGGGATGGATGGTGCTGGGGCTGCTGCTGCTGCTGCTTGTAGCGAGACAGGCTGAAGAACAGGCCCAGGATGGCCTTTAGATTCCCATTCCTGATTTCTGTAAGGCAAAGGGGAGAAGTCACTCGTCAGCCATCAGTGGGGGTTTTCTCTCCAACAGTGCAATAGTGGGTCAGCCTCTGCATCCCCAGAATACTGTCTGAACTGAGCTCCTTTGGGATATCCTTTAGGAGAAGTTTCTTTCTGCACATCTAATTGGCATTACAGTTGATTGCCAGTGAGCACCAAGGACAAATAAATAACTAATCTCTTCCCTGCGGTGACTGAGCAATATCTCACATTTCCACTGTGTTAATGAATGCCAGTGTGCTTAAAAAGCAAGTCCTTTTAAATCTTTCCTTTAAGCAAACAGAAGCCAAAACAGAGCCCCCACAACAACAATTGTATTAAGGACAGCATGCTGTAAATGATTTCTCAGTCCTAAACTTGCACAAGGAGGAAACTACTGCGCTCTCACATTGGCATCACATCTCAGTATTTTGATATTTCCGGAATATCAAAATAATCGTTTCCACTAAGAAAATTTGATGCAAGTTTTGCACTAGAAAATATGGTTATTGGGTGACACAGCTGTATTCAAACATAATTACCAGCTTTGATACCATCACAAGCTGATAAGGGATGGGCACCCAATGTACCTAAAGACAGCTTGACAGTCAAGGTATAAACTTTTCAATTCCTGAATGTCATCCTGCTCTTCTATGCAATATCAAAGGCAAAAATGTAAAAGCAAACAGAAATACAAAGATGAAGAGGTGTATCAGACCATGCACTTAACCACTGTATCATAACTAATACTCCAGAGGGCAAATTCTTCCTTGCAGACAACCTTAATGTGCTGTGACTTAATTATTTATCGTGTTTAATTTCTTAAATTTAAAAAGTGAATTAAAAAAGCTACAATCAAACAGCTGAACTTCTGCCTGTGTGGTACAGATCACTTGAACCAAATCTGACTGTTGCCCTGTGAGAAAGTAAGAAGAAAAGGACATGTGTTAAGACAGTGGCCAAGCACAAAGGCAAGAAGCAGAATTTTCATGTGTTTCCAGTTCCAGCTGAAAGGTTGCTCTGAGTTTGTGTTGGGCCCCACTCCATCCTTTACTCCCTCTCCCAGCCACATTTCTGCTCACTTTGCTCATCTTTGCTGTATAAACAAGCTTCTGCTCCTAATCCTAAGCACTTTACCCAGCAGATCTGAGGCTCAAGGTATAAAACTGTTCTTTACCCATTCTGTACCAGCTTCCAGCTTTGGTCCCCTTGTCTACCTGCACCTCAGTCTACTTTCCCTTCCCAGACACTAATATAATTTACTTTCTTTCTGAAATTTGTCTCAACCCATGCCCACATCTTCAGAGAACATTAGCCCTTCTCTAAGTGGCCCTGACCCAGGATATTCCTTTCCTCTCATACTCCTTGACTCAGTTTCCCCAGCCATTTTTTCTTCCCTGCAGCCTGGTCCCTCCATCAGTGCTGTCTCCCACCACTGACCCCCCAATCCCTTGTTTAAAAGATTATCATTCCCAGGGCCCTCCAGCAGCCATTTTCAGTCTTCCTTTGTTTTCTTGGCTAATTTTAGTCTCTTCCTGAACAGTGGGGTCCCAATTAATCCTGCCTGTTCCCCCTTTTCCCTGCCCACTCCTGCTCCCATGCAGTGCCATGCACAAACCCAGCCTCCTCTCACTGCACCAGGCAGGTTCCTTCTCTGATCTGCAGGTCCTCTTCAATAATCTCTGTTTAGCTTAGGAGGACAGGGATGGAAGTAAAACAGACACAAAATACAGCAGAACACAGTAAAAAGGATTTCCTTATCTCCAGCAAAGAACTCAAATTACTCATGGGAGCTGTAAGGAAGGTAGCATCCAATCACAGGTCGAAGCATAACTAAACAGATCCAGAGGCACTGGGAAGCTTAACTGCACAAATACAGGTCAGATATAAAAGAAATTACCATGGACCTGCTTGTTTAAATTTAGCAAAGCTATATGCAACTGGAAACTGATTTCTATGTGAAGTGAAAGGCAATTATAACAATAACCCACCTACAATGTGTTGCTGCCCATTTTCTGCTGCATTTATCAGAAGGGCAACCTGCTTTTGACTAAATAATCAAAAGACCACTTTCAATGAGTTAAAGCAGTCTCTTCCCCTCTGGATTTGAAAAAAAACCACATTTTAAATCAGACTTTCAGCAGTACCTCTGTTTCTTTTATCTTAAAAACTGAGGTAATTCTGGCAGTTCTACCTTGCATTTTGTACAAAAGGAATATTTCAAAGACTACTTCAGCCTCACTGCACTCTGCACATCAGCAGTCTCAAATGCTTCCTGCTTCAAGTCCTCTCCAGCCCATGGTCAGCTCCAGTATCATATTGACTTAGATATGGACAAGGATGTCACCCAGCCATTCTAAATGTGGAGCCAAAAATTACTGTCCTGGATACTGGAAACAAACACTCCAGACACTTGAAACTGGAATTTGGTTTTCATAGGAAACCCCCAAATCCACTCTTCAGAGATTTGCATCCTGGCATATCCCTGCTGGTGCTTGTTTCCCCTACATCACTGCTCCAGGATGTGTTCAGCTGATCATTATCCAGCTCATCTGTTATCCAAAGGATGTGCAGCTGCTTATGTGTGATATCAGTTTGGGTTTCTAATGTGCATTTATGTCCTCCAGTATCTTCAATATCTTGAGAGCAAGGAGATATTGTGTGAAGGAGAGCAAGCTTCTCTGGGCAGTTGCAATTCCAGGAGTCTAAAACAGGTCTAAGGGCAGGGGTATAGAAAGACAGTTCAAAGAATGGACAATAAAAATGTGCAGCAAGAAGTGAAAAGAGATCTCCAGCTCTCAATAGTTTTCTTCAGTAACTAGAAATGGGGATTTTAGATTTTAAAAAATCTTTGATAAGGGGATGCCTTTTTGCCTTCATGTGTCTGGGGAAAGGGGCTTCTAGCACAGCATGGCCATCATCAGTGATTGCAGATCCTCAGCATCTCCACTGCATAAATCCATCAAAACAGACTCTGTGTCAGTGGCACACACATATGAAAGCAGGATTTTTCAACACTGGAAGGATATACACGTGCAGTCCCAAATTATTTCAACATTTAGGAGTCATCCAAATTCCAGTTTTGAGTCATTAACTTCTGTCCACACTGAAGCTGCACTGTCGAAAAATACGTGCTCTTAACAAACCCAGGGGACTTCAGTGATTATTCCCTTTTGGAAGCAATCACAACCTTTTCCTTCCTCCTAGATGAGGATCTGCCAGTGAAGTAAATAAAGTTATTTGCAGTTGACCTAGCAGGTCTTGGCAACTCACACAGAAACACTGGCTTGTCTGGTAACAACATTCTTCACTTTAAATGGTTCTGTGTTCCTCAACTAGAGGAACAACTAGAGAGAGAATTCACTTTACTGTTGCATTCAAGTCTTTTACCTTATTTTATAAAAATATATTCATTCCCTCCCCTTCTCTTTCTTCCTTCAATGTTAGTGGTGGAGCCAGTAAATGCTCTCATTTATATGCTGGCAGCAAACATTACAGGTCCCTTCTTAGCTTCCATGTGATTTAATACACTAATTCCTAGATGGTGTCAAAGAAAGGCAGAAATCCCAAATCAGGGAAGCCATGGGATAACATGTGTCCTGCTGGGCCTGACTTGTGCCTTGGCAGGAGAGCCATGAGCATTAATCATGCTGTCCCTTGCCCAGTGTGAGCAGCACCACGCTGCCAGCTCTGTACACCCAGGCATTTCTCTCATCACTGACCTGCCATTCCACTTGGATTTTACCTTCTAGTGAGACAGGTAAATAATGTGAATGTATTTTTACAATATTTCCATGCTAAGGTCAAAATTGGCCTTTACAACTGACTCAGCCACATTTTCTTTTTTACTCCTTTCCTGGCAAACAAATTCTCTGCTGTTTGAAGTTTTAGCTCATGCTTTCTTTTCTTGACATGAGAATCCTTCCGATTATAACCAAGCAACTGAGGCATGTAATGCTGGCAGCACTCAGGTGGACCACAGTAAAGCTTCTCTTTGGAGGAAAATTTTTGTTATTGCTGTTCTAATCCAGCCTAAGAACACACCTAACATTCAGCCTCCTCTTCTGCTAGCTGTGGTGCACTCAAGTTAAAACACCAAATATCTGCTATTTTGCTGCAGCCTCCTCCTCCAAACTAAGTTTGTGAAGAGACTCAGTCATCAAATGTAACTTTGAAGTCTCACCTGATGCCACACATTCAATTATGTGTTCTGCAAAGCACTGATGGAGATGTCATATCATATATTCAGCTACTGAACCCAACTGCTTTTCCAGCATATTTAAATGAAAGTACAAGTGAAAGCTGGTGATGAGGACGACAGAAATCTGTTTGATCTCCTAATAAGATAATAGCTAAACAGCTTCTGAGCCAACAGGTACCACACATCCTGGCATAAAGGAACAGAGTTAACCTAGTTTGGTTTCAGAAAATTCTGATGCTCTTCAAAAGCAGAGTGATTAATTGGAGGTCAAAATGTCTTGTTTTGTTTTGGTTTGACTCAAAACATTTGGATTTGACTGTTTTGTGCACCTGGAAACAGGAAGCAGGATGGTTGTTCAGGTAAGAGAATAATTGAAGAATAAGGAAATTTTTTTTTCTCTGAAAGGGCAAACAACTGACAGCAGTTCACTTATATCTGTAAAATATACACTGATCAATGTGCAAATTATTGAACTGAGATAAGAAATTTCTGGTTTTCAACAGAAAGTAGTAAAGAAGTGACTGAACTCTAATTTGGTCTCAATGATTACTTTTACAAGTCAGCTGTGTAGAAATTAGATACATATTTTATCTACCTTTCACACTGAGATGGGGAAAAAAGAAATAAAGATTGTCAGAAGTTTAAATTGACTTTATTAATCTTCCATCACACTCCATGTTCTAGTTGCAATCACAGGTAGCAATTCAGGCTCCTCATTTAACATGAAACCTTAAGCAACCAATGGACTCACCTTCTGCTGACAGCCCCTGGATGTTAATCCCCTTAGCAGCCAAGAAACTCAGGCATGCATCTATGTTTTCAATCTGTTCAAGAACAAACAAAACAAAGAGAAAAAAAGGAGACACAAAAAGAAGATACATTGTAAGAATTATTTACTTCCATCTACCACCACCCTTGAGTGCGCTCAGTCTTTGCATCCCATAAAAAAGTCCCTTTGCTCGTGATGTGGAAACCATAGCATGAAACCCTCTCAGTTACTGAGGTCCTAAATGGATTATTGCATTGATTATAAACTGACTGTTCCACGGGTCAGGGCTTTCTGTTCTTTGCATCTGCATGAAGCAGGTTAGCTCCAGCCCCAGTTTCTTACTAGAGGGTCAAGGATGTTCCGCGCCAGGATTCGTAACCGACAACAAGTGCGAGAAAACATGAAACCGAAAATAAACATGGAGGCCATTTGTTTGAGAAGGCAGATTGCCACTTGCTCTGAGGCTGACAGCTGGCAGAAGTTTCCAGCCACAGCAGGAGCTGAACACAAGAGCTGTAAGTGGAAACCCCGGCCGGAATGCAGGGGAGCGCGTTCCCCGCGGCATTCCCCGCGAGGCAGGAACGCCAGGCCGCGCTGGGCACTCGCTGAGGGGCACCTCACAGGTGGGACAATGGGAACAGCCCTCATGGCATCAAATCAGCTTTCACCAGCAAGGGACTTGTGCACAACAGGTCTGCCTGAAAGGTGCTCTACACAACCCTGTTGCTATACACAGACTGGACTCAAACCTACCTAAGAAAGTGAACTCCAGAGGGGCTGAACGAGTCCGGAATGTTTTCCACTCTATCTCAACATTACAGTAAGAATCTTGGAGTAGCCTCACACCTGATTTCCCACCAAGCTCCCACTGAAGCTCTGCTGTCATAACCAGAAGATGCAGGGAGATGCCAGCCCCCACCCCAGCCCAAAGAATTTCCATGCAAAAGCCTGAGCTTGGACACCTCGAGGGGCTGCAAGGAACATTTGAGGAAATACCATGTTTTGTGTGTGGTTACACAAAAAACTCTTGGATGATACTGTTGAGCAACTCTTTTATTTAACCATGGTAATCAGCAAGTGATAAAATAAAGTCTTTGTGTTTGAACATCTCTCAAACATTAATTTATTAATTCCTGAAACATTGCAACCAAACACTGCGTCCACCATACGGATAAGGAAGGAGACAGACACCAAGCCCCACACTTGGTCTCACATAAGTACCTTTATTCTGTGAAGCGTGGAGACATCAAAAGGAAACATGAAAAATCCAGCTGCCCTGGCAGCCCCTGCCTGCCCTCCAAAAAAATACACAACTGAGGGCTAAGGCAGCAGTTTAGATCTTGAGCTCCCAGCACCTGACCTGAGCTCCCTGTCCTTCCCAAAGTAATAAAAAAAGTACCAGGGAAGCTGCCAGGAAACCTCCCACATGGACTTCTCTCAGGGCATATTAATTTATTGTCTATAACTATAACAATAAAAACATTTTCTTCTATCAGGGGTGGAGGTTAAGTTATTGGCATTGCTGAACTGTGATTTCAACAATTAGAAACACTTTTATCAACCTCATTATACTTTGAGATATAATATAAAGTACACAAAGTATATAGTATACTTTGAGTAAATGATATACTCCAAAACCCAGAGAGGGACCAAAGAATACATTTCCTGTACTGCTCAGACCTTAAGGCTTGGAGCAGGGTGCAGTTCAAAGGTTCATTTATCCACAGTTCAACATGATCCAACAGTCAATTGACACATTTCATTCTTCAGTACTCAACAAGCCTTTCAAGTTTCCAACACAGCTCTTTTATTGAGGTGACTGGGGATTTGGCTGGAAAACCAAAGATCACCTTTTCAAGAATAAACACCACATAAAAGGATCAATCCATTCCTACTACCTGCACTTAACAAGCTGCATCATTCCAAGAACATTTCCAGACTTCCACAGCTGTGGGTAGATGCCTCCTCTCCAAATAAGCAGGTTAGTGACTAAAGACAAGCAATATCTCACCCTCACTCCAGAGCTGCAGTAGCTCTCTCAGTCCTACTCTGCTTGCTTCTCTTCCCATGCTCCTCACCTTTGCATAAACTCTCTTTTAGGACAGAGTGAGCACAAGATTAAGATTTACATCTGGCTAGTGAGTTCCTCATCCATATCCTCATTCTTGGTGCTATATAACAATCTTTGGTGAGGTCCTAATCTCATCCTCTTCAGATTCAGGGAGTCCCTTTAAAATAATTCCATTTCTCCTGTGGCAAAACCCCCCAGTTTTTCTGAGCATTGTAGCCACTGAATTAAGGTAAATCACTCCCATCCTCAGACTGATGGATGGCTCTCCATCACAGGTCTGTATCTGAACCATAGGTCGAGCAACCTGGAACCTCACTGCCACACAAAAGGTCAGATGGACTGCCTTGCCACACCAGTGGTAATTCCTGGCTAAAAACTGGGACAAACAAGGGCTCTTGGTGCTCTACTGGTATGGAAAACACCCTAATTTCATCAGGCATGACAAAACAAAGTGGGAGTAACAGGGATGTGCAAAGGTACACGCTTTACATTCAGAAAATAAAGAACTAGGATAAGACCCTGTGGGGATGTACAGCACTGCACATGTGAGAAATTCACTAAAAGAATAAAACCAAAAGATATAAATAAAAATATATAAAAAACTGAAATATTTAATGACTGTCTAAGATTTACGCAGTGGTATTAACAACATTACATGGCAGCATGGCAGGAATGAGAGGAATTGATTGATTTTGAAGGAAAAATAGAGGATGAAAAGGAAAACAGAAGGAAATTAGAGAAAATCCAAGAAGTAAGTAGAACACTGAATGCAAAACTGTAGCTGAAATTATTACATTTACTGCTGGTAAGAATTCAAGGTCCTTCCCACACAACAATGGCTGAGTCAAGAACCCTGACTTGGCTGAATCAGTCTCCTGCATTAGAATTCATGTTGCTGTTTGAAGAGATGACTTCCCAGCAATGCAACATGTCATGAATTTCACTCATAAAAACTCCACGGAAGAATTCCTGCCCTGGTCCCTGCTGTTTTAACTACTAATAATACAAAAATATTATTTTATGGACAAATACGACCCCAGTGCAGACAGGGCTGGAGACAAACGAGCAATGATAATTAGACCATTTAGATGGAGAGAAGTGAAGTTTCTGGATAGATCTCAGCTAGATGGTAGGAAAAAATTCTTCCCTGTGAGGGTGGTGAGGCCCTGGCACAGAACTGTGGCTGCTCCATCCCTGGAATTGTTCAAGGCCAGATTGGACAGGGCTTGGAGCAACCTGGGACAGTGAAAGGTGTCCCTGCCCATGACAGGGAATTGGAACAAGATGGTCTTTAAAGTCCCTTCCAACCCAAACCATTCTATGATTCTAAGCAAAACCCCAATGACTCTGCATCCTGGTGACTTCCAACACAAAGTACATTGCCTCCTTGTAATTACAGCATGCAGCAGCAAATCATCACCCAGACTCTATAGGCCCCTTTTCTGCCAAGTCCACATATTGCTTAAACCCTTTAGGCAGATGTGAAAGGACCAGATTTGCCAAAGGGGAGTGGATATTTTCTGTTACACTGTGAGCTACAATTGTTTTTTTGGCTGAGAATTCTGATTTCTCATTCGCTTGGTCAGCAACATTTAACACAGCAGAAGCAAAGCAGGAAAGATGGCAGCTGGATGCTCTCAATCCCTGCCTACCCACAACAGGGGAAAGCTGTGCAAAAGAAGGAAAACCAAGCACAGCCACCCACAGTGATTATCTCACTCAGAAACATTACTGGGGTATCCAAAACTAAACCACCCAGACCAAATATTCAAATGAATTTGCAATTTTAGATCATCACATTTAAACTATTTCAGGTGTAATCTACTATCAACATATGCTATCAGTCCCACATCCTTTTATGATGGGTATTTATTCTGAAATGTTCCTAAATGCCAACCAAGGACAGCTGAGCCCACACCAGAGGGGCTGGCAGCCTCTGGGGTTCCTCCTCCTGCTTTCTTTTAATTAGGAGATTATAAGAAAACAACTCCAACAACACTGTGAAATTCAATTTCTGCTCAGACATAACGTATCAAGTGTCATCATTCTCATATTCAGAGAAGGAAAAGCTACCTGAAAACTTCCTCTTAACATGAATAACCTGACAAGGTGGGAAGAGAAGGCATCATGGCCAAGTGCTGCACATGCAGAACTGCCCAGGACCAGATAATCACACAAGACTTTGCGCTTGTCATACAGCAGCAATTTCAATTTCTATTCTTGCCAGTGCTAGAGAGAAAACATGCCCTGGCCTGTATGAGCAGAACAGGATATGCCTGAACCAAATTAAAAAAAACAAACCCAAGCCAAAATATCCCCATCCTGCAGCCTATAAATGGAGCCCCACAGGTGGGCACTGATGTGTTGAACGCTGAATATCTCAGACAAAAAGCTGAGTATGGACACAGCCCCCAGGCAAAGCTGTCTGTCCAACTCTGCCAAGTCAAATACACAAGGTGAAGGATAACTAGTGCTGTCCCTGGCACAGACACAGATGTTTTTCTAAACAAAAAACAGAATTGAACTTGTTGTAGGCTCCTTCGCTTACAAACCAGGGGAGGTTTCTCATATTGTGATGCAAGACCTCTGCTCCCAACTTTTACAGTGATAAATGGGGAGTTTTGATGAGCTTATCCAGAAAACCCACTTCTTATACTGAAACCAGTGCTTATGTAGCCTGTGGCTCAATTTTATGTGTAGTATATTAATTTTCAAAGAAAAAAGAATGAATGCCCATGGAAGTTTTTATGGCCTCACAAACCTCTATGCAATATTCCAGCTGACTTCACATACAGTGCAGAAACAAGGAAATAGCCTAAGAAACACAAGCTGTTCCTTAGGACAAAATTTATTCCTTGTCTGTATTTTTGAATAAGGAGTTTACCCTCATATTTTATATCCAAAAGTTTGGAAAGAGCCTTAAAATCTTAAGTCATTACACTGACAATCCTTAGAATCCTGGAATTTTGGGGGAGGAAGGGCTCTCCATTCCAATAATATCTCATTTCCTCTATTTCCTAAACATAATTATATATAAAAAATACCAAAGCAGAACTGCAAATTCCATTTGTCCCAGAAGGATAGAAATACTAACTCTTATTGCTCTGTTTAAAATAAATCTCCATTAGCAGTTATCCCATTCAAAATGTATCTTTTTAAAAAGAAAATAATACATTGCTCCCAGTGTTCATCTGCTGCTCCTGACTACTTGGATAAAACTATCTCCCAAAATTAAGTTTAAGGATTTTGACAGAACTTGGTGGGCACCTTAGAAATTAAATTAAAATAAAATAAAATAAAATAAAAATTAAATGAAAGACATAATGGAAGGGTAAATGAAGCTAATCTGTATTCTGAAGCCAGGCTGTGGCAGATATACCCACAGAAACCAAAATCTGCTCAAATATACATGAAGAGTTGAGTCTTCCCTTAAAATTGCCTTGCTTTGGGGTTTTAAAGACAAGGAGAGTTTGGGCATTTGTCTAAGGCTGGAGTACCAGCTTAAGCCTCATCTCATGCATCCTCTTCTCTTTGACCCTGGTAAGCCTGTGCTGTCCTGTGTTTGCAGTTCTTTCTGCAGAAATAATGGGATAAATATTCAACATTCACTCCCAACGTGCCCAGTGTGAATGGAAATGAGGGCAGTAAACCCCACAGAGAAAACTGTGCTTCACACTGGCCAAAATTCCTAAGGACAGCAAAGAGCATCCAAGGGGCACATTGTGTTGTGGATGGATTCAGGCCATCCAGGGCAACTCCCAAGGTTTGCCAAAGCTGATCTGCTCAGGGACAGACACATGGAGGGTTGTAGAAATGCTCCTGCTTTATTCAGCTTTCTTTCAGATTTGTTTTTTCAGGTTTATTTATTTAAAACTGAACTTTTCCCATGGGGAAAAACAAAAGTAAAGAGCATTTTCTTTGAAAAATATTAATGGAAATATTATTTTTTGATTAGCTCTTCAGAATCAGACCTTTGAAAAGTTGAAGTGGGTAATTTGTGAATTTGGGTTTGTGAGACGGTCTAAATTATGATTAAGCAACAACTTTGCAAAACAAGTATCAACAAAGAGTCCTGCCTCTGGAGAATCATCAATTTAGGATATAGATGAAACTCTCTTGACAATACTTTAGCACATACCACAATAACTGTATTTCTTGGCACTGAATCTCTGTCCCTGTGTAACTGAAAAGAGGAAAAAAGAGGAAAAGCTGGGGAGAAGCCATGACTGTGCTCAATAAACCCATAATTAGGACAGCAGTGACTCTCATGGATGCAATATTTCCACCTTCCCTGGCTGCCCATGAAAGACCCTTTTCCATCTGGGGCTCCCAGGCTACAAGTTATGTTCTGTGCAACTGGGAAAAGGGGGAATGGCTTTAAACCGGGAGAGAGCAGCTTTAGATCAGACATCAGGAAGAAATCCTTCCCTGTGAGGGTGGTGAGGCCCTGGCACAGGGTGCCCAGAGAAGCTGAGGCTGCTCCATCCGTATGAGTGTCCAAGGCCAGGCTGGACAGGGCTTGGAGCCACCTGGGATAGAGGAAAGTGTCCCTGTCCATGGCAGGGGGGTTGGAACCATGTGGTCTTCACAATCCCTTCCAACCCAAATAATTTCATCATTCCATGATTCAATCTAAAATGACACCAATATCTAGCAAAGGTGGATTGCTAGATTGGTGGATTGCTTCCTAAAACATCCTTGAACTTTACATAAACCAATATTTTTCAGAGTGCACAAATGCTCAAAAGGAAGGACTGACACCAACACCACCCAGTGCACCAAGGGCAGGCTGCTCTGTCCCCAAACACCAGCTCAGATGCTGAAGGCTCTGTGTATCAGTAACCTGAACTTGCAGCAGGAATCCAGAATTTAATGAAACTTGTTCAGAAAGAAGCTCCTGCAATGCAGTCACTGGCAGTTGTTCATTTCTAAAAAAGGTCCCTGGGCAGGGAGCAGTGGCCAGAGCCCGTTCCCAGGCACTGAGCTCCCTCCCCACTGGCATTCCTGTGTCTGCAGGCCTGGGGCTCCCAGCCTCACCTGTTCCCAAGGGATTTGTTCCAGTGCCACCAACACATATGTGCCCCCTCCTTCCTTGCACCTGGGTAACGTCTCCTACTGAAATTCCCCTGCATAGCTGCTCAGAACAAGTGCAATAATACCACTTGTGTATGTAAAAATAGCTCTGCACAAAAACCAGAAGAATAGAATGCTCTGGATATGCACTACCATCAAGAAATAGCTAATTAAAACAACCATTATCACTCACTGTATAAGCAATGACTACAAATGAAAGATCTGTGACAGGACACAGAGACAAAAAGTTGATTTCTCTGGACTGTTTAATTCTTTGTGACAGCTGTGATCTGTTTACACAGATATTCCACAGTGAAGAGCTTATCACTGCATCTCCCATAGAAGAAACACCCAGGCAATCTTAATCCTTCAGCACCAAGCTGAAGGAGAATAATAAATTAATTTTTACTTCTACTTTACTTCTGTCCTCAAGTCAACCAAACTTCTTCTTCTTAGTTAGAAAAGGTTCTCATCCACGATTTCACACTCTTCCCCATTTATGCCAAGCACAATAAGAAGCTGTGTGTTTGCAAAGTATTGCATAAAAGGTACATTAATGTAATAATTTTATATCAGCAATGGTCATGGCAGAAAATTATGTTAATGGTGCTTCTAGACTTTGGTGTAGGTGTAAATATATAAGTGGAAGTTACAGATACCCCCACATACACATGTGGAATGACCCTGGCCCCTCAATCCATTTGCTCTTTCATGAATACAGGGTGGGCAGAACCATAGGTATTCAAAATGCAGTAATTCCATTTAACTGTGACGTAAATGATCAAACAGAATCTAATTCTGTCTTTATACTGAAGCTTGTACATTGCATTTTTTCAATAAAAATTACTTTGTTGCTCTTTATTGAACCTCATCCTGTTTCAGAGACAGATGATGCACAAATTCTTGCATCACTGTAAAGGGTGAAGAATTGAGAGCAGCCCACTGGGGACCACAAAGGAGATCCTTCATGGGACTGAAATGAGAGTGTCAGCAGCAATGTCCCCAAAGGCACCCTACACACCCATCCAGTGCAGGAGGCCTTATCACACTGCCTTATCATCCATCCCCACAAGCAGAAAGAGCTCTGGAAGCCATCCCTGCCAGAAATGAAACAAATCTCTGCTTGGTGACACTGCCATGCCTCGTGGCAGGGAGATGTACATATTGGTCTTTCCTGATCTGGTCCAGCTCCATTTATCCTGCTATTTTCTAGGTAGGATGATGGGGGGGCCCAGTGGGGGGCTTGTGGTTTATTTGGACTGCAAGCTCTGCAGCACAGAAATCTCTGATCCAACCACACCTGTCTCACTGATTACCATGCACAAATGGGCAGCATGGCAGCATAACAACAGCCTGGGTATCTGGGAAATACCAGAGTCAGTAAAATCAATCTTTATTGGAGAAAGAGTCATATAAACTGAGGCTGAAGGACAGCTAAGTACAAGCAACCTGGCAGATCTCCTCTGTAGTACATCATTCTCGTCTACATCACAACGTGGGCTCACACATGACCAACAGAAACCCTGAGAGCCTAAGGAAAATTCTTTAAACACTCTGGAACTTGCTGTTTGGCCATGTCCCTGCATGGGCTGGTGTCTGTCACTGGCCAGGCTGGCACAGCACTGGGGGATGTCCCCCCCTCAGATGACCTTCAGCTGTGTGGAACTGCACCACAGGTTAGGGCCAGGAGACACCCATCTGTTACCATGGCAGCATCAAACCAAATTAAATTTCCAAACATGTGCTCCTGGTGAGTTACAAGCTCCCCAGGCAAAGTGGGGGAAGGCTCAGATGATGGGAAAGTTCCCTTTAACTACATTTGCTCAGCCTTGGAGTTGGATTACTTGAAAATACACAGCTATATTTAACCCCTGGCATACATTTCCAAAAATCCTACGCTAGGAATTCACAGAGAAAAAACACGCTTGTGATGCTTTTGATCTTCCAGCAGGGCTGCTCCCCTGAATTAGCAGCACATGCCCTGGCAGCAGAGCCCTCCTTGGCTTTGGGACTCAAGGGGGCTGGAGCAACAGCCTGGCAGATTTATTCCCCCTTCCTATGGCAATGTTTGGACAGCACTGGCTGTGTAAAACTGCCCCAAACTTTCAGAGGAGCAGATTAAAGTTCTGTCTTTGCTCTCAAAGAGCAGAGACAGAATTATTTTCCATGAGAAAACAAGCAACAAAAATTTATTTTTTTTTAAATACAGAAGCTATTTTTAGTTATTTGTACATAACACAGCAGCTCCCTCCCTTAGTGGATATTACACACACACACAGAGCTGCTCAGGTCATGCAGATGGTTTCAGCTCATATTATTCCTCCCAGCCATGAATGTGTGAGCCCAGCTATCTCCTGTAAGTATGAGCCACACCATGGCAGCACTCACACCCATTACATCAATTCCTTAAACTGCTCTGGAGAAAAAGAACACAGAAATATGGATGACACATGCCATACAAACCAATTAGTAATGGAGATTTCAACACCTATGCTCTTTTGACAATAAAAGGATAATTAATGTATGGAGCTGGCAAGGATCACACTGAGGAGGGGAGTGGATACCCTTCTCCAGCAGTAGTGTTCAAGTCAAAACCAAGGTCCCCACCATGCTGGAAAATTTCCATACAAACTGTTCCTTAGGTGTCACACACATTACAAAACAGCTCATTATCAGAGCACAAGAAATCAGTCAAATATTAAAATAATAGTCAAATTCCCATCACTGGAAGTAAGGTTTCCTTGAAAACGAAGTTATTGTACTGAAAACACGACCTTCATCCCAACTTCCATACAGTTCTTGGGAAGAAGTGCTGGCTCTGATCCACACTGCAGTCAGTACAAGACCCTTTGTTTGCAAGACAAACAGCAGGAGGAAGGCTGAGTGATATCAGTTTACCACTACAGCTTGGTATCTGCACCAGAAAGAGATGACTCCTAAACACTTCCTGTCAGCACATTAAAAAAATAAACACCTCCTTTTGCTGTTTGAGAACAACTACTTACAGACACAAAGTGATCCTGAAAAATATTAAAGGCCAAGCACCAGCCCACAGCGAACCACAGTAATTTGCTGCCCTATTTATAGGAGGTGCTGTGGTGTTTGTTAAGCCTTTCTGCTGCTCCAAATTCTTGTCCTGGGTGTCCCACAACTTCCCCAGACAGGGGGAGATGAAAGTCTGGTGTATCCACCCACAGGTTCTCCAACTCTCTTCCTTTCAGCACGTTTCAGCTTGGCTATATTCATCCATGTATAATGTAGCATAGAGAGCTCATACACTTTGGGTTTTGCTCATCATTTTACAAATCTAAGTGGGATGAACCCTTTTACAAGAGGTAACATTCAGCACTTCCAAAGGCACCCACATGAATAAGAATAATCTGCAATACCCAGGAGGGCAGGTACAAACCTCCCATAATCTGCAAGATGCCACACATTAAACTCTAAAATCATGCCCTAAACAAGAAGCAAATAAGAAAAAAAGAAGGAAAAATATCTCTGTTTTTCTATAAACAAACCATATTAGCAGAGATAGCCCTACTCAGGTTTATTCACCCAAGTCTTCTTTTCAGAAGTGTGCAGGAGAGAAAACTGGCCTTGATTTATTGACCTTCAGCTAGTTATCAAGGACTATGCCAACATTTTCTGGGGTTTTTATTAAAAACCCAAATGCTGCAATGTTCTCCAAATGTTCTTGGTCCCAGAGCCTGTGCTCCATACAAGCACATCCTCTCTTACCCACAGTATTTTCTGCATGCAGCTGAAACTAATCACCAGAATTGCAGGCTTTTGTTTAGACAAATATCTACAGCATGAAAATATAGAGGTTGGGGGGAAAAAAAGCCCTGAAACAGATTTTATGCAGAGGACGAGCTATAGAATAGTGTATAATAGATTATAGAAAAACCAGCCAACTCTTATCTGGAGCAAAGGAAGACAGGGATACTCCCCTCAGCAGAACAACCCAGACAGGATGATGATGGGAGGACAGGTTCTCACCTAAGTAATTTTTCATGGAGCCAGTGGGGTCCTTGTCATGTCATTTTTGGCACTGGGACAAGGCTGATAAGCACTGATGGTCCCACATGGTTCTGCAGTACTAAACTTCACTTGACAAGGCTTATTAGCACTGGCTTGGAGCCTGACAGACCCAAGCTGTCTCTAATGCTCAGTTTGGGCCAATTTGCCTGATGCTCTCCAACACAGGGAACGAGGCAGAGAGGCCAGGTCTGGCTCTGCAGAGAGCTCCCTCAGGTTTGGCACCACCAGCTTGGGACTGTGCCACATGGAAGTGAAGACACTTCTTGATGGATTTGGGAAGGCACAGGTTTGGTCCAGCTTTCTAAGCTGACACACCTGGCAGGGAGTGAGCTGATTCTTCACAGCTCGGCTCACATGTGTCTGCTCACGGCACTGGGACTCTGTAAAGGGAAAAGGAGATGGCAGGAGGCTTCCTTCCCTCTGAGATCTGCTGGATTTCTATACAATGAGCAAAGGTAAATCTCCATTTCTTGGTGCTATTCTTTTTTTTTTTTTACATCCCCCCAAATCTCCTCATCTGTGCTGCTCACCTTTCCAGCACTCTAATATGGATATGGACACTTTGAACCAAAAGATGCATTTGAAAAAAGAGTGGATATTACCCAAGTGTCTGGATGGCCTTGCCTCTGCCACCTCTCTGAGCCAGAGTTACCAGACACAAACACCAGCTTCCACATGCTGCAGGACCCTATAAGCTGTATTAATAGAGAGCACTGAAATGCAAAGGCTGAAGACTGCTGTACCTAAAACAAGCACTGCAACGTGTCTGTCCTATCTCCCTAAACACTGCAAGTAACTACTGCACCAACACCACCCCTACGAGGACTCCTGTGTTCTGCCTTAGAAGAATCATGGAATGATTTGGGTTGGAAGCATCCTCAAAGATCTTCTGGTTACATCTTTCACCACCGCACGTTTCTCCAAGCCGGCCTTGAACACTTCCAGGGATGGGGCAGCCACAGCTTCTCTGGGAAACAACACTCTTTTTTACAGTCAGACAACAAAGAGCTCTGTAACCATGTGCACCTGATAAAAGCAAGCCATAAGCATAATTCTCATTTTTCTCACATGAGGAAAACTGCAGGTCTGATGAGTGGGGGGGTCAGTCCCACCCACTGCAGCCTCCTGAATGAGCAAGTGGAGTAACATCAGAGGAGGCAGCACAGACCAAATGTGTCCTTCCAGCCCTGTCCAGCATTCCTGACCCAGCACGTGCCCCCTGCATGCCTCTGGTTATAACTTGATCCAGCTTTCAAAAGCAACATGCATCCCACTATCCAACAGAGCAGCACTTTCTCTCCATTGAGAATAATGACTTGAAGTGACTTTTTTAGCTGCAACGTCCTGGAACTGGTTACAGACTCTGGTCCTGAATGAAATTCAGTTCTTAAGACACACTTGTGGAACATTAAATTATAGTAATTGTCAAAATTTCCTCATTATTTATACTCCAGACAGCTGCTGTGGCTACAGTGAGAACAGCAACCACCCTCTTCAAAGCAGCAAAAAGGAGCACTGATAAATCTTCCTGATGGCTTGCTTTCTACAGAGTGCTTGCTCCATGCTTTCAACAAGATTGATAACTTCCAAGATCCAGCAAAAAGCCAAGAGAGAAGAGCAGAACAGAGTGTGAGTTTTGACTTAGGGCGTCAAGCTCTCCTTAAATCTTCATTTCATTTTACTACATGAGTGGCTGTGCTCATGCTGAAGTCATGAAGGTAGGGGCAGACAGGAACACTCATAAAAATAAAAAAAACATTAAAAAAGCTTCCCACAGAAAACAGATATCCAAGTGTCCCAAAGCAAGCATTTGCAATGCCAAAGGAAGACAATAGAATTTATGTTGCAAAATGACTTTTTCTCAAGATACTTCAAACAAGGTTACTTCTTTCTGTATCATAAATTTTAAAAACTCTTCATTTAAATGCATTTTAAAAACAAGTTTTTTATTATTTGTGTTCTTCATAAAATTCTGCTATACCTTTAGCTTCAGCAATACTCACAGCAAATATACTCCTGAGGTATTATTATACTTTTAATTTTCCTGGACTGATTTCTGGTTCTTCAGGTTTGAATACTAAATACAAGCAAGATACAAACCAAGTTCTTATCTGTCAACAAATTGCACCTTGAATTTTATGAATTTTTTTCATTTCATTCATACTGCTCATTTACTTAGTTTCATTTCAAAAGATATAGAAACTCTTAATCATACTTTCAAGTATCTAATTCTTTTTTCTATATATTTCTGTTTAATTATGTGATATTTCAGAAATATAAAGTAGCAATATAAAAATAATCTCAGTTGTAAATATGTGATAGATTATAAGGCCTGATCCAACTACTGTGGAGTACAACAGGGCAAGAACTGTAATATTAATGTTCTGAAGGTTATACTTTTAGTCCACTACTGTGAAAAATTAATTAAAAATTGTTACTAAAAGTCTCAGACATTGAAGTCAGACTGTCACTCAGCCACTCACACACAAACAACAGACCACTTTACTACTTACCATTTGAGACCTATTTTTTGGGCAGCCATTGATGTCTTCAATCTTTTCATTTGCTGTAAGGCAAAAAAAAAAAAGAGGCAATAAAGCAAAAAACCTAAACCAAGGGCATTTATTCCAATGATTTCTTGAGCACCTGCTGCCAGCTCAGTGAAGGGGTTTGGGATTGTGGCCGTCCCGTCCAAGTGAACGTGTGAAACACTGAGAGCCACAAAAAGGAAAAAAGCAGCTGGAGATCTCCACTGGGTTGTGCCTCCAGAGACAGCTGGGGCAGAAGGCAACTGCTCTGACAACCTCTTGTACAGTGACAGGGAATTGTCTGGAAGCTGAATCACTGCTGGGTGGAAAAGTGAGCACTGTACATACAGAGATGTTAGCATGGCAGAAGGTTTGCTTGCAGAGGGAATACAGGTTTTAAATCCAAATGGTAAATTTATGATCAATACTAATAATTTTTTTCTTTCTTTCTTTTTTAAAGCACAAATCATGAAGCAACTTTCAAGATTCTCGACCATGGCTCACATGCTACCCCAACCTGCAGAAGAGCAGAGTTTGCATCTTTAGAGCAGCACAGTTTCCATCTTTAAGGTCAGAGGTAAAACAATGAAATCCCTGAGGTGGACAATGTTTGCCTTAGAGTCTAAGTTTGCTCTGTTTCACCTTTCAGCCTTGGATGCTGAAATGACTTTATGTTTGAGTCTGAAGAACCAGTTACAACCAAAGTTCAGTTTCCCATAGCTATTTTACTGTAATAAAGGCAGGCACTCACATCCCATTTGATTCATGCATTAAAAGCTGTAATTTGTTCATGTGTTCTCAGGACACCAGTCAGGACTCCATCCACTTCACGGATCCCCTCTGTCAGGAGGATCACATTTGGCACAATATTCCAGTAGCAGTCATAGCCATGAGAAACAAACCAGTAACAGAGCTTCACTCTTGCCTGCTAGCTCCCATTTTACACACCCATGACACAATGCAATGAGAAATTGATGCTGATCTGAGAGAGACTGCAGCTGAATTCACAGTGTGCTCCCCATCAGCCTCTACACATGAAAAGCACACGCTGCTTCCAGGAATGCCATCTCAGGTTTGGCCATACAGAAACAGAGATTAATTCATTAAACCCCATTTTCCAAGTCCTGTGCACCCATCTCGTAATATTAAATTTATTACACTTTTAAAAGTTGATAACTGTACTGCTATAAATTGGCACCATTCACAGCAGACTGATGAACTTGTGAAGGAGGTGTCTCTTGTTTGGGACACATGGACAGAGATACCTCCAAGGACCCAGGCCATACCCAGTGTGCCTGCATTCATGGATTTAAATACAGCTGCTGTGTTTATATGGCATTACTAAGCATATAGGACTTACATGTTCTTTTACAGGCTCATAAATTTTGAACTGAAATGAACCAGCATGATGTGAATGCATTTTAATTGACTTGGAAATAGCTGCTTTTGCACATAGCACACCATAACATAAAAAAAAAAAAAAAACAAAACCAAACCAACCTCTCCTACACTGCATATCAAAGCTTTCTTACTATGTAGTTAGGAAAAAAGCTTGGATTTTGCAGGCTACAGAAAAAGCTGCTTCTATGTGTGAAAGCCCTCCTCATCTTTGTGACAATGAGATGCAGCTGCCTAAAGCCATACACAGCAGAAACAAATTACTTTTCTGCACTATTAATTTGCTGGATTAAACTCAGAATGTTTAAATATGACCTTTCTTCCACATGAAAAAGGTTCTTCAAAAAAGAAATCCTTCCCCTCATACTTCAACTTTTGAAACCTTGCAGACCTTATCTTAAATATTAGCCAAAAGGCAGCTATAAAAATGACCAAAAAAACAACGTGCAAAGGTGATCAAAGCAATAACTGGTTATGTACTTTAGAAGGAATAATTTGAATTTCATAAGGGTTTTCACGAGTCAATACTCAAAGAGCTACATTTAAATATTTGGTAGAAGGAACCAAGTCCACATTTTGATGGTGGTATTCTTGCACACATGTTCTCATGCAGAAGTTTCCTACAACTGTGTTAAGGCAGGGTAGCCAGACAGGCATGAAAGGAATGAACACCTAACTGCTCCTGGGTTTCCAAAACCCCTTCCTATTAAAGGAAAGGGCTATAGGAAGGAGCATTGTTCAAAGTGAATGCCTGTCAACACACAGCCATCAATTCATTCATGGCCTGTTTTTACACCTCTGTAACTGCACGGGCAGGTCTGCAGTGCTACTGAGATACAGTGCTGCTCTACAGCAGAGAGACAAAATCTTTTTGAACATATCCCAGTACAATCACTGGAAGATGTTTCACAGTGTCACCCCAGAACAGGGCTTGCAGATCCCTACCTCAAACCCAGCAGCAGCTCCCTTACAGCATCTCAAACACACATCATAAATATGCATGCACTGATGTCCTGCTCCTTCAGTGCCTGCTTCTTAATTTGCATCTCAAATCTGTCAGTTTGCTCCTAACAATGGCTGTCCTAATTCCCATTAGCAGCTTTCCCATTCCATCCATCTCCATTGGCCCATGCATGTGTTTTGTGGCATCCCCAGATGGATGAGCCTCTGAAGGAACTAATGAAGGATCCAGGCCCAAGGGAAGAGGGACAATATGCAGCTCCACATGGAGAAAATTGTTCAGAACTTTCATTACCCACGAGCATTAATGCACTAATTTAAGAGAACTAAAGGCTTTGGATAAAATAACTGAGCCTGCACTTGAGATTTGTCCTAATGGTAAGTGATTTTCCTCATCTGAAAACTCGTTATCAAACATTTCTTTTTCTGCCACACAAAAATTACATCCTTTCTCCTTTCCCAGCTGTATATATGGATCTCCCAAATTCAACTGGAGGCAGGAGGTTCAACACAGGAGGCAACATCACTGTGAATTATATTCAGATCAGTACCCAAGAGGTATTAGAAATAGTGAGGGCTAACAGCATCCTAGCAGAAAAAAAATAAAAATCTCATGAGTTGTTTTTTCTAACATTCAGCCATGTGGAGAAATACTGCTGTGTCAGGAGATCTTATCAGCAACATCCAATATTTTCCCACTACAAGACAAGGCTTTTTCAAATTAATTACCAAAGCCTCTGAAGGAAAATGACCTTCATAATTCCATGCAGTTTGATGGATAGCCCCCCATGCACTCTGTGTTAGTGTAGAAGATGAAAACAGGGATTGTCTGACTGAGCTGGTGGATACTTGGCACAAACACAGAAAGTCACTCACCTACAACTTGGATTATTTCAGCTAGCAGGACTCCATCAGTCACATCTTGCTGTAGATCTTTTATCAATCTCTTGTGACCAGATTTTGCCAGATAGTGATTAGCCCAATCCGTATAAATCTGTTAGGAGACAGACAAACAAAACCAAACTGTTACCCAACCTGAAAAATGACAAGTCTTTGTTTCTCCCAGTATCCAAAAGGCTGGTTTCAGACCACTGCCTTTTTCTTTCCCCTCTTCTAAACAAGTCAACAGCATTAAAATTCAAGGCTTTGAAAATGGACTTTTTCATTCAGCAACCTGACATCAAAGCCCAAGGCAGATGACAGCGAGCTCCTGGACATGTTACAGCTTGAATGGACCATCAGGAGGCCAGTGGAATATTCTACAGCAGCAGTGAGTGCGCACAAGAGATTTCAATTTCCACCCAAGATTTTTTTTCTTTTTTGCATTTTCCCTTTGACATTTTTTTTCTTCACAGCTGTTATTGAGACAGTTTTAAAGGTTCTTTTCCCAAAAAAGCTTCTGGTAGATATTAGCCATACAGCAGTTTCATTGTGAGGAAACTCCTTTATTGTATTAGCAAAGAAACCTTTAAAGGTCCTAAACATCCACCAATTTTAATAAATTCCATCTCAGAGGTTAAATAGGCCCATTAAATCACTTTTAATCTATTATTCTATTTAATCTATTATTCACTATTAATTCTATTATTCCAAACTTCCAGCTGTTGGAATTTATTTCAAAATGTATTACCTGAAAACTAAGCAGACCAAGCAGCCAAAATCTCTCTTTAATTTCCATTAAGTACTGGTCATCATATGCCAGCACAACTTATTCAAGATTTCCAGAAAACCTATAAAAACTTTTCATGCTAGGTTATCAAAAAGAAGCTAAATTATTTCATTATGATTTTCTGCCTATGAATTAAATAACACTATTCTTTGCATAGGAAAATATTCTGAATTAAGATTTTGTAAAATTACCTATTATGTTCCCCAAAAATAGGGTAAAAACAATTAAATATCAGGATTTTACCTTTTAAATATATAAATATTAATGTTCATCCCTACTCTGAAGAGTGTCTAGAATATTGGAAACACATTCATCCCAAGCCAGTCTATCAGTAAGCAGATGTAGATTCCATGTGCTTCCAGGGGCACGAGCCATCCCAACCCTCAGAGAGCCTACAAATGCCTCCACACCAGCCTGAGAGTCACTGCCCCAGAGGGAACAACAGTAGTGAGTCCCCAAAAACCCAGGGAAAGCCCTCCCTGTGCACTGCCCAGGAAATGCTGCTTTCCTTCACATCTACTGAGCGATGGGAAGAAGGGAGCGCAAGGAGAGCTGTGGCTCTCCAGGCTGACCAGCTCCAGCTTCAGGAGAGGTGCTGCAGCCCTCTGACCATCTCCATGCACCTCCTCTGCACTCCAGAGCTCCACACCCTCCTCATCCCATGGGCCCAGGGCTGAGCAGTGCACATCCTCTCCCTAACTGACCCACAGCTCCTCACTCCAGAGGCATCCCCAGCCTTGCATTTCTGTCACCGTGATATTGCCTGAAAAATCCCTTCGCCTGCATTCCTTCTCCTGGGAAGCTCCAGCTCCTCCCTGTTTTGCTGCTTTGGAATGTGATTTGGAGAATTGTTTACCCAGCATGTGAATTGTTTTAACTTAATGACCAATCCCATTCCATCTGTGTCGGACTCTGAGTCTCTCACAGGTTTTTATTATCATTCTTGTTTTAGCCTTCTGATGTCCCCTTTCTCTTTCTTTAGTATAGTTTTAGTATATAATTTTCATATAATATAATATATTATAATCTAATCTAATCTAATATAATATAATATAATAATATAATATATAGCATCTAATAGCATATAATGTAATATAATATCATCTCATCTCATATCATATCATAAAATAACAAATCAGCCTTCTGAGAACATGGAGTCAAATTCTCATCTCCCACCTCGTCCTGGGGACCCAACACCACAACACATTTTCAGTGTGGTGATGATGTCCTCTCTCACAGGAAGCAAAAGCCAGCTTTTTACCAAGTCTAGGGGGCAAGCATTTGCCATAAGACAGAGCAACCTGGATGTAATACAAGGATTGTGATTTCATACTCTTGCTGCACTTGCTGATAAAATGTTCATGTGATAAAATTAAGAACTGAGGTTTTTGTTATAGTCCTCATAGACTATAGTCTAGTTTTTGTTATCAGGTCTTCATTTGTGGTTTTTTTTTTTAACCTGTAAAACACAACTGGTAGCAGCCATGAACAAATCACTTAATATCTGAAAGATATGCCCCTATTTTCCACCATTTATCCTTTACTTCCCCCTTCAGAGCAGCAGGATGTGCATTTCCTATGCCAACAGCATCATGGCTTGAACAGAAAAAAACTTGGAATAACCCCAGGAAAAAAAAGCCCCAGAGCTGAAAAACATCTCAATGAAATAAAGGCTGAGTACACAGGAGTGATTTCCCCAGCTGAACAAGAAAAGGGGCAGAAAACCCATGCTGCACAAACCAGACATTGTGTTCCTTAGCTCCTTTCAGAAGAAAACATTTTCCATAACAGGAAAATATTTTAAAAGATTCAACGACTCCAAAGAACTGGGGTTGGCTTAACCTACTTTTCTGCCACGTGGTTTTAGCTTTCTTATCTAGGAGTGAAGACATATGAGGAAACAGGTTATAAAGCATTTACTTTGCAAGTGCAAGGGTCCAACCCCCCCTCCACGCCTTCAATTCAGCTGACAAGGAACATATCAAACACAATAACCATGTTTCCTTTAATGGGAAGGCTGCAATGAATGTCCTAATTTATCACTGAAGGACTTTCAGAAAAGGTAAGATTAAACTTCAATGCATCAGTTCAATCCTGGATCATTTCCATGATGCAGGCAGACAAATCCTGGGATCAGCCCTACAGTTAGAACAGGAGCAGACCCCTCCTGGCAGAGCCTAAAATCACAGCAAGACATTGAGAGCTAGTAAGGATTGATTTTTTAAGTCAAGTAACAGGATGAGAATGCTTGGCTGGCATTGTAAAACTGCTACCCTGTACCTGCTTCCTACTGCCCTAATTCCTGCTGCACCCAGGAACACCAGATCTTAGGTTCATTATATTCTTATATTCATATATTCAAACAGAACTGCATCAAAGAAATCCCTGAACTCCCTTAATTCCTCCTGGTAAAGGAGACAACTTGAAAAACTCCAAATACCTGCTGCCTGATTCACTGCCTATGATAACACCTAAAGAAATTCCCTCTGATAGCAAATTATTCTTGTAAACCCCACTTTGGGTACTGAAGTCAGCCTGCTACAAGCAGAGCTTTTATGCTCCTTATGAAATGCACACCAGTATGGAGGAACTATTTGTTTCTGGGGTATTTAAGGGTGTGGAATATTCTTTCATTCCACTAGTTGATTAGGAGAGCATTTCACAGATATAATAAACCCGTGTTTCTCTTAAAAATGTTATCACACGACATTATTTTGCAATATGTGCAACATGCAAATTATTATTTTTTAGCTGCCTGGGCTATGTATTTGCAATCTCTGAAGCATTCCTAGGCATACAGTGTTACCCAGGCTTGTTGGAGTAGCTCCTCGTGGTCACCACTGATTTTTATGGCACATATTAAGCTAAAAACTGAAGCTTTCCAGGATGTTTTTAAAACCTGCTTGTTACAAGTCTTTGTAATGTACTACACAAATAGATTTCTAATGTTTCTTTTCCTTTTCCATACAAACAAGTGGAAAAAAATAATTGCACAATGGCTGCTATTTCTAGACACATGAAATACGTTTCAAAGCACACAGTGTTTTCAAATATTCAAAACCAGGCAAATAATTGGAAAAACAATAATAAAAGAAGCAAGAAAACACTGCTGAGAAACTTTCCATTTCCCTATCTTTGCACATCAATTATGAGTGTTCCTCAGGTATTTTTGAATATTCACGTGAAAATTACCTGAACAGTTGTCTAATTAAAAATATACAAATCTTAATATGAAATATTAAACCCACTACAACCCAGGAGACATTGCCTTATTACACACACCAGTATGGGCTTTTAAAACTTTTCAGTGATTTCACACAGTATGAAAATCACTGGAGGCAGCTTCTTTACTTTGGTTAGTAAAATCAAGTGACCATGGTGATTTGGGCATTATCACCATAAGCAGGTATTTCTGTCCAAGGCAGGTTAATGTTTAACTCAGGTCTAAGTCCCAGCTTCTGTTGAAGGTGGACTCAGCTGTTTGGTAGCTTTTTTTCCCCTCTGTTGTAGTGTATGATCTTAGGAATCCAGTTTTCTGGGAACAAATTAAAAACTTATGTGAAAGATCTTTTCCTTCTCACTTCTTCTCTGCCCCTTTGATCCACCAGATTTGAAATAAGAGCATTACACTTAAGGATCAATTTTGGAGATATTCAGTACATAATGAGTCATAGCTAAAACACTAAAATGTAGTGCAAAACCCACTGAGGTTTGGGGAAAAAAGAATCCAAATTCTAAAGAAAATGAACTCTGTAAAGAAAAAGGCCTGAACACTGTCATCCATCAACAAGATTGAAGAATTTTGAAACTTAGTGGGGTTTCTCCCCACTGCCCTTTCCTTGGCCTCACAGCTGCATCTTTACAGCACATTTCAGATGAGAGAAGGATCTTGCTTTCCAGCCAGGAGACCCTGGAATCCTCTGGCACTCGCAGGCTCCTGCAGCATTTCTGGCTGTGCTGAGAGAGCACACCCAGCACACCTGAGCCCGCCTGCCCTGTACCTGAGCACTGCATCAGTACAAAAGGTGCCTTCTGCAGAAGTGCTTGGGTGTTCCAGCCCACACAGCCACCCCCAAGCCCCTGAAGAAGGCTGGGGAGCAGAACTGACCAGCAAAACCAGGATAGAAACCATGAATAAAGTCCTGGGAGCAATGAATCCAGGAAGATCCTTTAGAGGATCAGTGTATCCCTGGGACTGCAATTAGGTTAAGGTGCCAGGTCTTATCAGTTTATATTGGTTTTGCCTGTGGGTCAGTATTCTGAAATACACTCATGAAAAGCAAAGGATTCTGCTTGAAAAGAATGTCTCTCTTCCATGCAAGTAGAAAATATGCCTGTATCTCTTCCTTGTTTCTCATTTCCACACACACACACACAAATCTAATTATAATCAATGCCCAAGTAAATTTTCAAATCTTTCTCTCCTTCCCTTACCATGTCAGTTCTGAATTAATCAGACTCTGATTGTTTTCTCCCAATAATTATCATGAATCAGGCCCTCATGAATCTGGTAACAGCTGAAGAATATCTTTTTGACATCATGCAGCATAATTAGAGCAGAGCAAGGCTTGTTTCATGATTGAATAGCAGGGTTAGTCACACTGATGAGCTCCCATTCCAGAAGAGCCACCACAATGCAGTGCCTGTGCTGCTGCTAACCAAACCACACTGCCTGCTGACCTTCTCAGGGAAAACAAAAACCACCCCAAAACCTAAAAATAGCCACAACACACTGAGATGACCCAAGGGGAATGCCTGCAGTCCTTACAACACTGTGGGGTTTTGGAAAAGCCCCACAGATACTCACTGCTGCCCAGTGTCATGGGGCTTGCACATGTGGAATCATAAAATCCCAATTTTTCACTGGCAACACTAATTGCAATCTCATGCTGATCCATGCTCCAGTCCAACACAATGATCTCACTAACAGATACCACACTGCAAAGCCCAGAGCTGAACAGCTAGAGTCAAAGGTTTGGCTGAAAAGCTCATCCCTCTGAAGCATCTCTGGCTCCAAGGAAGCACAGGAAGGATAATGGATATTTTGAAAGTGCAGAGAGATTATGGCCCTGACAATATTTTGCTGAGTTACTGGCAAAAGGACAACAAGGAAGCAAATGGTAAAAAAAACCCTTAAAAATCAAGTTTAACAGCATTTGTCACACATCTTTTTTTAAAGTTTTCTTACAATTTGTGGTCCCTAAATGGTTCTTAAACTCTGTAGAAGTCTCTATCTGTACATCTGTACCAAGACACAAATCCCACTAAAAGGGTAATGCTGACTCCTCCAGAATGAATTAAACTTTGCACTGCCATCCAAAAACACTCTGTCATGGCTTTTTCCCCAATATAAATCCTTGCAAAACAAAACAAACCAAAACAAATGCTTAAAAAGCAGGACACAGGATTAATAACGTGTCACTCCATTTCTCTGCGATAACTTTAAGGTGTTAGTGGGCTTTGAGCAAAGAGTTCTGCCTGCTCCTTTTCTTTTAGGATGAGGGTCTGAGGACAGCAGGAGTCAAAGCAAACACACATTGTCCTTAGGGGTGCCCTTGAATCCCCAGTGACTCCCAGCCCAGAAGGAAAGGACACATGAGGCAAGGACTGAATCACTTCTCCTCCCTGGTCCAAGATCCTGGAAACATCTGGAAAGCCGGGATGGAGGGCTGGAGCTTTGTTTACTCAATCCTACCAAGCACCTTGGCACCAAAGGCAGCTAACAGAGGGAGGAAACCACGGGAAACTCCAAGCCTGAGGCAGTGATGGGCTGAATTGCAGGTGGATTCCCTTCAGCAGGCAGGTGAGAGAGCAGCATTGCCTCCCTGGAATGTCACCTATGGACAACAGGCTGGATGGGGCTTTGGGTGACCTGCTCTGGTGGAGAGTGTCCCTGCCCATGGCAGGGGGGTGGAATGAGATCATCTTTAAGGTCCCTTCCAACCCAAACCACTCTCTGCTTCTATGATTTGCAATCCCCTAAACACAGCTGTCACACACATATGCACATAGACCTACTGATTAGTGTCTAACATGATGCCAGGACTCTCAATGACCTAAAGTGCTGGAACTTTGGAGTTATCACCAACTATTGAGAATAGACCTACAACCATCTGCAATTCCCACATTTCTGGGGAAACAGAGATAACTCTGCTTCTTTTT
The DNA here is from genome assembly GCF_023055355.1 of Agelaius tricolor. Classification (NCBI taxonomy): domain Eukaryota; kingdom Metazoa; phylum Chordata; class Aves; order Passeriformes; family Icteridae; genus Agelaius; species Agelaius tricolor. The sequence continues at coordinate 1,346,350 of NW_027269327.1, forward strand.
TTTTAATTTCTTAAGGCAACCCAACTAAATTATTCATTCTACTCAGATGTGCAAGTGTTTGTTGCAACTGCTTTGACTTATTACCCAGCTGGTGGGGATATTCTTCTGAATATTACATCTTACTGGACACTTGTGTACATAAATTAGCCCTTGGAAGTTAAATAGATAAATGGATAATTTAAACACCACTGGGACTACTTATTTCTCTCTCTTTAAAGCCTTATTCCCAGCTGAGGAGGGCTTTTCTCATGCATATGACTACTATTCAAAAGCAATGGGCTGACTCACAGCACACAGAGCCAAGCATATGTGTCAATTTTAGCAGGCCTGCAACCTTTCCAGGAATAGAGCCTTGGACTGTGAACACTTCAGAGCAGGCACTGAGTGTGTTTAGAGCAGATCTTTGGTGGATACTTAACAAGCATCGTGCTTTCAATTGCCCAGCTGGCACCTTTGCTACTCTTTCCCCACTGAATATTTGACTACATTTAATATAAAAGAGGAGCAAAAGAGAGAATTCCTTTTTTTCACCCCAGTTGCAAAGCTTCTGAGCCCTGTCACTGACAGGTGCTGCCTACACAGAGGGCTGGATATTTCACAGCAGAGCAGCAGTTTCCTGTGGAGCAGCCTCCAAGGTGAAGCAAGGACAGTGACTGTGCTGGCATCCAGCATGCTGCACCCTCAATGCTCCCATTATCCATCCACACATCCCTGTCAAGCTGGAGCCACACACACCATGCCAAGCAGGTGCCACTCTCTGATTCCCCCTTGCAAAAACCCCCACCAAGTCCTGAATAAAATGAGAATTGCACTCACACCTGCAGCGATTCCTTGGCGGACCCCAAAGTGAAATAGAGTTCAGTTTGCTGAGCTGATTGGCAAAACCCACTCCCAGTCACATTTGGCTGCAGTGAAACAATTGAACTCATCTCACACCAACAAATTATCATCTACCTCAGAGAACAAAAGCAGCAAATGCACTATTTTTTTTCAGTGTTTTCTAAAGTCACCTGAAGTGCATAGCAAGTTATTTTCAAATATCACAATTGTCATAGACAAAACATACCCATTTACATCTACTACCACACACAAACAGCAAGAGAAGAGGGCTTATCTGGAATGGTGGTACATATCTACTCCGAAGAGAAACCACAGAAAATCCTAAGAAGCTGCAGAAGGAAAAAAAAAAAAAAAAAAACAAAAACCAAAACCAAAATAACACTTCTAAGGCTGAAGTTAGTAACTGTTCAACAGCACGACTGCCATGATCCAGGAGCCAAGAGCTGCTTACTGTTTTATAATGGTCACAGGAAAATTTACTTCTCCCACGAACAGGGACCTGGAAGGTCATACCACTTATTGGCATATTTAATGTGAATATATCTGCTGGAGTCCAGCTTGCTCTTCCTTCTCAAGGGGTCCACAGTTAAATGATTATATATATGCTGGCATGTGAAGCTTGGGTGGTTAATTTTAGCTGAAGACATGCATGCACAGTGCTCAGATTTCTGACACAGTCAAACTGTACAAATCCCACCCCTCCTGCAGCTCTTCCCTTACACCCCCACTGCTCCCTTCTCTCCCTTCTCTCTGTGTCTAACACAGAGTTCCAATGTTTGGCATCAATTTCAAACAGGATCAGTATATTTTACAATATCAAAGCTATTTACAGCAAGAATAAAGTTTGGCAGGTCTTTTGTGTTGGACACTGCAGGCATTAAAAGAATGATTAAAGAAATTGCTGGGGTTTTGTTTAACTGTTTTGTTCTGTTGTTGTTTTGGGTTGTTTGGGGTTTTTTACACAATCAGGAAGCTTTTTACCTACTATAGAGACAATACCCTTCCTGTAAATGCTTCTAAAATCTACTGAAATTTATGCTCTGAAAGGGAACCCAAGATTTTGCATGACAAAAACCACCAGGTACACCTCTTTTTAGACCTCCAGAGCATATTTGAAGGTTTTAGCCATCACAAATGCAAGCTAAAAAGCATCGGGCTGAATGAGACCTGGAGTGGACACAGACCACCTGGGCAAGGGCTGCCTGCCCTCTGGCCAGACCCCACCATGTGCAAGTCAGCCTTAATTCCATGGCCTGACCACTGTTGCTGGCATTCCTTAAAAATACAGAGAATTGGCACTTGTAAGATGCTTGGCTGGAATTCTTTATATTAAAAAAAAAAAGTAACACAGGCGATGCTGCCAAGGTGAGAAGCGCTGGCTGCTTCACCTCCCCTCTTGCCAAGCTGAAGGATAGATGTCTGACATTTTCACTGTTGATTTTTCAAAAGGCACATGCCTGCCAGAGTCAGATCCATGGGGCTCTTTTGAGTGCTCCATGAAAAGCAAACAGCCTGGGAGCCACAGTGTCTCCACATCAGCTCTCCCCCCAGCAAAGGGGGTGTTTGTTTTGGGAAGGTGGGGGACGAGAGGGGCTTTGATGGAGTTTGAGGAGAACATGAAGGAGCTGCTTTACCCAAACAGGCTCTGATGTGCTCAGGACTGTGCTGTGAACAACAGCTCTGCCAATGCAGACAGGCTGAGTGGGAGAAGGGGGGAGTTTGCACGTGTTCCCCCCCAAAACTCTGACCACTGAAGATGGGAGAAGGCTCTAACTCCAGGGTGCTACAGCCTTACAGCTTCTGCTGTGAGCACCCAACACTCAATGTGAGCAGTTCCCAAAACTCCATGTACCCTTGGCTTGTGACACTAAATGTGTCTTCTAAACTTTTCTAATAAAGACAGATTCATTTTCTCCATTTGGAAAAGATATGAGAGACTGATCCAAACAGCTGCTGTAATTTCATTGGTATTTTTCACCTGGGGTCACAAATCTGTGTGTTTGCAGTATCATCTCCTCTGGGCAGAGAGCCATGGCTGCAGGAGGGATCAGAACAGATGAACCATCACTGCTGGATTGGACTCTGAGAAACAAAGGGCAAGGAAAAGATTCCAGGAGATAATAATCTGAAGAGGGCTGGAAATGGAACCTGATTTGCCATGTAGCATTTCAAGAACAAAGTCACTCCTCTATTCCATTTTCTCTTGATTGCTTAGAAGATTAATTCATCAAAACAACTTTCACAGATGTGAAGCCACTCCAAGTAAAAATAAAATTGGTTTCTAAGGCACGTCATACTAAACCCTTTCAACTCCTAGCAGTGTATGAAGATGAAAGTTATCTGATCCAAACACCGAGGCCAGGAAACATTGCAAAAGCTTTTCTTAATTTTTAACAAAATCAGTTTGCTGTGGGGATTAGGGAATTACAGAAATTGGCCTTGGTCTCACAGCAAATCCTAGCCCTCTTTTAGCCAAGAAGGACCAGCCAACATTTCCTTTTGGGTCTGCTTAGTGCTTGATGGACAAAAATGAGACTTCAAAACCAGGGCCTGGGTAGGCTCAGTCCATATCAACACTGCAGTCACCAGCCAAATATCCTCCTCTCCCACAAACAGAGCATCTAATGCCACTCAAAAAAGAGTAAAAGTCAGCTGCACTTCCTCCCTCACTCCAGAAAATGTAATTTAGTTCAGTGTCCAAGGCTTTTCAGGAGAGGCAGTGCCTCTGGGGCTGCCAGAAGCTGGCGAGAGGCAGAGATCTCTGACACCTGGAACAACATAAAGCAACAGGCAACCAACACATGGATGAAAAATCACTGCAGCTGAGCTAGGAAGGCCAACAATTCACCACTTTATCTGCCAAGCAAGATCAATGCAAAATCTGGAGATGGAAAAGGAGGAAACAAGACCCAAACTTGAGCAAGGACTTGACCACATGATTGCTTCAAGCATGTACTCAGGTCTCAGTTACTGAGTGCACATTTAACTCTTCTGAACAGGAACGCTGAAGAACTGGACAGTACTGAAGCTGGTAGTTAAAGAATTCCATATTAATTCCATTATTTCTAAAGCTTATTGATGATAGGAGTAAGAATGAGAAGGAGCCAATTACCTTTCCAAAGACTTTTTTTATATTCTGGCCATGTTTCTAACACACCTCCAGCTACTGGGCACTGTCAGAAATGGGACAGTTGGCTAGACAAATCCTAGGTGTGACCTACTTTAAGCTGCATTTTTAAGATAGTGAAAAATATTTTGTGACAGCAGAGCATTAATTTGCGTGTCAGAGACTCCATCCCAAAAGAAACACAAAACGACCAAGAATCTCAGAAGGACCCAGCTTTTCCCATTAGAGCTCATCTTCCTCCTAGCCATCAAAATCAAAAACCAATCTTTCAGAAAACTTCAGATAGTTAAAAAAAACTAAATAAGTGCCAGATCTCCAGCATTTTTAAAATCTGGTCCTCACTTTTCAGTAGAGAAAAAGGAAATATTAATAAATATTTGTATCAACATACAGATGAGAGGATGCAGCCCACGTAGGTCTCTGGCCCTAAAAGTTTTGTTAATGAGATCTTGAGGTAAAATTCTTGCATTTGAATATACTAACAATCATCTATACATAGGTGGAAGCACTTTTGGTTTTGTTATGTCATTCACTATATTGCCACACAGCCCAAAAATCAGGCTACAGAAAAAAGCCTCCTGCATACCTGGGATCACAAGGGGTTCACCATATTTTACAGGAAATGAGGTCATCTTTATAAATTGTTCCTGCTAAGCACTTACAAGTTGTTTCTTTTTTCCTTCCCCAAACAAAAAAATAAAGTGCTGAATTAATTTCCACAAACATAGCAAACCTAATCTAATGGTCTTGCAGTTGGCCATCTGTTTCACAGATACAAATCTAACTGAATCTCCCACTGGCTGATAACTTTCTAAATTACATTAAATTGTCAATGCTGACCCTGCTTCCAGCTTAGTTCCTCCTGCCTCCATTTAGGAGGCTGGGAGTGATTTCTGTACCATGATCTATATGCCAATTAGACAGAAGAAAATTGGCAATAGATAAAGCTACACACTTGGCACTAGATCAGATTTAAAGGGGCAGAGAAAGGCAATGTCCCCAGCTATGATGCAGACTAAGGGAATATAGGAAAAAAAGCTCTAGAGTGCAGATGTTACAGAAAAAATTTTAGTTCTCCCTTCTCCACTACAGTCTGTGTCACAAAGACCTTCTCAATCAAATGTACTTCTTTATTTATATATAATTAAGGAATACCCCTCCTAATGGGAAGGAGCAAACCTCTGTAGCTAAGTTTAGCTTGGCACTGTATAAACAATTAGTAATCTTATCCCTGAAGGCCACTTACAGGCAGTCTGGCCAAGACCCCAGTTACCAATTCACTGCCTTTGGGATGAAGAATGATTCCCTGCATGATACAAGAGGAAAATTCTGCTTTTTCATTTCCCACTGACCTTATGCCTTGTTGGGGAAGGAGGGAGGGGGGATGCCACTTCCACCAGAGCCAGCTGGTGGGCACTGCTGCAGGCAGGATGCTCATAGACTCACAAAACCACTGGCCTGATCTGTGATGGCAAATCCTATGCTCCTAATTAGAGAGGTTCACTGAAGTGACACCAGCCTGTGCTTTCATTGATCTGGCAACTAAAATCAATGCCTGTAGGGTTTTGTTAGAAATTCTGATACTGAACTTTTAACGCCTCATTTTACATTAAAAAAACCCCAAAAATCTGGTAAAGTAAAACTTACAGTAGACCAGAATTAATAATTTAAAAATATATTTTATGGCTGATCAGGAAGTGACAGTACAGGCACAATTCCCACAGGTACAGGAGATTTGGGCATCTCTGTCTGAGAGCCTCCTCACACAGCCATCATCCACTTATAGGCCTCCTGCACCTTCCTGAAAAAAATCATTCAACCAAAAGGAATAATTCTTGCACTGCTTCTGAAGCTTTCTACAGAAATATATATATATATATATAGCACAGTCCTTTAATAGAACTGTCACGAGGCAGATCAACTGTAGGCTTCATCTATTTCCAGCAGAAAGAGTTTTAACATAAAGATATTTAATGGGAATTTCCATTAAACAGCATGGAATGCTGTTTAATGTTTCCATTAAACAGACCTACACCAGGCTAAGACTATTATCAGTTCCTTATGATTTTTCTTCGTACATCCCTTTTTAAAATGCAGACGGTTGAAATACTTCTATTATTATTAAAAGTCCTTCAAGAATTATAAGGCAGCAAGGAGGATGATCAAAAGACCTGCAAGCTCTGGAAAATTTAGAAAGCACAAGGCAATGACAGCAGCCTATCCTCACTGGAGCCTCCATCACTCAAATTCAAATGTAATTTTACACACACCTACACAGTCCCTTTTGCTGTTTAATATCCTGCATTTAGTCCTGCTTTTGCCTGAACACCTACACCTAGGAAAGTGTTACTCCAGCAAACTTACATTGCTAATATCAGCTGAGTAAAAGGTTTAGCAAGAAGAAAAATTATATGGAATTTACAGGTTATAAACTCCTGCAACTAATCCTTGTGGTCATTTTACTGGGATTCATAGAAATCAAACATTTGACCTCATTTAAAAAAAAACCACAACAACTTGGTAAATGCTCAGTTTTCCTTCGGGTGAGAACATTCATTTTGATCCATGCTACAGACTGGTCAAATGTTCCCACAGGATGCAGATGAAAGCCCACCTCTGTATGAAAGTAAGCATGGTTTAAAATAACATCAGGTAAGAGTAGTGGCTTAGTTGCAGATAAAATCAGAGCAATTTACTGGCAATCATTGGAAGGACAGATCCTCCACACAAGGCTTAGGGACATCAGCAACATCAGCTACTCTTTTCTGCCTGGAGCAAGGGTTGGAGGAATGCAGAACAAAGAGCATGCTGCCAGTTTGAAAAAGAAGAAGAAAACAAAAAAGTGAATTATGCAGCCATATAAAATGTTGATTCAGAAATTAACCGCAGAGATACTAATACTAGGAGGGGGAAAAAAGGAAAAAAGAGCTATCAGGACTGGCTGCCTGTTATCCAGATTGAACAACTATTATTTATAGCAATACAGTTACTTACCTGGTTCTTTGTTAACTACAGTTCGAGCTCTGTAATCTTAAAACTTCGGAAATAAGCCAAAAAAAGAAAATTTAAAAAGGAAAAAAGAATGCCGCAGCAGCTGTTGTAGCACTATATTGAGATTTTAGGTTACAAGTCACTTTTTGCAAAAGGCAGGCTTAAGAGCATCATCTAAAAGCTAAATTGCAACAAATTGATTAAACTGTGGGGAAATGGTTGAGTTGTGAATGAAAATTAAAGCTACTATTACAACAACCTGAAAGAAAGAGCAGCTCACCACTTGGATTTGGGGTTGGTTGCTTGTTTGAGGTTTTTCTGGTTTTGTGAGTGGGTTTTTTTGTCTGATTTTGTTGGTGTTTTTTGAACAAAACAATTCTATTGCTGAATTTCCGAGAGCTGTCATTTTTGCAGTGTTTGTTTTATACCTTTGGCAACACTTTTGTTGAAAATTCTGTTTATGCAATCCCACAACGATTATGAGGTTACAAACTCATTTTTATCTCCACAAATAACCTGCAGGAGGTATCTGGGAAGGTTTTCTCCTGAGCCATCACTGCTGGACTCTCGAGGAGCAAGACTGCCAGGCATCATCAGCCTTTCACCCGTGGCTATATCTGGAACTAGAACATGCACAGCAGCCCCAGCAAAATGACAAATCCTTGCATGGAATACAGGCTGTGACACCCTGGGAATGCTGGCAGGACAGGTCCATGCAGATGACAATCAGTGGTTCAGGGCCAGCCCCATTGCTCTCAAACATGGACATCATTTTAAGGAGGTGAGTGACACTTCCAGGCACATTCAAAGGAGTGCAGGCTCGTCCCCATCAGAGTGACTCTGACACAAAGGCCAATAACGAGAAAACATCTTAGTGAACTATATTGGAGCTGACTAAGGCAGCAGCTGCTCTGCTCCACAGGGCAAATTTATATCTCCAGGAGGTGTTGGGAAAAATGGATCCTTAGGGGAATTACTGTCAGCTCATCCTCTCTCACCACAACGCTATCTAAGAGATCCTGAAGAAAAAACCAAGCAAATCAGAGCACAATTTAGCTTTTAAAACATGAGAAGTTCACAGATTTGCTCAGAGTTGCACACAGAGGTACTTCTGAAGAGCACAGAGAAACATCAGGAACTAACATTTCCCAGCACACACTGTAAAGAATATTAGTGAGTTGGAACAGTAGTGCCTTCAAAAGATACAGATCTCTTTATTATGATTCAGAAGCTCCTAGAGGATTTGAAGGATGCATGTTTTGGCATGAGGTCCTCAAACCTCATTTTATTAGTGCATAAGGGAAAAATTTACTACTACTACTACTACGACAACACAGTTGGCCAAAGAAATAATTATTGAGTATGAACTGGCTTAAGCAACAACTGGCAAAAATCTGGATTACTTGAAAAATGAGCAGTCTTACATACTGAGATATTGAGTTGCACAAATCAAACAAGTGAAAAAAGCCCCAAGAGTTCATGTGGTATAAAACACAGCATGGAATACTGCTGCTGTTTGGTACACTACATTAGACTAAGGGACTAAGTCTGTGCAGTTTTGTGTGCTGACATTTGTCCAGCTCTCAGCAACACATTCTGAACTAAGCATTTACAGACAATATAACTGTATTTAGGACATCTGTTCCTCTATTTCTGCACTATCCATTTTTCCTTTTTTTTTAGTATAACTAGTAGAATAGCACATTAAAGTATTCTGATGGTCTAAATGAGTTTTTGTAGTGTTTTAAACACTTATGTCTATTTAGTGTGACCCTTTATGTTTGCTCTTTATATAAACTAGGGTGTGACAAAGTTTGGATAAAGGATAAGGGATAGGGGAGGGCTTTGCACATTTTTAATGACACCTGCTTTGCACTGACAACATTTTGTTCTCCCAGCTCTCTGCAGATGCTTGTATCAAAAAGCAAATAACCTGAAGATCAGATTAGCAGCCTGATATTTCCATGAGGGCAGCTAAGACTGGCAGACCTGTGAAAGTACTGAGAAGCCCTGAGACCAACCTCCACCCCCAAGAAGGATTAAACACAATTAGCAACAGGAAAGCAGATGTCTAACAAAGTAATAAACCATAATTTTTACACAAGGTTAAAAATTTCCCTCTCCTTTCCTCTGTTCAGCAAATGATCCATGGTTCCCAAATGTATCTCTTTGCTGCTTTACACCACCTCAAGACTCCCTCATTCTCTCATCAGTCAATTCACTGGCAATCACTTGTCAGTGAAAAAGAAAAAAAGCAAATCAACAAAAAAGCTTGTTGAGCAAACGTCAGAGAACATTAAATTAACCAGTCAAAGATCAGCAACGAACAGCTGACACCAAATTGAACCCAACACATGGCCCCATTCACATTATTGTTTAACACACATAGCCAATCGCTCTGCCTTCAAAATTACATTAAAGGATCTTTATTTTATCAAACAAAAATATTTGCTTGTGGATGAATAGCCAGCCTAACATTAAGTACATCATAAAAAGTAAACTATTGCTTTCATGCAGTTTGGATTAAGGGTACTGTTTTACCTCTGAGTACAAACTAAATTATTAAGCATTATTATTAAGCATTTTCTCTTTAGCTCAAAGAGACCTGAAGTATATTTCTGTGTACTTCTATTTGTGTACAAAGTGTATAATCTTACAGGAAGGCCTCCCAAGCACCCACTCAAGTCTGTATGAACTTTCTTGCCTGCTTGGTGGAGTCACCTTACACCCCAGTACATCAAGGGAGGAGGTGATCTCCAGTGCAGGGCAGCAAAGCCTCTCACAGCTCATGGGGACATCACCTGGCCTTGGCAGAACAGGTCCCAAAATGACCCAACAATCAGCAGCACCTTTATGCTTGCTTCTCCCAAAACAAGGATTTCAGCTTCTCCCATCAGCACCCACCTTCCCCCAAGAGCACGCCCATCTTCTCCAGCCTTGCTGAGTAGAAATGGCATTTGGCATTGCCCACCCAGAATAGGAAAATCAAATAGCACACCATACAAATGCATTAAAGGAAGTGAGAAACCTGATGGCTTTCTCCCCTGGCAGCAAGGGCCATTCTGTGCTGGAGCTGTTAATCAGTTAAGGACAGGTTATATGGGGACAGAGACAGAACTGGATGTGGATGTGAGGGCAAGGAACCTAATTAAATACATCCATTCTCTCTCAACATAGGAAAAAGCCAACCAGGCAATATTTGCAGTATTTTAAACACAGAGTGTTGAAATGACGCATGAAAAAAATCATATTTACAAGAGACTAAGGTACCCCGACTGGCAGGTGTGTTTCCTTTTATTCCTTGAAAAGGACTTGTTCAGCACTGAGTAAATCTCTCTCTGCCTGTCACCCCTCCCACTCCTTGTCTGATTTAGGTAATAATTCTTCGACATGTTTATACTGCACACCTCCAGAACAAGAGCTGCCACTTTAAGTTTCAGCAACACCTCACGCAACTTGGTTGTGATCTCAGTAAATCCATCTAGGCAATCTACTTAAAATTTAAATAAAGTTTTTCAAAAGGGCACAAATTTGCCTCCTGAATCCCTATTTAGTCATGAAAATGTTTCCACAGAAGGCCAGACCAGATTACGTGTTCCCCACAGTCATCTCATCTCATCAATCCCAGTATCCTGCATCATGGACCCTCTCCTAATGGAAATGCTCCACTGCAATGTCTTGAACCAAAATCAAACAACAAATAATATTTCTACCTTCTGAATCCTAAGGCATGTATCACATGAGAACCTGCATGGTTTTGGAAGTCTCTGCCAAAACCAAGCCACAGTCAGGTAAGCCTTTGGAAGTGCTGGTCTTTTCACATGCCCTGTACTGAATCCACTGGTGGAGAATTCTGATCCCAGATTATTTACCTGCATTTTGGTCATTTAAAAACAAACAAACAAACAAAAAACAACAACAACAAAAACCCCAACACCAAAAAACCACCAAAAAAATCTCCAAAGATTTCTTTTAGAAAGGAAACAGCCCGCATGGCAAATCTCTGAATGCAGAGCAGAGAGGAGAAAATCCATTGCCTTACAATGGCCAACTGTTTCACAGGTGATCATTATCACATTCCAGTGTGGGCACAAGGGTGAGATGCCAGAACACTGACACCAATCCACCACTGAAACCGGACACTCAGGAGTGCTCTAGAAGCTCTCCAGGGCTTCATTGTAAAAGATACTGATGGGAAAAAAAAAAAAAAAGAGATATACAACTATTGCTTAGTTCAGAAGCCTCGTTAAACCCTTCCCCACCAAAACCATCCTCTCTCCTTCACTTTAACAGTACTCACCCTGATAAAAGTTCTGTAGGGTCGTGGTTCTTAGCCAACAAGATTAGGATGGTTATAATAAAATTAGCAGCTGCACAGATAATCTATAAGGAATTTATGTTTGTCATTTCAAAATAAAAAAGCAAATCCACTACAACAATAAACAAGTGTATTTGAAGTAAGACTTTTCAGACAGAAAAGTCATCTGAGCAGTCACAGCCTCAGCATGATGGCCCTAATAATGAACTATCTGCTAATAAAAGAAGGCAAGTACTGGTAGCATGACAGACTTAATCCTTACTCACATGCAAAATTTTTAAATTAACGACATATTAAAACCCTTGTGCAATGTGTAATGCCCTGGGAAGACTTCACCTGAAACATCTCATCTCATTCTCGCCACCAGTATTCAAGAAGAATTCAGAGCAGAAATGGTACAGAAAATTACCTTGGAAATCAGGAGAAAGTCTTGTGAAAGAAAACTCTTAGAACTATGTTCATTTGAACTTCATAGTAAGAGGTTCTTTGCCCAGAACACTGAGGAGGAGGAGGAACAGAGCAGCCAGCAGACGTGCTGGCAACATCCCCCCAAAGGCACACAAACAGGCTGTGAAGTCAGAGCAGATGAGGCTGGAGGAGAATCAGGGGCATCTTTCCACCAAGCACCATTGCAAGAGCCAAGTGGTTTTCAGATTTTATAGCCATGGAAATAATGAAATTGTTACACTAATCAGAACACCGTAACAGTAAAGCCTGACATTGATTAAAACAAGAAACCCTCATTCTCACATGCTATGAAATACCATCTGCATCTATCCCTATGTGGGATAAGATGACTGCAGAGCAAGACTTTGCACAAAACCACATACAACAGGGAGTAAAAGAAATAGTAAGGCTTTTAGAAAAGTGTATGGAATTTTTAATCATTCCTCAGTGTCCTATGAGGGAAAGAAGTAAATAAGCCAAAATCAAGCTGCAATCCCAAAATGCATCCTGTACCAGAACAGGAATGCTTTTTGAAGGATCACCTACCTCAAATCCCTTTCCAGTCTGTTTACTGCCTTAATCCCAGAACAGAATTAAATGAGGCTCAAACCTCTACACGTGAATTCTAAATTGAGACAGACAAACATATTAATCTGGAATATTTCAGAAAGCCTAAACCAAGCAACATACATCATCTATGTATATTTTTAGATTTCCATTTCTGAAACTCTTTACATAAGGATTTTTTAAATGATATCTGCATTGAAATGTGACATGCATAGTTTGTAACAAAGCAGTTATAAAACAGCATTTATTTATCTTAAGATATAAACATCTGAATATGCACATTAAGTCATTTTCATGTGTTTGTTTTCAACTTACTTTGATTTCTGTGATGACATCAGCTCCTTACATAACTAATACTGTGGCATTTGCTGGGTCCCCAGGACGAAGGAGGAACTGATGAATCTGACTCCATGTTCTTAGAAGGCTAATTTATTATTATATTATATTTATTATATTATATATTATATTATGCTATACTAAAGAATAGAGAAAGGATACAGACAGAAGGTTACAAAGAATGATAATAAAAACTTGTGACTGCTTCCAGAGTCCCAACATAGCTGTTGGTGATTGGTCATTAACTCAAAACAATTCACATGAAACCAATCAAACATGCACCTGTTGGATAAACAATCTCCAACCACACTCCAAAGCAGCAAAACACAGGAGCAGCAATCAGATAATATTGTTTTCATTTTTCTCTGAGGCTTCTCTGCTTCCCAGGAGAGAAATCCTGGGCAAAGGGATTTCTCCAGAAAATATGACAGTAACATAATACAATTTAAGGTATTTAGATTTTTATAATATTTAAATATCTATGTATTGTACAGAAAAAATACACACTGTGCTGGGTTGTCCCTGGCACATGCATGCACACACACACTTGTCCTTGTGTCTGGGAATTTAATTGTGTGATACAAGTGCTGTCATAAACGATCCAAGTCACTCCTAGAAGGTGTGTGGAGCTTCCCTCTTTGAAAGAGAGCCTGTTTCAGTTCCTGCTGTGGTGATAGGAGAACCCTGCTGTATTTTGATGTCTATACAGAGAATACTCATATGCCCACATTGTCCTTTTTATTTTTTTCCTGGTTAGGGGTGCCAAGAAAACAGATTTTTCTCTATCATGGTCAACCCAACAGGCCTTTTTTCCTTTGCACTGATCTTTTGTAAGTGATACCACAAGTGTGTTTAAGATTGTGGGTGAGGTTTCACCTGCCTCCTGATAGTTTCAGTGCTTTCACAGCTCCTTATCTCTCCTGACACCGGGCAGGAACAGGTCTGCCTTTTGCACAGCCTTATGATGCTGCAGGTCACAGTTCTGTTGTCCTCTCCTGACTTTTTCCTGACTGATCCTCGGGAAAAGAGGTGTGTGCTCTTGCCACAACACACTGTCTGCTCACAGGCCTCTGTGGCAAAAGAACATTTCCTTAGCTGTGTGATCAAACAGAAGTGTGGGGAATGGATGATTTCATGCAACAGCCTTTTTCAGACGGATCCTATCCTATGAAACACTGGATTATACTTTACTATTTATTTTAATCTCTGTAGAGTGCCAGCAACTAAGCCTTCAATCTGGACATCTAACAACTGGCTGAAGTTCCACACTTTTTGGCTTGGAAAAGCTGGGTAACAGACTATGATCCAATTCCAACACCAAGTCAATAGTCAGCTGCAAGATAATGCTATGATCATTCCAATAAACTGCTTATAAGCACTACCAGAGATGGCAAAAGCTTAGGGAACTGCAGGAATTTTTTCCCTTAATGAAAAGTATTGCTAAATCAGCTAGCAAAAATAGGCCTATCAAATCATAACTTTGCAAATCTCTTATCAGCCCAGTCAATTCTTCTCTCTCAGTTTTTAAGTTAAGCACTTGAAAATCTCTTCCAGAATGAAGTGTTTCTTCCAAATAAGTATGTTCCCTTTGCTGTATTCTCCACACCAGCCCAGAAGGCACACAGAGATAAGAGAATTAAAGGGAAATGTTTAATAGAAGGAGAAGTCAGATGTAAACCAGGACTGAAATTTTACACATAGAGATAAACTTTTTAAGACACTCTTCACAGAGAAAATTTTGAATTAGCTCACTATTTTACAAGAATAACATTTTCCTCCCTCCCCCCCCCTTTTTTTTTTTTTTTTTTTTTATGAACATGTGTTAAAAATCCAGTGGTTTACCCAGCTTAGGGCCTGTTAACTTGTGCAAACCTCAGGTGCTGATCCAGCTGGCACCACTCACCCTGGCACATGTCTGGGGAGGTGCAGAGCAGGACTCATTCCTTTTTTCCCAGCCCATATGGACATGGTCCATCTCCTCCTGCACCTCCTGCCCTTCAGCAGGAGCAATTTTCCTGCTCCTTGGATCTCAGGGTCTCCTATGGAGCAAGGGCAAGGATAGGAACACTAAGGGGCATCCACACCCAGAGCCACCCTGTGGCTGTGGAAATGAGAATTTGGTCCTGCTCAAAGGTGACAGCACAAATATTAAGTGCTTGTGCAAACACATGGACCTTTCTTTTCTCTCATGTTGTTCAACATTTTAAAATCAAAGCTGAAAATAATTATGGGGAGAGAAAAGTCATGAAAGAATTATATCTGTTTAATAGTAAGTACCATTCAATTTTTTAAACTGAAAACAGAAACTGAAAAAATAAAGTTGACAGCAAAAGCTGAGCAGCCTTCAGTTTTCTCCAGCTCTGTATAATCCATAAGTCTGATCTCAAATGAGAAAAGACAAAAGGTACAGAAGTTACAAATAAACTACATCAATAAAAACCTAAAACGCTCGAATTTTTGTGCATCTAAAACCAGTTTTTGAAACACTATTATGGTACATTTCACAATAAAATGCTACGGCCTCTGCTGACATTACTGTGGCTCTTCAGTCAAGTTCCTTTTACTCCATTCAAAGAAACAAATCTTTCAATACAGGCTTATCCTGGGGTCATTTATGACACCATGTCAGGCACAGAATGTTTCATCTTGAGAACACGTATATAAGGTTTTCTTTCATTAGTTTCTTATGAGCTAAAAAAACCAACAGAACAAACAAAAAAGAAAAAAAAAAAAAACAACAAAACAAAACAAACCCAAACACCAAAAAGACCCCAATCTAACACAAACCAACCAAACCACAAAAGAAAACCCAGCCTGGAAAGGTTATCTACTGCCAGTAACATACTGACAGGTTGGTTAACTTGTTTTTACTGATACAATAGCAGGAACAACCTCATAAAAGGCTGCAACAGTCTCATATTTGTATACATTGTATACACACGCTACAAGGCTGGGGGCTTGTAGGATATGAACGGGACAATTTGAACTTGGCAGAAAGAAACAGGATCACATGCTTTTTACAACCCCTTGTGAATTGTCAAAGCCATAAAACAGTGAGTGGGAACCATCCTTGTATTGATTACATCAGAAAAAGGTGTTTGCATTAGGGTGTGAAGGTGACTCAGAACAGTTGAACAAAGAGAAGGAGCCAGTCTACCCTGAAATATTATTAGTCTCAAACGTAAAGTGGAAATAAAATCAAAATTAAACATTTGTTTTTAGAAACCCAGGAATAAGGAACTCTGAGGTCAAAACAATTTTGTTTATCAGCTGTGCACAAGTCACTCAGCACAAATAGGAGCAAGCTACACAATTCATTCTTTTTCTCCCATGAGTTGGCAATACCTTAGCAAGTGGACATAGTCTATTCAGCAAGAAAATTCTCTTGGTTACTGTCTGGCCACTCCTCTGAATATCCAGTAATAACATCCAGAGAGACTGGCAAGAAACCTGACATGATTGCCCAGGAAACATACACACGATGAAAGCAACCTTGTAGTTTGCAGCTAATTCAAGATGACAAGATGGCAGCTGAATGGATTCTATCATGTGTGACAAAAATTAGGCCACCGTCCCCCAAAATTATTCAAGGATAATATTATGAAAAAGGAGCTACCAACACAAAGTTTCAGCAGAATTAAATACTTATTCCACATTGCACCCTTATGGCAACATCACAATTTTTACGAACTTATCAGAGTAAGTCTTGCAGGATCTGATATTTGGAGATTCTGTGATAACAGCAGGCAGATAGATTTATCCCTGGCTGCCTGAAAAGCCCTTAATTACAAATCTGAAAAAAAACCTAAGTTTCCACACTCTGAATCCTACAGTTTCAACCACCAAGTGATTTCTGCCATCACCACCCAAAACTCTCAGCAGAATGTACCTGACTTTTGTCAGCATAGTAGCCATAATCAGCTCACCCTAAGCAATGACTGGCAAGCATTTTCTCATTCTTTTTTCCACAGAAACCTCAGTGGACCAAAGGAAGGAGGAGGAGAGAAGGCAGAAAGGCAAGGTCTATGTATTTACTTTGACACTCACTTAGCTGAGGATTATATATATATATATATACATATACACACACATATGAATGACATACTTATTATATATATAATAATACATATATTATATTATATATTATATATAATGTGTATATAATTAATATATTGTGTATATTAATTATAATTAATATTATAGATACATATTACATATAATGTGTATATTTTATGAGATGTACATGTAATATATTATATTATATATACATATTATATTAATAATAATAAATATATATATTATTTTAAAATAGTATATAAATAATCCTTAAATACATTATATATATTACTTCTATATATAATTTTATAATATATAAAATAATATATATTATTATATATAATAAATTATATTTATTTTTATATATTTATTTATATATATTTATATTTATTATTTATATATATATAATATATATTTTTATATGTAAAATTATCCTCAGCTAAGTGAGTGTAAAAGTAAAATAATATCTATAATAAATAAAATAAATATAAATAAATATAAGTAATACATAAATAAACTACATACACACACACACACACACATATACATATTAAAGCTGTCTTTCCTTGATCCACTTTATCAGGACAGACCAACCAAGGAAGAGTTCTGCACAAAGCTGAGCCAGAACCCTGCCAGGCCCCCCCGAGACAGCATCCAGCAAAGCACGCCAGACAGGAGGCGGTCCCACAAGGCAACCTCTGTAATTCCCCAATTCCAGGGGCAATAAATATCTGCTGCTGGACAGGGAATGTGGGTCCAGCAGGGGTATGGGGTGAAGGATTTTATCTTTTCTCCTCCTGCCCATGGAGTGGGTAAGTCCAGCACTTTTCTTCCACTCTGAGCATCACTTGGATTTTGCTGGACACCACCAAGTATTTGATTTCTCGCATCTCCTTTTCTCTGCTTGAATTCATAGCTCAGTTCTCGCTGGTGCTGCTGGCGCAGCCCACGGGGGGCGGGTTTAAAGGCCAATGTATATGCAAAGACCTTGCGATACACCTGTGTACATAAGCTCTTTCTGCCTCCTAAAGGGCTCTTTGCATATGAAAAGCGAGAGAAAGGACTCACTTTAACCTCCCGCCCAAAATACTTGGCTTCAGCTGGAGCCAGGCTTGGGCAACCCCCACACAAAGCCGCCAACTTCCAGCGCCAGCTCGCAAATTCATTATTCCAGGGGCTACTCATGCGTGAAATATCCGAAACTATCTGATCCCCCCCACGTGAAGGGCTGCTGCTGTGTGCAGAGCTGAATACTCCTTCACTACCACGTGTTTATCACCTCATCCCTTGCGAGGAAAGTATGTAAAAACAGAGATTGTTACATTACCAGCCGCGCTATAAATTTCTTTGATTGCAGAGCCTGATAGGAAGAGGTGCTGGGAACCTTTAACTCCCACGTGGACTTCAACAGAGTTTTCACACATAAAGGCTAAAGGATTAGACCTGCAGCAAATCCTGCGGCTTTATTATAAACTTCTCAAGAAAATAAATCTTTCCTCTAAAAACTGCATAGAAATGTAATTTTCTTTGTTTAAATAATCTGCCAGAGAAGCAAGAAAACACATTTAAAGCTATCTTGGACAGCCGCTGTTTTGAGATTCTTTACATCAAACAGCATAAAAAAAAAAAGCTGCTGTTGAGAAGTCTCTCCAAGTTTTGATCAGAGTTCATATCTTGGTACGGACAGTAATTCAAGCAGACAGGCATATATGTTTTCAGGGTTTTCTGAGCTGATTTATGCTGCAGGAATGGAGCAGCCATACACTTTATACTTACAATGTGCAGTGGGGTTTTTTACTTTTCAGGAAAGGAGAAGAAAGAAAAGGGGATGGGGGGAAAGAGGAGGGGGAATTTAAAAACAAAAACTTATTGAGCAAACAAAACTCCAAACGCTCCCAGGCGACAAAATCATTCCAGCAAAACTGAAAGAGAGAAAATTGCTTCCAGGAAGAAGAAAACGAGAGGAAAGACAGTAAATAAATGAAGATGAGGGGAGAGGGCTACACACATAACTGAAACGAGCATTACTACAGAGATGAAACATCAAGCGGACCTAAACAAGCCCAAAACATGATTTAAAAAGCAACAAATCCGTCTGCGACTCCGTGGCAAAAGAGCATCGGCTCGGAGAGCGCATCGGTCCAGCAGCAGCCCTGCCACCCTAGGTAGCCCTGCTCGCTAATGAGAACCGTGCAAAGGGAATTCTCCCTCGACCGGCGGCAGTCCCGGGCTGTTCCGGGCTGTTCCCGAGGTCCTTACCAGCTTCATGGTGCTGTTGTTGTGCTCCCAGCGCCACAGCATCACGCTCATGCTGGGGCCGGCACCTGCCGCGCCCCGGGGCTGCCCGCGAGTGCCCCGGGCCGGGCCCGGCCATGCCGGGGACACACACGGGACACACGGGCGGTCCCTGCGGCCGGGGGAGGATCCTCGCACCCCGGCCCGGGGAGGGGTTTAGCACAGAGGCGGGGAACTCGGGGGAAACAGCCCAGAAACATTGGAAAACGGAGATAAACCCAGCGCCCAGCCGCGTTTTAGCGAGATGCTTAAGGGTAGCGGGCGCGTTTTAAAGCAGAACTGCGAATTTACAGGGGTTTCTTCCCATTTTCACAAGCTGGCTCTGTTAAAGGCAGAGGTTCTGCATTTGGCCCTGCTTCCACTCAAAACTGGGTTTATGCTTCAGTCTGCTAGGGTGGGAAAGGACCAGGCTTGCCCTGAGTGAAAGGGAAGAATATTCTGCCTTAAAAATGATTCAACAGGTGGAGCATCGCAGATCGGCTTCAGGAACATAAACAAGAGAATAAGGAGAGTGTTTAGAATAATTAGTATGTCACAGTCTGCCACATCGTATTTGAGATACAGCTCTTAAAGATCTTTGTAAATGCCAGGCTGTTCCATAGGTGCTCTCCTGGAGCTCCTTGGCCGGCAAGCAGCCCAGACAGGACACTCCGCTGCGGGAGCATTCGTGCCTGCTCTTGCCCAAGGTCCTGTGAAATCATCATGAAATCTGTGGCAGCCACTCTCCTCACCCTTCTGCTCTGCAAAAGGTGCTACACCCGATAAAGGCCAGGGAAATATGAGGAATTAAATCAGGAATTCCCCAGGGTACCCTTTTCACTCCCTCTCTCCAAATACAAAGTTCTCCAAAGAGAACTTTGCTGGCTGCAGGAGAGGAGGCAAGAAATTACCACAGGCCTAACCCATAGCCAATGGATCCAGAACCCATGAGCATTTCAATATAATTTTCTAATTGTTAAATCATTTAATAATCCAGTAAAAAGATATTAAAACATTAAAAAAAATTTTTAATGGACCAAAATGTAGTCAAAGTGATTGCTTTCCTATCTGAAAATTCCCCCTTTGTATGATTTTACTGGCAAGGCTGCTTCATGTATCCACTCAGTATGTTGCTGAAGAAATACAATAAATCAGTAAATTGGCATTTGAAACTCTGTAAATACCCTTTTCCATAAGAAAAAAAAACAAAAAAACACATGCCTTCTTACTGAAGTCGTTTCCCTAACAGTTATGCTTCCACAACTTAAAGAATTAATTTTTTCAGTCTGTAATTTTTCTCTTGTTCTAGTTTATTATTTTAAGTTATAATGAAGAAGGAATAATTATTGAAATAAACAATCATATATTCCTGCACTGCAAAAGTAATTGCCCTACCGAGTCTGGTGGCTTGAATAGCTATGTACAGAGAAAGAGCTGCATGTTGGAAGCACTCAAAGACTTTATGCACACAGGTTACCTTTGAACCATAGAAGTAAAATCTGAATCCTCTTCTGAGAATAAAGAACTCTTGTTCTTTCCCTTCAGGCCAACGTGGACCAAAGCCCTAGCACAGCCAAATCTTCCCGGCCAACCCTCTACGTAAGCAAGTACCCTGCTGAAAGGTCATTCCTACAACACTCACAAGAGGGGAAGGTCACAGCCCATTCCAGGGCTTGAACATAAGATGTATGGTCTTCAGGAGGGTCACAGGCTGAGACAAAAACCTGCTGACAGACTCGTGAATGAGGGAATGAATGCGTGCACTGGGAGGGAGAAGCCTGGGTGTGCTGCCAGAAGGATTTTCTGAGAGCATCTCACAGCACCTTGGAGGAGCTGCCGGTGCCTGCGGCGCGATCCTCGCTGAGCTGCGCTTTGTCCCCTCCCTGCTGCTGGCCCCAGAGGGAGCATCCAAGGGCTTCCCATCCACCTGCTGGCATCTGCCTGAGTATCGTGACATGATGGAGCTCTGCTTCCAAAAAACACACCAGCTTCAGGCAAAAAACCAAGGGAACTGAGACAAGTGGAGCTTTACTCTTGCAGGATTACGGCCCGTACAAAGGGCCAAGACAACGCAC
Organism: Agelaius tricolor; assembly: GCF_023055355.1. NCBI lineage: Eukaryota > Metazoa > Chordata > Aves > Passeriformes > Icteridae > Agelaius > Agelaius tricolor. The sequence goes on from NW_027269327.1 coordinate 1,367,381, forward strand.
AGTACAAGTCAGCCTTGCCTCAGACACTTCCTAAGCCTCTTAAAAGGTTGTTGATGATCTGCTCTGCCAGTTTGAATGGCCAAATACTTTCATTCAACACTCAACCTGGTGCCAAAATCAGGAACTGTAAGAAACAAAGGAGAGGCCTCAGAAAATGGCAGATTTTTGTCTACCATCACAGGGAAAAATTCCATTTCTGGGACCCAGGGAACAGAGTAGAGCCAAACTGCCTCAGCTACAAAAGGCAGATTAAAAGACCAGATATGGATGGAAGGACTCTCCAGCCAGCCAGTCTTGTTTCTTTGAACACAGTTTGCTGTTTTTACATTAACTGAAGTGTGGCTTATGCTTGAGTATTTTCTCATTTTATCCCTGTTTAAGCCAGCTGAGCACACTGAATGTGGACAGAGACACATGTAATCAGCCTGAAATACTAATAAAGCAAAGCTCCTGAGGTTAAAGCGTAAGCTCTGTGCCTCCCAATCACTTTTTAAGCTAATTAATATCCTTAACTAAAAACTGTGTTGCTTTTAGATACTTTTATTTAATGGATTTTCCCAAGCCAGCCTTGATTTAGGATGAAGATCCCTTGCTGATAGCGTTGCCAGGTGTAACTGGAATTTATTTCTTCCATGAAAAAGTAAGACTTTGGAGCTGCCTTTCATCTTCCTATCTCCCTTTCAGGCTCCCACAACACAGTGAAAGAGATAAGGTCAGGACTGAAGCTGGTAAAATCCATGCATGACCTCTTGCCCCCTGGCAGAATCACGGCAGGAGTTCCTCCCCAGTTGCAGTGCCCGGCTTTGCTGACGGATTCAGGAGATGCCTTTCCCATACAATGCCCAATTTCAAAAGAGAACAAGGACCAAATATTTGCTTATATTTGAATCCTTTAAAACCATAAAGCATTCAAGCTCTCTAAGCCTTTATTATGATCTTCAGCAACACATACATGATGACATGGGGTCAATATTAAGTTGAACCTTCAGGAAAGGACATTATTTACAGCCCTAATGGGCATCTAAACTTCCCTATTAAAGTGCTGAACAATACACTTGTTATTCAGCAGCAAGCCTTCAATGACACAGAAACACGTGTCCCCAGCAAACCCCGTGCTCTAATGAGACGTGATTCCAGATTCCAACGCTTTCCAAATAAAACTGCTGGAAAAACAGGAGGAAACAGGTGTTGGAGGCATTGTGAATGAACTCAGTGCACACAGTCCTTGTCCGTGCAACGTTTACTATAAAGAAAGCTTGGGGAAATCCGTTCAGTAATAATTCATTGTTTGCCTATGAAAAATATGTGTGCTAACAACTTGCTCTGCTGTCATTAAACAAAGCCACACTCCTGTACTTACCCATTACTTTTGCTTTTTAAACACATCAACATTTTGCTGGGTTTTTGTTTGATTTTTTTTTTTTTGGTTTTGTTGTTTTTTGTTTTGTTTTGTTTTTTTTTTTTAATCTGGAAAAGAAAGCATATTAGGGAGTTTTATTACTGCATTTCAATTAATTTTGGTCAAAAGGACTACAATCTTCTGTTCACTGAAAGCTGGGGTTTTATTTGTTTTTTATTATATAACATATGTCTTCCTTCTTCCTTTCATGCATTACAGAACGGAAATATCTGCAAATTATAATCTTGAAAGTATCCTAGAAATCTTGAAGCTGTCAATAACAGTATTTTGCTAAGCATGACATGGGAGAGAACAGGAGCCTAGCTCATGGAATCATAACAGATGCTCAACCATTTTCATTCCAAAAAAGCCCTCAAAATGGCGTTGAGCAGGAGCCTCTGAATTCAACATTTTCTAAACCAGCAGAAGAGATGCCTTGCACTGAGTAGCACCATTAGAGGACCCAATGAAGGAGCTGCTCACATGGTTACTCTTGACTTTCAGCAGTTGTTGGGAGGTTCTGGAGGACACAGCCACAGCTGGTGCTGGGTACCATGTCAAAGAGAATGAGATGGCCTTGATAGTCAGAACCTCCCACCAGTCCCAGACAGAAGTACAAAAAGAGACAGAAACTCAATTAATCAACAGCTGAAGCAGACAGTATTATTACTGGCAAATGAGCATCCTTTCTCTGGAAAACATGTCTTGTTAAACTGGTATTTTCTGCTGAGTTCACAGAAGCTTACGAAAGCAATATCACAGATGTGATTCTGTGAGGAGGCTCTTGCCTCATTTTCACCTGGCATGGTGAAAACCAGAATAATAACAAATCAACCCAGCAAACATCTGGTGGACTGAAAAGGAGTTAACAGGTTTAAAAATGTATGTGAGAGATTATCCTTACAGAAATAAGCAGCTTGACTGTGTTTCACAGGAATAATTTTCAGCCCTACTTTTCAGAGTAAGCCCTAGAAGGGGCTACAAAATTTGTTGTTGGCACATCAGTAATGGGAGAAGTACATGGTAAAAAGAAGAGGAAGCTCAAAGCAAGAGAAGCTCTATAATGACTAGAACTATGAAAAGGTGCTAACACAGCAAATGCAATCTTGGAAGGAGGAGAACCTAAGAATGTCACGGAGCAAATGACTCTTCATGAGTTCAGTGCACCTGGAGAGAGCATCAGAGCCATGATGTGCCACCAGGATGACGGGTTTGTGCTCTGGTGTAGGGGTGATGCAATACTTGCACATAAGAACAGGGGGTTATCAAACAAGAACAGGCTTTATCACCTGCTGGTTGTGTAAAACAGTTCAACAGGTTGAACCTTTGGAGAGGCTTCAGAGAGAAGCCGTGAGAATGACCTAAGGACTGAAAAATGCAGATCACAAGATCCAAACAGCTCCTTTTCATTTGTCAGAGAAGAGAAAAGGCAAACATTATATCATAACATGAAGTAATTAAAAAAAATGAAAGCAAGTCAGCAGAAGTCATGTGGACTGTTTTATGGAGGAAATCAGAGTGAATTATCACATTTATTGCTGTCTTATTTATCATCAAAGGTTATTTCTAAGTTGCCGATTAAAGTGTATCAGTCAGCCACAGAGCTGTTCCGGCTGACCTCGATTCTTTACTACCACCTGACTCCTGCCAAAAACCCAATGTAACATACAGCAGCTGTCAAGGATTCAAGGAATATACAAGTAATGGAAACATTCCTGTGCTCTATCCTAAATCCCAGTCTGCTGGCACTCAACAGCTCACCAGTGCACCAAGAAATTGCTGGGTGTCCTAGGGTGACTTTATGATGCTCATATCCCCAGTTGTGTGTTCTGTTAATGCTGGATATTACATTCTCTGCCTTCAAGACTGGTTCTGAGAGCAAAGCTGGGGAGAGGAAGAAGCAGGGAGTTTGTTATCAGAGGCTGCACTCACTCCTCCACATTCTGTGCTGCACTCTGTTGGCTGGGCACTGACGGAGCAGAACAGAGCCCTCCTTTGCTTTTTAGCTGGTTCAGCTGGCTGAGGCAGAGTTTTCCCTGGGCTTTTTTCTTTCCCTTTTCTTGGACCTGTTCAAACCTGCTCTGGTCTGGGAGCTGGGGAGCACCGAGAGCTTGCACTTTGTGGGGGCTGCTCTGGGCAGCAGCCTCTCCCAGTGCCAGAGGGGTTGATAACACAGCGAGCACCCACAGGAGAGACTTTCTGCATTTGTCATCTCTTCAGAGCGGCCAATGAGCTCTGTCATCTGGTATTGTTCATTTTCTGTGCTGGGGAGTGCTTTGCCTCTTAAATAAACAGGCTTTTTCCACTTCTCTCCCAGGAAATTTCTCTCAAACCAGTTGGGGAGAGGAGCCATGTGGGTTGGCTTTCTGGGGGGGCCCTTTTGGATTTTTTCTGCCAAATTCACCCTAAACCAGGTCTGGGGAACTTAAAAAAAAAAATTAAATTCTTGATTCAGAACACAATGTGTTGGGGGAAAAAGCTGCTAAATAAAGTAACAACAATACCAGTACACTGAATATGGACTGGTTAAGCAATACTGACTATTAACAAGGCCACTGAGATGATGGAGAGCAGTAAATTCTCACTGCGGCCTGAGGGACACAAGTGCTCAAATCGTCACTTCCAACCACCCTGGTCCCACAGTCCAAAGGTCTGGAAAGGACAGTAATCCAGGGATTATCCTTGCCAAGGAAACCTAAGGGTCCTCCTCCAAAAGTCATAGGGCAGTGTTGTCTTTGGATTGGAGCATAATCCCAGCCCACACTTCCAGCTCTGTGACCTGACATGCCCTTCCCCAGTTTGCCAATATGTAAAAAATAATAGTACTGATATCAAACAAAAATAGATTGACTTACTATATTTGAGACTAATTCTTGAGTCATATTATTATAATAAGCAGACTAAAATACAGACAGGAAAATGTTATTTGCTCTGTTACTGCTGAGTCTTTGCCAACTACCCTGAACAGCAAGAATTTAAAATTAACTAAGCAATTCTACTTAAGCAGATGCAGAATAGTACAACAAAAGTGATTCAATTAGTCTGTAGACAGAGCTGCTCAGTGCTAACAAAGGATTTCTCACCATAACTTCTGAAACCTGACCCACAAAAGAATACATACCAAGAGTTAATTAAAAAGTAGCTGTTACTCATAGCCTTGATTAGCCACCTGGAACACGTGATAACAACTGGTATCCACCAGATCCATTTGCCAAACTCTTTATACTTCACTTTTAAATGAAGTGGCTGCTAATTCAAGAGCACAAAATTCTGTGACCCAAAGAGCCTATGTGGCAGATTTGAGTTGAAATTTATATTATGAAATCACTTATGCATACAAATACAGAAGTACTGAAATATAGAATGACTTTATTAGGGGTGCATTTATTAGGGTGGCCTTCAGTACCTGAAGTGAGGCTAGAAGACAGATGGAAAAAGACTTTTTGATATGGGGAAATGACTTCAAAATCAGAGTAGGTTTAGAATGGACATCAAGGAAGAAATTCTTTACTGTGAGGGTGGTGAGACCCTAGCAGAGGTTGCCCAGAGAAGCTGTGGCTGCCCCATCCCTGGAAGTGTCCAAGGCCAGGTTGGATGGGGCTCTGAGCAATCTGGTCTGGTGAAAGGTGTCCCTGCCCAGGGCAGAGGGCTTGGAAGAATCTGATCTTTATGGTCCCTTCCAACCCAGGCCATCCTATGGCACTATTTAGAGTTGAATCCATTGAGCAGTTTACCTGTAAAAGCTGCAGTTATTAACCTATTATTGGTGGAAGTGCCATAATCAGGTCTTCCCAACTAATTTGATTTCAAAGATGTATTTCCAGTGTTCACAGAAGGTTCTGGATGCTGCTGTTCTCCTCACACTTAGGTTTCCAGCACTGCCTTCTGGACCTGCATCTTCATTTCTAAACAAATAAATACAATGCCCAGGCTTGTTTTGAGCCTGTTGACAATGGCATGGAACAATGCTAATGGATTAATAAGGGCCATGCCATTAGTTTTTGGTTGTTTATTAGAGCACCAGCTTTGAAAGCTTCCATGCTTTGCTCATGGCTTTGAGTCAGAGGCTGATTTCACCATGGGCAGCCCTGCACAGCTCCCCTTGCTGTTCCTGCTGAACCCAGAGAGGGGAGGGAGCTGCTGCCAGCCCCAGAACCACCTTCTGTGTGCCCCCCTGAAGGTACAGATGACTTCAGGAATGCATCATTCCCCCTTCAGACATCAGCCATAATCAGCTCCCTGAAGGCAGCAAGCTGGAGATGCAGGTTATGAAATGCAGTCTAGTATTTTCATGATAAAATGATGCTTCTTACTCTGCAAGCTGGTCAAAGACCACCACCACTGGGGACAGCAGAGCTGGGGTAGGTCTCATCTCTTACCCAAAGTGACCAGTGACATGATGAAGAAAAGCTCTTAGTAACCAGAGCAAGGCACATTGCAGCTGCTGCACAGCAAGAGCTGGATTTGAAAACCCACACATTATAAATTAATGCACACGTGGAAACAGAGGAAAATCCCTGCTAGGGATGCCCAAGTACCCAAGCTGGATGCCCAAAAAGACTCTCCTCTCTCTCCTCAATAAATTCACATTTCATTCAGCAGCCCAACCAAAATTGATTTTTAGTGCCCATGAGAGTTCTATACCCTCAGTGAAGTGAACCTTCTACTTGAGCTAAGAAATTAAGCTATAGTGAGAAACTGAGAAACACTTGTTTGTTGTCTTTTGGGGTTTTTTGTTTCTAATACAGGGGACACTTGTGAAAAACTCAGTTACTTGATATGATCATACATAGCAAAAAGTAATTATTCTTCCTCTGCATACTCAGATTCTGCTGAGTTGAATGCACCAATTCTTCAATTTTTCATAGAATAACACTCATTGTGCATGTCATGGGGGAATGACAGGCTGCAGCCAGAGCAGCACTAATTTGACATTACAAAACAAAGATACAAGGAATTAAATAATTAGAGCTTTAATGACAGAGTACAATGCATGTCTCCTTTGATAATCTCTCCAACTCTGAAGATGAAAGCAGGGTAGAAATGTGCACACAAGATGTTCAATAACTGAGAGTCTCAAAGTGTAGTGGAACACATTGTGGTGCACCCTTCCATAGTATTCCAACATGATGAAAGATCAGCCTTTTAGAGCAAAAAGGTCTCCAATTGTCTGGGCTCCTCCTGCTCCTTGGTACCTCCCTTCCAGCTGCTCTCCCCTCACCTCCTCTGCCAGCCTCCCCTTGGCAGCCACAACTTCTCTTGCTCTACTACTGTTTGATAACAGCAGAAGTGACAAGAAGTAACTTACTTCATGTTTCTCCCTACTCTTCAAGATCATAAAAAAAATAATTTAATATATATCATCTATTAAGTCCATTGACCGGTGTCACAGTTTGAGGCTGGTGCAATGCCAGTGAATGCCCCCATGAGAATACATTCTCCCTGGTGTCTGCTGTGAGATGGGACCAGGAATAGAGCAAAGCAGGCTCCAGCTTAGGAATAAAGGGAAAACTTTATTAACCTACAACCACACGTAAAAAGAAACACACAGAAAGAATGAAAACCTGCCAAAAACATTTCCTCCTCCCCCCACCAAATTTCCAACACATCTGTCTCTCAGATCACCAACTCTCAGTCCATCACCACCCTTTAGATAATCAATTCTCAGCTCATCAAGGAGAGAGGAGTCCCTCTTGTGCCATGGCTTCCCCTGGAAACACAGTTGAGACTCGTGTGTTTCCTGTCACACGTGGCACCGCCCAGAGATCATTTGCCATCGTGACATCTTCCTTCCATGCCCAGTGCTCTCACCACTGCACATGCACCAGAGCTGCTGCTTTTTCCTAAAATTTGCCTCCTTTTTTTTTTTTTTTTTAGTTATTATTTCAAATATTATCATTTTGCTTGCTTTCAACTTTTCTTTCAGTTTTCATCCTGCCACATCATCAACTTTGTCAAGTTAGGGGGAAAAAAAAAATCAAGATCCATTCAAGCTCAAAAGAGTTTGCAGCAGTCTAAAAGTCAACTAAAGATATTACTTAGCTACTTTTTATCTACTTTTTCCCTATACTCTGAAATTGAGGACAGAAACAGAAACAGTAATAACAAAAAATAAGTTAAGATGCTGATATTTATCATGAAAGACTGCTCTAGGCTGTATCAAATATAAATGCAAATTCTTATTCACAATGCTGGATACAGACATCCAAATCTCAACATATTCATGCTACTTTAAAAGAGAAAGCTTCCACTAAAGGGTAAACAAATTATGAGCTGCCTAAGATAGGGGTTTTGCAAACAAGTTTTATCTAAGAAAAGCTTTTCTAGTCCCTGGAGTTGATATCCAATTAATGCTTCTGGTATTCTAAAGGCATTATCACTTGCTTGAAAATAAACATAAAAATTCTGCTAACAAAACTTGGTTTGTGTTTTTGATGGATTAGTAAAATAGCACAGAGCTATGAATATAGATTTTTACTTTAATATTATTTTCCCACACATTATCATCATCAAGGATTACTTCCACGGCTTACTGGCACTGTTGTTCTTCTGTATCTCAAAATATGAGACAAACAGAAAATATGAATAAATAAAAAGAAGCTACAGCATGCCTCACTGTAAACAACCAGAAGCATTTTGCTGAGTTCACCTTATATTGCACTAATGAACAGAACACATCCTCACCCCATAAATGTCAAAAAGAGTTTTATTACCATTCAAATCACTCTTAGAATTGGACTATATTTTCGTGATGGGGCAAAGAAGTGCATGTTACTTTAATCTGCTCCCCAGATTGGCCCAATCTAGACTATGACCTACAGCCTGGTCTGACTTGAACTAAATAATTAGCATTTACTAAGATAACTCAGTTACCAGTCTCAATTTAAGAGGCCTATCTAAGAGCATACCATCAGCATTTTGGGATTCACTTAAACTGTTAATAGGTTTTCAGTTATAAAGTTATATTAGAATACCATTTCCCCCTACTTGCACCATTTCCTATCACTTGTGTGTCTAGCTTATATCTCACTACTAAAAATTATTGCTGGCCTGTTCTCAATGTACCTTAATATCATAACTAAAGAAAAAAAAAAAGAAAAATCCAATTAAAATTTATGGGATCTGACTCTTCTTTGCCTTTTAGTTTGACCAGGTAATTTAGCATTTCACTTTAATATTCAACTAGTGCAACTAGCAATTACATAAGCTGCAAGGTATAAAAGAATCAGACCTGTTTGATTACATGAAGTTAAATACTTCTCATTTTTATTAAGCATTCTTTCATTGGTGCTAGGCCATGCCCCAAAGAGGAGATTCGAATACTGCTTTTAAGCTATTTAGAGATTTTAAAATATTGTCAAACTATGCTCTGAATGTCCTAAAATGTGGTAGTCATGAGCACAATGTTATTTTCAGAGGCAAGGAGCCTCTGAAAACAAGATTGGTTTCCAACCTCTAGTCTGGTTACACAGAGTTCAAATCACAGACCAAGTAAAAAAAAAAAAAGAAGACTCTGCTGCTACTGTTACAGCCCTTCACTAGGGTGAATAGGAAAAATAAATAAACCTGAGAACAAGCTATTATTAGTTTTCCTGTGCAGATAAACATTATTAATGCTGCTTGGTTTACTCTCCAAGCACTTGGCCCAAAAGAAGCAGCATTGCACTGATCTGTGCCTTGGAAACGTTGAGGTTTGGTTTATCCAAGTCCCAAGAAGAGGAAAGAGAAGAAAGGGAAGAGAATGACGTAAAAAGACACATCTGCCTGAAGATGCCTTCCAAAAATTGTGTGTCCTGCTCATATGGTCTGGGAATGCATTGTCCTTTTGTCACAGACACAGAGCATTCCTGGACAATAAAAAGTGGGAGACCTCTTTGGCTGAATGGGACAGGGCAGGTCAGACTGCCTGAGCTGGGGCTGGCAGGCTTTGTCTGCACCCAAAACATTCACTCACATATTGCTCCCTCATGCTAAGAGGGTTTAAATCTAAAGGGCAAGCCCAACAAAAGTGTCCTTAAATAAGCTCATTTCACCCCACTTTTACCTGTCACCAAGAGCCAGCTCAGCTAAACCCCTGACCTGCAGCATCCTCTGAGCACAGCCCAACAGCACCAGGGGGACTCTTACTCGTGCCAGGGGTGCCTGCACTCTGCTCACTGCCTACCTGAGAGCCCCACACTCACCTGGGCAGTAAAACACACCTAAAACCCATCCTGAAGCAGCTCCAGCAACCACCTGCATGTCACCACCTTTTACCTGCTGCTTCCGGGGGGAGCAGAACCTTGGATGAAGGAGACCAAGAAGGTGTCCACCAGAGGACTGGGAAGAACAATGATCTTTAAAGACCTTCTGGTGTGCTGGCAGAACCATAGAAAAGACTATAAATGTTCAATTACAAAGTCTTTGCAAAAAAATAAAATAAAAATAAACCTCAAATTCAATATATTTCCTTTCACCCCTTTTCACTGCACATTACAACCAGGAATTGCTGCAAGCAGCATTTGTGCCACCGTGACCCAATTCATTTTCCAAATACTGTGAGGGTTAAGCACATATGAACCAGAAAGAAAGAAAAAACAAACCAACCATCACACATGAGAAATAAGGCCTGGCTTCCATTTCAAGGAATATCAATAACTGAAATTGTTAACAAGTGACTGACAAAAATTGTTCTGCTTCCTGCTGGTTTAACTGCTTCTAGGCAAAATTATGATTAATGCTAATAAGCCTAGAAATCTAATAAGCCTTAATAACAATACAGAACAGCAAGTCACAAAACAACTACACTTTGCAGTCAGAATGGTTCCCCTGCAGTCAAAAATACAATGTGAATGTGGCTTGAAAGAGCCAAGTGAAATTAGCATTTGAGATCCATGGGGGAAGGGACTTTGCACACAAGGGCACCATTTAGTTGTATTTCAGGTCCTGTTAAATTGGCTCATACTACCATATAAACTGGAAATCCAAAGATGATAGCTCTAAGGACAGTGTAGCTGCTTCAGAAATATTTTTTCCTCCATTAAGATTATTTTTCATTCATTAAGAAGGATCATGGTTTGGATTGGAAGAGACCTTAAAGACCATCAAGTTCTAACACCTCTGCCAAGGGCAGTGACAACTTCCACCAGGCCCAGTTGCTTAAAGCCCCATCCAACCTGGCCTTGAACACTTCCAGGAAAAACTTCCAGACCTGACAACACAATGGAGATTTTTTTCAGCCATAATTCCAAGCAAAAGCTTGTGACTTTAATGGATTTACATCTTCCCCCCAAAAACGGAGAGAGCTGTGGCACAGTTCATGGCGGCTACAACAGAGGGAAAGAGACTATTAGGTCAGACCCCTACCACAGGTCAGATCAAATTTCTATATGTGACAAAGCTGATCTTAGCTCCAAAGTGCTGCCTGCAAGATTCACAGCAAATAACCTATGCCAGTTCTCCTCTGAAAAACACTATAAAGCTCTGAAATGCTCCAGCAGATGCATATGCTTTCTGGAGACAGAGAATCTGCAGATTAAGCTACAGAATGTGGCTTTGTTAGTGAACAGGAGGGGCTGGACAGTGATCTGCTTTTTTTTCTTGGTAACCACAACTTAATCTGTATTCCCCTGCTAAAAGGATTGCAATAAAACCCTTTGTAATGAAAGGACAATTAAGTCACATTATGTGCAAAAAGCCATCATTTGTTAATGATCCACTAATTTCAGCAAGATAAGACACTAATCACTTATGGTAATCAAATCTGCCCTGGTAATGCAGCGACTGGACCCTGCTGCAGCAATTCAGAGAAGTTCATTAGCTCTGCACCCAGATGCCACCAGGTCACAGCGTGTCCCTGATGAGAACACTCCGAGGCTGGGAGGACACCACGGCACCTCCTGCTCCATTTTTGTACCAGAAAAGGCAGATTCTGGATTCATCACTCATACTTATTGCATGAGTTTCCAGCCACACAGCTACTGGTGTCTGGCAGTTCAGAATATGATGATGCACAAAGAAAGGCTCAATTATGTATTTTTTTACAACATCATCTATTTCCGAAACAAATGACAGTCATAAAATACTGCGGATTTTTTCCCGACATTGGAAGAATTATCTATAATAAAAGCATATCCATAATAAATTTAATCCATATCTAATGGATACTTAATCCCATGCAACTCATCCGAGAAAGCAAAGTTAGGTGTGCTTTGGTTCTGTCCAGCACCACCAGGTGGCAATAGCAGCCCAGCGAACCCATCCCACAGCACAGCAGCGGCACCAGCTGCTTCATTCCCCTTTTCCTTTTCACTCAGCCCTACCCCGAGCTTTTTATAACTTAAACTCAGCGTCAGACTAAGCATCTATACTAAAAAGGACACCTACTCCTGCCGCATGAGCTAGTCCAAAGACTGGGTCCAACCTAAGCAGCTCCCAGGAACCCATGACTGACACTTCCAATCTGGCAAATCCTGCTGTTCTGTGCTAAAGGCATAGCTGCCTCATTCAGATACTCATCACATTCCCTTGATTTCTGCAAACTGACACCCCTCCGATGTATTTTGGCTCAAAGAGAGAACAGCATGCAAGACTCCACTCATTCCCTATCCAAACACTGCATATATGCCCCAAACCACATGATATATGGAAAAGCAGGAGAAAGAAAACACTTTTTAATAACCTAGAAATGATAGAAGTACACCAGGCCTGGATTTGAACAGAAAGTTAGATCCAAAAAGTGGTTTATATTATTCAGATTTCAGCAAGTTCTTTCTGTAAGTGAGTTAGGACTGTATGGTCTTGCTTTACCAGTCATCTTAAGTTCAAGGAAGAGGCAGAGGTGGCTTGGTGCATGGAAATTAATTGCCATTGTAAACACAAGTTTCAGACATCAATCACACTGAATGATGATGCTGTAAATCAAAGAGCAATCTGGCTTCATCCAGTATCCCAGGACTACAGTTTCTAAACTTTGTAACAGTCTAGTAAACAGATCTGTGGGGGTTTTTTCTTAATGCAGCTGTAGGAAAAATGTAATCCTAGACAAATTCATATATAATGTTACATCTCTGATTTGACCTCACCACTCTCCTTTCTGGAATTATAATAAGGTAAGAAAAACGAGTGACTGATCTACACCTGCTTTTCAGACTTACAGTTCTAAGTGCTCAATTTCCTCAGACCACCAGGAACTTCCAGCTCTGGCCCCAGAGCTCAGCATTCCCTCCCTAACAGCCATTCTTCTGACCTGCAAGGTTTCACCCACTGACCTGAGTCAAACACTATTTTATATGACCCTAAAAGAGAACCTGGGATAATTTGCATTGTAACCACTGTTCTCTGCTATGATTTTCTGGTAAAAGAGCTTTTTAATCGAAAGTCTCATCCCTGCACTGGAAAAGGAAATGTGACTGAAGGTGGTAGAAAAAAAAAAGAGGAAGGGGAATTACATTCTCTTGGCTTCCACCCATCACTGTAGACTTCTAAAACTGAGTGTGTTCATGCTTAGGATGGATTTATATTCTGGTAGTCAAAACCCACAGCATCTTCTTATCAGACGAACACCTGCTCAAATGCAAGTTACACACTAGGACTTTTTGTCCCAAATTGCTTTGATCTTTAATTTCAGCTCCAGTATTGTCTGTATGTCTATTCATAAAGCTAAATTATGACTTGAACTGCAAAATTCATTCTAGCTCCTTCAGAATTTGAAACACTGAATCAGAATATGAAATTAGCCGCTGCCTCCAGCTGCAATACATTTCTTATTTCTCATTTTCACCCACACTCATTGGAAACCTAGTTCAAATGACAACCTGAAAATTGGTTTTAATCTCAACTAGTACATGGAGGTTCCTCCTCCCTGCCTTTTTGATCCTTATAAGCCCCCAAAACAATGACAGGAGTGGCAGGAGATGAGCCAAATACCCCTCCAAGGTACTCCAAGTCACCACACATCTGAGCAACAGGTGTCGAGCTCTGCCAAACAAAACCAGACACCAAAAACCCAAAACACTCTTTAATTTGATTTAATTCTTTTGAGCATTTAATTCTTTTAATTCTTTTTAGCCTCAGGCCTAATTCTGCAGCTGTTCAAGGCAACCACTGATACTTCTGTGCCATTCCTGAGCCAGAGGGGCAACATTTCCCTTTCAGCCTCTTGAGTGGCAGCAATTCAATGTGGTGGAACCAGGCAGAGCTCCATGAAGAGGGGAACAGCAGCAAGCACTGCACCACTATAGATCTTCCTGAGGGAGAGTCCTGCTCATCAAACCTGGCTCCCTTTTGTGACAGGTAACTCACCTGGATGATCAAGGGAAGCCAGCTGATGTAATCTTTTGGGATTTCAGTAAAGCTTTTGATACTGTCTCTCAGAGTGACCTTCTGGACAAAATGTCCAGCACACAGCTGGATAAGCACATCGTGTGGTGGGTGAGCAACTGCCTCACCGGTTGGGTGCAAAGAGTGGCAATGAACGGGGTGGCACCAGACTGTCACCAACGGGGTTCTGCAGGGCCCCATCTGAGGCCCTGTGCTCTTCAACACCTTCACTAATGACTTGGATGCAGGACTCAAAGGAATACTAAGCGAGTTTGCAATGATACAAAGCTGGAAGGAGCCTGCAGGGAGGCCCTGTAGGGAGATCTGGGCAGATGAGAGGAGGGGGCAACCACCACCAACGAGGAGCTCAGCAAGGGAAAGCGCCGGATTCTGCACTGGGGTGTACAGCCCTGGATGCACAGAGAGCCTGGGGAATGAGACACTGGACAGCAGAGCCACAGAAAGGGACCTGGGCTCCTGTGGATGGCAAGTGAATGTGGGGACATCAGCAGTGTCCTGCAGCAGGAGGGCCAGGCCTGTCCTGGGGACATCAGCACAGCCAGGAGGGCCAGGCCTGTCCTGGGGACATCAGCACAGCCAGGAGAGCCAGCCCTGTCCTGGGGACATCAGCACAGCCAGGAGGGCCAGCCCTGTCCTGGGGACATCAGGCACAGCCAGGAGGGCCAGCCCTGTCCTGGGGACATCAGGCACAGCCAGGAGGGCCAGCCCTGTCCTGAGGCACAGCCAGGAGGGCCAGCCCTGTCCTGGGGACATCAGCACAGCCAGGAGGGCCAGCCCTGTCCTGGGGACATCAGGAACAGCCAGGATGGCCAGCCCTGTCCTGGGGACATCAGGCACAGCCAGGATGGCCAGCCCTGTCCTGGGGACATCAGGAACAGCCAGGAGGGCCAGCCCTGTCCTGGGGACATCAGGAACAGCCAGGATGGCCAGCCCTGTCCTGGGGACATCAGGAACAGTCAGGAGAGCCAGCCCTGTCCTGGGGACATCAGCATAGCCAGGAGGGCCAGGCCTGTCCTGGGGACATCAGCACAGCCAGGAGGGCCAGGCCTGTCCTGGGGACATCAGGCACAGCCGGGCAAGGGAGGGATTGTCCCGCTCTGCTCTGAGCTGGAGCAGCCTCACCCCTTGAGTGCTGGGGCAGTTTTGGGCACCACAAGGTAAAAAAGCCATGAAGCTCTCAGAGAGTGTCCAGAGGAGGACACGAGGATTGTGAGGGGCCTTGGGGGAAGCTCAAGTGTGAGCAGGGGCTGGGGGCACTGGGTCTGTTCAGCCTGGAGAAGAGGGGGCTGAGGGGAAACCTCAGCAGGGTCTGCAACCTCCCTGTGAGGGGAAGAGGAGGGGCAGGCACTGATCTCTGCTCTGTCACAGGGGACAGGAGCTGAGGGAATGGCCTGAAGCTGTGTCAGGGAGGTTCAGGTTAGGTGTCAGAAAAGGCTCTTCACCCAGACGGTGGCTGGGTACTGGAACAGCCTCAGAGCACCACGCCTGGCACAGCTCAAGAAGTGTTTGGAAAACACTCTTCAGGCACCTGGTGTGATTCTGGGGACGTCCTGTGCAGGGTTGGGAGTTGGACTTGATGATCCTTTTGGGTCCCTTCCAACTCAGAATATTCTGTTATTCTGTGGATCAGGCTGCCCAGGGAGGTGATGCAGTGCTCCCCTCTGGAAGTATTCAAAATCCACCTGGACACGTTCAGGTGTAACCTGCTCTAGGTGATCTGTTCAGGTGTAATCTGCTCTCTGCCTTGGCAGAGGAGTTGGACCAGATGAGCTTCGGAAGTTCCTTCCAACCTTAACTATTCTGTGATAAAAAGACCACATAAGTCAGGCTTTGTTCTGTGTTCAAATCTGCAGAGCTAAATGCAAAGCCAACCTGCAGTAGCTCTAGATCTCTGGAAAAGAAGCTATTTTTAAACAGCAGTAGCAATGTGGACTGCATAAATTAGCATAATCTCAGCCTTCACAGATAGTTCTCAGCTGTTTTACATACTACAAATCAACACTCTGCAGATTCCTCACTTCTACTAACGTGGTCAATCATGCATTTCATGAGGCTTAAAATCTCCTATTTTCATCCTACAAAATCTCAACGGCCTTTTTATACATTCTCCTTTTCCTTTTCAGAGCAGCACTATCACAGGCTCAGGTTCCATTACAAATCTCACAAGGTTTCATGTGTAACTGGTGGTTCTGTGGATGCCTAAATGCAGGACATCCTCTTATTTTCTCAGCTGATATGATTTTTTCCTCATGGGCAGATGGCATAGAAGGGGAGTGCAGATGGAAACCCACAGCCCACAAACTCCTCATTATAATTTGAAATAGTGCTAGCAGCTCTTTGATTCTCATCTTCTCTTCAAATTATTTTCAGCAATAAAGGATGAACTGCTGTTTTCAGAAAGCCAAAAGTAATGATATCTGTTTATAGCTGAGAACCTTCTAACAATGTGACTTCTATTTTCACAAATTTTATTAAAATCTATAAATCGTTGCTGAAAAGGACTTCAAATTGAGTATCTCTTGCTTTGATTCAAGTATTACCTTAAGAAGAAAGATCAATAAGAAAATAACAGATCACACATGCATGAAGGTTTAGAAGTCCCACAGTTAGCTATTTAAGGTAATCCATGGCTCCAGGTATCACTTTACCTGAGCTGCTTGGAATTATAATGGATTTATCTCTGCAGAACAGCTGTGAGATAAGGGAGCTGCCGGTGATAAACTGCAGCAGGGAGCAAGAGGGTGACAGTGATGCTGATGGCCTGTGGCTCACAGACTCCTCACCCTGCATCCTCCCTGCCCTTTAGGACTGAAACCCCTCCTGGCAGAAAGGCAGGATGAGGGTGCTATAGAAACTCGTGTTATCATTTCTTCAAGCTGTTTCACAGCATGTCCAGTCTGCTGGAACTGACTTTCCTAACCTTCCCACCGGTTGGAAAAGTCCTAAAAACAGCAAAATAAAAATATCTGTGGTGGAAAATAGCAAGGAATGAAAAATAATAAGAATTAGAGGTCAAGCTTGGATCCCTGAAAAGTTTGTATTAACCAATGGAAAAGCATTAAAATAACTAAACTTATCCCTTAGCTATAAAAAGAAAACAAACAATACTTGAGACACCCAAGTGCCATGGTTGGTGAGGATTTACAAACTCACAGACAGCTCTCTCACACAGCATAAAGGAAAAGCTGGCTAATTTGTTCCTGTTCCAGAAACCTGGAGTCAGGTCACAAATAGCCTCTTTTGTTCCAAGTTTTGACCTGGTGCCTGACAACCAATTATTAAACCACACTGCTCTAGCTCAGCTAGAAAGGAACCTTCTAACCCATCTCACAAAATGGTTTCTGTCCATTTAAAAGATGGATACATGTTGCTTAACTGTATTTTCAGCTTGCAAGAGTAAAGGCTTTTTCTCAGATGGCTGAATTTATTTGCATATTAAATACCAAAAACATCCAGATGTTCAACCTAGTTGTGATATACATACTCTACAACATCAACAATTTGCCTATATAATGCAGGGCTATAATCTTCCTCAGCATTCAGGCATGCTAATGATCTTACACAGGGACCACAGAAGATGAAAGAATTAAATAGTTCATCACCAAAGACAATTTCTCTTTCCTGCATTCATGGAAGAAGATTATGGGAGGTCATCGTCTTAGAGGCTTCCCTTTCACAACAAAAAAAGACAATAATCAGTTTTCATTAGGGAACACTTGTCCTTTCTCCTGCACCCCATGACTTTCCTGTCCCATCCACCAGACACAGCACTGGTATCAACCAAGTAACTACATAGTCTTGTCTACCCCAAAGGTTTATAAAGGGTAATAGAAACGCTCAAATTTGAGATGCAGCCCTTAAGGACTTATCTGTGTCAAAAGAACCGAACACAGTTTTATCTCCAGCTTAATGGCTTGCACTTGAAACTGATCAAGGTCTTCAAAAGTGACCATTTGAAACTGTTCTTTCAAGAGAAAACTCAGCTCGAGCCTGACAGAATAAATAATTTCCAGAGGAAGAGAAGGCTCCATTGTAAGTGCCTTGAGGAAGCCCTGATTCTGTGAAATCCATCAATATCCCACAGCTCATCCAAAGGCATGTTTAGAGCCTCTGGCACTAGAGGCTCATCACCCAGGGAAAGGCAAAGAGAATTTTGGCAGAGGATGAGATACTGTGCCAGCATTTCTGATGCAGTAAAAGTGACTCTACCACACATCTGCCTCTCTGAGAGAGGCTGAATCTGCCTGTGACAAGGTCAATTTTGAGAAAGGTTGGTATTAAAAGATTATGCTCCCTCCATCCTCTCACTGAGGTTATGCTAATTATTGCAGGGGAGCAAAGGAATTCTTTGATCCTCCAAGTCCTCCTTCCCTCACAAGTTGACTCTGGCTGCTGGCACAGCACCCAGAGGAACAGCACAGCATATCCTAATTCCATAATTGTGGAATTAGCCATTTTCAACCTTGAAATTTAACCCTTAGAAATTGAGAAAGCAGTAATCCACATAATCCAGGCCTCTACACCTGTCCCTCTTCCAACTAATCTCACCACCCTTCACCATGACACATCTTAATTTAGAGTCTTGCCTGCTAAGGTCAGTGAGTAAGTGGATGCTCAGGAGTTGCAACAAGTATTTGTCACACGGCGAGACCAATTGCTTTGTGAACTCTGAGAGACACAGAAATATCAGCAGTGGGCAGAGCCCTTTGCCAGCCATGCACACACAGCCTTTACAAAGGTTCTGGGAGGCAGCAAGGGGAAGGGATAGATGAAGAAATAAAGGCGTGGAGCACAGCCCTGGATAATGCGATCTGCTGGTATTAAGTTTTCTCCTGAAGGAGTTAAGTATATACCAGCTGCTCTACATTAAACCGAGCTGGCATTTTAAATCATGCAAATCAGCTGAGCTCCCATCCCTTTCAGCCCAGCATTTAGCAGCATTGCTGCAAACGGTGCAAAGTGCTGGCCAAACAAGCCCTGCCATTCCAGCTGCTGGCAGGGAGGAGGGGAGGAGGCAGGGCAGGCAGTGGCTCTGGGTGATGCTGCAGCTATTCACAAGATGGTTTGCAAGAGCCTCCTTCCACCATAGGTATTGTCTGCGTGACCAAAACATGCCCCATGTGCACAGAAAGCCTAGGGCTTTTATTTGTTGAAAATTCATTTAATATACACTAATGAGAACCACTGAAAAATTATTTAAAATTCAATTATTTGCCAGTGGAACACTGAAATTTCAAATTTCTCTTTGCCTGATGCTGCACAATAAACACTGAGTGGATCTGACAGGTCATTGGCCCAGAAATGCTGACACAGCAGCCAAGGGTGGCATCAGTCCCCTCCATAATCTCCAATACCAGTGGACATTTCTCAGACTGTGAGGGGAAGAGATGAAAATCTGTGTTTATCCAACACAAACCCCTCTTCTGCTGAATCTAAGAGCACTCAGGAGGCAATAAGGAGGGCTAAATCCTCCTTAGTTCACACTGCTGTGGCCAAGAGATTAAGTTTCAGCACAAAGCTGAAATTGTGAGTGAAGGATCTGATATTAAGAAGTCTAGGAGCTCCACAGACTTTTTAAAAACATCATTTCAGGTTCCTTGTCTACCTGCTCAACAAGGGAAAGGTGGAATTCATGTTTGTGTTAAAGACAGGCTAAACTGCCTTGCTATCCAACCTGATATAAACCAACCCAGCAGTGGTGGTGACCCAGGGGCATGACATCCCACCACACCATCCTGCATCTTGGTGGTTGCACCAGCCACCAGTCAACATGGTCCAAACCCTCCTAGGGGAAGGCCAAAAGGCATCTTACAGGCAGGAAAGGAAAGGAAAGGAAAATCTACATTGCTGCAGTGTGGAAAGTTGCTATCTGACTGCTTGGAAACAGGATCCTAGGCAACCGCTGCTCTTCCTCTTGAAAAGCAGAAAGAGGTTTGATTCAGTGAAATAAAGCAAATTCATTACAATTCCCCTGGAGATGCTCCAGAGGGATGAAGAAGATGCTGCTGCCTCCCCTTCCCAGCTGCACACTAGAGGACCTGGCCCCTTTTTGCCAGCTTTCTTTGGCACTGCCCATCTGGCACGTTACTGTGGAGGACCAGACAGACCCCTGTGTGCTCCAGAGCCCATCCCAGAGGAGTAAGATGCAGTGATGCCAAAAATACTCCTTCCCAAAATAATCCATCCCAGTTGAGCCTCAGACAAGTCTGGAATACATGTGGCTGTCCTGAGAAGCAGACTGACCTCTGGTTATTGAGCAAGAAAAGCTTAATTTCTAAAATATTACATCAAATGGTCAATGCACATTTGATCTTGACACAACACCTGACATTTTTCCATTAGTTTTGAAGATTTAAATATCCATACATCTCCAGCAAATGGAGAATAATTTAAAACTGAATCAAATTTGTCTCACCAGACTGATCCATTAGTTATTGTCTCCACCAGTTGCAATCAAAGTTGCACATTGATCACTGTGGATCAAAATGCCAGCACTGAAACTACCTGTAGTTTCCAACGGTGGACACAGCTCAAGTGGAGATGGCTGAAGAAAAAGGAATCTGCTCCTCAATACTTGTTTCAAGATATGCAAGTATAACAAAGTCTTAGCACCCATATTCACCATAAAATATCACACAAGCTAGATCAGCAACATGAAATCCCACCAGGGTATTCATTTTGTTCTACCAGTAGGCAAGTATATAGAACTAAGAGATGGCAGAAAAAGATAATAAAATAATTTTTGGTCAGCATTTTCAGAATATAAGCAATCCTGTCAGGGAAGATCCCCTCACGGTGTGAAACAAAAAGGTATTACTACAACAGCCTTCACGACTGAGAATGTCACTCCATGAGACAAAAAATACATAAAATTACAATTCCAGCCTGTCACACACCTCTCCCACTTCTCCCAAGAGCAAAGCATGGGTGTCCTCAGACAGCTGTTCCAGAGGATGTTCTTCCTAAACAACTCTGAGAAATCTAGCTCCTTTGGCTAAAAGGCCTTGTCAGCCCCTACAAGGTTATCTGGGAGATGAGGGAGAACATGCAAATGGTCAGGGAAGCTGGGTCAGTCCTTTTGTTTGGAGAAAGTGTAACCAAGCCAACAAGACCCCAGCACTGAGAAGAGCTACTGCTGCAGCCAGAGCACAAGTCAGCCTGTCAAGGGCTGCTTCAGGGTTTCTGTTTATTTATGGATTATTTACTTCATGAGGAACCCTGGATGTGCATGACTAGCTCGCTTTCTTCAGCAGGTGAGACAAACATCTCCGGCTTTCTCCAAGAAGGCTTCACAGCCTTCACAGCAAAAAGCAAAGGCTTTTTCTCAGATGGCTGAATTTATTTGCATATTAAATACCAAAAACATCCAGATGTTCAACCTAGTTGTGATATACATACTCTACAACATCAACAATTTGCCTATATAATGCAGGGCTAATCTTCCTCAGCATTCAGGCATGCTAATGATCTTACACAGGGACCACAGAAGATGAAAGAATTAAATAGTTCATCACCAAAGACAATTTCTCTTTCCTGCATTCATGGAAGAAGATTATGGGAGGTCATCGTCTTAGAGGTTTCCCTTTCACAACAAAAAAAGACAATAATCAGTTTTCATTAGGGAACACTTGTCCTTTCTCCTGCACCCCATGACTTTCCTGTCCCATCCACCAAACACAGCACTGGTATCAACCAAGTAACTACATAGTCTTGTCTACCCCAAAGGTTTATAAAGGGCAATAGAAACGCTCAAATTTGAGATGTAGCCCTTAAGGACTTATCTGTGTCAAAAGAACCGAACACAGTTTTATCTCCAGCTTAATGGCTTGCACTTGAAACTGATCAGGTCAGTCCCTTTGTTTGGAGAAAGCGTAACCAAGCCAAGCAAGTGTAACCCCAGCACTGAGAAGAGCTACTGCTGCAGCCAGAGAGCAAGTCAGCCTGCCAAGGGCTGCTTCAGGGTTTCTCTTTATTTATTTATGGATTATTTACTTCATGAGAAAGCCTGGATGTGCATGACTAGCTCGCTTTCTTCAGCAGGTGAGACAAACATCTCCGGCTTTCTCCAAGAAGGCTTCACAGCAAAGCCAAGGCACTTTTGGATTATACCATGGCTGTCACTACACAAAGGACAAGACAGAAGAGATGGACCAAGATTAGTGACAGGACAGGTAAAATAAAGACACTTAGGGAGACTCCTTCCCACTGAGAAAGAGAGGATAAGGCAGCTTATAGCCACTGCTGTAGAGACAAAAAAAATCCATGCTTAACATCCAAGACAAGGGATGAACACAAGCTAAAAAATGCAAGTAAACAAGACACTGTCAAAATATGATGATATGACAGTCCAAAACTCAACATGCACGGGGGGAAAAGTCCTGGTAAAAGTGAATTTTCAAATACAGAAGTTGGATACCTTTCCCTTTCAGGCATTGTTTTCCCACACATTGCTTCCAATTCTGAAATAACCCAAAATTAAAATGAAAATTAATCCAAGGATAACACAACTAAAAATACTTTCAACAGGCAAAAAAAGGTGGAATCAGAAGAAAACTTCAGAATTCAGCCTGTTTTAAAATAAGAAGTGACCTGTTTTCTCATTTATTTTAATAGGTGGTTTATTTGTTTTAAGTTGTAGCAGTTATTTCCATGCCTTTGCAAAACTGAAGAAACTGAGACTGTTTCCACAAACTATTTCAGAAAAAACAATTTACAGATAAAATTAGAGGCATACAACTAAGTGCCAAGTGTTTGACTGAATTCCAGTTCTTGGTGAATGGAAAACCAGCAGCTTCCTGTTACAAAATGTACCAACAGTTCATGTCTAATAATACACATCATAGCTAACCATTTATATACTTCAAGTATAGATGTTTCTAAAAATAATATTAAAGCAGGGTATTTTTAGCCAGGTGAATTTCTCAGGAGAATGAGATTCTACATTTTGCAGCAAAGAAAAAAACAGATTAATGGGTTAAAATTTTCAGAGCATCTCTTGATTTATATCAAAATAAAAAGTAGAAGATTTAGCTCCAAAGCTTCAAGAAGCAAAAAAATAAATGGGAAAAAAGGTCAAGAGCAGAACACACACCTTTTCATTAAAGACCCAGCTATTGCTCAATTCACAAATATATCTTCTCAAACAGCACTTACAATATTTATCCTGTTGCAAACTTGGAAAGTTCAAGCAAAATAATTATTAATTTTAGCACCTCCTTAATTTCTTCCACTTTGGTAAGAAGAGGGAACTTGTAGGCTAGAAGCATTAAAATACTCTACAAATTGTACAGAGATTTAAATCTAGTGGTGAGACAATCTGGAAAGTAAAATTACAGAGTAGACAATGTTTCTCAAAGGACTCTTAAAAGCAAATTAAAACCAGCCAATACCAATCCTTAATTTCCAAAACTCAGAACTTAATTCACACTATCTCAGTAAATAAAGGCTTTCTTTTCTGATACCCTCTGGACAAGCAAAAAGAGCACAAGCAGTGTTGGTTTGGGGTATTTGGATTTTTTGTTTGTTTGTTTGTTTTGTTTTGTTGGGTTTTTTTACTTCCTAGATACTTGAAACTTGGGAAAGGTTAATTATTTGTTTATCAGACTTCTTTATAATCAGATTTTTTTTTTCTTTTTGAGAAGTACAGCTCAGGTTCAGTGCCAGCAGATTTCAAAAGCAATATCTGTTGTTCTCCTCTATCAATATGCTTGTACCTCTTTCTGCTTGGTGGCATCGTGCATCAAGTGTCACAGCAGAAGGTGATAAAAATCACTTGCTAAAGCAGGGACAAAAAAGTGAGAGTGTTCACTTCAGAAATTCAACTTAATGGAGTGAACTAACAGTTCTAAGGACAGAAGGAGAACACATGGACACCATATGCATGAGCATTTTGAGCTGTTAACAAGTAGCAGCAAAGGAGAAAGATAATCTAGTATCAAGGGACTAGCTAGTAATTTTCTATAGAGCTGCAGACTTTCTGACCTTGGCTACATTTCTTTGTCCCTTAGCCATCCACTTCACAAATGTTCTCCAAAAAATAAGAACAATATCCCTACCTCTAAGGTGCTTTAGGTTAAGCACATTCAAATTTTCAAGGCAGATAGATAGATAGATAGATAGATAGACTGTCACAAGTAAGAGGGAGAAAAAAACATTTTCCAATATGACAAAAAAACAAATGGAGCTTTGAACAAAGTCACTTTACGCAAAGTAACCCTTTGCATATTCTAAATGAAAACCCAGTGGTTAAGGAACCTCCTGAACTTATAGTGCAATGTTACACCTGTAGTTCAAATGCAAGGCTACAGAAAAGGTAGCTCTTTATATCAAAAGACAAATCACTGGAAAATCCATGTTCATAATCACAGTAAAACAACTTTGGAATTGTTATCTTGTTTTCTACCTGAGAACATTTCATCTAGAGCAAACCCTCCCCTGCCCCCCAACAATTAAATATTATTCAATATGTATCTAGAAATATATCAAACCCACAGCAATCATAAATAGAAGAATTTGGCTACTTAGTAGCCTCAAATTGCTTACAGTGGGTGTAAAAAAAAAAAAAAATCCATCATAAAGATCCAGCACAGGCTTTTTTGCAAGAATGACTTAGGTACATAACTATAATCACACCAACAAGCTCATTAGCACTAATTTCAAATTTATTTTGTGCTTATGTATTTTGATCATCTGAATCTATAGTTTTCCTCAGCTTCTCCCAACTTCAGTAAAATCTATCCTTTGTTCATATCCTAAACGTGACTCCATTTGGTTTCTTGCAGCTGCAAAAAGCAATCTTTTATGTGAAAGTTATCAGTATGATTGACCATATTTCCCATAATTTCATTCATAATTAGCTCAGCAGTCATAGCGAGACCAAATTTCACACGACTGAGGCAGCTCATGCAATGGCACTGAAACCAGCTGATGTTCATCTGACTTTAAATTGGGTCCAGATAAAGATTTGCTTGATCCCTATCCCTTCTGCAAGCTGGTTTGGTATGAGAACTGTGAAACACACACAAAAATGGCTAATGCACGTGAGAAGGGAAGGCATCATTTCTCTGCAATATGCTCCATTAATCCTTCTGTCTATGAAGCTTCACATTGGCAAGATAGTGATATGGAGGTTTAAACAGTAGAGTTAATTAAAATACAGAAAAATAATTACTACTATCTGAACTATGTGGCTTCATTTGGATTGCTAATGGCATGGGCACAAGGGGAGAGAGGCAGAGAAGAGAAACCAAGAGCCCACAGATCATGGGTCACATGTGGCTCATCAAACATCTGATGTGAGCCTAACTCTGAGGTCTGGGAAAATACTGGAGGAACCTGTTAAGTTAACCTGTTTGAGAGCAGTTGACTGAACTCCCTGGGATGTGCCAGCAGTGTGCCACCAACCTGGGAATGGCTGTCCACTCCATTTCTATCAGGGAGCTGTAACAGAGCTGCCATACTCTTGTCATTACTTGGACTACCCAATGGGAAATGAGGCAAAAAACAGAGATGTTTTTAACCTCAACAGGTGTGGCAAACGCTCCTGGAACACAACCCAGGTGTAGATAGTCTTGAAAAATTAGCAAAGAATCACTAGGTAAAAAATCTAGAAAATATAGGGCACTCCAGAACTAGACCACCCCAGATCCAGGCTGCCAAACTCAACAAGATCTTCACAAACTGAGAAAGCAATATGAAGAAAAATCTAGCTGAGCGAGGTAGCTTGATTTCAGACAAAATCTAACCAGTTTTAAACGGAATTATTTTTAAAAAAGGGTCTAGGGAAACTAAAAAGAGTTCTGTAGACAGCATAAGGAGTTGCAAGAGTTGTAGAAATCCTAGGCTTTGCCTAGTGCAGTGAAAGAGAAAAGTGAGGGAGAACATCACACTCTGTCAGCACCTGCTTGCCATGTCCACCAGAAGATCTTTCAGCAAGTGAATATTGCAAAGAAGTTTACAAGGAAATACCAATTCCTAGCCCCTCCCCTCCCAGCCAAACAAAGCACAATTACAGGTAATTGCTGAGCACACATACTTCAAACCCAGGTTAAACAGATGTCTCTTAACTTGCAAGTGTTTTAGGGGAAGGGTGGGACCAACCATTTAGCAAGGTCCTGGTGCCTTTAGTGCTGCTTCAGTTACTGAAGGTACAAACAGTGATTATTTTATTTTATTTTTTAGGTTCTCTGGAGAAAGAAAATCAAGAATTTGGAGAATACAACATAGCAGCAATAAACACAGTAATGAAATCTGGGATCTCCTTCAGTGACATTCACAATGGCATCTTCCTTCTTGCATCTGCATGAACAATTACACCACAACCAGGGACTCTAACGGGCAATGATTTCTTTCTTAAATAACTAATGCAAATTTAGTAGCCAAATGCATCTGACTTTCTCAGAATCACTGAGAAATACCATTCTGTAGATGAGAGATGAGAATCTTGCTATCTACTCGACAGAAGTTTCTCTGGTAACAAAGTTAAATATTTCCAAAACAATTCTCTCTAAATATGGGTAGTACAATTTATTGGCGGTGTTTTCAAATTAGACAAAATAAGCACCAGTGCAACAGTCAGATACTGTTGTGCACAACACAGGGGATTTAATATGGAAAAATAGAGTGTGTATATCAGTAACAGTAAAATAGGAATGATACTGCCATGATTCATCCACCTAAGATTTCCGACTAGCATTTACAATGGGCTTGATGCTAAAATTCTCAGACCTTTCTTTGGAAAGTGCCCCTGAAATACTCTGAAGTGTGCTTTTTATAAATTGCACAGCATTTTAAAAAACACACTGCCCTTATAAAGGCTTAAGGCACAAAACTTCCAGTTATATAAAATCCAGCTAACACACGTAAAACCATATCAAGAGGAATAAAATCAGCAAAACATTTAGAAGTTTTCACTGATACCACATTTGTGAGTGGGACATCTTGAATTTCAGCAGGTTTTTGTTTTTAAATTGGTGCTTTAATGAATACCACCTGCAGTGCTCACGTTCTCAGGTTCTAGAAAGGTACCACCTGGCACCAAAAAAGCTCATGAAGCTTTGCAGTGGTGTGTAAGTGGCTTGAAACATGCTAACCCAGCACAAAAACATGGTATCCTCATATGCTGGCTTCTGGACTATGCTCTAGACTCTTCTGCAGAATAATCAGTCCAATAAGCCACTAAATTTTGTATTATGTAGTGCAAAAAGGACTCACTTCAACGGGATTAAGAACAACTCCCTGAAATACTCTCAGAACCAAGAGAATTAGTCCAAGTGACACAATCTCTCTCTCATTCTCCCTCCACCCACACAGGAGGATGTCCTTTCTTGTGGGCTGAAAATTCTGCAGAAGGACCAAGATCTACAGAGGATAGGAGCCAAAACACTGGGCAATGGTCCAGCTTGTGGATCTAAACTATAAATTCTACTGTAAGAATATCACAGGTATTGCCAGATGCCTGCCCAATAAAATGGTGAGGGTCACATTGGTGCTTCAGATAAACCCCCCAGAGGAGCAAAGTGATCACCCTCAGATTCTCAAGCTATTCAGACCTGGTGCAGTGTTCAAGTCTGAACCTTACCATGGTTATTATCAGAAAGCACTTTTGCACCTGAATGTAGCTGAAGGTCTTCCAAGATAAAAGTTTCAGCTGCTGACCTATCAGCTGGCAGCTGTCCATCCATCCTGTTCCTCCTCCCTTGGCAGGGAGGAACAATAGGAAAAGGAATGAACAGTGCCCTTGACATAACACATCTGGAAAAATCTCCCTCTAGATACAGACTGCCATTCCAAATGACCACCTTGAATGGCAAAACCCTGCATGCTTTTGTGGGCAGAAGGATCAAAGCTCAAAGGATCAGCAAAATTGCTGAACAACAACAACAAAAAAAAAGACTGTGTTTATTCAAGAATAATAGGTAGTGAAAAAAGCCTCCCTGGTTCACACCTTAAAAGGTGCTGGTCATCTGCTCAGACTGCCAACCAGAGGAGATTACTGAGAGTGCAAAGTTCAAGATTTCTCCTGCCACTGAAGAAATTAAAAATGTAAAATTATCTGACATTTCCTTAGCCAAAATCTTTCCCTGGTCAAATATAACAAGTTAGCATCAAGACCCTTTCATCATCAGGCTACAAAAAATGGGGTTTGTTCCACGTCCTTGTAAGGGTTAAAACCACCATAGTGTTGTCCTTAGTGCTGCAAAGGCTCCCACTGGCAGATCTCTGTGAGCATAATCTGTTACAAGATGAGAGAGTATTTCTGAATAAGAACCACTTTTTCAGCAATGTAGATTTCCATGCAGAAACCCTGGCACGTGTGAGAGAAAGGGCAGCAGATAATGAGATTTTGCTGACGTTTCATAATCACAAGGACAGACTCAGGCGCGAGTGAGAGAGAGCACTTGATTATCTTGTAAGGGCAAGACGTGATGCACAGGTTGGTCTGTCTGCTGCCACTTCCCTGCATCCCTGCTTGGCTGTCTCCTTTTCCTGCTCTCAGTCCCTCAGGAACTGCTCCAGTCATATCTGTCTGGCCTGAGCAGCCCAATACGTCACCCTGTCTACCAGCAAGGAAAGTGCAGCACATCCTGAAATCAGGGCATGCGGTCAAACACACCCCATCAGTAGGCACACTTGTCTGAAGGGAATAGGGTTACCAGGCCACACACTTCACAATCTAGGTGGTAGGGATGATCCATTATTTCTCAAAGAAGGAAGAAAAACTAGTGAGTCTCTGTCATCATTTCCCTCTCTCAGCATAATGGTATCACCTTCCACCGGGCTCAGATATTGGCAGAAGCAGCGTGTAACGTTTATGGCTGTTGCCAAAATACATCCCAGGGCTGTACAGCCATCTCTGGAGCACAGCAATCAATTGTGCTTGCTGCAGCAGCCCATCTGCTCTGCTCCCTCCCTAGCACAGTCACACACACGCTGTGCCCACGCTGCTGCAAAGCTCACCAGGGCACGGCAGCCCAGGGCAGCCCCAGCCACACTGACAACCTCAGACAACCACAGAAATCGAACCAGTTGAGCATCTCTCCTCCCTGTACAGCAAGCAGCACATATAAAAATACATTCAAAGGCTGACACAGATTAAAGGGAAACCTAAAATGTGTATATTGATAATGTGCTGCATCTATGATGTCATGCACATATAGCATTATACAGGCAATTTTACTTAAGTGTTCATTTCCTCCATAATCTGTTTAATTCAAATGCACTGAATGACATGCACATTGTAATCCAGCATCAAGCACTGCCTCCCATTCACTCCCCTAGAACTAGTTCACACAACTAGTGCTCTGGTACAGTACATGACCGAACACAAAACACATTAATGACAACCAGCAATCCTCCCCCAGCCCAGGCACACGAGCCAGCCCTTACACTTAGCACCTACAGAAAGCACACAAAGAACACACCCCACAAACAACATCTCTACCATCTCCCTCCTGTAAATCCCCCCCGGTTCAAGCAGAGGAGATGGAGAAGGCAGCACAGGCAAGCAGCACACGCAGCCCCATCCCTCAGCACCCCACCATCAGCTCCATCATGCTGACAGAATTACACATGCCACTGTGTGGAATATAAAACATCCCACCACTGCACACAGATGTTGGCACACACACACATACACACACACATCCCTTCCCTGCAATTCCATGCTATTTACCCCAGAAAACCTGCTGCACACTCCACACATACATAAATTCTTGCATACACCTCCCCAGCATTTGGTGCCTGCTAACCTGTGTGTCAAATCCATTTTCTAGCGAGCTACTCTTCCTTGCTGGGAGGCCGTCTCCCGCGTTTTCTTGTCCGTTGGATGATTTGAGAGGAATCTGGCTGGAATACAATGGCTTCGTCACCTCCACCTTGTTCCCAAACTTCAGGTAACAGGGCTGTGGGATGGTCCTGGCTGTCGGGACATGCAGGATTGGAGCAGCGCTGTGGACGGGTTTAGGTAGTCCCGATTTCATTTTGGAGGCTACCAGGATGGCTGGCATTTTCTCTTTCTGCTTTCCTAACACGTTTCTGTCAGCAGCAGCAAGAGCAGAGACAGCAGGCAGGGAGAGAGAAAATGACACGTTGGGGAAGCTGTTCTGCTCTAAAGCAGCCTGGTCACTGCAGAGATCTCCAAAATCAGCTTAGAATTTAAAATCAACAATAAAACCAATTAAAAAAAAAAACTTAAAAAAAAGAGAAAGGAAAAAAGAAAAAAAAGAAGCAAAAAATGCACCACTTTCAGTGTAAAATATCTCCCAGCTTTATGCTAGCCTTCCACCTGTTTCGTCTAATTTTATTTTCAGTTGCTTACCACTGTCCTCTTTTCTATTTCTGCTATGTAACTTGCTTCTTCCTTTCTCTATCTGACTCCTGCAATTTTCTTGCCTGGAAATGAAAGACTTTCACTCCATTATCTTGTCACTGCATCTCCAAAGTGAGGCAGCCTTTGGGGGGAAAAAAAAAAAAAAAAAAAAGGAACCTGCTGCTGCATATGCTTCCCCTTCCGTAAGCACTAGAGAGTGAGCGAGCAGGATTTCCAGCTTAAGATGTCCTTCTTCAGTCTTAGCCAAGAAGCAGATGTAGCTCAGTGTGTTAATGACTGATGCCCTTGGATACAAGCCTTAGAGAATCAAGCTTCTTAAGCCTAAATAGCTGTGAACAGGACAACGCTGCCGGAGCAGAAGGAGAAACGTCCGCTGACAGCGATTTTTTAAATCAAAATATGTCAGCGGCCACAAAATTTCCCGGCTCCCCCAGTGCTGAGCATAAAAACCTGGAAGGCGGGAGGGGGAATGGGGCGGGGGGTGGGGAAAGCGATTAAAAATGAAAGCGATTCAGCGGCGAGAGGGAAGGGAAAGCAGCAGGCGGCAGCTCAGGGTCCCTCCCGCAGTGGAGCGGGCTCGGGCATCCCGGGGGGGCCGCGACCAGCAGGGCGGGAGGGAGGCGGCGGCTGCCCGGCACCGAGCGGGCAGGGCGGGCCCCGATTGGCCCTGCCCGCTCCCAGCAGCGACAACACTAAAAAATTAAATAATTAAAGAAATAAAGAAATAAATCTCACCCTCTCTCCGCAGGGGGAGGAGCGGCGGAGGAGTCCGGAGCGATGGATGCTCCGGAGGATGGATGGATGGATGGATGGATGGATGGATGGATGGATGGATGGATGGATGGATGGATGGATGGATGGATGGACGGACGGACGGATGCATGCATGCATGCTCCGGGGGCACGGCACGGAGTGAGCCGGGGATCGGTTTCTTTTTGAAATTTGAATAAAT
Source organism: Agelaius tricolor (assembly GCF_023055355.1). Taxonomy (NCBI): domain Eukaryota; kingdom Metazoa; phylum Chordata; class Aves; order Passeriformes; family Icteridae; genus Agelaius; species Agelaius tricolor. Next base: position 1,398,383 of record NW_027269327.1, read on the forward strand.
AAATAAATAAATTCGAATCAAAACACCTGGAGGTGACTTATTGTTCATGACCGTTCGGGAAAAACTCCCGCTGCCAGCATCAACAGGAATTTGAATAAGCACAGTGAGTAATCCGGCCCTATTATAGCAACTCTTGGCTCTGGGGAGGCTCTCAGTGTCGCAGGTCCCTCCCCACGCTGCCAGGATCCCTTACAAGCCCCGGAGCCCGCGTTCCTGCTCATCCTGACACATTCAGAGCTGCACACATTCCCCTTGCTGTGCACACCTGCACCAGCCCGGCCCCTGGGAGATGGATTATCTCAAATCAGGGAACCAAGCCATGCCTTGGACTGCATGGGGGGCTCAGCACCAGGACAGACAGTGCCACAGTGCCCAGTTAGGGCGCTGACTTGTCCCTCACTACAAGAAAGACTTGGAGGGGCCAGAGTGAGTGCAGAGAAGGGAATGAAGCTGGGAATGGAGCACAAGTCTGATGAGAAGCGGCTGAGGGAGCTGGGAGGGCTCAGCCTGGAGAAAAGGATGCTCAGGTGGGACCCTCTGGCTCTCTACAACTCACTGGGAGGAGACTGTAGCGAAGTGGGAGTCGGGCTCTGCTCTCAAGCCACAAGTGACAAGAGGAGAGGAAATGGCCTCAAGTTGTGTCAGGGTAGGTTCAGATGGGATATTAGAAAAAAATTCTTCACTGAAAGGATTGTCAGGCACTGGAACAGGCTGCTCAGGGAAGCAGTCACAAAACACATGGATAAGGCACTTGGGGACATGGTTTAGTGGTAATATGGCAGTGCTGGATAACAGTTGGATTTGAGCATCTTGGAGGTCTTTTTCAACCTTAACAATTCTATGATTATAGGAGGGTGTCTCAGAATAACATTCACAAAACCAACAGGAGACATGGAAGCAAAAGGTGCATTTCAATCAAATCTTCATCACAGTTCCAGTTAATTGCTTTATTTCCCTAGTAGGGCCGCTTCCTTCAGCTCCTTATTCCCACCTCATCCACTCCCCAAGTACTGAACCACTAAGCCACTGCCTGGGTGGCAAGGACAAGAGTGATCCCAGCAAGAAGAGAGTGGTTTGGGTTGGAAGGGATCTTAAAGATTAGAAGTTCCAACCCCCTGCCATGGGCAGGGACACCTTCCACTAGTTCAGGTTGCTCAAAGCTCCATCCAACCCAGCCTCAAACACTTCCAGGGATGGGGGATCCAGAGAAGCAATGAACCTACACTTGAAATGTCTGAAATACATACTGGGTGCAGTGACTCAGCAGGCCAGAGGAAGCCCAGCCCCAGTGCCCCTGCCCCATCCAGGCTGTGAGCAGTGCTTGGGGAAGGGAGGCTCAATCACGCTCAATCATTCATGGCAAGGGGAGCTGGGACCTGCCTATTTACCACTCAGTCTTTTCAGGAAGTTTTAAATGAGCAAACCTCAGGTTTTTAGAGCTGAGACTCTTTCAGACAGAAAAAAAGAGGCATTTCTTGGATTGTATGGTAGGTGTCTCCGGGATGAAAGACAGCATTGCTGGATCCTTCTGCAGATGCCATCCTCAATGACTTACCCAACGTTACACAGTGACCAAGTGGCAGAACTAAAAACTAAAGTCAGAAATTGTGCTGTACTTGTTATCAAGTACTATTCTTCCTCTAACATTGCAATGTAAAATGTAACTCAAGTTCCCACATAAAGCTCACATGTTCAGTCTTGGCTGTTGCTGGGATTTTTCAGCACATCTGCTTTCACGTGTACCACTTCTGCAGGCTGTTCTGTAGTAACTACAGAAGGGTAAGTTTTATGGTAGCTAGTTTTTTAAGTAACTGCTTCTACCTCAATCTCTTCATACACCAATTTCAGATGGGAAAGCACACATCTCTCATCATCCACCTCACTGAGATCCCACCAAGACAAATCTTCTAATGTTCTGCCATAACTGTCCACAGTGTCAGCTTAAACACAGCTATATAGAACATTTCAAAACCCTACAAGTCAATAAAGAATGTAAATTTACCATCTGAGAGGACTGGTAGTCCTTGGAGCAGAAATGTGTCAGATGCTCCAACACCATTTCCATCGTTCCATGCTGAGAACTCAGCCCTGCTGGCTTAGAGAAGGTTGGGCTCCAGTAAGAACATCTTGAAAAAGATCCAGGCCTGAAAACCAGGCTAATTTTAGATCTGTAATAAAATACAGTAAGGTTTAAAAGCTATTAGAAGATCTAACTGACAGCTTTACATTCTGTTCTTCACACATTTTATGAGGTTCAGGCCACCAATCCCTGCTGCACCCACCTTGCCAGTTTTTGTTGTTCTGTTTTTATCTTGGAAAACTGGCTAGGGCATGGGATACCAAACCAGCCACAAAGTTAATTTGACCAAAAGAAAAGGATTCATTTCATTGCTCCCATAACAATTATGGAATCTGATCCTTTGATGATGGTGGATTAAATAATCCACAGTTCCTTTGGACACTCAAAGGAGTTTTACTGATTTCTCAGTGTTCAGTCCAACCTACTGAGTATGATTTCTTCTGAATACACTCAGTCTATGATCCTGAGAGATATTTTGCCAAATCAGTGGACATATTCTTCATCAAAGCTTAATGTGAATTCCTGACAACACATTTGAAGAGTGACCTAGAATTACTGCTTCTCTCATGGATTCAGTTTGCATCTAATAATCTTTTGTCATCTAAACCCTGGGGGAGTTTTTATGTTATACATATTATGCTTTATATAGCTAAACATCACAGCATAATGGCACTGAAATGCTGCTGTATCCAGTGGCAGTGTAGTCACATGAGATCATAAATTACATTACAGGCTCTATCTGCAAAGACTGGCAACATCAATTTTGGTCTGTCTTTGGAATCGACAAGTTTTTGGGTTGTCTGTGGTTTTAGTTTTGGGTTGGTTTTGTTGTTGTTATTGCTTAATAAATTAATTTTTATCTAGTTTTAAGGGTAGGATTTTAAGAAGAAACTACTTCTCTTTGACAGTCAAAGGGATCTTGGAACCTCTCTTATCTTTGAAAAGCCCAATCAGTTTTCCCTTCCCTGTTTTGAGTCACCCAAATTTCTGTGTCTAAGGTAGGAGTAAGTAATCTTAAAAAAGGAGGCGAATTATCTAAACAAAAAGCAAGAGCCTCATTCCTTCCCAGAAATGTTGGGTAAGCCTCTGACTAGGAGAAATTCCCTTGCAGCTTTAAGTCTGATGAGTATCTTTGCCTGAATAACCACAACATCCCCTCCTTATCTGCCTGTAGTCGAGGGAGCATCCACCCACTCCCCAAATGGGAAAATATGGAAGGAAAGATGCTAGAAACAAGCAGTTCCCTGTTAGAAAAAAAAAAAAAAACAACAAAAACCAGTACAATGAAACCACAACAAACCCTACTGATCTGGCTTACACAGCTGATTTTGAAGCTCAGAAAGTATCACTGCTTTGGACTCAAAGCAGTGTGTGACTGTGACTGCTCAGCACCATGGAGTGTCAGCTCAAGTGCCAAGACTCTGGTGTTGAGAACTGGCTTAGTACTCTCAAAATTTTAGTGAGCAGGCTCATGTGAACTCAAGAACTTAACACACCAGAGGGAAACTATTTGAATGGCCTGTAGTTCAAGAGCTTGTAGGCAAGTCAGCACATTGCCCAAAATAAAGCCAGTAAAGAGAACAAAAGCCCAGAGTTGACTGCTCTTGAACAGATGATCTTTATGAATGAGATGAACATTTCTGGAACAGTAAAACCATTGAAGCTGCCTCCACAGCTCACACATTATCAATTAACAGCAAAACAGGGTCTCTATACCCAAGTGGAAAGAAAATGTCTGTATGAATTGCATGTGGGTATTGCAAATAAAATTAAAAGCTTGATGAAATATTGCAATAAGATCAGAGAATCAGATCTTCCTTTCAACTTGTGGTTAATATTCGTCCTCAACAAAGCCAAATGTTACATTAGCCTAAATGGAAAAACCATGTAGAATTATGCTATCAATTAGAACACCTCATTAGCTGGTCTGGTGATTCAGAACTGCTGATGGAATTGAACTCAAGGCTTGAAAATACCTTGATCAAGTCTATCCTCGGCTTTTAGGCATTAAGGATGGATCTGCAATCTCCCAGCAAAATAATTTCAAGCCAAGGTGAATATCCCTAAAATGTGTGTCAGATTCTGACACAGTGTCAGAATGAGAGGGTTGAATTGTTCTCTCCAACCCATTCTCATCAAGCTTCACTGCTGCCAGGCAGCTGTCATATAGACTGTGGGCATGTTCAGCCTTGGCACAGCTCCATCAACTTAACTGGAGTTACGACAGGAATAAATATGAATCTATTTTTGGTACTGCAGGCATTTTGCACATTCACATCCATCTTTTGTTCCTCATCTGTATCAAATATGGAAGGGGCTGATCCCAACTGTACATTCATATTATGATTCTATGGAAGAACCCATAAGGGTGTAGAGGAGTAAAGGTGTAAACCCCATAATTTTTTGTTGTGCTCCCCCATGGGGAACAGTAGAGATTAGAAGGAGGAATGTGGATAGAAGCATTATATAATTTGGCATCCTCTCACCACAGCAATTATAATCTGTACATGTGAGTTCTTTATATAGAGCAGTGAGAAGAGGAGGAAACCTTGGTTCTGTTCCCAGTTCTTTTGACAGAAATCTTGTCTGCATTACACTAATTCTGATCTAAAATTCCACTTGTAGTCCCCTGACATGCTTCTAATTCACACTGGGTTTAATTCCACTTCATTTTATAATGGTGTAAAATTTTTAAAAATATACAAGCCAAGTTCCACCTGGACAAGAACATCTGTTCCACTCATTTTCAGAAAATACACAGGAATTTTCACTGGCCACACTAGTGATACAAGCAAATGCTCTTGCATGGTGACAGAAAATGGCACCATTTAAAATTAGCATCTTCTGAACAATGCTCACATTTAATCCCATTTCTGTACCAGAATGCTGCATGGTTTTGTAACATGAGCCTGGAGTAGCACTGCACTCCATAGCTTCCTAAGTTTCTATTGTCACAGCAAATGCAAACTCACAGCTTTGAATTCATTATGCTCCCACCGCTTTTGGATTTGTAGCCATATCAGTTTCCCACAATCTAATAAAAACTGGGCCCTGCTGTCTTGAGACACTCACTGATAGGAGTTCTGTGATGGCCTTTGAAAAGGTCCATCTCTGACTTTGCATGTAAAGTTCATTCCTCAGACTTAAACTCATCAGGAACAGGGCTGAAAGGGATGAGGAATGCAAGAGCTTATTTGAATTCATGCTTTCTGTGGTGGTGTAAGATGTAGATGCTTACTGTTTGTCTGTGCCACGGTCACAGCAGCGACCACAGTGTAAAGCATATACACATGAATAATCTTTATGATCCTAACAGAGGAGCTCTGTCAGGCCAGCCCATAGCTCACCTTGACTTGCACATCTCTGTGTCTGTGACTGTAACAATGGGCATCATCTCTCCATGCCACTAACAGCACCTGGAATAAATACTGCAGCACTGTTTTGGAAAGAGACTTGCAGATCACGTCTTCCTGACAGGGATGTGCATCTGGGTATTCTTAATCTATTCATGTGTCCTTTGTTTCCACAAGGTTAATGGTACTAGCTCCTATATTATTTTATGCCTGACTTGACATTGCCTATGGCTTGGTGTGTTTGGAAAAGCAAAGAAAACATCTGTGACTAATGAGCATATCGCAGAAAGAAAGGTGATGAAGATGATGATGTTATAAATACCACAAGCTACTCTTGACTTTAAGAACCATCATGTTAAGATGAAATATGAAGGAGAGGACCTAAAAAAATGCTCTCTTCCCTCTGCTGCTGTTCTCCCTTCCCCTCTTGAGAAGTGGCATGTTAAAAATAGCCAGCCCTTACAAGCTAACAACCTCACATCATCAGGTAGTCACCTTCTGTAACCTTGCTGGCACATTTCAAATGAACCTGCTCCATCATCTGGAAGAGTTGTCAGAGCCTAAAGGCAGAAACCATCTGAGAAGCAGATTGGAAGAAAAGGCTGTATTTCAAAGCCTTTTTACAACTGGATCTGCTTAAGCATTCCAACCCACCCTCAGCTGCCATCAGTCTCTCCCACATCAGCAGTTCTGAACAAACACAAATTGGCCAGATTATCATTAAGCAACTTCAGCTATTTTGTAAAGAGCAAAGTTTCACTACTCAAACTAAGTGGATGGGACCAGATTTTCACTTGCCCTAAATCAGTGTAGTTTCTCTACAGCCAACATCAGAATTTGCCTTCCAAATTCAAAGTATTTATCAAAATCTTCTTTACAGAACGATCCAATCCTACAATACACTCACATTATCTCCATTCCCCTCAGTACAAATTTCCTGTCAATTTCTAGTAAAAATGAGCCCAAGCATCCATTTCAGCTGGTGCTGCACCGTGCAGCTCTGGAGCCATGGAATAAGTGCTTGTGTGCTCACCTACTGGCAGCTGATACCAGGGAATGATGATATCATCCTACACTTCCAGTTTTTGCTAAGTGCACTTCACAACCCGAGCCTGCAGGCAGCCACTCTTCCCTAGAACCCAAAACAAAAAGGGAGCACTTCCACAGGGCAACTGTTCAGTAGCAGCTCTGCACTGGAAGTCACCTGCAATGCACCACAGAATGGCACTAATTGCAATAATATGAACACACCAGCTATTTCTGAACATGCTAGCAGAAAAAAAAATAATATACAAACCTAGATTGTTCACTGTGGTATCAAAGGAAACACAGAAAGTGCCTAACATAATGCCCTGAAATGAATGCTGCCTACCTCCACAGCTCCTTTAAAGAAAGATCTGTCCTGAGTTGATGTTTATGGAAAATAAAAGCACACCCTAGTCAGCTAGATTTTGGGGTAATGGTTCTATTGAAATTCTTAAAAAGTTCAGGGAAATTTCTTCAGATTACACAGACATAAATCAACCATCAACCCAACAGCCAGGACCATTCTTAAGAGCCAACATCCCCAAAACCAACCTCCATTTCCACTGTGATGATCTAGCAAGGGAATTTGATGAGGATTACCTAACCCATAAACTGGGGTGGGGGAGAGGCAAATAGGAATAGTTCATTTTATTTTAAAAAACCTAAAAACCACATGTCCATTGAGGGAGAGGTTTACTTGCACCTGCTGAATATCACACTCAGTTTTAAGCCAGAAAGCTTAAATAATCACTTTGCAAGGAAATGTACAGGAAACAGTTATTCTTTAATCTCTCTATTAACCTAGCACAAAATAATCAAATTTAAAGTGCTGCAGGGCCACTGTGCAGCCTCATGCATGGCAGGATCAAGCTTCCCTTCTCAAATTTCCTTGTGTTTCCTTTGTTCTCCCATTAGCAAACTGATAACAAACCCTCCTGTGCTGTTCTAACACTGATTTTTTTCAAGCATTTTTAATATCCAGCACCCAAAACTGACATTAAAACCTACTCATGAATGCTGTCCTAATATTTTGTTTCCTACCAAATCAAAGGAGGTTCCCACTGTAGCGATTAGTGACACATTTGTTGCCCAGCTTTGATATTTCAGCATTTAATCAATTTTAATTTTTTTAAGGTGACAGGTTTCCTGCCACCCTGAGTTTTACCCATGATGCTGTACTGAATTCAATGGTTTACAGCTACAGTATGAAAACCTGACAGCCTTGCATTTATTTTACACACCCCATCAATAAGATTTTTAATAACACTGCTCTCACTGCCTGGAATATTTTGGGAAGGTATCAGTGTCAAAACAACTCATGGCCATATTGGAGATCTGGCTGATGTTTATCACTGGACAACAAACAACACACTGAAGACATAGCACTGAGAGAGAAATTTTCTGAATTTTGCATTTCCCCTTGAAATTTTAGCAGCAAGGACACTGTAACACACAACCTTTTCCCAAATAAATGGCACACAGATGATGGAATGATTTTCTGTGTTTTGAGACATAATCACTTCCTGTATGAGAATTAAGATGAGCTTTGTTTCTTCCAGCGGTAGAACAACCTGCATTCAAGCTTGCCCAGCTGTCTAGAAACTCAACTGATTCCACAGGAAAAGCAGGTGTAGTCAATCATTCCTGTGATTCACAACATTAGGACATGACTGGCTCTTGGCAAGTGGGTCAGCTCCTCACAAGCAAAGCCCTTCTCAGCTGCTGCTTCCTTCCATCCCCGCTGGCACACGAAACAACGCTGCTACAGCTGCTGAATTTCAAAAGGCATCCATCTGTTTAACTTCCTAAAATGACTTTAAAGAGTGGGATATAACAAACACATCTGCTACCCTCAGCATGTTAAAAAAGATCATCTGGAAATTAACTGGGAAATTATAAATCTTTTTAGATGGGGATTCACAGTGTAGTCCCAATGCACGTGTAACATCTGCTCCACCTTCAATTATAGCTCAAAGCTTTGCACCTCTGGCTTGCTGAAGAATCAAGGCAAAGTTTAGTTGTAACCAGCTCTGTATCTCCCCATCTCACTGCTGGAGTTTGTTCAGGCCAGCTGGGCATCCATCTATTCAGTTTTGTCACTCCTGAAAGGCTCGATAAAGCCTGGATAAAGCCTTGAGCACTTGGTCTGACCTCATGGTTGACCCTGCTCTGATTAGGTCAGACTGAAGACCTCCTGAAGACCCTTTCAATCTGAACTAACCCAACTATTTCCAAATACAGTAAAAGAGAAAAAAATTAAAATTCCATTAGTACCTACTGGAAGAACACCAAGTAGAAACCAGCTATGAGCAATAACCTGGTCCATCACAAGAAAATGCTGAGGCAGGAGGGCCAGCAGAAGACACCAGCAGATCAGATTTTAGCAGGAAAATGTTAGCATGTGTTAAAGTGTGATCCTCCTTTTGGTTCTTCTCTCACATCTCTCACAAACACAAATGTGTAATCCCTTTGAATTATGTGAACAGATACTTACATCTAGGATTTGCAATTTACATTAACCTCGCTTGCATTAACAGCGATTTTGACACCAAATGCAAACCACAGAGCGTATTTTCACCCTTCACAACATATGTGTACCCTGCAGCACCAAGACACCTCAGTAAGCTCCTTGGCTACCTGCTGCACTCTCAGCAGACTCTTCAGGCAGCCCAATTTCATCTCCAGAGCGCAGGCAGAGTTGGTGGGACACCAGCCAGGACAGACGTGCATCTTCCATGGGCACCAGGAGGGCTGGCAGGAACACAGTGAGCCCTGAGAGATCCCTCACAAGGAGCTGCCATATCCACTGGGGAGAAGAGAGGAATTTACAAGGACACAGAACAAAAGCAGCCCTGGGGAATATGTTACCACCAAACTGGGAACCAGGTGAGGTGTGCTGGCTAAGGGCCTGTAACAGGAATTAGTGTTTGACACTCAGTATTGGAGCAAAACTCTGAAGTGCAGCACTCAGCAGCAGTGCCAACGCTGTTCTGCATGTATACAAATGAGAAACCAATTTTTCTGTGCTGTAAATAGCTTGTGCAATTAATAGCAGTTAGCTTTTCCTGTCTTTTTCCAATTACAGACTCAGGAAAAAAGGGCATATTAAGTTACCTCTGGACCACCTACTGTTAGAAGTGCAATTTGAGAATGAGCTGCTACTGCTAATTATCAAAATTAAAACCTGAAATAGCAACGTTCACTTTTAAAAGTGAGATGATTTCCTATTGCAGGAATAACTTTCCACTGCTCTTTCCTGCCAACAGTTATCACTTTTGTATGAGACTTCTGGACTGAAACTTTGAACACAGAAATGCCATCATCCAGAAAACCTTTCAAAACATTTCGGGTCACCATTTTGGGTCTTTCAAAACAAAGCCATTTATTTACCCTTGGCTAATTACCTTTTAGTCTCTCTGCACAGACACAAAATATTTGTGTTTCTATTTTGTCTTTTCTTTTACGTTTTCAGACAGCTGCAGCCATTTCCAAAATCATCATTATATTTCCACCATGATGTTGGGAAAAAAATTCCTCCTGGACAGTACCACTGTTAGTACAACAATAAAAAAATTACAGCTGTGTATGCATATGCATGTGCACACACACACATGTAGTGTGAGCTGAATAAAAATGTGGTGATGTCTAATTTGACCTGAGAAAACCAGAACAGCACGTCGACATAAACAGGAAAAGTTCGACAATATTTGCAGCACAGCATCACCAATTCCAATCTCTCTTACCCTGTGCTGAACAAGCATTTCCAATTCAAAGGAATAATTATCATGCTGAAAAGAATCAGAGCACTAGCAAATACCAAAGCTTTAACTTGGTATTAGCAAAGATCAATGAGAATTCATCACTGTAAGCCCACCACGAGCACTTGCTGCCCAAACACGCTGGGACAGGCAGGACTGTGCCTACACCACCCATGCTGATCACAGGAAGTCCAAACTTCATTAGGAAAGAATTAAATAGCACATATCATTCTTCTAAACATCATTATTGACTTTTTAAAACCCACTGAGAGACTCCTCACTCCAATACCTCATTCTCAGCTGCTGACCATTTTATCCAATTTTAACACTCTCTTATGAGCACACAGTGCCAGTGCCCACCCCAGGCTGAGAATTTTGGAATTCTTTAGCCAAAATGCCAGAACCAAGGTAGAACCACATGTCATCACTCAGCCATGTCCAAAAAGCACCAGTGACCTTTGCTTCAACAGCTCAGGCACTCCAGAGCTTTGAACAAGGAACTCATGGTTGGGCAGGGTAGTTGTGTTTATGCCAGAATAAAGTTTAACGTGGTTTTTTCTTCTGAAAACACACATAACACAGCTGATTTTAAAATCACTTCACTTTACACATGGTCTGTAAGAATGCTGAAATTCAGCAGTTGAGGTCTGCTGAGTCTGTGCTCCTGAGCACTACATTGCTCCCAGGAGTGAGGGACCAGGCCCACACTGAGCTGAGCACTCCCCAGTCCCAGAGCATCCCACAGACCAGAAGAAACAAAAGGAGGATTCTGAGCAGCAGGGAGCATAACAAGGCTCAAAGAGAAAACCTGTATCTGGGGCTGAGAGCATGGATTATGGAAAGACATGGAGATGGAAACTGGTTCTAAAGAAGAAGGTGTGAAGAGCAGAGCCCATGATGGGAACAGGACTGGGACGAACACCCAGATCTAAAGAGAGAGAGCATTAGGACATGCAAGCTCTGAACCTGTAAAACACTACACAGTGCATGCCCAAAATCAGGTTCACAATTCATGAGTAAAGCTAGTAAAATACTAATTTCAACTAATGTTTCAGGCCCATATTTACGTAACAGAGATTACAGCATTGCTATAACCCACCAAACCTCATCCAGAGATCAGGTGAAGGCACATTACTGCCAGGACAGTATTTAGATATTAAACTGATCAGCATAATGCACTGGGAAGCACACACCAGGAAAAATCCATGAGGGTGTCAGGAGGGAAGAAAAATACAAAAAATACAAATTTTGCCATTAGGGAGGAATTTAGTTAAGTACAGTAAATAAAGCTGAGAGTCTCACATACCACATATTGTTCTTTCTTAATTAAACATAATATTAAATAACTGGTTGCTAACTCATTGCTCTTTAAGGCCAGCACTGGAAAAAACAGTGTATGATCATGCCCTTAAAATTGAATCATCATGACAAATAGGCTTTATGTCACAAAATGAGAAAGGAAGTGTCTGGGATTTTGTATTTGGCATTTCCTAAACTTTGGGTTCTTAATCTTCGTATTTCAGCAACCCGAATATTCTTTTAACACTTCATTTGTTCAACAAGTTTGATATTGTTTCCTAGTGTAGACTGGATGGCATATCAAAGAATTTCAGACTCTTGCACAGAAGATTTCCAGCGACTATTTGCATCCTGGGAAATCAGGAGATCTGCACACAGCCCACACACCCCATCCCAGTGCTCCACACAAACACCCCTGTACCCTGTCCCAACCCTTTCAGCACAGACACAAAGGGATCACTGAAGCTCAGCATCCCACCACAGGCACAGCAGCAACTGCAAGGTCATCTCTGCACAGCACTGCTGGGATGAGTCCCACACAGCTCTGTCCCCAGGGAAGGAGCAGGCACAATATCCCTGGCTGGGGTCTCTGTACAAATCACCGACAGGACTGCTGGGAACGTGCCTTGAGCTGTTTGATTTTCCAGCATCACTCTCATTCCATGGTTATGACAATGGGAAGATGCCACCAGCTCACATCCCAGGCAGCAGACCAAGAACTTAATGCTACAACTCACTTTATAAGCTTTTTGCCCAATCACACAAAGCAAAAGCACATTGACAGTAGTTCTATCCAATCACTATAAGCACATGTACCTTTGGTTAAACAATGCTTGCTTATTTCAAATACAATACCTGCTTGTAAGCCTTAAAACACAATGCACAGAGCTCCACTATTAAGCTTCAAACTTCCTAATATCTCACTAGATAAACTTTTCTGTAGCTTAGGGAGTTATTCTAGACAAGCATTAATACACAGACCATTGTTCTATTTGTCCTTGCTTTTCTACAGTTTAAATAATTTTTCTGCTGCCCAATCTCATGGCTGCTGCTCAGCTCTAATCACAGCTCTGCTGTCTCTGAGGCCTGCCTTTTGCAGCTTTCCCAAAACCCTCTGATTTTGTGGATTCCCACAGCACGAGGCCAGCTGTGCCTGCCATCATCTGAAGAGGGTGAGAGCACATCCCCAGCCCAGCCAGGACCACATCCCCAGCCCTCAGAGCTGCAGAGGCAGTGGCTGTGCCAGGCGCGCCCCAGCGCCCATCGCGCCCTTTGCGCAGCTCCCGTCCCTCTGCCCCAGCCTGGCCTGCCATGTCCCTGCAAAGGGTCACCAAGCCTCTGACCCAGGCCCCACGGCAGCCAGGCCAGTTCCATGTGACAGCCTGGCACCCTGTCAGCCAGGTCTGGCTGGACAGCCACAGGCAGGGGGGACAAACAGCAGATGGCTTTTCCTATCTCCACAACAATTTAATCGCGGCGGCCGTGACGCCACTGGCGTGCTCCACGCCACCTCCAGTGCCCTGCTGCAAGGTGAGCGAGCTGCTCTCCCCCAAGGGCAGCCCTTGTGACCAGCCAGGAAGTGTTTGAAGTGGAGTCAGGACACGAGCCATGTTCACTCAACTCGAACTTTGTAACGGGAACAAAGCACGGCAGATCTGACCAGCTCAGGCAAAAAGGGAAAGCGCTTGTACTGCAGGAGAGTTGTGACCCTGGAAGTGAAGGACATGGGATGAGCCCAGTGCCACTGCTGAGCTCTCCTGTAAATGTAGGCGAACTGGCCTGACAGTTTGGCAAACACCTCAAATCAGGCTGCCCAAAATAGAAACAAGTAAAACTAGTTGCTGCTTTGAAAACGTACTTCTTCACTTTCTCTTTATGAACTGTAAAACCAGATGGAAATGTCTGCACACTGTCCAGAGCAATGTGACAGCTCTGTTAACAGAAGCACCTCAGATATTGAGATGTCACCAGACAGAGATTTCATTTAAGCATGGGAGCATTCTCCATATGTAATTAATATTGAATTGTATGTAATTAATGCTGATGTACATTTGTGTGACCCAAAGCCAGGTTCCTCTGCACTAAAGGGGATGTGGGGATGCCACAGCTGATATGCAGGCAAATCCTGCAAAAAAGGAAGGCAAAGGCAGCATCTATACTCCCAGTAAAGAACAAAGACTATCAAGTGTGTTGTCTTTTCCCAGCCTTGATTGAAATTAGGAAACAAACAAAAAAAGTTTAAGCTGGTTGTGTTTTGCTAAGTTGGTCAGAGCATGGTGTTGATAATACCAAGGATGTGGGTTCAATCCCTGTATGGGCCATTCACTTAAGAATGGGATTCAATGACCCTTGTGAGTCCCTTCCAACTCAGAGCATTCTGTGAATCTGTGTTTTCAGCTCCTTAGCAAGACAAAACTAAAACCTCCAATGTACAATAGTTGATTTTATATCTGCTGAAGGGTATAGCTAACATCAGTTCTCCAGGCTAGTCTACAAACTTGGGCTCTTTGACATATCCTGGGGACTTACACACATGGATGCAGCAGCAGCTAAAGAAAACAGCTGTAATTATTCCCAAACCTCTATAAATCACAACAGGGGAGCAGTTGGAAGCAGAGATAGAGAGCCAAAGTTTGACAAATGGAAAAGACAAAATCATTGGAAAAAACCTTCTGGGGTGTGTAATCAAGCTAATGAAGAGTAGAAATAAATAAAGTATTATAGATAGGTTATATATAAAACTATCTGCAAAGCAATCTAAAATAACAGCTTTCCCTTTTGATGTTACTGTCTGTTTTGGGTTCATGTTTATGGCACCACCAAGCCCCAAACAAATGAGATACGAAGCGGGGAGGGTTATGCAGATAACATTGTTAGGGAAGGAAGAAATAAAGGAAGGTTCTGTTTATCTTTCCTTTTACTCTCAATATTTTGATCCCCTGTCCCATAAACAGGAGGGTGAGGGAACTCAAAAGCTGTTAGTGAGTTCGAACACTTAGTTCTGTTCCCTTGATCCAAAAATGCCACAAAATGCTCCTCTTCCCCTCCACATTATGCTTTACCACCTAGAGCCAGAGCACAAAGGGCAGCAGTTCCCAACATGTGTGTGCACAGGCACAAACCTTTGTGTGGCAGAGCTGTGCTGGGAGCAGATAATTACAGCAAATAAAAGGCAGCTCTGCCTATAACAATGTGGAAGCAAATCCAATTGCTAAGGACATTGGCTGAAAACAGCCCTCAGAAACAAAGAAGCAGCCACATTAGAGCAATCTTTCATACTTGTATAAAATAAGTAATTGAGTCACAGACAGGGTAAATCCTGGGAGCACAAAGAAAGATCACAAGTTGAAGCTGGAAGCTATCCCAAAGGTCCCATATTTAAGCTCCTGTTCTGTTTGCCACTCTTCCCACTCCGGGTTTAAGCACAGCATCAAAGCTCCTTATTAGTCTGTAATCAAGGCCATTAGAGCTCTCAAATTCAACCTGAAGACTCGCTGGGCAAAACCTGGCAAGGCAGGAATAACGATCCCCTCCGAGCAATCAGAGTATTGCTCCACACCATGCTGATAGAAAACGGTCCCTTTGTGCCCAGGGGCCTGCCAGAGGGCTCACTTGAGAGAAAATGTTATCTTACACACTATAAATACGTGAAAATAAGATTAGAGGCAGCTGTTGTGACAGCAATTTGCCCTGTCAATATACCCCTCACACTCTGCTCAGGTTTTTAGCTCACTAGTGACTCAGAAGCAAGAGTGACATTGCCAAACCCCACCATGTCCCTGCATTTCCCATCCACTTGTAGTATCCAAGGATGCCCTCACCCTCACCCGACTTCACTTTGGCTATCAGGGATGGAGTCAAGCATCCCACAACTATTTGGGAACTATGCAGAACAGGACAGCTTCTTCACTGTCCTAGTGTGGCCCTGTGACATCACAGCCCATGTTAAGCAGAAGCAATGTTAACATTACCAAAGTCTCTTACAAAAGTACACATTTGAAGCATTTCCACTTAAAACTAAGTACAGTCACTTATCAATTTTAACTCCTGCCATATTATTACATATTACTAAAAATCCTCAGCATTCTCACAGATAATTGTCTGCACTCATTATTTCCAGGAAGAAAGAAGTTACTGAGTGGGAGGAAAAAAAAAACTGTTCTTACATTACTCCAGGTTGCATGCTTAATAGAGCTCTTTCCAAGAAAACCCAGTGGTTATTTTTATTTATACTGTGAGTTGATTGCTATAAATGAAGATCGAAAACGAGTGGCAACTACCACGTAGCTGCTACAAAATGCAAGAGGTGCATAAGGACACACTGCAAAATGTGACTACTGCCCATTGATGGGCAAAGTATGGCCTACTGATTTCCTAAAGAAAACCAGAAAACACTGGCACATTAGCTCACCTCACAGCCAGAATTTCACTGGACGCTCTCGAGAGCTACGGGTAATGTATTTCACCCTGATTTTAAAATACAGGTAATGGGAGACAACATCCTTGAGTAGTAAGTTCCAGATTTGAATAACGATGCACAGAAAACCTAAATCAAGGTTTTTAAGCTTTTTTAAGCTTTCAGTTTCTGGAAGCAACTTCCCAAGGATGACACAGTATCTGTAAAGTAATTGTTCTTCTCTGAGATGAGATAACCTTGGGGAGATGCAGCAAGCACCGAGTGATGCTGTGACACAAGGTTCACCTAATCCTTTGGACCTGGTATGGAAGGGTTGACTTCTGTAGCCATGATAGTTTATGAAAAATCCTTCTGCTAGGATTTTTTCACCTGAGAAGCTGAGAGGCCTCAGAAACGAAATGTAACCAATGGTTATCTGCTGCTGTGGAATGCAACAGGTGCATCTGGGATTGGGCTCATGTGGTTGTTTTTAATTAATGGCCAATCACAGTCAGCTGGCTCAGACTCTCTGGTCAGTCACAAGATTTTATTATCATTCTTCTTTCCTTTCAAGCCTTCTGATGAAATCCTTTCTTCTATTCTTTTAGTAGAGCTTCAATATAATATATATCATAAAATAATAAATCAGCCTTCTGAAACATGGAGTCAGATCCTCATCTCTTCCCATGTCGGGACTGCCTGCAAAACTCCACAGACTTCAGTGCAATTCCAGAATGATGGGGTCTAGAGAGGTCTGGCTGTGGCAGCCTGAAGCAGCAGCAATGAGCCAGCAGTGATGGTGGGAAGGAAGGAGGCAGCAATGCCTCAAGCAGATTGCAGTGCCTGTGTCCCTGCCACCTGTGCAGAGCAGGGGGGAAGCCTGCACCCTCCCGGGGCACAGCCCTGGCACCATGCACTACACTCCCACGCACACTCCCACTCCCAGATGGCCTTCACACAACCCTTCCAACACAAATTATTTTAGGATTTTAGCAATTCAGCCACTGAGCCCAGATTTTTGTCTTGCAGTCAGGAGTGCAACTCTCTTTCCTCTAAAAACCAGGGAAAAAAACCTTGAACAGACAAAGGTCCCTGCCAAACCAAAAATAATCATAATAAAAGATTCCTGTTTCTACAGCAAGTCACCTAAAGCATTCAAAATACCACCAATGAGTTTGGTCTGCTCACAGCTCTGGGTTTACACCTGCTGCTTTTCCTTGGCCTGAGTCTGGCAGAAAACAAAAGCAGGAATGGAAATCATCCCTGTGCAGGCAAGTAGAGGAAATTAAGGGAAACAAGAGAAGGAATAGTGCAAGAAAAGGCACATGTGATGTCACCCCAATTTTTATTGTTGCTTACCATGTAGAAGATGGCACTGGCACTCCAGTAATTCAGTGGAGGGGAAAAGGCAGCTACAGACCTTCAGCCCAGTTTAGTGATGAGTTCCCTTAAGCTCAAGAACCTATAATTGAGGACACTTTTTTTTCAAGACATTGATATTAGAGCATATCACCACATCTACCCTGCAAATCAATGTACTGAGGAGCTGGTTTTGCTTTAAACCTACTGAAGTGAGGCAAGAAACACAGTGAGTTGCAGGAGAGAATTCTCTCAATTTCTGTCCTTCCTGGAAAGAGAAGATTGGGCTAAAAGATTATTCAGATAAATTGAACTGTCTTAGAGACAGGGATCAGACCTTAGTGAGCCCTCAGGTAACTAAATGCCTGTAGCAGTAAGCTCCTGGCAACATAAACATTAAACAGACATTTCTGAAGCCTAGAACAGAAAGACAAGGGCCTTTAAAAGCAAGCCTGCTTGATGTTAATAATGGATATACAATCCTTATATTATATTATTTGCAATTTTCTCATTGAAGTCTTGAAAACTGTGATTGAAACTTGAATAACAATCTGCATTGTCCACCCCATCCCATGACACTGACTCAGAGACAGAACAGAAAAAGTCACAGGACCAGCTGTGTGCCCCACTCCCAATGCACACGTGATTCCAGCTTGCCATAAGCCAGGCTTTGAGCTGCTGCACTTCAGAGAGAGCCATGCACAGGGCAAAGGAAACATCTGTGCTGCCCTAAACCAAAACAGCCCCTCTGAACTGCAGTGGCCCAGCCTCTCCCCATTCACCCCACCCCAAATCAGGCCTGGAGTGGTGACCCTGTGCTGTCCCAGCATCAGTCACACTGTGACTCACAGCTCTCTGATGCATCATCCTGCAATGTATGTTAGATCATTTATAACACTCCCCCCTGCCCAAATGAGCCCTGCTGTGTGCCAAGGCTGCTGGGTTCAGGGGGCACTCACTGCACAGCTGAATCACCCTCTGCCAGCACGGGCTGCTGTCATTGTCCCAGCCCTGACTCTGCCCTTGCCCTGCTGTCTCACCACACTGGCCTCTGTGGAGCTGCTATGGAAGCTCCTGGAACCCCTTAAGGCTCCATCATTATGGAAGCTCCTGGAACCTTTAAGGCTGGAACCCTTGAATGCTACTCTTCATTAGCTTGCTTACACATCCCAGAAGGTTTTTTCCAATGGTTTTGTCTGAGGGAAGGCTGTGGGAGAAAGGGTGTGAGCAGAGCTTCATGGGCAAAGGCTTTACCTGCAAAACAAGCTGTCCACCAGAAGAGTCAGCAGAAAGCCAAACTTTACCATGAGCACAGATGCCTCTCCAAGCATGTTAAAAGCAAATCCTTTCTACTGACTCTGTTAACTTTAATAATTAAACCCCTAGGTCAGGCTTTTGGGGAGGAGGCAAGTCCCAGTTCTCGAGCTATCCCAGCAGTCCCATGGTACAGAGAAACAAGGAGCAAAAATAAATGTGAGTGACAGATTCACATCTGAGGCTGACATCTAGCTATAACATCAGGTAAGTGCAGGATCAACATGACTGAGAGGCATCAAAGGAAAGGAGATATTGTACAGGACCAATTCTTCTCTCCCTCAAAGGCAAAAAGTATTTTTAAAAAGGTTCAAGAACCAAAGGACAAAAAAATCCAGGTTATATCCCTTTTTCAAAAAAAGACTGTGCTCTTAAACTGGATGTTATGATAAGGAGTAGCCTTGTGACACTGAAAGGACTAAAAATGGCACAACTGATAACACACAGAACTCTCTTTTCTATATTCAGCTCAGCCCCACAGTTCTGTACACCGATCACTGAGGTTTGTGTTCTCCTACCTCCAGGCCCTTTGCTCTTGCTCCTTAAACTCCAGATCAATCTCTGATCCCCATGCCATGCTGTCAGGAACAAGTGGCACAAGGCTGGCCTAACATTTCTTTTCCTTTCTGGCCTGCAATTACACAAATCACACCTTTACAGCTTTTCCATCACTGCTTGCCCATTTATTTCTCAATGCATTTTACCCAGGCTTGCCCAAAGTTTCACTTCCTGGCAGACATGAATAGTGAAGTGAATCAGGCTGAAAATATCACAAAGAAATGTTTCAATACCAGTAATTTTTGTGAATAGTGAAGTAACTCAAACATTAGGCTGTGAATACAGCAAGGAAATCTTTCAATACCAGTAATTTTTGCATTTGAGCTGAAAAAAAACCAGGATGGAAAACACTTACTGCCTGAATTTTGCAAAACAGCGTGGCTTCTCTACCACTCCAGTGCAAACCATGCATTTTGGGAACAGTCAGCTATTCCCACTGCTCCCAGCTGGCATATTCCATGCCATAACTCAGCCTCTGCTGAGCAGTTTGCTGACCTTGCATCCTGTTTAAAGCAGTCGCTCTGTCAGTCAGTCACTGTCACCAACACGGTGACAGCAAAAAGCCATCACTTTGTGCAAGCCTTCTTCTTCCTCCTCCCTGACAGCCACAAGAGCCAAGCCCAGAGCACACCCACCCCTTCCAGGGGATGAACAATGTGCTGGCTCCTGAAACTCAGCACAGGACGATTTCCCAACATAAAAGAAAAAAAAAATAAAAAAAAAAACCCCATGCCATTACAAATGGCCATTTTGGGGCAAAAGCTGGAGTTGGGCACATCTTATCTTAACATGAGCAACATAGACATTCTGGAGAATATCCATAAGAGAGATGGGAGTCTGGCCAAACACAGGGAGGGCTTTGCTAAGATGACAGGATGAGGCGCTTAAGCGTGTGTATTTGAAGATGAGAAGGCTCCAGGGGGGATCTTCTTGTGCTCTCTAAGTACCTTAAGGGGGATCACAAGGATCTGGTGGATGGATAAATTTGAACTAAGCAGCAACAGAACAACATGTGGACAATCCCAGGCTTTAAAATAGAAGCAATTTATATTAAACAAAACCGTGGTGGTTTAGCTAAAGGGAGCTGATATCTAGCCATGTAGGATTATTTTTTTTGTTGTTTTTTTTGGTTTTTTTGGTTTTTTTTATCCAGGAGATGTCTGCAGCATAAAAATAAGGCAGTAGTCAAGAAAATAAAAACAGATTGCTTGGATAGCAGTGATATCTATGGATATGTATGGGATTTAGATGCTCAAACACCATAGTTTTACTCATGCATACAGGGTTTATGTTTAGCATAAGTAAGGAATCTCCTTTTCTCAGGTTACTACATGGAGTTGGAGGGATAGTAGCCTGTGGTAGAAAAAAAATGAATATAGCCTTAAGAAGCAGATGATGTGGAATATTTTTCTAGCACCCAATTGCACAGAATAATTTCTAACACACAGACAGAAGCACCAAAGACACACTTATTGTATTATCCTGAAATGACAGAAGAGCAAGAAGTTAAAGTGTCTCTCACCTGCCTGTCAAAGTCTAAACCTCAGGGTAGAGAGACCCCATCACACAGAGCCTGATCCCTCCCAGAGGGCCACTGTCCCCTCTGCCAACACTGAACACTGCAGCACAATCAAAATACCCCCATCTTTCTTTATCTGCACCTTGCAGATGCTCTTAACACACTTTTACTGAATGCTCAATGTCCAGCCGGTGCTGTGAAGTAAAAGCAGAAAAAAATCTTTAAGCCCATTGTAAGGGTTAACAGTTTTAAACTAAAAGGGGCCTGGTTTAGATTAGATATGAAGAAGATGCTTTTTGTGATGAAATACTGGCACAGGTTTCCCAGAGAGATGGTGGATCCCTGGAAATATTCAAGGCCAAGTTGGGTGAGGCTCTGTCACCCCAGGACAGGCTCTGAGCAACCTGGTCTAGTTGAAGATGTCCCTTCTCATTGCAGGTGTTGGACTAGATGACCTCTGAAAGTACCTTCCAACCCAAACCTGTTATATTTCCCTCTCAAAACCACAACAGGCTGCAAATATTATGTGCCATGTGCAGAGTGACTTACTGGAATCCCTTCTGAAGAGAAAGTCTTGCCAGTGGCCAAAAGCTGGTGTTTTATTTGTGTTGGACTGGGAGTTTTGTGCCGGCTCCCTGCACTCATTGAGATGAAATTTGAATCTGCTGCCGCCGTTTCACCTCGGGTGCCTTGACTTTCTTGTACTAAACAGGAAGCCCTTGTCAATACAAAACTATTTGCACTGGCCTCCCTAGCCTGTGCTGTGTCTAGATAATTCAGCCTAATGAGGGATTATTTCCTGTGTTCGTGGCTGACAACACCCAAAGACATTCTGGGATTGCGTGCTGATAAAAACTGAACTATATTAAGCTGATGGCACAGAGCTGTTAATTTTAAGTAGAGAATAGAGGAGGGAATGGATCCTGCTCCATGCCATCCAAAAGTCACTGAGATTTGTGCTTGAGCCAGGAAATTCAAACAAAAACAGGCTTTCTGTTTTAGGACTGACATCTCCACTAAACCCACTGAGCTCCATAAGCTTACCTATGTGCTGAAATGCAGAGGGGTAGCAGAAGCAATATGTGTGTGTGTAGGCTACAGGCTAATGAGAGCGTGACTTTTGTCCTCACTGGATGCAGCTGGGCTAAAATTAACTCTATTCCTAATATGCAACAGCAAAGGTCAGTCCAAACAAAAGGTAAGGGGCAGATCTCCAGCAAAACTAACCAGAGCTTCTGGGCAGTTTCAGAGCTGCTGGAAGGAGCAGGAGGGTCACAGGAGGGACACAGCCTCTCTCACAGGCACCTGGTGAGTGTGAAGTAAGGCCCAGCCTATCCTTGCTTCACCAAAGGCAGCTGAGCCCAGACCTAAGCCAGAAGGTTTAATAACAATTATCACATATTATACTTAATACACATATTATGTATTAATATTAATATTATATACATATTAATACATAATGTTATATGCATATTGATATTGTGATATCAATATGTATGTGTATTATGTATAATACGTGTGTATTATGTATTATATACATACTACACACATATTATACATAATACATATACATATTAATACCATAATTTAATTTCTTTCCCCTTTTAGGAATATGGGCCAGTTTTCCAGCGTCTCATGTGGATATTATGGATGACTAACTTGCTCACCAGCAACTAAATCAGGGCTTGAGCCAATATGCTGCAGAGTGTAACATATTTATAGCCTTTGGGATGTAACAGTGAGCCATCCCTCCATGGAGCAGAAATATCCACTGTGCTTGAAGAAGAAAGATGGCCCTGTATAAACAAGTCTATGTAGGTTCCAGATGAAGGAAATGAAGAGTGGCAATACAGCACCTCCCATCATTCCAGCCAGCTGTCAGTCCAGCTAGGAAAACAACAGGATCAAAAGGAAGCCATTTTTTCCTTGTGCACTCATGCACAGAAGACATTTTCTTATCGTAATTAGTTCCATTGTGCAGTATCATCATTAGGATATGCAGATTATTAAAGCCAAACCAAATACTTTGGTTATTCTCCATCCACATATCCTCTTCACTGGTCTTTATAGGGCAGATTTTGAAGGTTCCCTATCATTTCCAGCTGCACTGCTGTTCACTTCTACAAAGAAACAAACAGAGAGCTGCATGAGACACAGAATAAAAAACACCAAATCCTAAACTTTGTAATAGAGTTGTTGGGCCACCTCCTTGGACCAAGTACAGAGCTTCAGACTCTCTAGGAGCATCTTCAGGTCTATTCAGAAAAGAATGGAAGAATGATGGCCCAGCCTCCAGGCAAGCAGCTTGGCAGCTCTATTAAAAATACACTGATACCTTGAGGAGAAGCTGACAGGTTAATGAAACAGGAAAAGTGCAACAGCCTGGGGAACACAAGACTTCATCCCACCTCCCATCAGCTGTTACTATGCAAAACTGGAACTAAAGCTAAAAAAGCACCACATAAGCTTAATTACTTCCCGTATTTTTGATGGATGTGACTATTTCTTTCAACCACACAAGACATGTTCTCTACTTCTCTGCTGCAGTTTCTACACATCAATTCTCTAGTTGCTGTTTCCAAGGCAATCCCACACTAGAATTTCAATGGTTTGAAGGAACTCATAGGGTTCAGTCATACAAGGCATGCTGAGTTGGTCTCTAATCCCATGCTGAAGGAATTATGAGTGTGAAAAGCAGAAAAGTGAAAGTATCAAATAAAAAAATAGCACGAGTCTTGTTGTACCTTCAAAGCCAAAAATAGATGGCCAGGATGCTTGAAGGGTGTATTAGTTGAGAAGTTAGCTTGAGAAAAGATCACCTTGGATGTAACACAAATCTATCTAGGACACAGAGTGGATGCAGAAGGAATGATTATTTGAAGAAAATATGATTATGCTGAAAGCCAGGACCAGCTAAAACTCCCTTTGCCATCAAGGCAAGAAACAGCACTGCTACAGCACACTGAGATCATCCAACGGTGTGTACCTAAAATAGTTCAGGTGAATCACATCCTAAAAATGCTTATTTCTGTTCCTTAACTATAAAAGGAGCCCTAAGGCAGGCAGTTCCACTGCATATGTCTATGCTGCAAGGTTTAAAGAAAGATGAATTCACTTCTCACTAATAGCAGTTCCATCCAGAATCACAGAAAGTTCCCTAAGTTATGCAGCAGTGAGATATCTGAGGAAATTACTGCCCTGAAACTGGAAATGGGGGTCTGCTGTCTTGATAATAAAAGTAGCTATCAGACCTCTTTGTCCATGTTTAAAAAGATTAAGTCATCACAGTGTTGCTATACCAAAAAAGCAATTACCAATATGTAAGTGTCCTAGGTTACAATATAAAGGTGTATTCCATCCCCACCCTCAAGAGCTGCTGAAACCAGGAGGGCATTGTTTTTCCTTATCACCTGTTCCTGGGCCCATCAATGCCTTGCCACATGACTCAGAGATAATTCCCTCCTGACTCACAGAATGATACCTGCCCATTGGGAGATGTTCCACCCAGGGGGGGAGGAGCTAAGCATCCTCACCTGGATATAATCTGGGTTTTGGGACACAACAAGCAGCCCTTACCCACTGCTCTCCAGAGGACAAGAGCTATCAGATGCTTTCTACAGGATCACCACTTCAACAAGAGCATTTCACCTGGACTGCATTTCACCTAACTAGCAGGGTGTCTGCTTGTATTCTGACTCTGTCAGTGCTTTTTCTTTTGTATTATTGCATGTATTTTTGGGTTTTTTAATTTTTTTTCCTTCCGTATTCTTAATAAATTGTATTTCTGACTTGGAGTCTCTTGGTTTTACTTTCAGACCAGAACAGTAAGAAACCAGACAACTTGAATCTACTGAAGAAAAATTCCCACAGTGAAGTTACAATTTCCACTCTCACCAAATACATGGCAGGAGTTTTAAAGGAGAAAACAGAACAATATTCTATACAGCCACTGGCCATTTCTTCAAGATAAACTCGCTTGTTAATGCAAAACTGTGCACCTCACAATAAATACAGATAAAAGGGTAAGAAGTGAAGAGCACCCAACTGTAAGTCCTAGGCTCTACAGCAAGGTCAGTGAATGTGAAGAGAGCACTGCTGCTGATAATGCTGCTTGTTTCAATGCAGTCTCCAGATTCCAAGCCTGGTAGCTCTTACAAGCATTCAATTTCCTAAGTCATAGCATAATTAAAAAATGCTACTAGGAAGGAAAATACACTTGACTGCACACACTTGGTTAATTCCCAGAAACGCTGCTTCTCTCTATTACTTTTTTGGATGCTGGAACTTGTTCCTGTAATTCAAAAGTAAACAATGACTCAGGAAGGCTGTTCAGGCAGAAATCAAGCTGGAGCCCTGCAAGGAGCAGGCACTGGCCCATGGGTTCCCCAGCATGACCCATGGGGCAGCCTCTGGACCAGCAGGCAGCTCCTGCCAAAAGCATCCAGCCCTGCACATCCAAAGCAGCACCCTTGGAATGATGAACAGCCACCAGCAGCCTGCTGACAGGGCAGTCAGCCTACAGACACCAAGTCAGGCTTACTACCCCAGGATCTGCTCAGAGCCCTGCTCCAAGATCAGCAAGGACCTTCGCCTTCTAAGGGTCTGGCTCACCTCAAGCAGTTTCTTTGATGCTTTTCCTAAGCATCAAAGCACCTTCCTCCATTGCAGGAGGAAGGAAAGGGTGGAAGAGGCTCTCATCCCCTCAAAACAATAGACTGTGACCCAACCAGAATATCTTCTGTTTTACCAGAGTTAAAAATGATGTTCCATACAGACAAACAGAAAGTGCAGCATTCTCGTTTCAGAGTCTGACACAGCAATGAAAGGACAGCGAGGATTTGAGGAGCCTATGCCAAGTTCAGTTCCATCACACAAAGTCCTTACTCCCAGGAATTCCTAGGCAGCTGGCAAGAGAGCACACTGACACTGGGCAAGGAAACAGAGGTGAGATTTCCCTGACATTGCTTGCACAGGTTAAAAGCAATCAGCTCCTATTTCTATTTTGAGCTCTTCCAATCCCAGCTTGTCGTGGGCTGCTTGTAGAATCACTGCCAACAGCCCAAAACTGTGTGAGCCAGTCATGATAGACCACAACCTGGGACAAGCTGTGACAGTGGCTGCTCTGCAAAGGGCCACAGGGGAAGCCCTGACTGCAACCCAGGGTTAAGAGGCAGCACTCAGCACCTGCAATGCTGCATTTTTAATTACCAATGAACTTCCATCTCGAGATGAACTGCCCATTCACTTAAAGCTGCTTTCTGTTTCCCTGGGTACAAGGAAAAACCAGACCCTGCCAGCTTTATCTCTGCTCATGAATCACATCCCAGTCTTTCTAGTCTCCTTGACTACAGCTAAATAAAACAGTGGCAGGAATCGTTTGCTGGCCGTTGAGTGCCTGAAACAAGGCAGCGACTGCATTGCAGCTGGGAAGTTTTATGGCAGGAAATATTGGGATGTGTGTTTCGTGCCCTGGGTTGTGGCATAAAGGGCATCAAGGGTGCCCAAGGCTGCAGGATATGCTGAGGTAGAGCTAGAGGATGGAGCAGGATGAAGGGAGCCAAGGAAAACTGGTCCTTGGTGGATGTTGCTGCAGCACAGCAGAGGGATGAAGAGCCCCAGGAGCTGGTGAACAGGGGGGTGCACAACTGGCTAGGTTCACTTATTTATCAGTACAAGCATTGCCTGCACCAGCACAAATCAATGATCCTTGTAGGTCCCTTCCAACTCAGAATATTCTGTGAGTCTGTCACCAAAATACCAGACCATGTCACACAAGCTGGACTCAATCTTTATTTATTTATATATTATAATTTATTATAATATATTTATTATAACATATAATATATATTATATATTATAATATATAATAATATATTATATATTATATAATAGATATTAAAATATATTGTATATATTATAATGTATATAATATAATACATAATATATATTTATTGCATCTCTTCCAGTCAGGATACTCCACGTTTCTAAATCTGGAGATGCGACTGATGGACATGGGGACCTGAACTCCCACAAGTGATGATTGGAACAAGGAAAACCTGGCTTCTGAATTAATATCTCATCTCCTAAGTCCCAAAGTAATTTTTGCTTAGTGGATTAAGTAGCTCCCATTGCAGACACTGCCTCGTTCAAGACTTCAGTTTCATTTCAGGTGCAGGGTCTCATCAGCCACTTCAACACACATCCAGAACAGCCTACAAAGTCTGTGGTGACAACCAAGAAACAATCCTCAAGAAACAATCATCTGAGTAGGTTTTCACATCATTGAAGGGGCAAAATACTGGCTGTGTTTCCTCCTGTTCTGAAGCTGAGTAGTTTATTCCCATTTCAAATAAATCCAAAAAGGGCAAACCATGTTTTTCCTGAACTCCTAGGTCTCAATGAACATGAACTTAAGAAAGATAAAACCTACTGATGCATTCTCTTAACCATCCACACCAGTAAGTCTTTGTACACAAACTAAATGGAGTATGTAAAGCCTCAGAGCAGGGAAACAGGATTATAAAGGGATTTTGGAGGAAAACTAATTCCTAAGAGCAAGTTGCACACCAACTTTCCTACACTGCCCTTGCATAACTAAATCTGTATCCACGGAAAACTAGCACTGCATGAATGAAGCAACCTCTTGAGAAACAACCACATGAAAACTACTAAAACAGGACATGTCAAAATTATTGCCAGGAGAGCTCTAAATCTTTGCCATATATTTTGCAGCGTTTGCCTAGGGTTGACCCCAGTGCAATATTTATAAAATACAACTGCCAGAGAGCTAGAGCACTTCCTTTCAGCAATCCCAAGGTGGTATGCAAGCTGGGGTTTTGCAGATCAGTGTTGAATCCTGGAACTTTGGAGGATGGAGTCGACCCACACGCAGTAGAGATATATTAAAAAAGCCTCCAGCAATAACAATTTCCTCCCCAGGAACATTTGCAAGTTTTCAAACTCAGACCTAAGGCTGTCAAGGCTGTGCTTTCATCAGTCTACAGTAAACAGAGTGACACAATAATTTTGAATCTTAACTGATTCCTCTAATTTCTCAATATGGTTTAAATCCACATGCTCCTAAAGAAACAGACCCCCCAAGGCAGCACACTGAGTTATTTGCTCTCAGCCAAGAATCTAACTATAAAGGACAACAATCCTGCTTAAAAGTCAAAGGGAGCTATTTGTCACTGGAGCTCATTGTGAATGCACAGAAACATGGAAGTTAATTTTATCCTGAAAACTATCCCAGAATGTGTGGAGCCTGACAGCCACTTTTGGCACCTGAGATGCTCAAAGGAAATGCCCTGCCTTTAGAAACCAAGTGTTGCTCCTGGATCCTGGTGCTCTTTTTTTTTGCAAGTGAAAGCATTATGCATTTAGCAGAAGCAGTTCACTTTTATAGCTGCTGTGAACTAAATTAACAAAGGTCTCTCATGTAAACATAGGCTCCACCACATAAATACTCCCAAACTGCTGCAGTACAAGTATTATCTTCAATGAAAATTAAAGTATTTTCTTGAAATAGTAAAAGATAAAATGTTCTGGGATGTCATCCAGAGGGTTTGGAGGGATCATGTATCCAGGTTACATGGATCTAAGTAAGGTTACTTTGGTTTAAAAAAAATTAAAAGTGATCCAAAAGAAATACAAATTATATTAGGTTGGAACTCCCATGTTCCTACAAGAAATGTTGAAAACTAAATACTGCCTTAGCCATGCATAATTCTTATCCTTCTTGAAGTATAGCCCTGTCTCTTACAGATGCAGAGGGGTTTTTTTAGGGGAATGAGCATAATTTTGCCAACTGTAAAAGACCAGCCACAAAACCCAACTCAAGACTCTGCAGTGCACCAAGAGCTCTGCCACTGAGCAGCTTGCCTCTGCTGTTCAGCTGCTTAAGCACTGTGACTGTGAGAGTGCCTCCCACAGTAATTCTCTCCAATGCTGGCTCATTCCTGACCAGGTCAGCAACTTTTAATTTCTCAGGCAGGCCATCCAGTGTCAACACTTTACCTGCAAACTACCTTCAAGTCTTATTCCAAAGATCTTTGGAATCAAAATCTTGTTAAACTGAGATTTTTCAAAATCTATTTCATGTTCTAAACTCATTTTCCACACTGTACTGCGTGTTTCTGGTGGTTTTTTAGAGAACATAAATGCAACAGTTATAGCTATAATAAGAGCCATGTAGTAGCTATATAGACCTAGTTAAGAAAGCACAGTCTGAGGGATTGCATTCTCTCCAAAGCACCCTAACAAAGTCCACAGAGCTGAATTTTTTCAGAAATAATTATCTGAGATATCAGACTTTTTTCTTTTCCCCGTGGGTTTGATTGTCAGCGTGACAGAATATAAGGAAATCATCACCCATCCTGTAAGGGAAAAAGCCACCAGGCAAAGGGACACAGATGCCCTTCTCCTTTGGGGGTTCACAATGCCATCCCTTCCTCTCCTGCTGCACAGCTTGGGGTGTCCTCCTGCACCTTTCTGCCAGCTGAATTCAGTATCTTCACCAAGCCCTTCAGCTTGCCTGAATGGCAGGAGTTCTATTACACTGAGCCACTTTTGCCCAGCACCAAGTGTGAAATTTTGTCACCCAATTAAAAAAAAGCATCCCTTGGCCACAGGAATGAACAGCAGAGCAACTGGAAATGTTTCCTCGAGAGCAGAGATGTTGTGTCAGCTGCAAACTTCCCTCTCTCCATGCCCAGAGTCAGAGGCTGAAGTGTTATCTCATGGAACAACAGGGACTCCTAAACACATGGTCAGCCAGGTCATCCCAGGGCAAGTCTGGTTCAATTACTTTTTATTTTAAAACCCCAAAGCCCTTTGCTGTGCAGTGCTGTACTTTCTGACTTTGTCACAGGATAGCTGCTACAATTTCTAGGTCAGTAGGACTCCAGCACTGCCCTTGGGCTGTATTTTCACAAGGCTCAATACAGTTAAGTGTCAGACACACCACAGTAAATAGTTCCTATTGTCTGTTGCTTTAGGGAGCCATTGGTTTCACATAAAAATATCACTACTTTCACTAACAGATATTGATAGAGGTCTGGAAATGATCATTCACAATCTGAAATGCATCTGCCCTGCTCAGACAATGAGAAAGTGAGGAATTGGTGACCCGTGCTGTGGCATCTGCTTGGCACGGTGCTCACGCACACGAGCCAGACTGACAGACTGACAGACTGACAGACCACTGCAGCAGCAGAGCTGGGTGTAACCAGGTGGGAACTCCAGTTCCCCAGCACTGCCTTCAACACACACTGCACTCAGCCTCAGGGCTAAGTTTACAGCAGGAGATAAGAAAAATACTAATAGTATTAGTAAAATACTAGAAAAATACTAATACTAATAACTAAATAATGCGTTTATGACATTGACTTTTTTTTCCCCCTCCCTTCCCTTTAAATCAGATTAAACTAATGGGCAAAATCCCTCATTATAGGTGTCATGTCTAATGCAATTCCCAGAGTAGCACTGCACTCTTCCTCCCTAAAGAGAAGAAAAACACACATTGTGCAGCTCGTGGAGATGATTCCTTTGTTCACTCTTAGTACATTTTCAAAACTGGACTTCCCCTTTAGCTGCTTTGGGGATTTATCACAACCAATGCACAGGACCAGGCTTCAGTCAGTTTAGATTATCTTTCAAAATCTTCACAAAGGGCAAATTCCCAAATCCCAGAGAAGAAAATTAACATTCCATGTCTGTTGCTGAGACACCTGGAAATATTAAGAGATTATTTCTCAAAAGCTAGGACAATTTTCAAGCATTTCCCCTTAATTTATTTATGTCCCTTATTACTTCTCATCTGTAAAAATCCAAAGATTTGAAAATGCTGAAGAACACCTCCCTTAAAAATATGGAAATCTACTTGGAGATTAGGATCATCATGATCATCCAAATCACCAGAGACAACCTTGCCAGAGCTAGGTTTCAAGGAAAGCTCATCTCTTGATAGGCAGAGTCCAGGCAGTAATTTGTGTCAGGGCTGATTTTAGTCAGGCTTCTGTCTGAAAACATCCAAATAATTAATTAGCTCATGTACAAAGAGTGACAAAAAAAACTCACTAATACATGAGCTCTGTCAGAGATCTTTCAGTAGGAGACTAAGTTACATCCCACCAGGGAGGAAATTCTCCTGTTTTTAACATTTATTTTACTTTCTGATTAGAAAGAATAGGCAAAGACATTCTACTGCTACCTTAGTCCTATAGAACTGATACATCAGATTTTAGAGAAGGAATTCTAGCAATTGTTTGGTTTCCTTTCCCTTTTCTCAGCTCTCCATTTCCTATTGGAAATTCCCAGAGTGATACAGGACTATTTCCAGAATGAAGTTCAACAGCTGTGTAACAATCCATGTCTCTTTCTTGAGGATTCCATGACATGGAACACAAAGTAGGAGAAATCAAACCTGATGCTGCAGGAAGGCAAAATATCCCCATCTCTATTCCAAGCTGTGATACTGTTCCCTTTACATCTTAGGGAGAACAGGTAACCACTTGCTCCACTTACAGCAGCCTCTGAAAGCTTTGGGCTTTCATCCTGTTCGGCTTGCTAAAGGCAACACACTGAAAAGCCAGAGTGACATCTTCTCAAGTATGAAGCTGAGTAATTAAACAGCTAAAATTCTTTAGCTCATTTTCAGTTAGTTCTTTCAGAGAATCTAATTTTTACTTTGAAACTGAAGAGCCCTGTATTGTGACAGTGTTCACAGGGGTCTGAGGATGAGGGAAGAGACAAGGATCTGACTCCATGTTTCAGAAGGCTTGATTTATTATTTAATGATATATATTACATTAAAACTATA
The DNA here is from genome assembly GCF_023055355.1 of Agelaius tricolor. Lineage (NCBI taxonomy): Eukaryota > Metazoa > Chordata > Aves > Passeriformes > Icteridae > Agelaius > Agelaius tricolor. The sequence continues at coordinate 1,429,864 of NW_027269327.1, forward strand.
CTAAAAGAATAGAAGAAAAGGTTTCATCAGAAGGCTGGCTAAGAATAGAAGAGGAAAGAATGATAACAAAGGTTGTGTCTTGGACAGAGAGTCTGAGCCAGCTGACTGTGATTGGCCATTAATTAGAAACAACCACATGGGCCAATCCCAGATGCACCTGTTGCATTCCACAGCAGCAGATAACCATTGGTTACATTTTGTTCCTGAGGCCTCTCAGCTTCTCAGGAGGAAAAATCCTAAGGAAAGGATTTTCCATAAAAGATGTCTGCAACACTGTATACTGTGTAATTTACTAAATCACCTCTGGTTCAGATGTAGGAGTCTTTCTGGTTCATAAAGGCACAGTTTTAAATCCTAATACCACCCTGATGTGCTGAACTGCTGATCTGTGATGCACAGTTAGGTGGGAAGCTCTGCCATCCCTGGAAATCCCCAGCTGCCAGCCTTCCACACATACTGGAGCAGAAGGGATGAATTCCTGATGCAAACCCATGAAAAATGTATGTGTTTTGCTAGGGGAGAAATGGAGCAGAGAGTCTGGAGATGCAAAATGAGCCATAAGGAGCCACCACCACCATTGCTAGCCCTGCACCGACAGCAGGCTGTGTGTGGTGGGTTTGCTTTTTATAAGACACCTCCACCTATGTTTCAGGGAAATGTCTACAGATTGGTAAAATAAAAGCCAATGAAGAAATAATCTGGTTTGTTACAGCAGCTATACATCAAAGGGTCAGACTGTGTCAGCAGTCTGCACACACACACACCCCACACATATCCTTCCCTCCACTCACATAATGCACATGACATATATATTTACATATGTAAAGACAGATTTATTATATACATATTAAAAGGGGGAAATGTGCCTCTCATGCTGTGTCAGTTGACTTGGCTGAGCCTGTTGAAGGCTGCAGCTCCTATTTAATGCTTGAAGGAGATTTTGGTAATGAAGGCTCTGGATGAGGAAGCAGTGGTATTCATGACACTAAAAAATACTTGGGCTTATCCAGCTTTGAAATTACTATAATAGGACAAAATAGAGGAGTCAAATGGGCAACTGACAGCAACAACAAGCAGCTTTCACAATTCAAGCCTTAATTATGTGGAATGCACTGGCTAGAGAAGATGACCCCAATTTCACTAAATATTCCAGCACATGGAATATTTACACTTTCTACTCCATGTCAAAAAGGTTATTTCTGCTCCTCAAAATACAGTAATAGTAGTTATTCTCTGATTACCTCAAGAAAGAAATTTCCTGAATCTGATTTGATATTCAGCTTTTCAGGGTTTTTTTTTCCCCTCCAGGATGTTTCTTGTTTTCTTTACTTATTCATTAGTAGTTTCCTTACACATTGCCTAGATTATAAAGCAGAGAATGGCAAAGCAAATAAATAGAGATTAAATAAAGCTGCAGCAAAGTCAGGTCTTTAAGAATTAAATCCAACCTCTAAACTGCAGAGGCAACTCTTCAAAAGTCACACTAAGCAGAGTATGTACATTTGCAGTCCAACTTCCATTTAAAGTGGATGACAAGTTTAGCAAGGATAATACCCTTCAAATGCTGGCTGATTGGAGAGGCAAGGACATTTGCTCAATTTGCCCATAGCATTATCTTCCTGCCTTGCTGGGAGTTGATGTCCTGCTGTGAGCTTACAATAAGTTTTCCTTCTGAAGTCCCTGATGTGGGAGCATTTTTCTTTAAGATCATGGGAAAGTTTGGAGGTTTTTATTTTAAATCACTGCAGCAAAAAAGTAAAGAAGATTAATTGGGTTAGCTGCACGATTCATCTTGCTGCTTTTGGCTAATTCACATCAGTCAGCATGTCCTAGAAGACAGTCTTTAAATCTCACAAATGTTAATTATTATACCATATGATAAAAGGCAAATATTTTTGAGTGCTGAAAAAAAGTGGTACAGCATTTTAACCCATACACACTTTTTTTTTCAGATTATTAATCTGGTGTTAATCTACCTTTAAATTTACACCCAAAGTTAAAATATCCTGCTACTTTTCCTTCTGATTCCCAAGAACTTAACAATCAGGATGCACAGCAATGCATTGATCCAATCTAGCACCGTTTCCAGTGCAAACTTCCCCTTGCAGCAGCAGGTTCCAAGCAGATGGTGCCTGGATAGAGCCAATTGCTGCCCAAGTAAACCAGGGCATCCTGACAGCTCCAGCCAACAGGCTGCACAGCAACCCCCAGAGAGCTCACGAGGCAAAGCCCAGCCTTGGGGAAAGGCTAATGCTTTCCAGGGAACTTGCTAGGACTGCTAGGACTGACATGCTCATGGGAATCAAAGCCCACTGTGACTTGGAAAAACACCAATGGACTTTTGAATGTGGCCCATCACAAAATTTTCCTATTAATAATTAGGCAGCTTACTACTTGGCAGTGAGAGAGATCAGATATTTGATTTTCCTGACTGGTCACAAAACAGGTTAGTAATTAAAGAAAATTCCTAGTGCTACACAGGAATACATTATTAATACATCTATTTTTTCTAAGTGTAGTATTTACTCTTTTATTTCTCTGCATCTCATATTACAAAGATAATTTCCTCCCTTCTATAGATTAACTAACTACATGCTGTGTCACAGACATCTTTTATGAAAAATCTTTAAGATTTTTTCCTCTTGAGAAGCTGAGAGGCTTCAGGAACAATATATAAACATTGATTATCTGCTGCTGTGGAATGCAACAAGTAGACCTTTGATTGGCCCATCTTAGATGTTTGTAATTAATGGCCAATCACAGCTTAGCTGGCTCGGACAGAGAGCCGAGCCACAAACCTTTGTTATCATTCTTTCTGATTCTATTCTTAGCCAGCCTTCTGATGAAACTTTTAATTTTATTCTTTTAGTACAGTTTTAATGTAATATATATCATAAAATAATAAATCAGCCTTCTGAAACATGGAGTCAGATCCTCATCTCTTCCCTCATCCAAGAACCCCTGTGACCACTGCCACAATGCTGGACACGATTCTTCACTGTAAAAGCAGAGGGTAAGAGACAGCCAGGGACAGCTCCAGGCAGGGGGACACCTGGAGCACTCTGCCCTGGGAAAGCTGTATTAACCCTTTCTATCAGGCTGCTCTTCCTCCCACACCTCCCCAGCAGAGCCATGCAGCCCCTGTGCTGCAGCTCCAGGCAGGGCAGGTCACCAGGGGCCACTGCCCCGCAGGGATGGGGATGAGGTTTATTGCTCTGAGCTGCTTTTTCTGCTGGGAAAAGGGAAAGAGCATTACTGGAGCCAGGATGGGAGCAGGGAGATGGCTCAGAGCCAGAGCCCAGCTTGAATTCCTGCCCCACAGGTGCCAGGGCAGGACCAGCCTGACGTCCTCAGCAGGCAGGAAAAGCAAAAAATGGGCAGCAGGTTCATAGGTTCATTGCATTCATCTGAACACTCTGCACTCCACAGCACACTTGCTAAATATTTTATCACTTCTGATTAATTGATGGATTTTAAATTTTTCAATATACTCATGTTTAGTTCTAAGTTCTTGGCAAGAAACAAAGGACTGACATAGTTTAGTAACCTGCACTCTGTGAACGCTGTACCCACCTCTCCTTATAGTCAAGGCCGTGAACTTTCAAACCACAGGAGCAGTTCCAATCAATTGAATTTTTTGTTGAACTATTCCAAAAGATACCTGGCATTTCTGAGCCACAATTTTCCCAAGATTTCTATGTATGTTACAAACATGAAGGAATGTCTGCAATATCTACTATATATAGCAGCTTGGGGCGCTTTCACTCCACAGCACAGGGAAGATACAAAAAACTGCTGCTTCTACATCCTTAGCCTGCACAATTAATGAGCTGAGACTAAAGCTCCTCTTAATCCCCAGTCTTGTATCTGATTGAAGTACACTGGGGATAACTCTTTCTTTCTTTTTTAAACTTGTTGGTACATACAGCTAGGTTGTATCTTTTTTTGTAAAAAAGAACAAAACCAGCCAAACAAAACCCCACAGAATAGCAAATGGGATCCAGTTTCCTTCTGTTTACCACCTTACTGTGTTCCAGAAGGGCTGAAAGAGAATTAATTTATTCTATGGTTTAGGGGGAATTTGAATTGGCTGCTGGTCCATAACCGTATTTATGTCGACAGCTTTTGGGAACTCAATTCATTCTTGAACATCATCTTTATGCAGGGGTTTGTCTGCCTGTTTTTGCTGAGACAGTTTCTTCATAGAAAACAGACTTTCAAAGTATAATCCACGTGATCACAGCCTCATCTGGACATACAGAGATGGCTTTAATTAGTCCTTTTTTCCATATTCCTGGAGATCAGGTAGGGTTTGTACACCTGGCAAGAGATACCATCAGCCACAACCAGCATGCAGTATGGGCAGACACAAGCAAAAAGGGATGGAAAAGCAAGGCACACGTCCCTGTTTTATAGACAAGGAATGGAGACACTGAGGAGCAGGGATGTGCAGAACAGCTCCATGAAATCCTTTCACCTTGGACCCAACCACTGCTGCCCGTGTTTGCCACAAAGCAAGCGTGACCCAAAGCATCATCCACAAGCACTCACACTTTCTATGCCCTGCACTGTAACTTTTAGGCATTTACACTCGAGTTCTTCCATTTTTCCTGTGTCTTTAATGAGAGGCTCCCCCCACGAGAGAGGTTGGCACCATCCCAGACGGCGTGCTGAGCCAGAGCATTCCTGCACAGCCCTCCCTCCCGCTGCCATGAGCAGCCAGGCTGGTGTGGAGCGGCCCCCCGGGTTTCAGCCACTCTGATCCACCCTACATCAATACAGAAACATCCTTTGACTGACAAATTCAAGCCGACAGTCGGTCGGACTCCTCCTGTACTCATCTGCACAAGCTTTCACATCTAATACTACTTCAGATGCAGAAATTTAACTACAGGGCTCTTCACTTTCATTTGGAAAACAAAGCTGCAGCTCTGTATCCCCACTCTTTATTTTGAGGCTGGGTTTGGCAGAGGGGTTTCTGTTGTTGTTCTGCCTTACTTCAGGGCCTCAGCAGTGCACTCCTGATTAACTGCTCCAGATCCAGCAGCACAGGCTAAGCAGGTGATTTCCTCACTGCAGAACATGCTGCAGGGATGGAGAACAGTGATTCCATCTCTCTGAGTTTATGGCTGAAGCATTCTGGAGACAATTCCTCATGTCCTTGAGGGCAGATGAAAATGAAACCCCCTTCCTTGGGTAAAGGTGCTGTTATCCCACTACTACCACCATGCTTGTATTTCACTACTAATTGATGCTTGGAGTAGTGATAATGAGCTCTGAAATTAGCTGGTTCACCTATCCCTTGGCCAAGACGAGCTGGAGAAAGATCACTAGATGGGAAGATGCATGAAGGGCACAAGAACCAAGGAACAGAGCAATGTACCCAAGAAAAAACATCTCTGCATTCTCCTCCCCTGATGCAGGAACACTCAGATACTCAGAAGAGTGCTCACACCAAAGTGAACTACACAGAGCTAAGAGGTTCCCATCAAGTGATCTAATGATCCCTGGGCAGGCTGCCCTGCTGAGATACAGGGATAGAGATCCAGCTGCTAGGAAACCAGCTCCATTTGCTGCACGCTTCAACTAAAGGGGATAGGAAGCAGAAACATATGCTCCATCAAAACCAGAGCCACAGCAGCACTCAGAAGTAACCAAACCATATGGCAACTGCTTTTAAATATAAAGTGAAGAGCATTCTATTAATGGTGATGTAATGCTGTAATCTCTAGTTTATACCCTGATTGATCTTGGGTGCTTGCAAAGATGATTGAAGCAACACTGAATATATTCCCAATTTTGTTGCTCATTCAGATCTGTTTCATGGTTCTTTGTAGGCAGCTACAACTTCTATGCATACTTCTTATCAGATGTATGCTATTCCCACTTGCTCATCAATTATGTGCATTAACTCCTTAATGACTTGCAGCTTGAAATCTTCAAGCCCTGTTTGCCCTATTTTTAGTTTTGACTGGCACAGTCCGAGCAAGAAGTTGCAAAGTAATAGTGTTAATAAAGATTTATGAAATCTGCACATTAAATTATTTAAGTCTTCACCACATGAAGGTTTTTTTACTGGACTGTGAAACATAAGTAAAGTCTTAGCACATTCTAGAAATACATACAGCAGCACAATTATTCTGTAGGTATTCATGGACTGAGCAGAGCCACCTTGACTTTGATCACAGAATGACAGAATGGTTTGGGTTGGAAGGCACCTTAATACAGATTCTCTGGCAGCTCATATTTATATCAAAATTATTTAATCAATATTTAGCAGCTAAAGCAGCCACTGTCACAAAAACATGTAAAAATTGACTTGTACAACCTGCAAGGATGATGCAGTACCAGAAATAATTCCAGGGAAAAAAGAAATCTAACATCCTTAAACCAGCTTAGGGCAAGAACTTTTTTTCTCAGTGGCAGTAAAGAGGGAGAAGTGATTTCTTGATTTGCCAACATAATGCTCCTGTAGGAATGAAGCTGCAAGCTGACCTAAAGGGAAAAGTCAGCACGAGTTCATGCACCATTGTTTGAAGAGCAGACCAGACTACTTGCACAGCAAAACTGCTGCTTCAAATCCACAAATGGCAGCCAGACACATGCTAACACAGCAGTTTTATGACACAGGAATACATTAACATTTATCAAACCAAACCACAATTAACTGGGTGCCATCAGGAAAAAAAAGTTTTCCTGGCCGCAGTGGAACAAGAAAAGATCTCCTGTGGATTTGTGCCCTACATCCATACACACACCCCTCCATCCATCATTACCAGTCCTTGCTCTTTGTCCTTCTCAGGGACATTCCCAGTAATCACTCCCACCACCTCAGCCCCCATTTCCCACAAAGCTCTGAAGACTTAAACCACTTCTCTACCACCTTCCTGCTCCTGTTGAGACCCCTCTCACCGGCAGTATCTTTATTTCCCTTAAACTATCCAGCATTTCTTCCACATGTTCTTGAGCAGCCTCCAGGGTCCTCATCACATCCTGAGGTTGCATTTCCCTCATGGAGAAGATCATTTTGAACATCTTCCCTCCAGGCAGCCAGCGACCTTCATTAGCCTCACTGAGCCATTTCTAGAGATTGGATACATCTGCTCTGCCTTCAGGTGGATTTGAAACTGGGAAACAGGGTCTAAAGGTACTGGAAGAAGGTAAAGGAGAAAAGATGAACTAGCAGAAAAAAGGAGAAACAGAATTACGCTAAACAAATTTAAGTTCCTTATGAAATAGCTTAAATACACAAAAGAAGGTGAGGAGTGGGTGAATCAGTAACACAGCACTTCCCAGTAAAACAAAAGCACATCAGGAGCAGGGAGGCTCCCTGAGCAAAGGCTCTGAAGAGCTGAGAAGGTCCCAGAAACAAGATTTTCTGAGATTTCACACCCATTGCCCTAAAGAGTGTGACTCCTACTCAGTTCCACTGCATTTGGCAATGTGTTGCAGTACTTCATGCATGCGAGAGCCAGAGTGTTTGCAATGACTAACCTTGCAGGTTTGGTCTGCTTTTACTCTAAAATAGCTTGTTCAGCAACTTTTTTTGGTCATTCAGCCTTATCTGTTCTGAAGCAATAGGCTGTGCCTATCTTGAGGATTTTTATCATCTTTCAGTTCAGCTCCTCATCAGCTGAGGAGGATTTTTATTGGAGGAGTTGGCTTGTGACATCCCACAATTGGCAATCCCATACATATATCTGTCAAGGTGCACCTTGACAAAGTCCAGCTCTTGATCCTGTTTCATCTCACAAAATGGAACTGACAATAAGAGAAGGGCAAGAGGAGGTTTCTATCCTTTGGCTACTGGCAACTAAAATCCAAGGGCTTATCTGGGACTTATCAGCCTCCCTGACTCTGCGCTGGCCACAGATCCAAAGGCACTGCTGGAGTCACCCCCAGAAACAATTCAGCCTCTGCTGGCACTGAAAACACAAACCCAGGACAACAATGGGGACAGTTTTGGGTGTTCACTGCAGTACAGGAAAGGGAAGTGAAATCCAAGAATTAAATGGAGTTTCTACTGGAGTGAAACCACTTTCCCAACCATTTGACCGCAGAGCACAGACCTTCATGCTTTAAACTACAACACAGAAAACCACAGCAGGAATTCTTCCCTGTGGATGGCAGAAAGCCACTGCTGGTGGTTGTCTGGGATTAGAGCTGGGGTCTTGCATATCTCTCTTAAAACTACCTACTTATGGTCCAGATTTACATCTAACAGTCTTCAGCAGCAAACTTTTCTATAAGGTTCAAAAATCGTGCATTAAAACACACTAAACTTACTACTTTAAATGTATTCCCAATTGCATCAAGTGACTGTTTACTTTTCCCTGTCTTAATTCCCCAGAACAGGCTTAAAATAAGAAGGATCTACCCAGGTTAAAAAGTTCCCACTTTATTGATATGGGGCCCCCAGCATAAGAAGCCAGGGACCTCTTGGAATGAGTCCAGAGGAGGCTACAAAGATGATGAGAGGGCTGGAGCCTCTCTGCTGCAGAGACAGCTGAGAGAGCTGGGCTGCTCAATTTGGGGAAGAGTCTGGGGAGACTTTAGAGACACTTAGAGGGGTCACAAGAGAGCCAGAGAGGAACTTTGGACAAGGGCATGCACAGAACAAGGGGGAATGGCTTTAAACTGACAGAAGGCCAGTTTAGGTTAGATATTAAGAAGAAATTCTTCCCTGTGAGGTAGGTGAGGCCCTGGCAGTCCCCTGCCCAGACAGCTGAAAGTGTTCAAAGCCAGGCTGGACATGACATGGAGCAACCTGGTCTAGGGAAGGACTCCCTGCTCATGGCAGGGAGCATGGAACTGGATAATCTTTAAGGTACCTTGCAACCCAAACCATTCTGGGATTCCAGGTAATTCAAGAATTTGCGTGACATGCTCTACCTGTAGGATGCACTGAACCTGGCTGTGAGCCTGTAGACCACGTACAGCCCTTCTGCAGCGCCCTGAATTCCCCAGCAGCAGCAGATTTTACCAGGCTGACTGTATTGAGCTGTGCTCTCTCTGATCACTGAGCAGTCATCAGCCAGAAGACATGGAAGGCTCCTGTGAGCTCCTGGGTATCACAAGCTGTGAGACTGCTGGCTTCAGCTGGGAGCTTAACATGACAGCCTAAAGGAAAGAATGTATTTTTTTCCTATAGGAAGAGTTTCTAAAATGCTCATTTCTGAAAATCCAGAAGGCTACTGATGTGTTTGAGGTTGTGGGGCAGAGAGGGGTGTCAGCAGCAACTGTCTAAGCTGTTCCTGCAATCCATATGGATTTCACAGGCTGTCCGTGGAGGTGATTCCTCTGCTGCACAGGCAGCTGCTCAGAACAGCCCTGGAAGCAGCCACAGGATGAAACCCTTCCCTGGAAACACATTTCTGTCAGCCTAGGGCTCAGCCTTGGCAGAAATACCCCTGCTATCACTTCCTGTTCTCACTACTGCTGTGGCAGCACAGTTAAATTGATTCTTAGTGTTGTTAGCTCAATACTTCCACAGGTTTATGTGATGGGGGGAGAGGGCAAAAATAGGAATTATGGAGAAAGAAGAGAAAGGCTTTCCATTTATTGGCTTGTTAGCTTACTGTGCAGATAAAATATGCACATTCTGTATGAGGCCTTTGTTGGCATGCATGGAGCACAAAGAACTAAAAAAGCACTAATTACCAGGAGCTAAGATTAGTCTCTCCTGGCCTGTGGTAAATACGAAGATGAGTTTTAATAGCAGAGCAAGGAGATTAAGCAACATGAATTCTGACAAGAGCCACAAGAAAAAGGCAAGTAAATTACCCCTTGTGATCCAAAAATACACAATGAAGAATTCATTATGGCTTCCCATGAAAAAGCCACAGCTTCTTTCTTCATAAGAATTCAGCCTGGGACAAAGATGCACTTATCACATCCACTCTGCATTTGCAAAGAAACTCCACACTGATCTCCAAAACTCCTGTGAGCTTGTGATCAGGGCAGACATTTGTTAAGTGTTAGCACTGCTGCTGAATCAATGCCCTCGTGGTGTATTTTTCCTTTCAGTGCCCCAGTAGCACTGACACCAGCTGCTGTGTCACTGCACAAAAATGCCACACAAGAGGAAAGCCCGTGGCCCACCGCTGAACATTCCCCTTCTAAACACTTATTGCTTAAAATGAAAGAGCTCCATCAGACAGAGCAAGCAGAGCTAAGAACAACCATAAATGTGCAAGGGTCTCAGCACAACAGAAAAAGGCACATTTGTTATGTGGCTGTGCCACAGCTCTAGTATAAGGAATAGGCATATGTAAATATATATATATAAAATAATTTAGACCCTTAAGAACATCTTGCTTCTAAAAACTGCCATGGATGACAAAGTTCAGCAGTTTTGGAGAGTCTGAGATGTGCTAGCCTACAAGCAGATGGAAGCAGAGCTGGAAGCAGGCTCAGCAGGGTAGGAGAGAGGGAGAAGCAATGAGGCAGGTTGCAGAAGGAGAATATTCTAATCTTCCAGCAGCGGAAACAGTTTTTAGCATCTTCACAGATGTTGGCCAATTTACACAGCTCAGGAGAAATACAAGTTAGGAAATAATCTGGAGCATTTGGAACAGTATTCAGCTCTTGTGTATGGTGCTCATTTCCCTTTGAGTCTGTTCAGTAAAGTTCAGTAAAGCACTAACAAAGCTGGTTTCCTTTGGCTTTTTGTTTATTGTAGGAATTGCTGGAGTTCAGTAAAATGTGAGCTTCCTTTAACTTATATTTTGCTTGTTTTATGTGGTAGATGCACAGGCAGGTTTAAGAGAGAATAGGATCCTGCTGCAATTTTTTTTGTTGGCAAAAATAACTAATCATAGAGCTCACCAGGGACATAATGGCTAAAGTAGGCAAAAATATGAAATAAAACAAAATAGATTCAGAATGTGTGAGGAGGACTTGGACAAGGATGCTGGATAGGGCAGGCAGGCAGGAGAAAAGACCAAGTCCCACTTCCTTAGATTAGAATGGATGACTTTGGAAGGGATGCAAGGTTATAATGAGGAAAACTGAAGGAGATACACCTAACCCACACATAACTGTTGGCTGCAACTCAAGGTGAGTGCAGACAAATGTCTTCTAATTCATGTTGATTAATAGGCTGAAATAATTTGTCTCAAAAAATTTTGTCAATTGGACAGCTGGTTTTTTAAAATGGGCCATAATTAACAGAGAAGCATATTCAGTATTATTCTCCAAGCTTTCAGCAGTGAAGATTTCTTTCATGTGGCTACAAGCAATGAAGAGGATTCAAAATTTTTGCAATCTTCCTGTGGCTTTGCTACCAACTCATAGTATGAGGCAACAGAAGTTAAATCTTTTCACTCCAGAGCTCCAAAGCAGTTTTCTTGTCTAAGTTCATGTAAAAATCCTGCTGGCTTTGCTTCATTTTCGTTCCCACCAACATGATGTTCCTCCAAGACAGAAAAGCAAAATGCAGCTACTCAAGGCAGAACATTGAGCAACAAGGGAAGATTCAGCCTGAACCTCACCAAAATGTCCATGCCCTCACTAACATTTAAAGCATACACAAAAGGCAATAAACACCTAGTTCAAAAATACCAAATAACCCAAAATACCAGTCAGCTCCACACAGCTAGCAGGCCAAAAGACAAAGTGGCATGGAATGGAAGAAAATCAGTTTGGGATAAAGTTGTGTCTTTCTCATAGGAAATATAATTTAAGATATAATTTTTTTTAAATCAACCAAAACAACTTTTCTTTTTTTTAAATACATACTAATGATGCTTTCCTATGTTTTTCCTCCTTAAATAGCATGTCCTTTGCATGCACTCGCTTTATTGATTTCCTGCAAGCAACCTCCTTCCTACAGTACATTCCTGCTTTCACTTCTCTCCCCCACATGAAATCTCTGTCAAAATTCATCACCTGGATGATCTTGAACCTCACAGACTAGAAACAAAACTATCTTGGCACAGTTGTCCACTGTGCCTACCAGACAAGAAGATGCCAATCAAGAATTTGCCAGGCTCAGAATTTGCCCTTTCTTCAGCTGCCTTGCAGGTGTTTCCAATTAGAATGAAATCATTGAGTTCAAAGCTCTGTGTTAAGTGGCTTTCTTGGTTCACTGAGATGTTTTTGACATTCACAGGTAACTGTGTGACCTGGTTCCATTTCTGCACCTCTTCCCAGCCACAGCTTTCCAAAGCACAGGAAGTGCATTCATTTCCATACATTAACCAGCATCCTCACAACAACTGGCCAGTGTTGTGCCTCCATGAAATTGATTTATTAAAGCTCACCACCAGCAATTTAGTAAAAGAAAGATGTATTTGGGGCACAAAGAAGAGAAGCAAATAAGAGCAGAATAATTCTTCTGCCTCTTCATCACACCTTTCAAAAAAACCCCAGAGCATTCATCATACAAAGGACGTGTCCTCCCAGTAACAGCATATTCCTCATACATATGCACACTTATTCCAGACCATAGTTAATTACTTCCCCAGTAAAATTATTTCTGTGCAAATTTAAATAATTTGTTCATAGCTTAGTGAAATGAAACACATGCATGAAGAATAACTGTATTCCCAAACAACCAGACCAGATGCTAATATTTCTCATTTGTTATGAGAAAAATGGAAAGTGTATTGCAAAAAAAATAGAGAAAATGACAGCATTTCTAGATCTCCAAGCCTGAGTAGATGCAGGAAGCCCTGAAACAAACAACTGGGGAGATATCAGACCACTTGCTTAGGATGTATTGAAGGTGATGCCTACATTGCAGTTCATAAAAACAAATTAAACCCAGCCCATAAACTCCTCACTCCTGGAAGCCCCACTGCAAATGTAAATCCGGACAAAATAGAAGGGAAGCAGTTTGTGTGAATCTCAAATTATGTTAAACATTTTTTCCTACAAGTCTCCTTCATACAGGTGCTCACAATTTCACTGCAGTTAGCACAGCCCACGCTAGAAAGCAGTGATGATGGTTGCTTAAATACATGTTCTTCCAGCAACTGCAATAAGGGGATTAATCACAGAATTCTTCAAGTGATTTATGATTCATTTCTGCATCTCAATCTAAGCACTGAAAAGCCTCAGCCCTCATTTTTCCTCAACAAATGTGCAATTTGATGCATAAATGAATATTCAGCTGATGAAGCGAACAAAAGCATCTTAGAGAACACCAGACTGCAAATGCAGCTCCATTTTGGGAGCCAGGAGAGGCAGATAATTCCTTTCTCAGTCTGTCATCACTGGGGAGCATGGGCAAGGCTGGAGATGACACAACAGCCATGCCAGAGCCAGCCCAGGGCACAGATAATGCCCCACAGACCCAAATTCCACTGCATTAAAAATTGCATTAAATCCCCCTGTGCCAGCCCCACACACAGACTGTGATTAACCCAGGACTCCTGATGGAAATGTGCATTTTTAGTTAACATCCCAGTGACCTGGCAGAAGTAACAACCATCCTGATTTACCCCTGCAAAACAGGGAGCACCAATGCCACCTCACACATGCTGATGGCAAAATGACAACTTTAAGCAGGAAAATCTGTACAAGTATGTCCAAATACAACTCCATATATACTTTCCAATTCCTCCTGGGATGCACAGAAATGGTTTTTAAACAAAAGCCTGACCAGAGGCACTGAAATTCTGCATGATCCACAGTTTGACACAATATTTACACCCAAGAAGCACACGGCAGACATGCAGTGCAATGAAGGAAAAAGTAGGGAAGTGATCTTTAATTAAAAGGTTTGAGATAAAATTACTCCAGCTGTTGAAGCAAGGTTTGATTCTATTTCTGTCATGCTGCACTGGATTAAATAGCTTGGAAGTGTTCACATTACAAGGTTAAAATGCAAACAGCTTGGTCAGGACAGTTTGAATCTTTGAAGGTGTCAGCTACAAAACTGGGAATAATTTTGTCCTATCAAGTCTTCTCCATGTTGTGTCCTTGAGGAATCCCCAGAACGACACACACCAATGAGCAAAACAGGATCACTTTGCTTCATGTCAAAAACCAACAGTCTTTTGAATTCTGAGAGCATCACATGTACCTTAGGAGACAACATAATTAATGGGGTTTGCCTGCCCTTCAACTTGAAAAACCTTGAGAGTGCAGCTCCAGGCCACACAAAGAGCACACTCTCTGTCATTAGGACTTTTAAAAGCTCCTCAGATTAGACACAGATAAAAAAATCATCCAATACTATCAGACATTGCAGGAATGTTTATAGATATGTAGGTAAGGATGTATAAGGATATAAAAGGATATATAAGGATGCATGTGCTGCATCCTTAAACATCTCCCATTGGCCAAAATGGAGAGTTTGAGATTGAGAAAACATGATTAGATTTTGTTAGGCTGGTCCAAGACAACCTGTATTACTGTAATGTGGATCTTGTAACAGTTCTGGAATGACCCAGCAATTATTAACAACATTCTCCAATTCTTTATTGACATTCTCCAGATGGCCTAAAAGCCTAATTTTAGAAGCATGAAGGCAGATTTTATTTATTTGAACTCACTGCTTCTAGATCTCCCTTATTCATTCACCACAAATGAAGAAATCTTTGCTAAGGGATGATATGGACATTTAAAAAAAAAAGGAAATAAATCAAGCTTGCTCTAAATCCTTGTAGTTATTTAGCTGCCTCACTCTCCATGAGTTTCTTAAATGCTGTAATCACCACTGACCTTCCCTGTCATTTAAGGCTCTTAAACGTGCAGGGAAGGTCAGAGCCAGTAAATTGCAGCACCCTTGACTGAAGCACATTGATCAAGGCCAGTTTAGTGCTTGCTTAGTTTAGCAGATAAAAGTGTGGCAGTCAGCACTTCTAAATAAATTATTCGATTTCCAGATAGTGATGTATGATTTCTCATAAACATGATGACTCAGCATCTGAAAGAGAGGAAAACAAAAGAAAATCTCAGGAGTTTTATGGAGTATTATGCCAAAGCATAATTTAGCCTGTCTTTTCATTAGATTAAAAATTCCCTAAAGAATTGGATAAAAAAAACTCCTTGAAACAGCACCAGTAACAATCAGAATGGTTTGGCACAGACCAAAGATACAAGATGCACGAAAGCACGAGACTGAAGTTTGAAGCACTGCTGTGGAAACACAAATGCTCTGTTCAAGTGTTTGATGTGATGCTATGTTTAGATACTATTAAAAGATGAAGATCTGAAAAAGGCATTTGAAGACTCGCTTTATTTACAAGTAGCAATTTGCTTTTCTTTCGAATACATGAGCTTTAAGATCAGGTGAATTATGAAAAAAAAATATTGTGGTTTGTAGTTTTATTAGGTATGTTTTTGTCAGTGTTTCCAGTAAATGTATCTCCTGTTACCTGGCACTGGGTGATAGCACACTCTGCTCTTTGTTATGACAGCCTGACCCCAAGGGATGTCTACCTAAAATTCAACCTTTAAAAAAAAAAAAAAATACATAAAAAACAAAACTTGCTGTAACTTTTGAAAACAGCTGTGTTAGCACTGACAACCATTCCTGGCTGGGACCAATTTTCCCTACACAGTTTAACAGCTTCTGCCTGGAATTTTTGCTTGAACCAAAGACAAAAAAGGAAGGTTTACCTGCCAGGTTTAGCTGCTGTGCTAGCAAAGCCTCAAACATCAAAGTCCAACAGGGTTCATAAATGGGATTAAACTCCCACCAAAGACATGGCTGCAGCTGGAGCCACCCATACCAGGCACCAGAATTTAGTTGGCTTCAAAAACAGCCAAGAAGAAACCATTGCCTCATTTGGCACCAGAAAATCCAAAGATGAGGTGAACCCAGAGAAAACTGGGCTTGTATTGCTCTGCTGCTCACATGAGGGTTTGTTTTAATGGGCATTCCCACTATTCCTGCATCCCCTCAGATCTTCCTGTCTCACCAGCCACAAATCAGAGGATGTTGGGGCAGGATGTCCCAGCATCCCTCCACTGAAGGAAGATGCTGTGTTGGGTATGGCACACAGAAGACTTGACTGATTTCCCCATCAGAGGCACCAATTATAGCATCAGGCACCACAGCCTAACAGGAAGAACAAAAACCAGCTAAGGAAATTAGCTGAGAATTTATTTGCTGAGAATTTAATCTGATAAAAGCCAAAATATTTTACTCCTTTGTGTCAAACTACCAAAGTTATAGATGAGAAATGTTATTTAAGAACATGGTATACTCAGGTGCCTTGTCCTGACTGTATGCTACTCATACAGAGATGAATTCAGCAGAAATTGTTTCTTGATTGCTCCTTAAAACCTTAACATCTCTTTATTTTTGTGGCAACTACTGCCATTCACTCTGCAAATTCCTGTCCCTTTCTGCTTGTTTGACTTGATCATATAAAAGAAACTGCAACTTTTATACTCAGTAAAGGGGCAATAATGCAGACAGAGAATTTAATTATTTAATGTGTTTCATATTGAACTGGGGACACTGATCCTCCTATGCCTAGTGCTGTATTTATTCCTTCCCACCTGTAAACCATTTATCAAAATTTCCAAAGCTTACTGCACTTGCAGTAATACATGACCAATAACAGAAGGTTAACTTTAAGAAAAGAATAAGAAAAAGTACACCTTGCCTAGGGCTAGATGAATTTCACACCAACATTTTGCAACACCACCAAGTCTGAAGAAGAGTGTGTCCCACTGATGCCTCAGGTTTTAGCTTTTATCTTTTTCAGATTCTGTGCTGCTTTAGTGTGTGGGTCTGGGCTTCATGTCAGGGCATGGTGAGCTCTGTGCACAGAGCAGGGAGACAAAACAATTCCTGCTCCAGCTGGGCACCAAGGACAAATGATCCAGATCTCAGGCCCAAGAGCATAAACAACAGCAAAATGAAGAGAGAAAAACAAGAAGGATGGGACTTCATGGGCTGGAGCTGGAATTGGACAATGAACTCCAATATGCAAATGGAGCAGAACTGATAAAAGTGAGAGACCCCATGACTGGTGGTCCATTTTTTTGTGACCATTTTGTGTTCACCTGGGGTGGGCTCTTGTGCCTATTTATTAATAAATCCAATTAATAAATCCAGCTTTATTCTTTAGCTCTGCCCAGCCTCTGTTCTAGGTCAGCCTGCACAAGGCATCCCCACGCTCTCTGGTCCTCACTCCGTCCGCTCTTCTCGAAAACAGACGCTTCAAAAAATACTGCCAGGATTCCCCTGTGTGCCAGACAGGAATGGCAAACACTGCCCCTGCAGAGTCAGGTGTGGCCTTCCTGTGATGGTCACAAAGGTCCACAGGGAAGAAGGGAGCACTGTCCTCTTTCTGAGGAAGAGAGGAGACCACGATTCAGGAATATGCTTTAGCACAGGCTCATGTTTAAGTAAATCCTCAAATACCAGTTCAGTCAAGAGGAAGCAAAAGGTGCAGATGTGCTTCACCAAGCATGGGTAATATTTCCTTTCCAAAGGTCATGTTTGGACCTTTTCATGCTTTTTAGCTCCACTGATACCAAATGTTTTTTCAGGCAATTGCACTTAATAATTTCGTACAGTGAAGGGCTGGAATAGAAACTTGGCATATCTGCTAACTTCTGCAAGGTGCCCTTGCTCTTGTAACTGCAGATATCACGTTTCAGATACAGTAAAGAAGAAAAAATAGTGTTAATAATTAAGAAAAATATCATTAAATCATTACATTTGAAGATTCACTGTCATTTGACAGGACATTGTTCAGCAGATTATTAAAATCTAAGGGATTTACCAGACACTTGAGGTGAAGACTTTTTCTCACACCAAGTCTAAGGAATGGGAATAAACCTAAAAATCACACCCAGAAATTTACAAAACTGTGAACTTTTGGTTGGAGTATTTGATGGAGAGGTTTGCTTTTATAAAAATCCATTTAATTCAAATCTAGAGGCAAACCATCAATGTTGAAGTTTCTCAGTGCCCGGGTTTTCTTCAGACACAAGTTTTGATCACTGTCTTTTGTCAGACGTGGAACTTATACACTGAAAGATGACAATTTTCAAGAAAATCTGACCAGATATTATGCACCCTAAGTGGATTTTGCCTATAATTCAACAAGTCATAATTTAGAGAAAAATCAGATCAAATATGACAAGCAGTAAAACTCGGTTTAAAACTATTCAGATTTCTTCAACTCATAGAGAGAAACACAATGTAGTTTTCCACTTGGAGAGGTGAAAGCTTCACTTATCCTAATGACTGTCACTGTTCTGAAGAATATAAGAGCTGCTACAGCTTTCCACCTAGCAACTGATGGGCTTCAGATAATCTCAACCCCTTAAGAAAAGTTATGATTTACCAAAAATACAGAAAATAGTCCCGTTCAGAGACAAAAAAAGCTCAACATCACATGAGAAGCTCAAACCTGCAGCAGCCCATCCCTTCATACAGATGACTAAGCACCAAGGAGTCAGCAGTGCAGACCTGGGGGAGCTGCCAGCTCTCTCCTTATCAACACCCAGTACGTGGATGCCCCAGGATTCCAGATAAGCCTCAGGGAACATCAAGATAAGAAAACAGCACTCTTCCTCCCTCGAAAGCCTTCTGTCATCTTGACCACAGAAAGCAAAAGGTTCTCCATGGACACCTGAATATAAAACTTTAAACCGGGTAGAGAATTGAAACTCACAAAACCCAACCAACAGATCTGAGTATTTACATCTGTATATATACAGCCAGTGCATATGTATCTTGGAACAGATTTGTAAATGTTTCCACTGGGTACTGCTTGTAAAATTTCAGGGTTTGGAAAAGTGCCCCGGCTGCTACATCACTGCCTCTGCTGCCAAGGTAAGAAGGGGGCTAATAAAATAAGCATTAGCAGGCGAGCACAGTGTGAAAGGCAAGTTCGGTAGAAAGAGGCTGCCCTCAGGTTTAATGCTTTTCAGTATCAACCACAAAAGGAAACGAGTGGGGAAGAGGAGAGAAGAGGGAAGGAGCAGCAGGTGGCTCGAAAAATGATGCATTCAGACCGATGACAACTTTTCACAGCAAAGACATCACAACTAGAAACAGAGATGCTGAAAGCCCAACTTACATTTTATACACCACCTGCTGTGAAAGATGTTCTTCCAGCACAATTAAGATAAATTTTTAGAAGTCAATTTTTAATTAAAAGACCATAAAACTCACAAGGTCTAAAACTTGAGTAAGGCTTATTCCATGTTTTGATTTTTGTCGCATTTATCCTCTTAAGTGTTTTCAAAAACGTACAGTGTGAGTAGCAGTGCAGATGCAGGAGGCAGCACTGGAGGTTACCTCCATTTCAGGGAGGATTATGGCTGTGAAGAGGCCATCAGCATCTCTTTAGCCCTCCTCCCCATAACCCCATTTAGCATTGTCTTTTCCCAAAAACATTAGAAAGCACAGTTTCCAAGCTTCCAAACTTTCCAAGTTTCCACACTGTGTGCAGCACTGAGAAGTGCTCTGCTTGTGCTGGGTGGAAGTTGTAGCAGCCCCTGATTCTCACCTGGGCAATGAAGTTAAAAAAGTCTTTAAGAAATGATTGGCAGTGGCTTATTCCTGCAAATAAGACAAAACTCCAGTTCCTGAAATAAGGACAGTAAAGCTTCATCTTCAATTCATCCCAAATGTGTTAAAAAACATTTTTGTCCTCAGCTGCACAAGTAAATTGTGACACAGTGTACTGAAGACCAGGCAGTAATTATGAAAATGATCCTTAATTCAAATGGACAACAGATAAAAAAAATCTTTAAAGCTTCTAAATTGTTTATGATAAATAACTATGTGCCTGTACATGTTCATTTCAAAAAACTATTGGACGAATGAGTAGAGTTGCACAAGGAAGCAAACATCATCCAACACAGTACAGAGGCCTATCAGAAAATTTTCCTTTGCTTTTCTACACCCACTCATGTGCAATTAACTTTGTTTTCTTTTTAAGCAAGGAGAAAACAGCTACAGAGATAGCATTAATCTTTGCTTGACTAATTCCAGATCCAGAGATGACCTCTGTACACACTTGCAGCTAAAACTAGCATACCAATTCCACTGGAGAAGCATTAACACAGTAATTTTACAGAGATTTATACACCAAAATAAAACCAGAGGAAAACCATTGGAAAAAGGACTCCTATAAAACAAAGTTGCTTCACTGTGTCTGCAGTATGAGAAGATGTACACCACCAACACAGAAATGGGACACTAAAGCCTATTTCATCCAGTGATAATGTGCATTTGTGGAGCATTACAAAGTCAGAGAGCTGATGGCTCAAATCTGGAAAAACAGCAACACTTGCACCACAGCAGTTTGCACATGGGTCACTGCCAGCCTTCACTGTCCTGCAGAACATGTGAAACCAGAAACTCCACCTTTAATTCTTTATTCTCCCATCAGCTGGGCCAGCACAAGCATCACCCACAGAACAGATCCTGTTTCCTCAGCCCCTTGCTCCTGCCCTGTGTCATTCCCCCCATCACACAGAGAGCCAGGTGGCAAAGGAGAGTGGCTAACTCAGCTGAGGAAAGACCAAGACACAAAATCCCAGCCATTTCTCTTGGATTACTGTTACCTTGTGTCAGTTCCTCATCCCATGTCAATGCTCAGCTGCAGATACCCTCATGCTGGCAAAGTGGAGGAGGCAACAGGAATGCAAACAGGCTGCCAGGGAAAGTGGGACTGTTTCTCTTGGCAACACCAGCTTAAGCCAGTTAAGAGCAACTATTATTTAAGGCCATAATAATTGCAAGATAAGGTATCTTTTGAGATATGTTTGTTTGGTTTCCTACTTTCATTTTAGCCAAAAAGAATAGAAAAGTCAAATTTTAGTAAAAAAAAAAATAACCCATTGGAATCCAACGAGTTACTTTAAAATCAAATGTTGTTCTTTCAGTCATCACCATCAGTGTCCCATGCAGCTTCCTTGGTAGGATACCTTCAGGAAGAAGAGCCAATCTTCCCAGCTGCTTTTTGAGCTGCAGACGTTGCTCCAATACCGACAGGGACCCTTCACATCACAGGAAGCACAAAAGCCACATCTCAGGGCTGTTAACTGCAACTGCAGGAAAGGATTCTCCTGGCATCAGAGCAGTGGCTGGAACCAATGCCAGCCTTATCCTGGATGGGACCACAAAACAGATTAACAAGGTTCTTTATGTCCTCTGTGTCTCATGCACATTTGTTCTGGGTGTTGCAATACCACGTCACTGCAACCAGTGATAGCTACCTACCTCCAGCTGAAGCAGTTCCCTTTGGAAATAAAGAAATTAATGTTTCCACAGGCCAAAAATTCTTACAATTCTCCTCAGGAACACAATTCTTTACAGAGTCACTTTTAAAGGCATGCACCAGTCTCAAAAAGGATTTGCTCAGCTTTCTGACACTGATATTTTCCATGCAGGCATGTATGCAAGAGCCATTCCCCTGAGCCACACAGGGACCTGAGGTGGTCATGGATGTCTCCAGCTGCCCACAGAAATGGGCACATGGGCTGACTTCCCCAGCAGTGAACAAACCTCGTGCTGAGCACCACAGACAGGTATTTGCTTTCTCACATTGATGGAGGCTTCTTGAGATGGCAGTAACTGGGAGGTGAAGTCACCATCTGGTCTCAATCACAATCAAGAGTGACATCAGTGACTTCAAAAAACCCCAGATTCCAGTGGACATGTATGGAATACAGGGTGCCCTCGATGCAGAGAATGATTGGCATCTGACTCCATGAACAAGAACAGTATCCACCAAACTATTCCCACTTCCAGTTGCTGTTCTTGCCAAAGTTTTCCAAGGATTCTAGTTCTCAGAGGTGACAAGTCATTTGTGCAGGGTAACGAACATATCTCACTAATAAAGAGGCAAATACTCATCTCTCGCAGTGACAATATTGCACACCAGTGAGCCACAGTCACAAAAAACAAAGAAGCATTTAAGTTTGGCAGACCTTGGATCTTCTGTGACCTTCATCAAATCCTTGAGAAGAGCACAGGTCTGACACAAGTGTACCAGTCCAGGGCCAAGAATCCAGTGGGTTGTTAGCCTGAGTAAAACACTTGTGTACAACAAGGCATCAGCTCTCACATGAAACACACACCCCTGTCCCTGGCAGAAGGACAGTGGGGACTCCAATAAAAATATAGAAGGAAAAAGAAAGATAAAAAATTAGTGAAAAAATTACTGAATGCTTCAAGAAATTGTCTACCTCCACAAATGCTACTACCTACAGAGCAAACATATTTTCCATGGTTTTGTGATGCCAGTGCCTCACCCGAACATTCTGTGACTAATGGACATCTGGAAAATCATGTGCTGTGTGTCCAGAATACACAGATACAGCACAGCATGTGGAGAGGTCTGATAACTGCAGCAACTCCAGTGTTTACCTTTTAGCTTGCTTTTAAAAACCATTTCAGTCTTCCATTAGATAATTACAGGTTTCATATTCTCACTTTCAAGGTTTATTTTCAAAACACTTCTGTCACTAAAGCAATTTCTAAGTTATCTACTTGCCAAAAGCAATTTAGGGACTTTCACATGACAGCAGTGAAGCTTAGGAAGTATTCCTTTCTTGCATACAAAATAGTGGTATTTAACTACTTTTTCCTCTCAATATTGTAAAAATAAGCATGTAAATCAACCTGCTATTTTAGAACTAGTGAGAAAGTGCCTTACTTTTATAATGATGTTCACCTAAAGTACACTCAAGGTAAACGAGAGATTTTGCACATTCACCACAAGGGTGAAAATATGTATGATGCTGACAAAAGTAGAGAACAAGGTGCAGAGCTATTAGAAACAATGTTTAGATTGAAAAAATGTATCAGAGACACAGAACAAATGCTGCAATTTTATTCTTTTTCTCAAGATATTTAAGGAGCAACACTGAGATACTTGGTTAGTTTTTTCCCCCTCTCATCCTTTCTCAGAAAATACCAGAAATTTTAATTCAATATACTCTTTTTTTCCTAGAAACCTTCTTAACAGAAACCATCCCCAAAAAGCCTTGAGAGAGTTGATTACAAACTGAGCTGCCTCCATACTCATCCAACCTTTCAGTAAATTGTTCTTCAGATGCTAATATTAAATAGGAGAAAATCCCTCAATTAAAACAGATATGCAAATAAAGACCCTATCAACTCTCAGATAACTTTTGGGTTTTTTTTTTTTTAATAGAAGATTAATGTTACCTTAGGATTCAGGTATTAACAAACAGAAAACTTGTTAAAACCCATTTTCAGATAAGGACGAGTCTGAACATTTCTTGTTAAAAAGACAGGAATGTTCCAGATCAACAACTGGTTTTAAAAATAAACCCCAGGATATTTCTCAAGACGTGTTTAGGTTGATCAGTTCTGTCTAACCCACGATAAATCAAACGCAGACCCGCTGGTGTCTGTGTGTTCACGGCATGTGCACGTGTGGGTTCAGAATCATCAGGCTGACATCTGCTCCATCAGGGAACACAGAAATGGCCAGCTCATGGCTTTGCTGGGGGACTCAGAGCCAGGGGGCTTGTGTGGATGTCTGAGAGCCCACCCCAAGAGCACCACGTTAGACAAGTCCAACAACTATCAGTTAAAATCCCCAGTCTGGCAGAGCAGGACAGCTCTACCTCGGAACTGTTATACTTGAAAAATTGCACTTTTTTGGCCTCTTTTGCATTTCTAATCTGGAGAGCAATTCTCCAA
Organism: Agelaius tricolor; assembly: GCF_023055355.1. Taxonomy (NCBI): domain Eukaryota; kingdom Metazoa; phylum Chordata; class Aves; order Passeriformes; family Icteridae; genus Agelaius; species Agelaius tricolor. Next base: position 1,453,469 of record NW_027269327.1, read on the forward strand.
GCCAGTTTAATCCAGGCACTGGCTGTCTCTTGGGTGGGATGAAGACCAAGTACTTAGGAAGAGTGTCTGATAGACAACTGAGAAGTCATCCCCTGCTCCACCTCCTAGTCTGAAGGAAAAATTACTTCTGGGGAGACAATGCAGCATGAGCCAAGAGGCAGAGGGATGGAAGCTGCTCCCAACACAGGCATGACCAGGAAAGGAGCAGAAAGCCTCAGCAGGGTCTTCTTGAGCTCTGGCTGGTCTCACCCCAGACAGGCTCTCTGTGCACAAGTCACAGGGCAGCTGAGCATCCCGTGAAAAGCAGGGAAGGTGGGAAAGCTGCTGGAACTTCCATCAGCTGGGATGCCCTGGCAGCCCCCTCTGCCAGCCCAGCTTGGGTAGCAATGGCAATAGTGCAAACCCTACCTAAACCTGAGCACCACGGGGATGGGGGGTGGCACAGAAACCTTTGCTCAGTACAGTGCTGAGGGCCAAGGACCACAGATGTAGGTGAACACTGCTGTCCCCTGCCCAAAACCCAAGGTACCACCTGCACCTGCAGCAGGAACCTGCTCTGCAACAAACAACTCCAGCTGAGAGGAAATGGTGAACCACATTTTCTGTGTTTTTAGCTGATATCTGTTTCTCTTTGTTCAATGATTTTGTTCAATGTTTCTTTTTGTTCAGCTGTTCTTCAGTCTAAACTTTTCCACATGCTACACTAAAAACAAAATCCCGATTGTTGCTCTCTTTATAACGGGCATCAAACTTCTTTTTGCTGCCTTGGTTTTAAAAAGCCATGAAGTTATTCGTTTTTGGGGTGATGCAAAACTAAACATGCTGCTCTGAAAAAGCAGGCTGTAATTAAGCAGGCTGTAATAATTTTTCACTATCTGGCTCCTTTTCAAGCACACGTCATTCTTTTGTTCTTCCTGCAGTATATTCTCATGGCGGCAGCAACCATGCTGATCCTAGGCATTAATTACTGTTCAGGAGAATGGAAAGGAGGAGGGCAAAGAGAATGGAGAGAGCAAAGAAAACAACACTACACATTTCCACAAAAAACCTCGTGGTGATATTTGAAAAAGCAGCTTACAAACACCTACCTACACAGTGCTTGTTTGGAGATTTACCTGCTCCTTTTAAGAATCTAACCTTGTAACAATGATCTTTAGTTGCTCAGTCTAAAGAAGATATTGGCATCAAAATCTATTTTTAGATACAAAAAAAAAAAAAAAAAGGCCAGAACAAAAAGAAAAAAAAATCACAGCTAAATCAATATATACACACACACACATATATATATATATATGGAACCCATTTGCCTGGGTTATTTTGAAAATGCCCCAGATAGGTCTACTATTAATCTAAATTAAGATCTATTTCTACATGAGAGAGAATAATTAGAATTAGCCTGGGTATTAATGAGTTTCCAATGCCTCTCCAGGTGCAAGTGACAATTTTTAGACATGTAATGACAAGGTATTTAATTCACACAACAAGGGGAGCCACAGACTCCTACCATGATCTTGTAACCATGAGCTCCATGCTAGAGGTTTTCACATGAAGAAGCTGGAATCTGTGGAGTTGTGTTTTTTTAAGCATATTAATAGTTCAGTAATTATTAGTGCAGAACAGTAATTACTCAATCACTCACTAAGTCCATTTCGAAAGATCCCCACAGCAGCCAATGTTTCCTACTCTACTCCACCCTCAGAATTGCTTTTTAACTTGTATTGAGCAATATTCTCTTTGAGGTGAAGGTTGGAATCAGGCCTGGGAAAAAATTATTATTTGAAGAACATAAAAATTTGATGTGTTTGGCACTCAAAAGAGTACAGAATGATCCCAGGCCCCACAGGGTGGGATTTATGCTATCACTGTTTGTGTTCCATATTCAGCTGATGCTGAGAGCCACATCTGCCTGAGCCAGCTGAAGTTCAAAGCTGAGAGCCTTGGCTTACAATCTCAGGTACAGTAATGTGCTAATACTGCTATATATGTGTTCTAAATTGGATATGCCTCACACTCAACCAGCTCAGAGCAGGTGCAAAACAAGCCAAAGGTTATCTGTGAAAAATCAATAGAGAACTAAGTTATTTATACAGATGGTTATAAAGAAGATTTGGTGACCTTTTCAGTGGAGGAGAACTGAAATTTTAGTGACCATATAAAATTACCATGTTTGAGCACAGCCTTTAGGTTTCCAAACTATACAAAAGCATACATGCAGTCATTATATACACGTCTCCATGCTATGGTTATGTAACTTGACTGTAATGAGAGAAACCATTGGCACAAGAAGAAACTGAGGAATCCAGAGTATCCAGGAGAAAGATCTGAAGGAAATATCATCCAAAATTCTTTCACATCTCCAGCTGCTTTTCAAGGGACGGTATCGTCCAGAATCTGGATTGAAAACGAAACACAGATGTTGCACAATGTCTGTGTATAAATACTTCAGAATTTGTTCCTGCATGCAGTATCCTAAGCAGCATCCCAAGTCCCAGATACTGTATGCACATATGTATGAAAGCACAGATGTGTGTGATCACAGGCAGCCTTTAAATTGAGTCAAATAGAAACTTTGTACTCTCTTGTACAGCCTGCTTTGTTCCTGTCTCGACTTTCACCCATCCTGGGGTTTAGCAGAAGGATGTGTGAGCTCTTGGTTGCTCTTGAACTCTGACAACGGGTACATTTTAGACCCCTTGGTCTTGCCAGGCTCCTTCAGTTCATCTTCAGGAACTTTAATCAAGTTTATGGATAACACCAGAGCAACACAGCTTGCAAGGCAGGTGACAAGGGCTGTGAATTTACATCCCAAGACAGCAGCAGGACATTCTGTATTTCCCTATGGTTTTTATATCTATATATCTCAGTACTTTTCATCTGAAATAGATTCTAACACAGCATCACCACAGCATAAAGCAGCACTTGATTTACAAGCTGTATTCCTGTGATGTGACATCCATCAAGTAAAAAATAGACATATTTTCTAGGATCAACAGAACAGTTAATAAGAGCATAAATTACAATAAAACATTCATCTAAGCAAGCTAATCTATCATGCTAATCTTGAAGCATTAAGTGTAAAATACAACACTTAAGAGGCCAAGAATGTCAAACATGCACACTGATAATCGTTTGAACCAGTCTTGCTATGCCAGATCCAACTCTGCCAGTTTTCCATCAACCATAAAACACAGATAGAAACTTCAATAATTATGGCATGCAGAAAATATCATATTATTTTTGTGCTGATAGATTATATATTAGCATAGGAATAGGTTTGAGGGATAAAACTTTATGATGAAAAGAACTCAAATTCAAAACAATTCGTATCTGCTCCAGACTTCTAAATCACTTGCAGCTGGTAAACACTATTACCAGAAGTACAAAGACACCATAAGGCTTTGTTCTGAGATACTAAAACCGGGTCTTGTGAGAGAACACATAACCAAGTTGATCCAAGAAAACGGACTTTGGAAAACAAAAAGTCAGCGTTTTCCTTCACAAGGTACAAAATCCTAGAAAAGATATGATGTAGCCCAATACTGTGAAAGAAACTGAGTTTTTGTAAACAGTATCTGCTTTCCAGTCTTCCTCTACAAAGGATACAACTTATCAACCCACTTGTATTTCTCTTCCCCCTTGACTGGGATGGAAAATTCTCTTCTTGCTTGAGGAAACTCTCAGCCAGGGTAGTGCTTCTCAGTCAGTCACAGCTCCCAGCAGTTTGCTGGCCATTTATTGTGTGATTCATACCCAGACTCTTATCAAATAGGGGTATGAATCAGCAGTTCAAGGAAAGACAGAAGGAACATCATTTTAATGATTATTTACTGAAAATTAGACTTTCTCATAGATAAAATGGCATGACAAAAGCCTCATGGTGATAATTTGAAAGCCAAACAACCTCCAACAAAATGCTATTACTGGAATATCTCTGAAGCCACTGCTGATGAGAAAAAGGTTGCTATTCCCCTAAAAGTGGAGTCACTGTCTTAGTCACCAACCTTGGGCAGACCCAAGGGGCCAGACAACTGCATTCAGATTAAAGACCAATCCAAACCCCTTTGTGTGTTAAGATTTGATCCTGTGAGTCAAAATTTCATTTGCATTTCTTGCATTGCAAGTTATTAACACTGGAACAGCTTATCATAAACCTGGTAATTACTCCTCTTCTCCATGTGGCTCAAAGAAGCCTCCAAGGGCTCAATGTGATGATTGTGATGATTTTTTTTTTCCATGCAGGAGGAACAATGAAAGAAGGGCAAGGCTGCTATACTGGGGGAGCTACAAGCAAGAAAGCTCCGTGTTTCAGTGATTGACTGGGTTTTTCCATTTTCTGAGGAAGAAAATATAGAGGGGAATGAAAGTTCATAAGATGCAATAACTTATTTTTAACTACATTTCTACCTCAAACAATACTGGAGACTTGTGAAACAGCACTGGAGTATCCAACTCATCTGTGGGTCCTGTGCCTCTACATCCCTTTTTTGTCATCCTGGGTTGTTCACATACATGGTATATGAGAATGCTGCCTCATTTTAGCCATATACTCTGTAAAAACAGACAAACACACACACCCCTCCCCAGAAAAGCAACAACCACATGATCTTAATTCTTGTTCCTGTGATTGCTTCCTTGGCAGCATAGGTTCAGCTCCAAGAGATATCCAGAAGCTACACACATTTAAAGCACCACAGCTCCCCTCAGTGAAGCAGTGAACAGACTGAAGGTGTCCTTTACAATTTAGAATCACAGAATGGTGTGGATTGAAAGGCACCCCCAAAGATCATCCCCTTCCAACCCCCCTGCCATGGGCAGGGACACCTTCCACTATCCCAGGCTGCCCAGAGCCCCATCCAAACTGGCCTTGAACACTTCCCGGGATGGGGCATCCACCGCTTTTCTGGGCAACCTGTGCCAGGACCTCACCACCCTCAGAGAGAGGAATTTCTTCCAAATCTCCAATCTAACCCTGTCCTCTGCCAGTTTGAAGCCAGTTCCCCCTTGTCCCAAGCCCCTCCCCAGCTCCCTTGTAGCTCCTTTAGGTACTGGAAGGCTGCTTGATCCTGTTCCTCTAGGTGAGTTTTATGGGTGCATTTCAGACAAAAATAGGTCAAACACCTCTTGGTTGCCCACCAAAGCACCCGATATAAAGAGGGAAGCACAGTTTCCAGGGATTATTTCAAAGGACTGTGAGCTGAAGTTCCTCACAGAGCTCATAAGTACAAGGCACAGGGACAGACATAAAACCTTCACCAACAGAGCCACCCTTCCATTCCAGATAAATTGAGTCGAAGGAGTGTGTGTGCATTAGAAGTGGCTGCTGAATCACAGCATCAGGAGGGTAATTGCTCCATCAGGAAAAGTCAAAATGGAGGCTTAATAAAATGAGAACTACTATCAGTCAATAGTTTGGAAATTATTCAAATTGTTGGTGCAGAGGAAATGAAAAGGCTTTGTGGTCTTCTGATTGAAACATTTTACTACCTTGGGTAAATGGAAATGGAAGCTTCATTTTATAACTCCAGCCATTACAATAGCAAATTTAACTGTATTCCCCTCAGGTTTATTTCATCATAATTTGATTTTTAAGAGGAAGACACTAAGTATTGCTCATGGATAGAAACACTCCTATCACAACTGAATGTTTACTCTGAATGTAGTATGCACATAAAACACTTTCTGGACAGACTTTGCTCTTCAACTCTTATACATCACTGCTAGCCTTCACCAGTAAACAAAAAATAATTAAATATTATAATAAAATTATTTTCAGAGAGCAAAATTACCTTCACCGCAAAGTTTCCAGAAGACCTTGCATTTTGTACATTGTGTACAAAGAAAGCCAAATGAAACTGAATCAGCTTTGCACATTCTTTGAAGACGACTTAATTGAAAGGATCATACTACAAGTGTTATGTCACAACTTTAAGCATTACAGATACTCTTGATTTAAAAAAAAAAATAATTTGGGTTTATTTGGGCTTTTTTTCCCCTTAAATAGACACAAGACTATACATACCTGCCTAGTCAAACAGGAATATTTCATACAGCAAGGACTGCTGGGGCATGGATGTGGTTTTAGTGCTGGACCTATTACTGCTGGGTCCATGGGTGGACTTTCCGACCTGAGTGACTCCATGACCCATGAATTTACTCGTCTGTAAGGAATGCTTACATATTTATATTTAAATTCATATAGAAATAGGGATGGATAGTCACAGCTATGCTAATTGAAGCTTAATTCCCTCTTTCTGTCATTTCTGACTTTAAAAGCAGAGAGAGCAGAAGACTCTTTATAAAATCCCTTATGGGTTAGCATAAAACACATTTTGTGAGGTCTTGAAAAGCTCAGAAATTCATGCATTTTCATGTCTGAAGAATAAACAAGTGGAAAATGCAGTAATGAATCAAGACATGTAAGTGAATTATCTCAAAGGTCACTGTATTTATGGTGCTCATTATACATTAATAAAATATGCTTAATGAACATCCTTCCAATTATGACTGCATCATGTCCCACAGCAAAAGCAGCAATCACAAATGTGTGAATAGAATTAAGCCTCCCCATAACCTCCCAAATTAAGCTTGAGTGTGAATATTGTATCAGAGCCAGATCAGGGCATTTAATACTGCACAAGTACACTTAATTCAACATTACAAAATACTAAATGAGTTGATAGTATCTATGGGCCTTAACTCAGACCTATTAACTTATCCTTTCTGAAATCATTAGTAAAATGTGGCATTAATAAATGTCTCAGTGCCTTTGCAAACAATAAATGACTCATGATGCTTGCTATCAATTATAACAATGAAGAATACTCTGAATGTGTAATTTTCTTTTAATTTAACATCTGCAAAATTGATTTAGAAATCTATGTAGCCCATTAGGCAAGACAAAGAAATAAAACCAGGGAAAAAATTGTTTTTATCCCTTCTTCCCTCACTCCACCTGAAAGCATGGAAAAGCCAAGTCTAAGAATTTGCTAATTCAGATTGTGCAGGACTTCCTCAGTGTTTAACAGGTATTTATCACGTGTGATATTTCTATTCGAGTCCTCCATGCATAGATTAAGGGAGGTTCATGCTAAAACTATGCAAGTGAAACAAGCACAAGTGTTTGCTTAATGGGAAAGGACCTAAAATCCAGAGGAAGTTTCAGCTTAACACAAATACAAAAGAACTGCACAGGAAATCTTTCCTTTACTTGAGACTGGAGTTAAATAATTTAACTAAGAAAAGACTCTTATTTCTCAGGTCACTTGGTTTAATTATTAAAATTTCACAGTGAAGAGAAATAAATTAATAAATTTCCCTTCATTTAAATAGAAAATAGCTGTTTCTTTGAAGAACACCCACTATACTTGCTATAACTTTTTAAAATTGGATGTCATATAGTAAAAATACCTGGTCTAATCCCATCGTTTTCTTCCCCAAGACAAAGTATTATATACTACAACTCCAGAAAAAAGTTCTCAATGCACATGAAATTTGTTCAACATTTTCTTTAATAAAACTTTAATAAAAAAGTTAGCTTCAAATAATTTTAAAAATAGCCATACTCTTTATCACTAGGTCTGTTACCTCTTTGAAAGAATACTTAATAAAACAAAACATTTGGTTATATATAAAATGACATGGACTCGTTTGAATGCTGCACTAACAATTGCAAAAAATAAAACATTCGCTGCCTGAACACCAATTCATTCTTCTTTTGTTCTCCAACAATGCTGAGCAACCAACTATAAATTAGGTTAAGAAAACTGCACACAAGCTTTGTCAGGGATGTCCATTTATGAATCAAAACTAAAGGAAACAGCCTGAACTCCGAGGGAGCTAAAAGGCAATTTAATTGCATACACAAATCCTCTAATCCCAAGGACATGTAATTAGCTACTCCCAAGCCCTCACCTCAGCTGCTGTCAGAGAAGCGCTGGAATGCCTGCTAACTCAAACCATATCTAAGGGAGCCTCTCAGCTGAAAGAAAATAGCAGATAATTACGTGTCTGGAAAAATAACCCACTGTGTGCAAGACATCCCGGCATTTGCACAAGCCCTGTGCACGGGGCTGATGCTCTGCCACAGCTCTGTGCCATGGCCCAGGGCTGGGATGTCCAGGGGAGCCACCAGGATGGCAAAGGGGCACGAGGGGAAGCTCAAGTGTGAGCAGGGGCTGGGGGCACTGGGTCTGTTCAACCTGGAGAAGAGGGGGCTGAGGGGAAACCTCAGCAGGGTCTGCAACCTCCCTGTGAGGGGAAGAGGAGGGGCAGGCACTGATCTCTGCTCTGTCACAGGGGACAGGAGCTGAGGGAATAGCCTGAAGCTGAGTCAGGTTTGGGTTGGATATCAGGAAAATGTTCTTCACCCAGAGGGTGGCTGGGCACTGGAGCAGGCTGTCCAGGGAAGTGCTCAGAGCCCCAAGCCTGGCACAGCTCAAGAAGCATTTGGACAATACTCTCGAGCACATAGTGTCACTCTTGGGAATATCCTCTGCAGGGCCAGGAGCTGCACTCAGTGGTTCCTGTGGGTCCTTTCCAGCTTGTTCTGTGATTTTGTGATTCTGACATGCACCCATCATCCTGCTGAGCTTTAAGCAAGCTCATCCCATCTCCTGGCCTCCTCCTGTCATGCGTGGCACAGTAAACACACGATGCATCTATGGTTGACTCACAATTCTTTTCTTTTTACTTTTTAAGAGTAGAATAACTCATATATCCATTATTTGGCTCAATCCATCAGCCCTTTACCCCATCAACAAGGAAGCAAACGAGGGCAGCCAGCCACATGCAATGGGCAAACACCTTGTGATGCAGCTGCTGCAGAGTGGTGGCTATGTCAGTGCCCCTGTCATTTACTCACACCCCACATCCCAGAGTAACACAAAAAAAGCACAACTCTCACTGCCACTCATCTGAAGCTCTCCAGCTAAGCTGAGACAGCCTCAGAAGTTGAAAGACAGAGCAAGTTCAAAATCTGACAGATAAGGTTCCTTCAGCCTGGAGCATCACTTACAGACACTGCTGGTCTGTGTGCCACAGCCTTCCAACAGTGACAGATCCAGTAACTATCAGGTAGCATTAGCAGCTAATTACACATCTCCTTACGCTTTAATTAGAGATATGCAAATACACCAGACCTGACCCTGCTACGTGAAAAGCTGAAAGTGCTGTTTGAACTATGGAGTTAAGCAGAAAATCTCCAGGTGGGATGTGCTGAAAACGATTATATGGTATCAATACAATGATCAATAAATAAAACAAGATGGAACTTTTTTTAATGACTTATTCTTTTCTCTTCTTCCTATCCATATTGTAAGTAGTACCCTGGTCCCACTTCCATTATCTGGCAAAACACTCAACTGGAAAACAAGTGTACATTTTATGACCCCCCTAACCTGGCTCTACCCCAAAAGGCAACCAGACCAATCCAACATAAGAGACCTGCCTGGGATATTAGCAAGCAGCAAATACTTCCCAAAGCACTTCCTCCTGTTCCATGTGCTGCCTTCACATGCACAGTCCTGCCCTCCTCCACACTCAGTGCTCCCATTAATGGTAAAAGCATTTGTTATTTGGTGTTGATTGATTAACTCTAATGGAAATACTTATACATATTGTGAGAAGAACACATACCAAAGCTTTAAAAAAAAAAGATAGAGCAAGGTCCTCTCAGGACACTATGATGGGAAACAGACTAAGAAACCTAGTTTGGAAACAAATACACTGATGGCAACCAGGAACTTTTAACAAGTTGTTTGCCTAGACTCTCTAGTTGACATCTTTCTTGTTAAAATGTACCTGGGATTAAACACTGCTAAATATATTGCCAAATCAAATCAATTAAAAGTGCTGAAAACATAATTTGCAATTTTGCATTACAGTACATTTCTATTAGTCCTCTGTTGCTCACTGTGGTCTGGTAAGAAACCTTAGGAATCTCTACCCTATAATTCTAATGCCTCCTTTACAGGGATTTTGCTTGGAATTCACAAGGCAGGTTGAAATCATTCATAACAACTTGACCCAAGTTACTATTCTATACCTACTTACTTCAAAATTAACATATTATCCAGAAAGAGAATTGTCGCTAATTTGATTTTCCACAACTCACTGCTAATAAAGAAAGGCAAAGAAGCCTGTCAGCATTCATTCTGTAGCTTAATAACAAAATCACTCTCTGGCAGGAAGGCAGCAAACAGGATGCACAACATCCTGCACAACATGCAAGACAACTTTTGCTTACAAATCAGAAATTTGGTCTTGAACTACAAAACTTTGGGTCTTAGCAATGTTAAATGGTAAATCTACCATTTTGGGTACTGGCAGACATTTTTCTACAAAACACTGAAATTCTTTTCTGTAGTGTTTCCTGCAGAGCTAAAAAGTCAAGAACACCTGATGTACCCTTTACAAGAGGATTTTCTATTTATCCATGACAAGTTTTTAATAGCAAGAGACAAGTTGCAAAGCTCATCCGCAGAGCTGCTCTTTCACCCCACTGCTGTGATACCCACTGATTTTCTAAAAACTGATAAAACTCAGTGCCAGAAAGACAAACTGGATCAATCACTGCACAGAGCTTCCTATTGACACAAACATGTTACCTAATGATCACTGGAAAATTCCAATTATCACAGCTGCACAATCTCTTCAGCAAATAGATTATCCATTCAAACCTAATTTTGGTTAAACCATCCCTGGTGATGACTTGGAATTGAATACATGAACACAGCATAAATTCAAAAACATGCTTTCTCACAGGCAAATCCAGAGAGCAAAAAAATGAGGCAGGGGTGGTTTTGGACTCCCCAGTAGCAGCATGGCTCACACTCTCAGCTGGCCCCATCCCAAGCTGTTACTGGAATGAATCCTTGCACAAGCCCGTCGAGTGTCGCAATCCCTGGATCCCAGGGCAAGCCAAAGTGGCTCCTCTCCTGTTGACAGGATTTCATTTGACTCCAGTGTCTGCTGGCTGTGCCACTCACCTGGAAGCAAGGCAGGAAGTTCTCACACCAGGTAGAACCCCAGATTTTTGTTTGTTTCCCAAGGCTGTGGAAAAGAAGAGGCTAATGAAACCCTATCCTGAATACTGCATCCAAATGCTCTTGGACCACTCAAGCAAGTGTGGGTTCACACCTCACCTTTTGAGGATGGGAGTCCAAAACAGGTACTCTGGCACGGAGAATAAACATCTAAACCCCTACAGTAGTGACTGGAAATCTCCAGCTTCTCATTTTTCATGGGAAATGGCGATTGCACCATCACTTGTTATTTATTAAAGAGAAAGATCAATCGTGTTTTCTCTTTCTTTCACCCCTTGCCCTTCCCCATTGGACAGAGCAGATTTTAAGAAGCCTCCTTTAATTGATAACCCATGGCAGAAATTATGTCAGCTTTCTTCCAAACAAGTATCATTTGTTTTTCATCCTCTAGATGAGAGACACATGCTAGTGCAAATCAGTGATAAAGCTGTAAGTCAGCCTCCATAAGTTACAAGTACTGGCACAGACCTTTAGAGTGAGATTAATGCCGAAATAAAAAGAAATATTCAGATTCCCCACAGTTTTGTTAATTAATTTGATTCTAACCACCCTTTAGCTCCGCTAAAGTTTCGTGGTGTGACAAGGAGAGCAACCACTGTGAATGGTAGGATGCATGTGGGGAGTAGATTTGTAACTTTAATAGCTCCCCTTAGTAACACTTTCAGGTCAAATATTAGATACAGAGAATCCTTTGTGGTATGAAACACACGCTAGTCTAGATGACAAAGCACTCAGGTATCAGTAAAAAGATAAAAGCACAAGCAAAGCTTTTAGTTGCTTGACAACTGAAATCCCACTGATATCCCAAGGTTAGTCAAACTGAACAGGGGGCAGATCCCCAGCTGCAGCTTAAACAACAGCACTACAAAATCTGCCTTGATTTCTCCCTCAGGTAGGATGTAGGTGCAATTTGGTGTACAATGCAATGAGAAGATCCAAAATTCTTGATACAGACAGAAGTGCATTCAGAGGCTGGTTCAAGTTTGTCTGAAACTGCTGTGTCCTGCTCAGAAGAGAGAACTTTCTCCTGATGCTCACATAAATAACAGCAAATGCCAATTACAACAGTGTTAATTTTTACAAGTATTAATCCTTCAAAGCCATAATCCTATTGCAATCAAATATATCCAAGGACAATGTCAATGCCTGGTTTTCTTACACGTTAATGCCATGTCCCAAAAAACCAAAAAAAAAAAAAAAAAAAAAAAACAAATAAAAAGGGGCACCAAATGCTACTGAGCCCAAAGATAGAAAATGATACCTTGACATACCCACATACCCAGTGAAGAGTTACTTTCAGGTAACCATCTTTATTTCATTAAATCAAGTCAGATACTGTGCACTATTATATCTAGAAGAATAGAAGATAAAATTAGTAAGTGAAACCCATTGTTAGAGATTCAATTTTAAAAAAGGTACAAAATGCATATGACAATGCTGTGTTCCAAGATAAAGGTGAGTAGTAAGAGCATGGCATAACTCAAAAACGTGAATCTAGCAGAAGAAATGAAAACCAGCAACAGAATTCTATATGGGAATAAATCAGGCTGAACACTGAGAACAGAGGAACTACAGTAACATCACACCAGCTCCTTTGGTTAATGATGTTATATTTCCAAAGTTCACACCCAGTTACAAATTAAGGTAGTAATGTAATGGGAGTTGCAATTTAAGTTTGGTTTTAGAGTGATTATCCTCACAGCATCATCACTACACAACCAACTGAACAACGTTTTGCTGAATAATAAGATTCTCAGTAAGGTTAACATATTTGAGACATCTAATTTGTAATTTTTCTCAAGAGCAAATTAATCTGCAGATAAATTATTTCAAATGACCTTCAAATACAACCACAGTCAAATTAACTCCTACTCCATTCCCAGCTCCTCTGATCTTCCTTGGACTCATGTCTTTGAGTTTGGAAATCCATTTTTCACAGTCAGCCTAAATACCAAATAAGATGCATCTAACAGTTTCAAGGAAGTTACAAGGCAAGTTCTGAAAAGCATTGGCCTCAAACCCAAGACTAGCTAAAAACACAACAGAGATTGGGTTTCTCACTCAACAATTTTAGTTGAGTTCGACAACAATAAATTACATACACTTCTTTATTCTCTTCAAGGCAATCCTTCTTGACAACAGAGTGCCCAAAATTTTGCTTCTGTCTTAAGGAAGCTTATCAGTTAGCATTTCCTTGGGTCAACTTCTGTGTGTTTAAGGAAGTCAGGAGTATTTTTAATATGTTACATTTATTTTTTTAATACAATGCATAAAACAAATGACCCAGTAACAGAGATAGAGAGTAAAACATCCTTATTCCAATTTCATGCTAAGAAGTCCTACAGCCAATGCATTCAATGTTGTGCATGTCAATGTTAAGCCCTAACAAAGTGAGGGTGTTTAAGAGATTTAAAAGTGCCTATATCTTTTTCTTCCCTTTACAAAATAGTTTGACATATGAAACACATTCCTTTAAATCAGTATCTGCTCTGCTACTACTTAATGTATTGAGTTTAATAAAATCTGGGGAAAAGGATGGCATTTTCTGGAAAAAGCTTTCAAGATTCAGACAAGTGCTCACTCCAGCAATGTGCAGAGACACCTGTGTAATTTCCTCCTCCATAACCCTATTACATTTCTAGCTATTATAAATTCAGTAAACCTCAGTGAGAAAAGAACAAAAGCTCCCTGGGAATCTTGACCAAAAAAACCTCAAAAAGGTATGAAGTGAAACAATTCCCTTTCTAATTGATGGAGCAGTGTGCAAAACCCTGCAAAATGATTGAAAATATTAAGCTATACATAATAGACCATAACAAATGGCACATAAAAAAGCACATATTGGCCTAGTTGGTCAGAGCAGGGAGCTGGTAACACCAAGGTCATGGCCTTGATGCCAGTATGGATCATCCACTGAAGAGCTGGACTTGCTGAGCCTTGAGGGTCCTTTCCAGCCTGGAATACCCTGTGATATCAGGATCACACGTCTGTAGAACAACAGGAACCCTGGTTTCTATGCTCCTGTGTAGACTGGAGATTTTTCAGTCCCCACTTGTTTACAGTGATTTTTATTTTTTTTTAAACAAAATATCCAAATCTTTAAACACAGTAATGACAGGTCCCAAGGCAGACCTTCCACTCTTGCCCTGCAACCTTCTCCACCAGGTATTTAGATAAGAGGCACTGTCACTCTAAAACAACTAGGGGGGAATATACCTGAAAATCAACAATGAGCATACAGGTGATTGCACAGCCAGTTGTGAAAAACACCAATCACTTGTTTTTAAAATTTAAAAAGCTTAATAGTAATAAAATGATTACAAAAATAGTAATACAATTAGAGTAATAATAATTTGGACAAATTGAATTAGGACAATATGAGACAATAAAAACAAAGAGTTATGGAGAGTCCAGGTACCTCTTTCTGGGCAGCACGAGTCTGAAAAAGGACCCACATTAACATAGGATTAACCCTTAAAAGCAACAGCCTGTTGCATATTCATACACCTCATCCATGATGCATAAATTCCATTCGAACACAGGATTCTGTCTGGGCAGTGTCAGCTTCTTCCTCTCAATCCTGACAGCACCTTCGAGGTGGGAAGAAGTTCATTTCTTCTGATAATGGGGCAATAAATTCTTTCTCTGAAAGATTCGGGTGTCCTGTGGCTGCTATCTCACTGTGAGTCCTTTCTTTAAAAAAAGTATCCTACATAGCACAGTTTCTATTTTAACATTTTTTATAACCTAAAACTATATTTAACACACTACTTAAGAGAATTAATACAGCATCACTTTCTAACACAACACATTTACTATTCATTTTAATATTTGCAAACAGCCACTCATAAAATACATGCATTTTTCACACAGCCAAACTGGAAAAAAATAGTACCTCTGCTTTTTGACTCCTGGAATATATATTTAGTTACAAAATTAAGTATTTTTTCTGGGGTTGTTTATTTTTTTGCTTTTCTTTTTCTCCCTCCCCTTTTTCCTTCTTGAAGCCACGACCCTGCTGACATGGGAGCTATTTAACTGGAAGCAGGTGAGAACAGAGAAGGTTTCTGCAGCCCGCACCTACCGCACCCCAGCACGCGTTCCAGCTCCCAGCAGCGCCACCAGAACTATTTACCCAAGGAAATAGCTGTGATAAGGGGACAAAAATAGCCCGAAATGATGGCAAGCATGTTGTTGATAGACACGCTGCTGCGAAGAGAGGAAATGGAGCTGTCAGGAAGAGGGAGCGTGGAGCGGGCAGTGCGAGGTGCGGCGCGCTCCTGCCCCGGCCAGCTCCATGGAAAAATATCACGGTAAATATCACCACATCACCTCCAGAGAGCTGCCCTCCATCCACACAGGGCTGCTGCCAGGACAGAGCTCTCCCATCCCCTCCGCTCCCAGAATCTGAAAATGAAAATCAGCTGCATGCACAGGTACACCCCTGGGATGCGGGGTAAAAGCCCTGTCCGCGCCCCGCGCTCCGGGGCAGCCCGAGGGATTCATTATGGAGCCCTGAGCATTTCAAATAAAACCCATTTTTGGATCTGACAGCTTATGAGGAAGGACATTAATGCCGTTTGAAACTGGTTTTGTGGGCATTCACAGCCTCTGTGCAGGGGAAGGGACAAAAATCAAAACAAAGTCACCCAAGTCCCCACAGTACACAAAGAGAGAAGCAGGTGCTTGCCTCATCTGAAATGAAATCCCTTATTTTGCCTATTAAATGGTATCCATGCCCATATCGGGCAATCAAAACATGATTTTTGTCTTTTGCTTCTTTGAATATTGACTTTTTCAAGGTTCAGTACCTTCCAGGAGCAACAGCAAGTACCATTTATTGCTGCAGAACAGAAATAGCAGAGCGCCTTCATATTCCAAGGGAAAACAGCACAAAATATAGCAAATACTGACTGTGAAAGAGGGCAGGTTCAGATTGGGTATTAGGAAGGCATTCTTCCCTGGCAGGGTGGGCAGGCCCTGGCACAGGGTACCCAGAGCAGCTGGGGCTGCCCCTGGATCCCTGAAGTGTCCTGGCCAGGCTGGACAGGGCTTGGAGCAGCCTGGGATAGTGGAAGCTGTCCCTGCCATGGCCTGGGAGCTGGACTGGATGATCTTTGGGGTGCCTTCCAATCCAAACCATTCCATGATAAGATATTGAGATATTGCTGCTCCATAATTAACTTCTATTGTTTGGGAAAAGTGCTTCTGTTTGAGGGAAAGCCTTAAGCAGATACCAATTCCAGCCAAAGGCAGTGATACTTTGGCACTCATTCACTCCAAATAACTTCACTGTGGTTTTTTCATCCACACCTGAGCTGCAGGAGCTGGTCCAACTGCTCGAGCCAGTGAACACTGCACTGAATTAATGAAGGCTTGTATGTTATCTGTAGTAACTGTGTCCATCAGTGATATGAAGTGCAGAAAGGCAGTAACTGGGAAATAGAGAGCTGGATACTTGACATTTTAATAAAGAGAAGCCACATTTAGACAGTGCATGTGGTAGGTAAGGGGATAGGCTGCTACCATTTCTCCTTTTAAGTGAGAAGAAAATGGTAGAACATAATTTAAATTATTTACATCACAATTTTAAGTATGACAGAGCATTCTGTTGTGCTGCTGTTGCCTTCCTTTAATCCCTAAAAGCAACTGCACAACAGATAGTTTTAGAATAGATTTTTTTGAGTACACATGTGTAAGTACGAACAGCAAAAATGTTTGCAATTTTTATTTGCAGTCATTTGAAGTAGTAAAAATTATTTTGGGAAACACAGTGTCTCTTCTACTACACAGAGACCATGCAAAAGTTTAGACGGTTAGATGAATATCATCTTCAGGAATTTATGAATAGTAGCTGTATTTTAAACAGCTACTACACTTGCTATTATAATTTCAAAGTGATTTCCCTGTAATTTTTGCAAGATGTGGCAGAATTTTAATTACAACTTCTAAGGGATTGATTTGTCCATCACAACATGTAGGTAATTTGTCTCCTTCCCATTTCAGAAAAATGAGCTCTGAGGCATTCAAGCGTGGGAGCTCCACATCCTACTGAGGGTAGGTAGCTCTGCCATAAAATCTCCCCTTAAAAGGCAGGAAATGAAAGGACATTTCACATGCTGTTAAATATATATAAATATATATTTTTAATATGTATATACATACACACACACACTGTTTACCACCATTAAAACACTTCATCTATTGTCTGGCATGATGCATTGTATGGAGAGACTGTCCAGATGAAAAAGAGTTGCTTTCCTAAGCAGAAGTTTATATTGTATAAACATTTCCATATAAAGAACGCACATGGAATTTCCAATGTCTTTTTCTAAATGAAGACTGCCCTTAGCCATTGCCTTAACAATGCCCTAATAATTCTGCTGGGCTCAGCTAAAAACAAAGAAGTCCATGTTCTGACTGTATATCAGATGTGCTGGGAAATCCAAATCCCACAAAAAGAGAGGGAAAATCCAAGATTCCGGACAATGGAGCACAGTGTTACCTGTAAGCTGTCACAGCTCTGATACCTGCCAATATCTTCCACAGGTGATTGTTCAATCACATATGAATATGAAACTCAGGCCAGGAGCACTGGATCCACAGTAAAGAACTAATAATTCTAGAAAAAGCCTTCAACACGTGCAGTTAGTCTGTCCCAGAGGCAATGTGTTACCTTATCAGATGATTATGAGTATTTGAGAAATATTACAAGTACACCCTCAAATCTATGCTTTACCCCTTTAAATAAAATAAAGCAAAAATTACAAAGACCATTTCAGATGCTTTAATGCATTTCTTTAAGTGCAATAGAAACCAGGCTGCCCCTTCATCAGCATCAAAGTCCAAATTAGATCAAGGAGTGTGGAGGTAATAACGGCAGCAACAGATCCCCTTCCTACTCCTTTCATGGTTAAGTGAAGTTTGTTCCTTTTTTATTTTCTAAGTATGGTTAGGCGCCTCAAGCATGCCTGTTAGGATGGAAAAAGCGTGCAAATCCCAGACCTAGGACCCTGCCAAAAGTCTCTTTAGACAGTCAAGGCGGCCAGAAGTATGCTCAGAGCTTGCCAGAGCCATATTGGGTGGCTAAAATTAAATAAACAGTTAATAAAAAGATTTTGAATCAACCTAAATAAATACAAACTTATAGCTTAACTGCCTTATCTGCTTTATAAAAGAGGATCCAAGACAGCAACGAAGCCTTTGAAATGCTTTGACACCCACAAGTTCTGGACAGCAGATTTAAACAGAGGAGTACTTGCTATTATCTCTTTCATAAAACAAGGCTTACATTTGGAATAAAGAAAATAACCATTGACTGCTCTGACAGTGATTCCTCTTCTTTAAAACACATACTCGCTCTGCCCCCTGTTGTCAGCAAATTACACCTCAGTCCTACCAGCAAGAGGTCAGTCAATAGCAGGTCCTCAATGCCAGAAATACCCAGGATTAGCTAAAACAAAAGGCAGCATCCCCCAGAAGTATTTTAGGAATACATTTCTGCATAGTGAAAAATGTCCCATAATCATTATTTGCGTGCTTGAGGCAGTTTGTTTTCTCTGCTCGGTATTTTATTGGTTTTGGAAAAATATTACCATGAACACCAAGTGTACACAACTGGCTGGTGTTTTTTGGATATTAAACAATATTAGCTCTAGGAAGAAAAAAAATGTTTGAGGAAATAAAAGATGAGTTTTATGAAGGTTCAGAAGCCTTTTATTTTACTTTACCTCTGAATCCTTATACTGAATAAAGATCAGTGCTCTGAGTTCAGCCATTTAGCTGCAATTGCTCTTCTCAGCTGCCATGTGAGCTCACAGCCCAGTTTTCATAGGCAAAACAAGAGCACTGATTTGTCACTGATGTTTTTCCTCATCACAAAATCATGCAAACTCACTGTGGCCAACCTGCAGTGAGGAGATCAAAACCAGATCTGCACCCACCAGGATCACTCAGGGAGCTCCCCAGACTTCTCTTCTTGCCTGGAGAGCTTCTGAGCTACTCAGACCTTCCCTGGCACCTGGGAAAATGAGGATAAGTAAGGGGAAAAGAACTTTTGGGTGACCAAACATGATCCACCAGAAAAGGAATAATCAAGGTCTTAGATCATGGCATTCCTAATGAACACATTGCCATCCCTTCAAAAATAAAGGGCTGATAAAACAAACTCACCAGCAACAGAAATACACATTTCCTACCTCCAAGTACAGTTAACAATAATATTTGCACTCCTGTGTCCTTCTTGGAATAAAATTGTTTAAATAGGCAGAAGGAACGGCTTAGTGGGCTAATCTCAAGTGAAATACTCCTTAAATCCACAGGTTTAAACACCAGTGGGGTCATTCACTTTTCTCCTTTCCAGGACAGAACAGATGAACATAGTTCAGGGATAGCTGTGGCTTCCAGGTGCAAATGGAGACTTTTCATAGCCCACCAGAGCAACTAGAAATCAGTTACATCTATCCTAAAAATCAACGTTTGTCTGTTGCCTCAGAATTTATTTTCCAGTTGTGCTCCTTTTTCCCCACAAGTACTATTCCTTCCCTTAGAAAGCAAGTTATTTACCTTCAGTACTCAGGCTTCATTTTCCACAAACACTTCTAAATGTTCCTGATCTATTATTTTGAAGCCACTTGAGTTGCTCACTCAAAATCCAGACCAGGACTAGCATCTTTATATATTTATTTACAAGCACCCTCACTAACTGCACTTTGGCAGTGATTTTGATCAACCCTATTTTGTGAAACTGTACCTAGCAAAAAAGAACAAATAACACAATATAGAAAGCATAGAAAAAAATCCAAATGAAATCACATTGGAGAAGTTAGTGACACCTGCTTTCTATTAATTTACAGTTATCTGCTTTTAAACACCTTTTGGTGCATCTCAATGTTTCCTCATGGGGAAACAGGAGAACTCTAAAGTATCATCAAGAAATATATAATGCTTTTGCCTGTTGTATTAAAGTGTCCATAAATATCAAAACAATAGATCCAATAGCAGGTTTGGTATTTATTTCTCCATCCCTCAGGAGACTGTGGCCATTGGCACCTTCTAGCTCCCTGACCAGAAAGCAGAGTGGAGATGGATATATAAATTAATGTGCGAGTCCACTGTTTGAATAAAACCTAAGGATTTTCTCTCCTTTATACATTTTTAGCTAATACACTCTTTTGAAGTGCTTATTTAGAAAATATCCACAGCATAACAGGCAAGAGCTTTTCTATAATCCTGCTCTGCCATGCAGTCAATTTGCCTGGTTTAAAACACATGTAGAGCAAACTGTGCTTAATACATCAGTCTTTCTATGTAAACCTTATCTTTGGAAGCTACTGCTGAAGATGAGGAGGGTTCATGCAGGGGGATGATTTAGTAGATATTCCTGATTACACGCAACCCTTAACTTTAATTGCAAAATATCTGAATTACCTTAAAATCTGCATTATGGATCTGGCAAAAAAAAGCATTGCACAGGTCTCTGTCTGCCTTTTCCTTGTTTGGACACTTGCACTACAAACTCAAATTACATCCCCAAGCAGGGAATCAGAAAGGGACACCTCTCATTTTGTTGCTGTAAACCAATTAGTTGGCCACATTTGTAGAGGAAAAATTAAGTTTTAAAACTGGGTGGCTGGTACCTATATGGCTTCTCATAGTTTGTCTTATACACACTTGTATTGAGACTACCATGACCACTTCTTTAACTTAGTTTAACACAACACTGCTAAAATACACAAATCAGGACTTCAACAAGAAATCTGTTTCTGCAGCAGCTAAAGCCAAAAGAAAATGTGACTTTTTAACACCTGAGCAGCAGTTTTCCAATATAAGTAAACCAATTTAGCACTTTCCAGAAGCAGGACTGGCACAGCAGCTGCTCCCACAGCATTTCACAGTTCCTTTCCTGCTGTTTTAACCTCTTGTGCAGGCTTGGACAACAAAACCATCACTACAAGGAGTGTCCAGAGCTCCTGTTTCCTTCAAGGGAAGCAATGAGGGTGGCTCTATTCCCCCCAAAAGGGAAACCCTAGAGCTGTAATGGATGCACACACCTGGTTTTATTAGCAGTTCACCAGCTCACCACACAATCCTAGAGTGCTCTGGATGAGAGGGACCTCAGAGCTCATCTCATTCTGAGCCCCTGCCATGGACAGGGACACCTTTCACGATCCCAGGTTACTCAGAGCCTTGTCCAACCTGGCCTTGGACACTTCCAGGGATCCAGGGGCAGCCACAGCTTCTCTGGGCACCCTGTGCTGGGGCCTGCCCACCCCCCTAGGGAAGAATCACTGTTGGAGACATCTTTTATGGAAAATCCTTTCCTTAGGATTTTTCCTCCTGAGAAGCTGAGAGGCCTCAGGAACAAAATGTAACCAATGGTTATCTGCTGCTGTGGAATGCAACAGGTGCATCTGGGATTGGGCTCATGTGGTTGTTTCTAATTAATGGCCAATCACAGTCAGCTGGCTCGGACAGAGAGTCCGAACCACAAACCTTTGTTATTCTATCTTTCCTATTCTATTCTTAGCCAGCCTTCTGATGAAACCTTTTCATCTATGCTTTTAGTATAGTTTTAATGTAATATATATCATAAAACAATAAATCAGCCTTCTGAAACATGGAGTCAGATCCTCATCTCTTCCCCAATCCAAAAACCCCTGTGAACACGGTTCCAAATCCCTTCCCAATATCTGACACAAACCTGCCCTCTAGGGAGAGGGCTTCACTCCAATTCACCAGAGGAAAGCAAAGCACACCTTCCAGCTTCCAGGACAGGGAACACACAGGAACCATAATGCAAAAAACTGCAAAAGTTTTTGAGAAAGAAATAAACTAAAATAAAAACTGACTTTAATGCTGGTTCAAAACTACCTGCTACCACATTTTATGACTTAAGGGTACCACAAGTCCAGGACACATTACAATCATTTCAGAAATTCAGGTATTTCCAGTCTGAAGCTTTGTTTCTGACTCGAAGCATTTTAACCCAATATATGTATGTATTTGTTTAAAATCTTTCATCAATGTTTCATCTATATTTTGATACTCTTATTTAAATTTTCTACCATTAGCTAAGCCTGGTGGGCCCTTCAACCTCACTTCTCATCCACTTCAATACACAAAACTGGGCTCAGGGTGTGTTTTTGTTCCAGTAGCTGCCAAAGGCAGAGGCAGAGTCAAACCCAGCTCGCTGTGTGTTGCAGAGAAGCCTTTCAGCACACTGTAATTTCCCAACTGCAATTTTCTAAAGTATTTACCAAATTAACTCAACAGAATAGCTTTATATGGGATTCCCAACAGATATACCCAGCCAGCCCTTCTACATTGCCTTTCCCCTGCCATGCTATTTGCTTGTCATTAACTCCTGTCCTGGGAATAGCACAGAAGGCAGAGGAGGAAATGATGCCTCGTTATTATCCCTCCCCACAGCAAGGGGCCAGAAACATTTGTGCTGCTCTTAGCAAATGCTGTCTCAGTCCTGCAGAGACAAGGGCTCATCCCAAAGAGGCAATACCAGCCACATCTGCATGGACCACTGCAAAGACTGAGACAAGCCTACAGACATGGGGCCAGATGTACAAAAACAGGACACAGCAGTTTGGAGAAATTATCACTGTGTTCTAAAGAGACGCTGATTTAATGAGCTGGTTAAAAGATCCTCTTTGGAGATCAACTAAAGCTAAATACAAACAATATCCTTCAGAGAGCAGGGGGAAAAAAAAAGTTTAATTCAGGAAAGCCCTGAATCCTTTCCTTCTTCTATGTAAAACCAAGTTTTAAGATGTAACAACATAAATCAGCTGGGCTAGCCACAGGCATTTATAATGCTTGCTTGGCTGTTTTCCCTCCAGTAATTTAGGAGGGGGGAAAAGAAAAAATAACCAAAACCAAACCCAAAGTTCAATAGCAATCCTTAAATATCAAACCAGGCTGGATTTAGCTGCCAAGGTCTGTTCCTTGGGTTTGACTTCAAAAGGTGATTTCTGGTTACAAGTCAAGTGAACAGTGTGATTCAGCCACCTCTGGAAAAGAAGCACCTGCAAGAGATGAGGGCACCATCCACCACAGGTTTTCCTGAAGGAAAAACCTCTTTCCCATGATAAACAGCTGTTCTTCAAGTCTGTGGCTATTCTTCCCCCTTTAATCTCTTCAGTTTTAAATGGCCTCTGTTGCCCCCAGCAATGAGTCTAACCCAACTTTTCACATTAAAAAACCTCAAGTCTGCTCACACAAAGGACTCACCAGACAGGTAAGACCTCAGGATGGGACAGTCACAGAATTACAGGATGGTTTGGCTTGGAAGAACTTTTAGAGGTCATCCCAACAGCAGCACATCTTCAGCTAGATCAGGTTGCTCAGTGCTTCCAGGATGGGGAATCCACCACCACCCTGAGCAACCTGTGCCAGTGTTTTACCATCCTCAGTGTATGACCATGACCACTGTAAGATGATGGCAGCCCAGAGCATTTCCAACCAGCTTTTTGCTCCTAACACTTCACTGGCAAGTCAGGCTCTGCACAGCCACTCCTCTGAGCTGGTTTGGTGTCACAGACATCTTTTATGAAAAATCCTTTATGATTTTTCCTCCTGAGAAGCTGAGAGGCCTCAGGAACAAAATGTAACCAATGGTTATCTGCTGCTGTGGAATGCAACAGGTGCATCTGGGATTGGGCTCATGTGGTTGTTTCTAATTAATGGCCAATCACAGTCAGCTGGCTCAGACAGAGAGTCCGAGCCACAAGCATTTGTTATTATTCCTTCTTTTTCTATTCTTAGCCAGCCTTCTGATGAAATCCTTTCTTCTATTCTTTTAGTATAGTTTTAATATAATATACATCATAAAATAATAAATCAGCCTTCTGAAACATGGAGTCAGATCCTCATCTCTTCTCTCATCCTAAGACCCTGCAAACACAATCACAGTTCGGGTATGTATAAATTTTTACAAGACTTAACTCCAGCATTACACAACACTTTTCAATCCAAAGCCAAATTAAAAACTCACCTCTGACTGCTGTTCCAAGTCACCATCTACACATTCTAGTTAAAACACAAATATCCAGGTTTAACCTGCAATTATTAACTTGGAAGTCATCTCTGAGGCACCAACAGTGCTCTTTTCTGCCTGCTCCTTTTCAGTGAGTTAGTTTAATGTATTTTTAAAAAATCAGCATACTTAAACACAGAAGAATAACATGGCTAATTTGGGACAGACTACTGAATGTGGATTATAGCAAAATACACGTTTTATTAGTGTTAATGTGAAGCTCTGCAAATGATCAACGTCTCTCTCAGTACTTGCAGAACCCAGCAGAGGGCAGGTTCTGCCCTTCTAAACAAAATCCTAGCGAGGATGTCTGCTGCCATTCAGACAGAAAATTCCCTCACCTAACGGACCCACCTCGACAGGCACTGGGGAAAGAATTACAATGTAACATTTCCTTTTACAGCTCAATCCCCACCTGCAGCTACATTCCAGGCGATTTACAGGGCAAACTGCTTAACTCAGACCTGCTTCAATGGGCTTGTGAGTCAAACCAAGCAAGAGCCACAAAGTTACCTGATTCAGCTGTGATACACAGGCAAATTATACATCCAAGTGTTAATTATAAGTACATTCACCACATATCCTTCCCACAGAGAGCTCTGGGGGCAGGATGCAGGATAAACATCACGTCCCTGCCCGGTAACCTTTAGCAAGAAGGGATCATTTTTGCCCTGTGCCATCACAGTTAAAGCTTTTTTATTCGGTAACTGATGTATTTTATAAGGAAAGACATCCTCCAGTTAGAGACTCATAAGATGTGCGTGGGTAAGGGCAAAGAGAATTAATACTTAAAGAGTATCCACCTCTCCTCACAGTCATGTTTAAGGGGCTCTCTAAGGAGGTCTTTTCAATATTTTAGCAATGTTTTGTATTCTATTACTTATACCACAACATGAGGGAAGCAACTACACCAACAAGGCAACTCTGTCCTGCTTGTTCAAGTCACCTGTGCCACACCTTCCCTCTGACACAGAGTTCACCAGGCTTTGCACTTATCAACCCATTTGCAAATTGAACATCCCAAGAACAGTGCTATTGAGAGAAAGGATCCTGTAAAAAATGCAGAGATGTTTTACAAATCCACTGGATGAAAACTGCCAGTCTAGATGCTTCTTTGGGTGCCTGGGTTAGAATTTCTTTTGTAATTGAAAACAGATTCATAATTACTTGGGAAAAAAAAGCAAGAACTGTTAACATGCTTTAGTATTAGGACACAAATTCCACTAAGTAAATTCCATTTGAAATAAATAAATAAAAAAAATATATATTTTATTTATATATAAAATAAATAAATAAATTTTTAAAGTGTTAAGTATCTGCAAATACCTGCAGAATTACTGAAGCACAGCCCTGACCAGGGCTAGGGGACAAAGTGACGGACTGTGCCCCAGCAGAGAAGTCAGAACAGTCTGAGTTCTGCATGGAGAAGCCTTGGGGAGCACGCCAGGACAGTGACAAGAATTATTTTGAGCTAACAAACCTCTTAGTTTGAATACTGAGAATATAACCACCCTATGGAGGTGGGATAGCCTCTGGGGTATGCTGCATCAGAAGAAGAAAGAGCTGAGTTAACCTTCCTGGGCACATTTGCTCCTGAATCAGAATTTTGGAAAAAGCAGCCGCTCTAATCTGAGATTATGCCTTTTAGCTGGGATGTACTGCTGACTCCTTTATTCCCCTACCCTTGTAACAGCCAGAATGACAGAGACTCTGTGTGAGCACCTACAAGAGTGATAAGGGATAGGAAAAAAGCCTCCCTCCCTTTTCTTAGAGATTAACCAGTAAACTGTGATACTTTTAAACTAAAATCAGCCTTCATATGCATTATCAAGTGTTAACAGCTACCAAGGAAGTCTGTAAGAACCCTACAGCATGAAATAATTCAGTTAGCACTGTCACCGTTTCCCTGCAAAAAAAGAAAATATATACATGCAGTGAACGCTGCTGTTGGTTGCAGCTGTGTCTCATACACACAGGAGATTTCTCAAGGGTTTTATGGCAAATGAGCAAGCTGAGGATTCTGCCAAAGGTTGTATTTATCACTTTTGGGTGGCTGGAGAGAGACCTGTCTCCAGATTACCTCATCGTTCCTCACGGATCACAGCGAGCGAGCGCTGTGTGTCAATAAAAGGCAGCAGCATCTAAACCAGCCGGCAAGTGTTAAACATGAAATGTCCTTCCCCCACTGCTCTTCTGTTCATTTTGAAAGAGGAGATGCCAGACAGCATTTCAATCAATTTTCAGAAGTTTAAGTAAGAACAAAAAGATTAAGAATGCTAAGCTATCAACAGCTATAAAGTACAAATTCTCACTGCCACAAGCTCTTCTCACACTTTCCATCCATCTGTTTGCTTTCCAGCCTTGCTGCTGGAAAGTACCTTTGTGGCAAAAAAACCCCACAACCTGGGGACACCTGGTGGTCACTGATGTGTGCCTCCCTGCCATCTGCACCCCCTCAGCTGCCCAGGGCTCCCCCAAGTTCCCCCTGCCCTGCTGCCCTCCCAGCACCCCCAGCCCGCTCCCCTTTAGCGGCGTCATTAATAATTCACCAGCTGCAAGAGACAAAGAAAACGCTCTGGTGCCACCACCTTGGGGCTGCTGAGATTTCACCAGGATTGTGAAGCTCAGGGAAATACCCTAAACACAGAGCTTATGAATCTGGTACACAGCAAAGAGCAGAAATTCAAAATTAGGCATAGACACAACCTTTTAATTGGCAGTATGGATCAGAAGAAGAGAAATGAGCAGCCAGACCTGAAACAAACCCACACTTAGGAGTGCAGCCTGTCACAGCTGTCAGGATAAAATGAATTTACAGGTTATACTTCTTTGAAGCAAATTGCTGTAATATAATTTACTACTTTGAACTGCCTTAGTGCTGGGAATTTAAAATAATCTCAACAGGCATATTGCCTTGTGGTTGTTATTTTGACAGAAAGTCTGTTATATTATTATTTATAACCAATTAGAGCACTAATTACTGTTTTTACTGCTTTATTTAGTTCTGGAAAATACTGGGTAAAGGAAAGAGAACAAGCTATGGAGATTGAAGCAGTAGTTTTGATCATTTAATTAGGCTGGCTATGAGGGTCTTAAAAACTGTCAGAGATGACAGACCTGGGAAAGGGAAAATGTGACACCTCAGCTGTGACTGGAAACTACAGAAAACACACATGTTTAGTTTTTAATTAATGGGCTTGGGAGACTGCTACAGGCTACAACCTGCAGATTCCATTAGATCTGCTGTACTAAGTAGAGTTGGACTCAACTACTGTGTGCACAAGAGGCCACCAAGAAAACCTGGAGGAATTGGTTTTGCTTCAGCAGATGGCCCCACTTCCCTCAGAGCAGCGAGCAGATGTCCACACATGGTGTTAGCATGGCTGGCATCCTTGAGCCAGGTGCCTTTAAGACACAATTGTGAAGAACTGTAAGGAACCTCTTACGTTCTATATTCACATAGGCATACCAGCAAATCCTCCAAGAAAATTAAATTACCCTCTAACCTCTCAAGCAAGCAGATCATCCAGCTCTTGCAGATGAAAAGTATTTTGTCAATAAGCAGTTTTCCATGGATTGCTGCAAAAGAGCAGTGTTGTGTGAAACTGGCAGATAACCAAGTTATAGATTCAGCATGATTTTATTTGATAACACCAAAATCAGACCCCAGCATGTTAGAATGTAATACCCTCTAAATTTCCTGTTCATTGGTGGCATGAATGGCAACAGTTATCCCTTCAGATTCCTCCCTGACAAGGTCTTGCAAGAGGTTAGTCAGCTTTCTGAAACAGCCCATTGTGGGAGACAGAGTCAGTGCAGGACTGCATAGTGATCTTCCTCAGAACACTCTCACAGCACTAAATACCTGACCTTTAGGATTTCAATGGATTTACAGTACTTAAAAACTGTCCTGCAATAAAACAGTCAGTGGAGTGCTTAAATTGGAACTGCCCTTGGTAGAAACAGCAAACTCCTCTCCAGCCAAATGACTCCTGCCAGACACACATCACTGTCAGTCTTTGGTCACACAGCTTCTTATATAAGGGTTGGGGTTGGGAGGGACCTTTAAAGGTCACCTTGTCCAACCCCTAAGAAGGTGAGGGACTAAGGGTCAGGGCCCTGACCAGCCTAACCGTGAATGTTTCCAGGGATGGGGCATCCACCACCTCTCTGGCTGGTATTTTGCCATCTTCATTGCAAAAGAACATTCTTTTTTCTAGTCTGATCTACCCTCTTTCAGTTTAAAACAATATTACTTCTTGTTCTATCACTGCAGGCTCCATTCAAAGGTCTGTCCCCATCTTTCTTATAAGCCCTCCTAAAGTACTGAAAGGCTGCAATAAGTTCTCCTGGAGCCTCTTCTTCTGCAGGTGATCAACCCCAATCTCTCAATCTGTCCTCATACAAGAGATCATCCCTCTAGTCATTTTTCCTGAAGAGTGGCTCTAAGGAACCAGATAAAGCTCTCTCTGGGAGGTTTTAAACAGGTTGTTCCTCTCCTGGCTAGCAGAGCACTGGGCCAAGAGAACGGTCTTGGCATTGAATACTTGAGGTCATTAAATAGTTCTTTCTAAAAAGATGCACCGTACTTTTAATTGAGTCTGTCTTCAACAGTTTCCAGGTAACTTGAAAAATTGACACTACCAATATAAATTAGTCTGGCAGCATCAGCAGTCTGGTTTTGTTCTTTATACACAATGGATCTATGTATATTGTTCTACAGGTAATTACTACCAGAATGGTTATTAATAGACAGGTAACCGCTACAAAATTAGTCAGTGATTGTTTCTGTGTGCATCTGCTCTTCCACAAGATGTATTGGCTTTGCATTAAACTAGCTCAAGAGAAGTAAAATGGAATAGAAACTGCACAGGGATCTCCTTGGCAGGAGATAAGCACAGGAGCCAATATTGATTGCATTGGTTTTCCAAAGCACATTAGCATCAAGTGAATGCAGCTGACCTTGAGAGCCTGCAGGAGTCACAGGAAGGAGTCACTTTAGGCACGAGATTGGGTAAGTGCTGTGTGCTCAGCAAAAGGACTGAACAATTTCACAATTATATTTCTTTTACCTTGTAGCACACCATAAATGGCAAAGCTTTTGGTCTGTGCTAACAGTTGGACTCTGTGACCTTAGAGGTATTTTCCAACCTAAAGGACTCTGTGATTCTATGACTCAAGACAAAAGCAATAATTCCTCCTAGTTTTACTCACAGGGGTTTCTATTTCAATGACTGAATGCTGCTTCATGCTATTAAGAGTACATTAAGAGAGAATGGCTGTAAAAGGGATATATTCCTGTTTACTGCCTTTTGAAGGTTATTTCTTTGCATTTCCTGAAATTATTGCAAGAGGAGAAATAATAATAAAAAATCTTCTAATCCTGGTGAACATTTAGATCATCTCCTCTCGCCTCTGTCTTTTACATCCATAAATAAGGACATAAAACACAAAGAGAAAGAGGTGATTGCTGCCACATGGAATGAAGGCAAGGAAACTGGTTTAGCTCATTTCTGGAAGTTCATTTCACAGCTGAATTCCTTTTTATTATTAACTTTTCATTTGGCCATATCTAAAATTATTTAGATCCACATAAATCTGGGGACTCATTGCCACTGCAGCTCTCTAATACCTAGCTGTGTGAGAGACCAGGGGCTGGCTCTAACTTCAGCCCACAGACATTAATCCTATTCTCCATCTACTAAAAAGATGTTTAAAAAAGAAATGTATCTTGCTGTTTTTCAAAAGCAGCATGAAGCCAACCTTTTGGTGACATACTGTGTCTTTCTGTGATTAATAAGTATGATGGCTTGTTAATTAGTTGGCTAATCACTTTCCACACCTATCATCATCATTTCAAAGAGCAAGTAATTTATTGGACTACAGACACAATCAAGTAAGAAAATGTTCATTTGATGTCACAACAAGGTCCACTGATTTCAGCATTTTTTAAAACATCGTTTTCTGCCCTTTTTCAAAAACATGAATACTTTGCAAGGATAAACTAAAGAGGCCTGAAGTCAAGTGTTCAATGAAGGTAACATATTTTACATGGAGCTTCAACATTAGGATAAAGTTTATATTTTTTAAAATTATATTAGAGCAAGAGTAGCATCTCTATATAGAGGGAAAGCATTTTGAGAATTACTAATGCCATAAAATTTATATAAAGTCAATTTTCTTAGAAGAATGCCATGCTGCACAGGCATTTTATATAAAGCAGTGCTTTCTCCTCTAAGCTCCCCAGATGACTTTCAGGAGTCAGCCCAAATGGGAAAAATTGTGTCATCTTAGACAGTAAACATGGGCCTTAAGTAAGATACCAGGTGGCTTGAAGCTCAAATCAATGATAGCATCCAATTATTACAAAATAAAATGACCCTCTGAAGAAAATGGCTCCCATGGGCACCACAAATCAGAGGGACATGTTTTCTTCTGGCATGTTCTGCATTTTAAGTCCCTACAAATGTTACTAATCATCTGTCATCCTACATGAAAATAGATGATACCTGCTGAAGGCACCCACTGAATTCGTGAGTAAGCATATTATGTGTATTCTCTGTGATGTCTCTTTGCCATCTCCAAACAGATGACCAAATAGCAGCTTTAATAAATTACTTTCAGTATTACAGCACAGCTGCTTTTTGTTTCCATTTACAAACATGGGAAAGGCTGACAACTTCCCTGCATTTCTCTGTACCAGCTGAAGTTCTCAGAGTTACAATATATAAACATCGTGTGCTTAAATTCCCAGGGTACCTGAATGGTACAGGCACCTTTCAGTTTGTCTCTAGTTTCCAGGAAAGCAGATGATGCTTCAATAATGTGCTTCTCTCCTCCTTCTGTGGCTGTGAGGTCCCTCTTTGCTGTTGCAGTTTTGTAAGTCTATGCTCTACAAAGATGCTCAGGAAAGTTTCATGCTTATCTACAAATATATAAAATCATGCCAAGGTACAACACAAATTAAATTGAGAGAGCCTTAAAACTTTGGCAGGAATTTTAAGGTTTGACAGAGGGTGATTGTGAATCAGGTGAGTGAAAACAATACCACAGGCCACAATTTGAGTTTGTTGCAATATCCAGAGCTAAGGATTGGGATATCACATCTGTTCTGTGAGTCAGCTCAGCTTGCCACTGGTGTAGCTAACAGCTGGCTGGCACCAGGAGCCAGGATTTTCCTGATTCAGACTGGAAAGAACAGATTTAGAACGTAACATGAAGAGGAGGAAAAAAAAAAAAATAATAAGAGTTCACTACTCCTCAAGTTAATACAATTATTAGAACAGCACAGGAGGAGGTTCCTCTTGCCACAGCAGCAGCAAAGCCTGGTTTGTAGCAAATTTCAGCATCTTAGTTTTACCAATTCTACTCTTACTGTGTCCAAAGGGGAAAGTTAATTCCTTAAGGAGTCCGACTGACTGAGCAAAGAGACAACCTGAACTGATTGCTATTAAAAAGAAATTTAAAAAAAATATTATTTAGAGATTACTCATGCTTGTTAGTACCTTAATACTTTTATTTCCTGACAATAAATAAATCCATTAAATGGCTAACAGAAGCTCTGTGACCCAGTTCCTGTTTAGAAAGCAATGTTGCAATTACACTGATATACTTTCAGTATGCAGAATCAAGCTAATCTTTTTTGACTCAAGAAAACATCAGCTCTTACTGCACTTTATGCCAACAAACACCAGCAGTTCAATGATACAAACAAGTCTTATCTCAGCACCATTGCCACTGCCACTGGGAATGAATTAATTGCAAGAGCAAATTAAACCTTAACCATTTCAGTGAGCTGAGTTGTGAATACTGTTCCATTGCTCATTTTAGCACTAACACATGGAGCTGCTCAAAGCCATTAAAACACATGCAGTAATAAGACAGAGGAAGATTAAAACAAGGCTGGGCTCTTCCTGCTCAGATACAGGGACTGGTTTGAGTCTGTTTCTTTTACCAAGCCACTAATGTATACAAAACCTGCATACACTTCCCTGAATTTTTAATTTTCTCCTGCCCATCCAGTTACAGCAATGGTTGGGTAATGGGGATGCAGAGGTGGAGATGGACAGGAAGCACAACTGCCTGAATTTTACTGCAGAACTCTGTGTCCAGCTGTAGGGGAGACATCACAGACCATTCTCCTGGCTTTCAGGTAATCCAATTTGCACACATATCAGGCATCAGAGATGCAGGATAAGAAGTCTGGCTTCATGACTGCTTACTGCCATAATCTCCTGATAAACCTTCACTGAAAATGTGAAATGTACCCCCCCAGCACGATAAGAATATTTGAACCAGGGTTTCAGGCACCCAGATACAGTTACTGTGTTCATAGCCTTATATGCAGGAAATAGGTGTAACAGAGAGCATGTAGGAAGAAAGGCATGACCCTGTGTGTCCATACATGAAAAACATCCCCCCAGCCCTTGTTTCAGCTCTTTTCTTTGATCTCTTTCTCTAAATAATTCTCTTTTCAGAATTATTATTATTTCAAACTCTATCAAAAAAGATCTGCTTCCAACTTAATTTTACACCATTGAATCATAATGAGCCCACACATTCTTGTTCAGCTATTATATTTAGACTCAACCCTTTGGATATAGTATATCATAATACAATGTACATGCAACTTTCTTCCTACTTCATGTATGCAATATATAAGTGACTAGCAGCTTGCAGTTCTGCTGTTTTCCCTCCAGGGATCTAAAAATGTTTTATAATGGGGAATTTAACTTCAAAGTGCTTCTGTGAATGAGATGCAGCTCTTGATATTTTCCCCTGTTCCATATACAATGAAGCTATAGCAGAGAAGGATTACATCAAAGGTCAGGCACAAGTTCACTGATGTAGCTGAAAGAGTCCTTCCCTCTTGCCTCAAGTGCAATTCTTATTCAGCATGGAGTATATTCAGGTAAATGAACTGATCCCTGAAGGATTTCCAGGCCTTAAACTATTTCAAGCTGCAGAGACCTTTTGGCTGGAGTGATTTCTTGCACTCCAAGTGGTGGTATTTGAATTTATGGAAAAGAGCAGAATTAATTTCTACTTCTATTGTCACGGAACACGTGCAGAGAAGATGGGGCCCTCTGCCTACAGCAAAAGGGAGGATGTTTCAGCCATGTACCCTGGCAGCTCTGCAGCACCAAAAGGGATAGAAAAGAAGCTGCAGCAGCAGTATAAAGTGCCCTATTTCCACTGCAAACAATTTTCTTCAGAGGAGGTTTCAGGCTTATGTACTGCAGGAGATGAGAAGCCCCTCAGGTCAGCTAGCCTCAGTGAAAAGAGATGGGTCCGAAAGAGCCTGAAATTTCAGCTCTCTTATACACAGCTACCTTGAACAAGTCAAAGCACAGGTCAAAGTATCCCACAACCATCATTATTTCTCATTAAGTTCCTTGATTCCCATGAATTCCCTGTTTATTTGTTGGTTTGGTGGTTTTTTTCCCCTGTCATTATGCCTCTTTAGAGGAATATTTCCCAAACTGCAGCTTCCTAGAAGCAAAATTTTTGCTCGCTTCTCCCTCGGTTGAAATACATTTCCTGGACTTTGGTAAACAAACAAATGAATGAAAATCGATGGTAACAGATGCCATAAAGCACTGATATCCCACTGCCAGAGTTCCAGCACCAGGTCATGCCCCCAGGGATTCACCCAGGGATGACCTCACCTCACTCACTTAATGAACAAACCACATATGAACAGGAGAGAGTCATTTGTGAGGATGTTACCATACTCAGGACACAAATTCCTCCAGCTGGGTGCCCAGGCATGTTTGCTTGCACTGCCACAGCACTGCATTTCAAATGCCAACAGGGAACAAAACTCTCTGTGCATCACCAGACCCTGCCATCAAAGCACTTGGCTCAATCTGAACCATGATTTATTAATAAGGAATAAAGAGAATGCAAATAAACTAATTATAAAACGGGGTTTATAAGAGCCAAATTCCCAAAGTAAAATTTTAAGCAATGTTCAACAATTATCCATCTAATTAGGAGCACGTAGTCAAACACCAGCAGCCTGATAGGCAACTTCAGTGCAGTCAACATTTTAAACACAGACCCCCTGAACATGTGGTATGGCAGCAGTGCAGGAGCCAGGTGCTGTGTGCTCAGCCTAAAAATAAAAAGCATCTGAACCAATGTAGACAATTCCATCCTATCCACAGAGAACACCAAGAGAGCCCAGTGCACACTCTGCCCTTGCACTCTCCAGCGTGCCCTTCATGGATCCCACAGGATGGGGCATCAAGTCCATTTTCAGCTCACATCCTTTTGGATGGACTGGATAGCATACTCTGCACTCCCATGTTTTACTGACACTCAAAAATTCATACAGTAATGAAAGAATCTGCTTCCAGAAACAGCAAAGTCATTTAAAATAACTATGTTTTATGGTCACAGAAAATGGAAACACATCTCAGAAGTTGATGCAGATGTACTCAGAGGAGATGCCAGCTGTACTACATGGTCAGAAGACCATCTAGCTGTGCTGCCCATGTGCAGAACAAAGTTTTAGCTACAAGAGCAATACAGAGGTGATTTACATCAGAAATTTCAACAACTCTTAATTTTTCCATCTGTAAGTAGAAAGGTTCACTAAGCCAGCTGTTTAAATGCTGCAAACCTGCTAAGACTTCTGAAGTCTTTTCTTCATTCTGATGGCATCCAGAGCACCCGTTCAGTAAACAATATTTATTAAGAATAAATATTTAGTAAAAAATAATAATTCAGTAGATAATAATATTTAGTAAGCAATCATAATTCAGAAAATAACAATTTTTTTTAAAATAAAAAATGTCAAACACCAAGTTTTACAGGTTAAATCCTTCCAATTTCAGCAGCATTCAGCAGCAGTTAGCCAGGCATGACATGCATTTAGAACATCAGTAGATCACTCTCAACATTCACCAAAGCACAGTATTCTGAGGGAAAACAAGTCCAACTACATATGCTGCCTAATTGGTCTGAACTCCAGCAACCAGGTGCTGACCAAATGAGATATTAAGGCCTGCATTTTCATTTTAAACTCTGCTGTTTCAGAAAGGCAATGCTTCATATCCAGTCAGGCTTAGGAACATCTACAGCAACATACATTGAAAACCCTACAGCTTAGATAAATTATACTGTTTCATAGTTTAGAGGCACAGAATCATTTGCCAGATTGCAAATGTTATACTACATACAAAGGATACATGAAAAAACAAAAATCTTTAAACAGATTAATTTAAGAGAAAACACAAACAGAATTTACCATCTTTTTAAACTGTTCACTGAATTCTTATTTACAAAGACATGATGGGAATCTTCAGGGTTACAGCACACAACAGCTGTCTCTATAGAAAGTGCCAGTCTTGATGTTAACAAGATGATAAATTGACTGATCAGTGTTTAAGTAGTATTAAATTGAACTGAATTATACAAAGATCCAGACATAGAGAATGGATAAAAGCTCTTACTATTGAGTACAGCTATTGAGCTGGAGAGTGAGGAGAGAAAAGGACAAACAGTAGTGAGGGTGTGCAGGACACAGGCCAGCAAAGGCACCCTTCGAGAGCCAAAATAAAGGACACCCAAAGCTTCATGGATGGGACATGTTCCTGTATAGGCTTGATGTAGATCCAGCTGGCTCCTGGGAAATAGAGTTGAGACTACAAGGTTCCTGTAAAATACAGCTGGAAGAGACCTACACTCTGATCCCTGCTGATGGCCAAGACCTCAGGGCAGCTGAAGGTTCTGAAGTGATGGCAATCAAGAGGTTTTTTAAAGCAGGAAAAGCCCAGACTGCAGATCCCATACCCAGTTACTGTTTACAGCTGCACTGATGCCACATGCCATGTCCATGTCTGTGAGTTCTGCCGTGCAGAGAAAAGCTGCTCTGAGGCAGGAGCACACATCCCCTTCCACAGGCACCAACATCCCTCTGGACCCCACCACAACTGCAGACATCAAAGTGTGAAAAGTGGAAAACAACCTGCTTTATTCAAATTGGACAAGCTATAGAACACTAACATTTATGCTTCCCTTTCTAAATGCCTGCAATACCATAATTGGCATTATATTTGACATTTGTGACTGACTACAGTCACATTTCCATTAATGGCAATGCTGTTGAGCCTGTAGCAGAGGTAAGCACGGATTTTTGTACCTATTTAATGCTTCAACGACACAGAAATAATAAGGGTGCCAACATATGATAAAATGGTTCAGCTGCCTTATTTTTAATTAAAGTACAGTGCAGCTGACTTCTGTGGAAGAATATCCATCTTCCACAACTGCACAGACTCACTTATTTTACTAGCAAAAATTCACATTAATTTAAGGCCTCTTGCCTCAAACAGATTCATCTCAGGTAGTGTAATGGCAATAGATTCCTTCTGCAGGGAGAGACACCATCTTCTTTCTTTCTAAAAAGACAGCACATAAAACTACACTCCATCAAGTAAATAATTAAGACAAGGAGCATAAACTGAGGTTAGAAAAAATGCTGTATGTAAAATTACACCGTGCCCTGAAATTTGCAGCTTCCTACAGCAGAGGCATAACTCCTGCACAAACAGCTAAGCTGGGCTTCCAAACTTTGACTAAGATCTTTAGCCTTGCTGAGAAGTGAAGGAATGAAAAGTATTTGCATAAGCTTGTAACTTGAGCAAGCATAATGTAGGTGAAGGATGGGAATACAAAGCAGTTTTCAACAAGACAGAGCTATTCTGAAACACAAAGCTACTTGTTAATTTTAAAAAGAAGACACATGTCCTGAGAAGTCATTTAAGACAACAGAGTTTAGAAAAAAATACATACACCTCCTACATGTTTTAGAATAATTGTTCTTGCCTTCCAAAAGCAACAGTCCCACAAGGCAATCCTGGTACAGCTGGTGCTGGGAATGGAATGCTAATCCTGAAAGCACAGTGTCTGCATGTGAATGAGCCCCTCTTTGGGTCCCTAACATTTAATAATTTTTGATAAATGCCATAAACAGGAGCATTTTATCCAACACTGCTGAAACATCTCCTCCCATCTCGGCAGTTTATACAAAGGAATATTATTTGTGTCCCTCATTACAGGCTGGAAATTTCAAAGTCTGTTTTTAGCTAATGGTGAGTCCTAGTATTTTCCATATCAAAGAAAGAAATCCATTTTGCAACTCCTCACATCACTAGTTTGTGCAAGAATTAGGTTGCTTCTGTCTGACCACAAAGTAAAATCAATCAGCAACACTGAAGTTCCTTCCTATATATTTCAGATCACCACCAAAAAAACCCCCAAATGCTGCAATATCTTTTGCCTACTTTCCACTGCAATCCACTCCATCATCCAGGCTGCTCATATGTAGTAATCTGTTCTTGAGAACTGTAATTGCACAGTGGGAAACTCAATAAGCCTGTATCTTATCTGAAAGAGAGGCTGGTAATTGCCTGAAAGAAATGGATCTTTTTGTGGAAGGATATAAGACAGTGTCAGATGTATTGTTAGCCACTATGTTAAAAAAAAAAAATTAAAAAGAAAAAAAGAAAGAAAAAAGAGAAAGCATGTTACTTTTGTGGGGTTTGGGGAGCCATTGTGTGGACTGGTTGGTTTGGGGTTTTTTTAGATTAACATTTAGCAAAGACTGATAAAAAGCCTGTAACTTTGCTAAAAAATGCCAGCCAACTCCTTTTTTGGTCAAAATAAACACCTGGTTTCAGAGTTAAGTATTTTGGAAGCTCAACACTGCAAAAAGAATGCTGGCAGATCAATACATACTCTCACTACCAAACTAATCTTCACTGGCTTCTGAATAATTCAGGCTCATTAGACTTCCAAGCTGTCTGGCCTAAAGATTACATGAGATGTGCATCAATCTGTCAGAAAGGTGGCAAATACAATTTCATCCCTCTTCCATCCGCACACACTCGTATCTGTACAATAATAATGATAATTTCAAAGCCTTTAGTTAAATCATAATTAGCCTGCAACCCTCTGTCTGAAATATACTGAATATATTTGTTAAAACAAAAAAACCAAAAAAACAACAACAAAAAAATTTAATACCCCACAAAACACATATGGGGAGCAAGGGGAATACAAGCAAAAGGCTCTTAAATGTTATTTTGTACAGAGGCTACAGTGGGGGGTTTTAATTAGGAGAAGTAATGATATGTTAAAAGAAACATTAAGACAACAGGAAGACTGAAGTAACCATATTTGATTTACCAACTGTATTACTTAAGTCTTGCATTTACCAGTGAGCTTTAGATATTCCTGCCTTTTGTTTCATTGCCATTCTACCAGCACTGGCAAAGACTCAATTGCCCTGAACAAGCACAGGACAGCACTGTTTTGGCTCCTCAGACTAACAGCAATGACGACTGTCACCACATTTCTCTTCACAGAGAAAAACAAAGCACAACTTCCCAAGAATATTCTGGGTTTCACATTCTCTGAACCTCACAGAAAGGAAAAGCAATTCTTATTTCATTTGCTGCTCCTGTGCTGCTCACAAGTGGAATGCATTGTGGAAGATTGTTTACCTGAAGGGAATTGGTAACTGGATTCTGGTGTGAGTGTTGTGATTCACTGCCCAATTGGATCCAGGTGTGTGTGGGGACTGTCACTGACAGTCACAGATGCTGTGCAGGGAGTGCAGCTGAGTGCTTGGCAGATTCAGTTTAAATGTAGTGTAATATAGTGTAATGTAATATAGAATAATATAGTACTCTAAAAAGAAATAAAGAAGTTAAAAA
Organism: Agelaius tricolor; assembly: GCF_023055355.1. Classification (NCBI taxonomy): domain Eukaryota; kingdom Metazoa; phylum Chordata; class Aves; order Passeriformes; family Icteridae; genus Agelaius; species Agelaius tricolor. Next base: position 1,492,285 of record NW_027269327.1, read on the forward strand.
TAGTATTAAAAATATAGTATCCTAAAAAAAAAAAGTAGTTAATTAGCCTTCTGATAAGATGGAGTCCACCTCATCATTCCTTCCTTCGTTGGTGGTCCTGCATTTCCAATGGATGACTCTCAGGTACAGACCCCTCTGCTACAGTTAGCAAGTCCTAAATCACACCACCATAACCTTTCCTTCTGCAGTATAAAGACACATCACTAAATTACTAATGGATGTCGTCCAAGTATTTTTATTTTCTGAAACATTGCCACACCATAGCCAAAAAATAATTCACAGATGATATTTGAGCTATGGCTGTGGCTCAGTGGTAGGAGGTGCAGCCTTGATTGCCCCCAAAGCCTGGTTATATACCACATTCAGGTGCCTACCTCTGATAAGAAGTTTTCTCTAACTTCTCATTGTATATGTAAAGTCAATTTTCCAGTAAGTATTTCCCAAAGATTGAGCTTCCCCATGCAAAACAGCAAACAAAACAGAGAACAGTGAGAACACTGCAGAAGCTGGTGTCCAACAGACAGGGCCACTGCTCATTCTCTCATAAAATACTCTCTGAGGGGCATTTATAAAAGTTCAAAGACTGTAAAATGGTAAACTGACCTGAAATTTTAAACAACAAATCCCACCTATAGTGCTGGTCAACACAGTGGGTCACAGAAATGAAAGACTTGATATGCAGTGCTAAATTTTATCACCTCACAGGCTAGATTCAGTTGATTTACCTCTATTTACTTATGGTCAATAAGCAATTGGCTGTCTTGAGCTAGCAGAAATTACATGACAAAATTCCTTGAACTGTGCTTAGCTGGACGTTTATCACTGAATATTAGAAATGTCAATTATCTTGGATTATCAAAAGTTCTGGAAACATGGATATAAGGAAGCACCTAAGTAAGAGAAACACAGGTTTTCAGAGACTGGTCCTGCAGTAATCTCTGTGCCTGTTCATCAGTTTCTTTGCAGGAGGGTAATGTGGTTACCACAGTCCCCAAATAAAAAAGAAGATGAGCACCATACCTATTCTAGTGTGAAATCCTATTTGATATTAAAAAAAAAATAAATAAAAATTCTGGAACAATTTGTAAAAGAGCAGCACTAACCTTGGAAAGCAGAGATCTTGTCTCCAGTGGACAAATCACACATCATTTCAAGCTATGATTCTAGTTAAATGCAATAAATGACTTGAAAAATTGACCCTCAATTTGTTGGTTGCCAAAAGTGAACTGACAGTGAGAGTTTCCTTCAAAACCAAGCATGCACTTCCCTGAATGAGGATACCTGAGGTGTTTTGGTATCTACTAAGCTCACAGTACTGGCCAATTACAAACTTAGTTGATCCAGGATAAATGCTGGTCTGAGGAAGAAAACAGGAAGGAAAGAGCAAAGTTAACAGCTGTTAAGGGCAATAAGGTGGCTTGTACCACGTATCTGATTAATGTTGACATTTTCAATAGATTCTGTGGCCTCAAATAGCTGAAAGTATTCAAATATTTTCCCCCCTACTGGCCATAAAACTGAGCACAGGCCAGAAGACATCTATTTCCATTTGTAAGGTCTCTCCCACACTGCAGCTTCACATCTTTCTTCTGGTCAAGAAGTCTCATCTTACACCTGTTTGAACCATCTAACTGATGCTGCTAAGTTCCAGGCACAATTAAATTGTCCAAAAATCCAGCCCTTCTTCCACATCCCACCGTTTGGGCCATTGTTTGGAAAGCATGACCTCTTAAATTCCTTAAGGTGCTACCTTACCTACCCCTACAACACTTCCTTCCTCTTCTCTTAAAACCCTATCTTGTCAAACACATTTGGAATTACTGCAAGTACAGGGGAAGATTAAAAGGGGTCTAAGCTCCAAGTTTCAAGGATATTTCTGCTCCACACAAACACTTTCAAAGAGCACATTGTACACATGTGTATTCCAGTGGTTGATTATTTTTCTGCTAACTGCTTTTAGTTATGGTCTAGGGGCAGGAACAAGCTCCTTTTATTACTCCAAGTCTTGGACAATGATATAGGTGAAAGTGGGGTAACATCTCATTCAAACTAATCTTTGCCAACATGCTACCGTAGGACATTTAAGATTTAACCCTTGATCAAAAAGCAAACTTTAATGGGGCAGACTTTGTTTGGTTGGTTTTTTTGTAGGCATTTATATCAGTTTCTGTTAAAGTCTCTATAACTCCCTGGAGGAAGGACTCAGGTTCTGCATTTCTACTTCTCAGGCTTTGCAAGCACCGAGCTTCCTGCCTTCATCCAGCCCCCAAACTCTGGGCAAGGCTATGACCCCTAGGCTGAACTGACTCAACCCTATAAACCTTCCTTTCAAAATCCTCTACAGCTGTCTCTTCATTCAAGAAGTACTCTTCAATCCCATTACTGCTTAAATCCTTCATAATCCAATCAACCTCGGCAGCATCATGTCCGATCCCTCTGTCAACACTGTAACCCTGAAATATTTCATGTGGGGAAAGCTCAGCACTACTTTCCATTTCCAGAAAAACCATAACTGACCCAGCTTTGTTCTGGATTCATCTTTATTCAGCACAACCCCATTAGAAACATCGACTGGATCTTCCAGATATCTTTATTTTACACAGGGCAAAAAGAAAAATTAAACTTTTCCAGCTATTTCTAAGGAAACAAAACATAATTCAGATGAGTAGATTGGCTTACTTTACACACTATTTTTGTAGTAGTGTTAAGAAACTAGTGTAAGATACATAAAGGAAGTAAACTGAAGCTTTACAATATTTTTATCAAGATTTCATCATTTCTTCTATTGATTTTTTCTTATTTTGACTTAACTGCAAACTAAAGAGAATCATAAAGTCATTTAGGGTGGAAAAGAGTTTTAAGATCAAGTCCAACTGTAAAATTGCCTCTACTTCTTTAATTTAGTTACTAGAAATACGACCCTTTAAGAAAGAATACATTTATTAGCTTTTATTATTTATGAGCTTTTCCCCTAGGTATTCATATTCTTTATGGCAAGCTCCTACTTTAGGGTAGTCCAAGACCAGCAGAGAGGTCCAAAGGTGCTCCCAGGTCCAAGACACCAAGGATTTTGTAAACCTGGGACGAGTTCCTGCTTCCCCTTATGTTTAGTACTCAGCTTCCCTTCAGGTTTAGTACAGGATGATCATATCCATTTATCATCCTTGCAGTCCAAAAGAGAACACAATCCTGTAACCATAGAAACATGGATGTTCCTGTGGACATTTTCTGCCTATTATATTTTAAAAAAAGAGAACGGAGCCTTATTTGCTCTCTCCACAACACTGTCACAACCCCAGCTGAAATGAAAAATCCTGTGCTCATTTTAAACCAGTGCAGCAGCTCACAGCCCCTTTCCTTCCCTCTCTTCAGAGATAAATACAGCAGGGCTTGGCCTGGGAACCTTGAACCCTGGGATCTATAAAATTGTCATTTACCACAATTAATAGCTGAGCAATCAACCAGAAACTCGACAGCCACTGCCATGTGTCAGGCATCCACTCCTGTGCAGAGCAGCCCTACAATCCATGATGGACCAGGAACAGTCCCCATCTGGGGCAATGTTTTTCACCCCTCCTCTTAAAGAATTGCTTTATTAAAATAAGCAAAGTGCAGCTGCATAATACTAGTCTTGGTAGAACTAAATCCTATGAGAAACAGTAGGCATGCTTACCACATATTACAAATCTAAAAAATATTAAATCATTATTCACTGTTTGAAGATACGTGTTTCGCATTTAACCGTGAAAAGCTAGCACATTTAAAAAAAAATATTTTCATACTATCCATGGCCAAGCAGTGAAAGCCAAAGCATGCTGACAGAGCCTTCAGTTAGGAGTGATGTGGAAGGAGGTTTAGGGGCTATTAAAAGAAAAATAACACATCAAATTAGATCTGAGGACATTAGCAGCAACAGCTGTTTTGTGTGTTGCCAGAAAATGCTTTCACTCACATCCTGAAATATTCAACAACCTAAATACTACCAAGTCCCCCTTTAAATCTCTAAAAAGTCAAGGTATTGCCTGGGAAAGGAAAGTGCTTTGCTCCATACACAATTATGCATTTACTAAAGTCAGATGCTTGGAAGAATAATAATCTACCCATCCCCCCACCACCACCCTCTGGCAATATAATTTAATAATTGTAAATCAGTAAAGCATTATAAACAACTCCAGGATATACAACACAGGCTTTACTGAGCATAAGACTTCAAGGTAATTAAGGACAACGACTGATACAAACCTACAGTCACAGATAATTACAAAAATGGACACTAGTCAACATTAACATGGAAAAATTAGGGAAACTAGGCACAGAGAAGTTAAAATATTAGAATTATGCAGCTCCTGAGGAACTTCGATGATGTCTATTTTCTGTCTCATGCAATACATCTCACAACATAGAATATTCCCATAAGTTCCTGAATGGGTGTGCCACATTGCAATGATAAACTTGCTACCCCTGGATCTCATAGATCTGCAGTTCTTCATATTTTCATGTTAAGCTGTTTCACTACTGCACATTATAAAACATACAAACCCCTTTTTTTTCACTGAGGAGCCATTTAGTCCTTAGAACAAAAGCCGTTCTCTGTAATTCAGCCTTTTTCAACACTGCAAGAAAATTCTGTACATATTCATTCCCAAAGTGCCTAATCAGTCAGTATTATACCAAACAAAAAAAAATCACAAAGGCTTTTTGAAATTAAAATATGAACTATTTATCCACCCTCTGTGAAAGAAACTTACTTATGTCTCCACTGACCAGTTCTGGACATTGAGAAAAAGAGCAAATTTTTTTAATTTTATATTTTTGCTCTGCCCATTAGATGCAAACCCCTTGGGACAAAACCAAACCAAATTCTATGGAGTTAGTCTAAATTGCTCAATAAAGTTGAATTGTTTCGTGAGCATTTTATGCTCTATACGAAATTGCCACCTACAGACTTCAGAGCAGCTACTTGCAGGCAGCCAATGCTTAACAAGCAAATTTTACATGTTTAAAAAGGCTTTTGGCTGCCTGTGAAAATCATCTCCCAGCAGAGAAACAGGTGCCCTTGGTTAACAGAAAAGCAACAGGAACAACATCTAATTAAGATCACAGTGGAGCTGCAAATGCTGTGAAGGGACAAATATACCTCCAAGTCAAATGGCAATAACTCATGGAACCAAACCTTAACACACATACACAGAGACCCAAAGAGAAGCAGTTCTGCTTAAGAACTATTATGTCCATGTTTTATTTCTTTCAACAGGCCAAATAATTGAGGTTTTAGTTTTTGGTTTGATACTAGTCATAGTTCTTTTTAGTACCATGAATAAAGTGCTTTACAGAGGTGCTGGTAAATAGCTAAGAAGTGCATTTGGCAACTTCTTGATCAGAAATTAATGTTGATATGATGCATTCAGTATTAAAATAATTTAATATTAGAACTTTTTAATATTAGAACTTGTTGAGCAGTCCCAACAAATATCAATCAAACTACCAGCAATAAACCCCAACCCCATCATTTCAGCTTCTCATCTACCTTACCAAAATCAAGTTCTGCATTACAGCATGTGTCTCAAACATGTTTCTTGAACGGCTGTGTTACCTCAAAATTCCTTTACTGCCATAACAGATATCAAGAAGCTACAACCAAACAAATGTACTTGAAGGCAAAAAACCCTCTCTAGCCTAATAAACACAAGTCAGGATGTAAATATATCATCAAGAGCTTCACTAACTGCAAGCAGTTTCACCCCATGAGACAGCAGTAACTTCTCCCATTGGATTTTGGCCTAAAATATTTGTAACATGATTATTTTCACAGGCTTAAATACAGGGTCTGGGGGTTTAGTTTTTCATTTGCTTGTCTGTTTTTAAACAGCACAAAGTGATGCTGTTTCATAGTGACACAGTGAAGGCATTCTTCACAACATTTCATTTGAGCAACAGCCTCCCCTGAGGAGCTGCTCCCCTTTCTGAATGGAGCCAATCTCGGCACAGAGGTTCCCTCCATTGTTGGAAACTGGATGCCAGAGGATGTAGAAAACACTCATTTCTTACAGAAAGCAGGTACACAGCACTGAGAAAAACCCTAAAGCTCAAAAACATGCCATGCCTCTCAGGATGGGGCACAAAACCCAAGTCAGGAGAGGAAGCTGCACAGAGGAGAAGGGCAGAAGGGATCCCTGTCCTTTCAGCTTTCCCTCCCAAACTCTGGCCATTAAGTTTCAAGCTGAGTGAAATAACTTGTTATGGATTAAATCTAATGCTCTCAGCACCATGCAAGTATTGAATTAAAAGCACCATGGGAGGTACTCCAACTTCTGATAAGACTTTTGCAATGTTAACACCTTCCCTTCTGAAAACATCCTTGATTCACACTTAGATTACCTGACTTCATTTTCCAGGGGTTGATTTCTGTTATAGCTTTTCTGCCATTCAGTATTTTCTCACACTGAAGTTCATAATATACTATAATCAAGCCACCTTCATTTATTCCTTTTGATAGGCAGAACATAAAATCTCTATGTCAAAACAATCCACAACCAATCCCTTCATCCCCAGCATTGACTGAAAACTGAATAGCTTAGATAAAGAAGAACAGATTGTTATCTCTTTATATCAAACAATAGAGATAACCCCCATGTTAGATGCACACCTCAAATCTGAAGGTCTACATGTTTTGGCCTAAAATGCACATTTCTTTCTTTTTTTTTTTTTTTTTTTTGTGATCACAGAGAAGCTGTTTACCACCTCCTTTGCAAACCTTGACATTTACATAAAATATTTAACAACAATCATAAATGGGAGGTAAACTGATTATGACCATATAAATGTACATTCACACCTTGAAACACAAAGGAATACAAGCTGTGTGGGACAAGAACTAGAAACAGCAATATTTTATTACACTTCTAAATTCCCAGCTCCAATTAGGATAAATATAAATCTAGAACTTGGCCTTTTTATTGCCCATTAATACAGGGTGACATAAAAAAAGTCTCAGACTCCAAGGAATCAGATGGAGCTATGGGGACCACCTTTGTGGAAACACTTGTGTGTCCCAGGTGAGGCACACCTGGGAGAGCTCTGGCAATGCTGGTGGTGGGATCACAGCAGTGCAGGAAATACTTTCATTCACACAGCAGGCTGGCAGACTAAAATTGCACCAGGTCTCCTACCATCAGGAAGAGGAGCAAAGGGGATGAGATCAGCACAAAACAGATACGGACCTGCTGGACTGAGTGCAGAGCAGGCCACAGAAATGCCCACAGGACTGGAGCATCTCTGCTGTGGGGACAAGCTGAGAGGGATGGGGATGTTGGGAAGAGAAGGCACACCAGAGAGCCAGGGAAGGACTCTGGACAGAAGCATGCAGTAATAGGACAAGGGATAATGGCTTTAAACTGAAAGAAGGGAGGGACAGATTAGATATTAGGAAGAAATCCTTCCCTGTGAGGGTGGTGAGGCCCTGGCACAGGGTGCTCAGTGAAGCTGTGGCTGCTCCATGCCTGGAGGTGTTCACAGCCAGGCTGGATGGGGCTCAGAGCAGCCTGGGATAGAGGAAAGTGTCCCTGCTCATGGCAGGGAGTGTGGAACTGGATGATCTTTAAAGTCCCTTCCACCACAAATCACTCTCTGGCTCTATGAAAGTGTATTTTCAGCTTCTACACAACTTGGCCCTACATCCCCTCTCCCTGAGCCAAACAGTGACCACCACCAAGTGTGGTGGTGTTTTCAGAGGTCCCAGGACGAGGGGAGAGATGAGAATCTTTACTCCATGTTTCAGAAGGCTGATTTATTATTTTATGATATATATTGTATTAAAAGAAAATGATACATTAAAACTGTACTAAAAGAATAGAAGAAAGAATTTCATCAGAAGGCTTGCAAGGAATAGAAAGGAATGGAATGATAATAAAATCTTGTGACTGACCAGAGTCCAAGACAGCCAGACTGTGATTGGCCATTAATTAAAAACAACCACATGAGCCAATCCCAGATGCACCTGTTGCATTCCACAGCAGCAGATAACCATTGCTTACATTTCATTTCTAGGCCCTCAGCTTCTTAGGAGAAAAAATCCTGGCAAAAGCATTTTTCATAAAGTATGCCTGTGACAACCAGGGTGGCATCCAGGAGTACCTTCTGCCTAGAGAAGAGAAGAAGGGACAATCCCTTTTGTCAGGACCACTCAGCAGGGAAGCAGTTAAAATCTGCAGGGAAGGCTGTGGCTGGATACAGCCCCAGGATGAAGGCAGAGCCAACAAACCAGGCACTTCTGTGTGTTTGGGCTACCTGGGGGCTGCAGCCATAGGACAAGGCAGGACAACTCCATGATTTCCACCATCCACCTTCTGATGTTTGGGGGTTTCTACAGTTAAACCCCAGTTCTGGCAATATTCAAAGAGCAGGGAAAGTTTGCAAGTGTGTATGAGTGCATTTATGGGTCAAAAATGGTAGGTCTAGATTTTATTTTATTTTTAAATCTTTCTATCAACTTCATGTGAAAGCAGGACAGTGGGGTTTTCTGAATGCCTCAGGATTTGGCCCAAGGAGAAACATTTCCTAGGCTGGGACTGGGCACTCAGAAAAGTACCATAATAAACATGAAAGGTTCTGCATCCTCCTTGCAGCAAACACAATGCTCATTTACATTCATGCAGTACAAGATAGTTCCATCTAAAACTGGCTTTTCACCCCCATTAGAATCCTACAGGGCTTGATTAATTACTGCTAATGAGAATGAATTTCTTTTCTTAATTTACATGCTACCTGTTAGTTTACTTTCAGATTTATTTTTGCTATCAAACCATTCTCCTTTGGGAAAATGACCATCATTATCACAGAGTCCTCCCAGGAGCACAAAATAACAGCTGTCACTTTGGGTCACCATAGCAACACTACTGTAACCACATCAGATTTGGTTCAACAGGAGAGGAAAAATAAATATATATACACAAATGTACGTGCAGAGGTGATGGTAATAAGAGATTCGTAACACAGTTCAGAAAATTCTCATTTCACTGACCATGTGCTTCTCCCTCCTTTGGCCAAAATAACTCATTAAAGGTCAGTTCATCCCTTGCTACCAGGGATGCAGTTGTCCTGTGGGGCATTCATTTTTAAAAAAAGCCCTGCCAAATACTGTCAGAAATGCCATCATATCACAGGAGAGCAAATAGGTGATCTAGTCACACACTGGAGCCTGGGGTTCCCAAGAGATTTGCCCATTTAAGTCCCATTAATGTTAATGGGGAATTATGTGCAGAGAATGAAGACATTTGAGTGAGAAAAGAAGCTCATAAGAACAAATCTACCATTAAAGCAAAAATTAAAAGTTTGCCATTATTTTCAATGAGAGAAAGGTTGGATCACAACTCAGATAAGCCAACTAATCAATATTTATAGAAACAAAAGTCCAAAAGGTAAATTCTAAAAATCAAAGATCTGGCTTTTTTAGTCATTACTTCTCAACACAAAACACTGCCTTTATTTTTTCTCACGTTTTTCTGCTAGGATATATTTTTTATGTGAAAGAAGGCAAAGAGTTTTACGAATACTGCATTATGGTTCATTAATGACCTAACAGAATGAGTTCTGAATCTTTTTTCTTCCATTTCTTGCTGACAGTTTCTGGCCTGATGCCTTCCCTTTGGTTAAGAAGAGAATAGAGCAGCTTTGGGAGGGGAAGTCTCCGCACAGATGAAGCTGGCTATGAAAAGCTGTCTTTGCTCAGTCCCAGCTGGATGAAGATGAACCCTCCAAAGGCTGCAGGTTGTGCTGGCAGCACCAGGAACCAAAGAGCTCCCCAAAGACAGATTGCTCTGACTCTCTTCCTAAGAGAGAAACCCAAACATCCACAGTCATGGGGACCAGGTCTGGGCTTTGATACCCTGTGGCTTTGCCCTGGGATCAGAGGTTCTGTATGTCCTGTTCAGCCACATACATAGGGAAAGGTGTACATGAATTGCTTAAAAAAAAACCAAAAACCACAACAGCTTTCAGTTCACACTCAGCAGACAGCAACAGATCAGAGTGAAACATCACCAGGATTTGCTGTTGGGACTGCAAGGTCTTCACTATCAATTCTCTGTACCACTACATACAAGACACAGCTGGATCAGCCTCAGAGGCAATTAAGAAAGCCCTCATTAGAGTTTATTAGCCAAATCCCAGCCAGGAACTAAGCTTACATGTACTTATTTAAGACACAGTTACAACAAAAGTTGCATTGATAAACCCTCAGCCAGGGTGAGAAATCTCAGTTGTTGTCTCCGTGCTTTCATTGGCATGCAATAATTATGGTTAATAGTTGCTAAATGGCTTCTAACAAACCTCTCACAATAATTTATCATCATTAACATAACCTTAGACATGTTTCAAGCTTTTGGTCCTCAGCTCATTATTTATGGGTCTTTCAAAATTGTTCCAGTACATTAATTTTTCAATTTTTAAGCAAATCTATACGCAAAGCCTATCAAGTGCTGAAAGAATTACAGTTCCCAGTTTATAAGTGTGGGTAATATACATGTACATTCATAGCTTAGACTTCTTTTTGAAGCAGTATTGAGTCATTAATTCATGATCTAGAGAAGTTATTAGTCAGGTAGGGCCTGCTTTGCAAGAAAGGTGTGACAATGCATACCTAAAAAGGAGCAGAATTGGTAGACAGTGGAAAAACTGAAAAAACGTAAATAACAAACATTTTAAATATTTTCCATATGGGTTCATGTTGATAGTACTTTCACATTATTACAGAGAAGAATAACTATGAATGTTGCTCTGTAATACTTCTGAATGTTTCTCCAACACTTTCGTCCCACTTTAAGCTCAAAAATCAGTTAACAACACAGAAAAATACATGTAAAGTAGGGTCAATTTCATTTGGAAAAACAGAAATCAGTGTAAGGATGTTCAAGTAAAAATTAGCAAGATACAGAAATGACAAATTCAGAGGACTGTAAGTATGAATTTCTGTGGGATTTTCCACCCCTTTCTTCAATTTAACCAGGTTTATCATTCTAGCATACAGTACTACACAAAGCCACCCAAACTAGGAATGACCAAAAATTAGATTAGTCTAAGAATATCCAGAAACTACCAAATCAGCACATGATTCTGTGATTAATCTGAACAAATACAATCCTGAACATACATTTTAACTATCTGACTGCCTAAAAACCCTGGGTAAAGCCTCAGTTGCGTTTAAAAGTTATGAATTCAGTTTGCTCACTCAGGACAGCCAAGGAGGCAGCCTCCTCTGTAAGGAGGCAGCCAGGTTAGAGGAAAGCTGCTCCTCAGTACAGCAGAGCCCAAATACTCACTGGAGTCAGTCCAGAATAGATCAGACCCACCCCAAAGCCCGCAGCCTAGCTGAACTCTTAGTTCCTTTCCAAATTCAAAATATCTAGAAATACTTTGATTAGCGAATCAAGAGAAGTCAGTGCCCAAAAAGAAGAGCAGTCAGTCATAACCTCTGTTAACAGGACTGGAATTGGAGGTCCTTGTCCCAGTGAGACCTCCTGCAGCTCCTGTTCCAGCAGCCACAGGGTGGTAAATCAGGCAGTCCAGTTTATCAGCACACAACAAAACAGAATTAAACTCTCTGCCTTTTCCCGATTACAAAGCACCCTTCTGGGAAGGAAAGGCCTTTGCTGCTTTGTAAGGCAGACATTTCACCAGGAGATGGCTATTAGCCAGCATATATCTCTGTCACTTTTTCAAGATAATCTGGTTAAACAGCTACATCATCTTATGTTTTTGTTTCCACTATACACATGAAAATTAGCTTAGAGACTAAGCGGGCTAATTTACATTTTTAGGGATATGTTTTATCATTGTGTGCAGATAGGATTTGCAGTCTCTGTGCTGAATGCATTGTGTCACTAACCCACTCTCTGTTCTCTGCCCAAAGAAAGAAAAAAAAAGGACATTTGCATCATGTGAGCAGAGAATATAGCCCTGCTTTTTGCTGGAAGAAGAAAAGCCTCAAATTATCACCCCTACCTAGTAAAGCCAGGGAAAACTGAGGAATAATAAATGCTGAAAGCAAAATTTCCTCAACACTAATAAAAAGGCAGGAGAAAGTAGAAACTTTCATTTTTTGGGCACAGCCTTTGTGACTGCACTCTCATGAAAGTGACACAAATCCCACAAGAAAGAAACACAGCATAATTTTTCCCCACAATGGCAGGTAGTTGTAGGTGTAAATAAAAAGGAGTGATTTGCTGAAGGCTTGTCGCCAATCTTGTCACTAGCAGTAGCAAGTGTATGAGAATTGTACTTGGTGCTTACCTTCAGGCCAAGCTTTGAAAAGTGGATCTGAGATCTGAAACAGCAAAGTACCAATGTATATTTATCAGAACTCAAGGGGAAAAAAAAAAAAACTGAAGGAAGGGGATAAAATACAAAAACCCTGTCTCAGTTTTATTCCATTCTCTTTACTTTAAAAGGGGAAGAATGAGGAAATTACCTCCAATTTACTCAATTTAATAGCTATGACCAAGGAATGTGAAAAGGTTCAAATAGAAGGTACAAATGGATGCAGGTGCTGTCACCAGATTTCCAGCACTGTTCATCAAGGGGGGGTTCACCTTCTTTGACCTTCCTTTTTTGATTAACAAACCTGTCGAAGCCCTTTCTGTCATTCTTGGCAGCATTTGCCAGGTTCAGCTCCAGCTCCACCTTGGCCTTCTCACCCCCTCCTCAAACAACTAAACTTTTTCTCTGTGCTCTTCCCAGCTCACCTATCCTGGTTTCCACTGTGGTTTTGCTTCTTTCCCTTTAGTTTGACCAGCAGGTCCCTACTCAGCCACACACATACACACATGTGTAAAGGATCAAGCAAAATGTCTATGCATTCCCACACATCAGAAACAACACTCAGTAGCCTGATTTATAGTGAATTTACACAACAAAACACAAGCACTGGGAGAGCTGCATCTTTTGCAGAGGAGAGAATCGGGAAGAATAAGCAGTTTTAGCCATGACTATACACACATGTTAGACTGGCACAAAATTACAATTCTATTTCATAGACATTTTGTAGCACAACTGTTTGATCTTGTTCAACTTGCAAAAGTGGAAAACTCCTGCAGGGGTCAATCCAGCAACCAAGACATGAGTGTTGGGAAGAAGAGAAGCCAGCTGGTCCAGGTGCTGACAGGAAGCTGAAACCTTTCCAGCCTTTAGCTGGGTGTCACACAATCACAGACTGGTTGGGTTTGGAAGGGACCTTAAAGACCATCTAGTTTCAACTCCCTGGTTCCACAAGACCAGGTTTAGCCAAGCCCCATTTAAGCTGGCTTTGAACACTTCCAGGGATGCAGCTTCTCTGGGCAACCTGTGTCAGGGCCTCACCACCTTTGCAGTAAAGAATTTCTCCCTAATTTCCAATCTAATCCTGCCCTCTTTGGTTTTATAGATCTTTACTGCAAACAAACAGCATCCACAAGAATACTGCAATGCCGAGAAATCAATAATTTGTGCCACAGAGTTATGGGTGCGTATTTTTTAATCCTCCTTTCCACACATCTGCTACAAACCCCAGCAGTGTCCCCATTGGAGGATCTTGGGCTGACATCCACCCCATAACTCGAGACACAAGCCATTAGGGCTATTTATTAAGTTTTGTATCTCAATTAGTCCCACTTCATGAGATCTTACTTTAAGATAAATAAAATAACATTGGAAGGCAAGAGTTCCATCATCATAATGATTTAGCACACACACCAGAGATGGAAGTATAAATAATTAAACCTACCAATCTGAAAAACAAATCTGACAAATCGCTTCAACTGTCACCAAAAAGACAATTTCGAGTTAATTTAACGTCTAATACCAAAAACACTGACAACAGTATAACACTGTGTCAAAATACAAGAAAAATTATTTATTCATGGAGTCTGATCTTGCATGTCAGATGCCACATTTTAAATATCATTGAGCTATCTCAAACTGGTCCCCCCTGCATTGCTCTTTTCCATTTTTGTAGTGAAATGGTATAACTTATCCACAAAACTTGTAAGTAAGAAGAAATTCCCATATGTAGCATTTAATTGACCAATTTTGTCTACCAGCCCTTCTACACAATCCCGTTCCTAACTCCATTTGCTTTCCTGCTGTGAAAATTCAAATAGACTAATGGGCTTCTCTGTCTCTGCTAACAAGAGAATGTTGTATTTAAGCTCTTATTTAAATACAATTACTGTATCAGATTCAGTGCTTTTCACTAGGTTATTCAATGTGTCCTTTGCAACAAAAGTTATGTAGGCATTTCAAGTTTAAATAAAGGTTAGGGGCCAAGACTGAAACAAGAAAATATTTTTTAAACAGAATCACAATGAAATATTTACTGATAGAGGGGGAAAACGCTTTGTTTAGATTCAAAAAATATGATACAGTTTGATATAGTTCACATTAAAGTCAAGAAAAAACATCAACAAACAAGTTTTCTAACAGAGCTTATGTTCCTGGGAATGGTTTGCCAATTAAAGTGGCAACGCCGCATCAAACACAAATACATGAGGACACATAAAAAAAGAGAGCTGACCTAATTCTAGAAGGTGCAATAGCAAAAACACCTGTCAATAAAATTTCAGTTACTCAAGACTATCAGCCACAATTCCTGTGACTGCAGGTGCAAGACCATTTAATATTATTTTCAGCTATTTGTGCCTTGCTTCTCACAGCACCAAAAATGAATTTAAATATATACTTCAGGCAGCATTCAAAACACAGTCATCTAATTAGAGGGAAGTACTTCCAGTCCAGGGAAATAAACCCACCATCCACAGGAGTACTGGCAAAGGGAGGCAGGAGCTGCAGAGGGGGGCTGGAGGAGGACCTCAGAAGGGTGATGAATACTGGGACACAGCTACAATTTGTGATAACATTTAACCCTCTGCCCTCAATTTAGGCTCTCTAAGACATTAAATGAATACCAATATGTCAATAAAGCAGGACAAACACAAGCCCAGAGAGAACAACAAAACCCCTGCCCCTAAGAGCATCCATCCCTCTTTGTCTTCCAGATTACAGGAGAAGCCAGGGAATCAGAAGTCTTTAATCCACCAGCGAGAGCTGCTGGGGAAGAGTTAAAGCAGCAGAGCCACCTGCAGCAGCAGCAGCTCATCTGCTCTCCCCATGCAGCAGCCCTGCAGGTCACTGCACTTCCAGAAAAATCAAAAAACTAAAAAGAAAAATCTGTCTGCTAGCCAGTATCTGTCACCACCGCAGCTGTATTACACAGCAGTTGGCATGGATGAAGTAATTCCTTGTTAAGGAAGGATTTATAAAATATGCAGGACATTAACTGAGCATACACAGCTACTACTTGAGATTATAAATTCATTAACCTAGACACAATCACTGGGTAGGAGGCAGGAAAGGGAACCAGTCTGGTTTCCCTTCACTTTGTGCAGAATTTGCACTATTTGAGACAAGTACAGAGACCATGGTATCAGAATGGAATTCTCAGGTTAATGCAAATTAGGGGGTGCAGTATCAATACACAGAACAGAGTCCAGCACAGTAAAAAACTTCAGTTAAGCACTGAACTGCCTTACATCCCCAAGAGCACAATTGCTAACACCTCCAACATCCATTACTGCAACCATTTGGCCTGCAGAACCCCCTAAGGAATGGACAGTGCCAAATCCCATCTTCCAAACATGACCATTTGAAGCTGCTTAAACATCTATCACGCCTCTGCCCAAATGCTGCTGTAAGATGTCCAGGTCTTCTCAAGAGCTTCTTTCCTGCTGCCATTATCAAGTCTTAGTTTGATTTGTGATGCCATGGCAGGCCATGCCTTAGCATCTTCTGCATGGGTGGGTAAGAAATGAGGGAGCACCAGCAGTTGGCCACTGGGCTTCAGAGACGGGAGGAAAGCCACCTTTGTTTGATCCAGGGAGCAGCTGAGAAGAGCCCAGCTCAAAAAAAAATCCCTCTCTTCCAACCTGCCTTGGACAGCTGGACTAAGACACCACAGCCCTTCTCAGTCAGGCTGAACGTGGCTCCTGCTTGCAGCCACCAGTGCTGCAGATACCTCTTATCACTCCTTAATTAACAGCAGCAATTTGCTCACTATAACTCCCAGACCTGTGCTGGGTTGGTTTTGTTGTTCATCAGTTTGGGGGGTTTTTTTCTTATTTTTTTCTTAAGAGCTGACATTGAAGGGCTACATTTTATTCTTCAGCTCCAATTAAAGGCTGCCGAAATCCGTCATGGTCTCGCCTCCCTGCATGAGGAGTCAGCTCTTATCTCTCAGTGGGGGGAAGTGAAAATGGGCTTGGTTGCCTAGAAACCTGAATGAGCATCTTCTAAGTGAAAAGCAACTTCTGGACTGTTAATTCGGGAATGGAGAGTCCAGGCAAGAGCACGGTGCCAGTCACTCAGCTTTCAACACCCACAGGGTGACCCTTCCCCACGGAGCATGAAGGGGAAATAAACACTGGCCTAAGACTCACAAGAGCCCAGGAGTTTTTAAACCAGGTAGTTGCAGATGCTGCAAGCAGGGCACCCATCAGTGTCTCCATGCTGCTGGGCCACAGGGGTTTGCACAGCGCACAGCCCACACCCACAAAGATTTGCTCGTTCATTCAGTCTGGGTGCGGCACCACATGTACCTATTTGCTGGGAGAGAATCCAAAACTGAGCCAAAGGACACAGCACTTATCTGGAAGTGGATACACAATAATAACTCATTACATACAGGATGACCTATTTTGAAACATGCCTGTGTTTGTCTGCCTTCAGTGAGAATTAATTACATTATACTTTATGCAGAGATCAAACTTATTTTTAATACAAGAAAAAAAACCACTCTCCTCTTATCTGTATTACAGCATTTATCATGCAGGTACTGAATATGCTTTTTCTTAACTTACAAAGAAAGCCATGATTAAGAGCCTTTCAGGAAAACTTTCTATGAAATTTAGTATTAGATCTCAAATGTGTTCCCATCTGAACAGTTTTCATTAGTGAAAGCAAAAATCTTCAAGATATTACTATAAAGTTAATCCAAACCTATATACTGGCCATGGTGACAGCTATGCAATAGAAGTGAATAATGTCAAAAATATTGTTTTGAATTTTAGCTGAATTTTGAGGCTACAAATATTAAGGGCTAAAAACAAGTAGTGCAAGAGAGCAAAGTAACAAGGCAGGGACTGCGTGGTTGCATTCAAGGTCAGGCCCCAATTATCCAAAACTTATTGCCAAAACTTGTGGCACGAGGCATCAGCAGAGTAAATACCAGGTCTGGCTGCAGTCCCCCATCAAATCTGAGTCAGTGCACTGCCACAGTAATCCCAGTTCAGCTGGGAAGAAGAAGGAGAGACACAAAAAGGGAAGCAAAGGCCTATTTCCAGCCCTTGCACCCAGCAACTGCAGGTGAAGTGGATTATTTAATAAATATATGTAAGTCTAGAATCACTACAGACCTACAATATTTGAATTTATTTTGGAGAAAAGCAAATAATTGGCCTCAGTTCACATAACTCTTGCATCCCTCTGTCGTTTTGTGTTTTTTTTAAATATCTTTCCCCTTCTTGTAGAAATACTAAAGATAAATACACAAAGGGCTCTGCAGTATTCAGATATTAGACACCAAAACACAGCTAAAGTGAAAATCTCCCATCAGCACAAGAAATTCCATCCTGCCTGCTCATCTACTTGATGGGGATTTTTTTCCTTTAAAAATTTCTCTTTTTCCCTCCTTCTTTCCTCAAGTTACTTCATTCTATCATTTTTCTTGTTACAACAGACTCAATAACGTGCATGTAACTAAAGAAACCCACCTGGTTTTGCTCCCTTCCATGACCTCCAGCACTGGAAACAAGACCTACTATCACATGCCACTAAATCACTGACCTCTGCCTTTTGGAGCTGATGACAGCTCAGATCATGGCAAACTCAGTCTGTGGTAATAACTGCTCCCAGGGCAAATATTTTATTTACCATTTATCCTCAAAACCAGCAGGCACAATGCAAAACCCCTGATATTAACCACTGCCATCAGCACTCTGACAAAGCAGACAAAACACAGTAAAGCTTATAAGCACAGAGCCTGTTCTGATATTTATTCTGCATTCTGCTATCCCTGTCCTAAACCGGACTCAGAGTGGTTTGGCTTGGAAGGGACCTTGGAGATCCTCCCATTCCAGGGACACCTTCCACCAGACCAGGCTGCTCCAAGCCCCTGGAGTGGCCTTGAGCAGCTCCAGGGATGGAGCATCCACAACTCCAGTTTATATCTGATTTAAACCAACCCTCTTGCCATGCCAGGTCATACAGGGAACACAGCAAGCTCTTCACCATGCCTTCATGAGGGAGAGACAATGGGCAGAGACAAAATAAACCCACTGATCACTGCCTGTACTGCAGACCCCTACACACACCTGCAGAGCAAAAAAATTCCTACTTCTCCTTCCCTTCTTCCCTCAAACTTCTGAGGGCCATGAGGAAGAGCTGCTTGAAAAGAGCAGCAGATCCCAGGCTGCAGTCCCAGCTGCAGGCAAGCAGTTCCCAGCCTCTCCCCAGAGATGGCATTATCAGCCTCGGCAGCCAAGGTGGGAGCACAAGGCACTGGGAAGGCAAGGAAGGAGAAATCAAATGAAAAATATCGCAGCAGCTGGTCAGTGAGACTCGATTTTCCAAGTCTAATCTCAGTTTGTGCAGTCAATGGGGGAGAAATGGCACAATTTGCATAACAACAGCCAGGGGAACTGAATAGTGGCAAATCAATTCTGTGAAAGAAGATAAACCAGAATACACCTAATATATTAGCAGCAAGGTAGAATTCAATTCCCATCATGTCTGATGATATTGATTAAAACTGACACTTTTTTATTATTATTATTCCTCTTTCACTTAGGACATGGAAACAACTGAGCCATATAACAATGCAGTTGTTTTACACAAATGGAAACACCCTTGGCCACTGAAGAAAATAATGTAAAGTCCACATCCATTAGGAGTAACAGCCCTAAAAAATATTAGGGCTGGCTATTTTACCATGTTACAAAGACACAAGCTCGCTGAGGTTCAAGGAGGGATTTGGTGACTTTAATTTATACCCCACAGGAGAGATGGAAATAGCATGAATAGCTGAAAGGAAGTATTAGGTTTTATTTATGGATGAGTTTTAAATAATCAGCAAGCACAATATCTCTGACTTCCTTCCAAATTATTTAGAGATTTGACTATCAGTGCTGACTTGCTTTTGAATTTAAAATAACCTTCACAATCACTACTGGGCTAAATACAAAAATTTCCTGACAATGTACATTTGTCTATAGTTAAAGCAAATTCTTTTTAACTCAAACAAAATCCTCCTTCCCCCTTTCTCAGTCACCAGTGTTATTATCTCAGTTAATAATCTCATTTTTAAAGATGCTATTACAGCTGAATGAGAATTGCTGGTCTGACAAGAGAAGCACATTCAGTATGTGAAAAAAAAAAAAAAGGAAGCAGCTCCTAGTGATGCTGCTGCTTGCATCTAAGCAAAAGGAAAAAAAGAAAAAACCCACAAGTCTGGATGCTGAAAAGTCCACATTACTTTTGACTGAAGAATCCGCTACAAAATTTATTTTCAGATTTAGAAAAATGAAGTATTGTGTGTGTGTGTGGTTTTGACTGCAGTGCATGTCATCATAGAGCACAGACACAAAGACTGATGAAAATCTCAGCCAGTACTGCTGATGTCACTGATCTGCTCTGCATAGCACTTGAAAAGGACAGTAAACACAGCTGAATCTTGTCAATACCACAACTTTTGACTTTATTACCATTGCAAAGAGATACCCACTCGGTCCCACCTTCCCCACTGCAGATTTAGAAGTGTTTCCCTGAATCACAGAGAAGAGCCAGAAGCTCCACTTAGTGCCTCCTTGAATACTAAACACCCCACTGGTCTACACCAGATCTTGTCCTTGGTCTCCAGGAGAGCGACCTGCCACAGAGATGTGCCAGAAAAGGCAGATTGCTGCAGCTCCTGGGGCTGAGGTGTCCTAAGGGGGTGCTGCAGAAGATGGGGGGCTCTCAGGGGGGTTTGCAGAGGAGCAGGGTCCCACCCTTGCCCTACAGCCCCCAGTGGGACAGACAGGCACCACCCTGCCCTTGCACATCCTTCCAAATGTGTCCTGGAGCATGCTGGGTGTGCACAAGGGATTCCAGACACATACATGTCCAAACCTGCCCTATAATAACATTCCTTTCAACGGGCAGCAGACTTACATTAATATATATTAGTTTCTGTAACTAACTCGAGTAGAGATGTGACATTTGCTCCCTGAAGTGAAATTACACGTTTATATACATCCTATCTGTTCTCCCATCTCATTTTTTCACAACAGTTCAGCTGTCACATTCTCTCTTTCACTCTAGAATGAAAGGAAACAGATCTTCTGGGTTTAACAATGAGAAGGCAAAATTAAAAAACCCCAAGAACAAGCCAACGTCAGTAGCAGGGCACTGAGCTCAGTTTATGGATCAAAAAGTCCAGGCACAAGACTGTTTTGCACAAAATGGATTGTGCTTTTCCAGTTTGCTTCTGATAGCTCCTCAATCCTTCACTAAACCACCCTGCAGGAAAATGGGTGGTAATATACAAAGATTTTATCTTTTTTGTTTGTTTTACAATTGAAAAATACAAGGCCTAAATTTTGGGTAATATTCTAATGTAATTCTGCCACCTCATACCTACACAGACTCAAAAGCAGCTTTGGAATCTAGACTTCATAAAGTCTGAGATTTCTGCTCTTTTGGTCTTGGTTGTTGACTTTTTCTTTTTTAAATAAAGTCCAGCACTGTGCTGTACAGGACAGAAGCATCCCACTGTATCTCCACTAAACAACTACAAATCCATAAGAGGAAACACAAAATGCTCCTAATTTTCTTTGCACTTACATCGGTTGGAATAAATGAAAAACATGAAAAAACAACACTTCTAATGTCATTAAAATATGGTGATGAGTAAACCAACCTGAACAAAGGGAATTCATTATCTGGATGACTTTTTGTGTTCACACAATCTAGATGAATAATTTATAGGGAACATTTCTAAGTTACCAAGAATAGATTTTAGTTCATCCACAGTTTGGAGATAACACCAACACAGTTACTCTCTGAACTATTAGGAGTTCCAAAATTAAAAGTATTGATTATTATGAGAGACAAAAATGTAACTAAATTCCTTAATTCAACTGGAAAACCACACGGGGTTCTTTCCCCACTAGGATGGACGACCTCAACTTTTAGAGCTTAGAGAATCACAGAATATTCAGAGTTGGAAAGGACCCAGCAGGATCATCGAGTCCAACTCCTGAATGAGTGACACATCCAAGGGTCAAACCCACACCCCTGGTGTTACTTAGTACCATGCTCTGACCAACTGAGGCAATCTCAGGATCTCTTCATCATTTTCAATCCCCCAACCTCTTCATCATCTGCAGAATGCAGCTGCACTTCCCTCTCACACCCCTCCTAAGCTCCACCCAGTCAGCCCCTTTACAAACTCTGCAGCTTGTGCCCACCAACAGAGAGAACAATACCTTTTCTTCACTGGGGCAGCAAGGAAGGGGATGTAACTTGCAGAAGTTGCTGAGAAGACAACATAATACTGTGCTAACACCACTTTTGCCTTTCCTCAAAGTTCCCTACATCATTACCACTCCCTCTGTAGGGACCACATTCTGCCAGGTCACCCCAGCCCCTGAGTCAGATCACCTTTCTCACCCAACTAAGGAAAGAACTGGAAAGTAGCAGGAGAAAACTGGCTATATAATCGATCTGACTTACTTTAAAGTCACTAAAGATCAAAGAGGGAAAGGTAAAACTCTTTGATCAGGTTGGCAAAAGGGCAGGAGGACTGTTCTGGCAGACAGCAAGGCATGGCTTTAGAAACTCACTCCAGTGAGGAAACTGCACTGCCAGGTCTCAGCACAGCTCTGCTTCCCTCTAATCCCCCTGCAGCTTCTTTCACTCTGCATGGTATGAACACAGTGTAAAATAACCTCAAGCGATGTGTATAATTCCATATGGTACAGATCCAAACAGGAGTGATGACATTTCCTCAAACCCTACTCCTAAAAATATTCATGCCCTTAAATCCTTCATTCTTACCAAAGGCATAAGCATGTGATTGATTAAAATACAATGATTTCTGGAGGATTAATTAAGAAGGCACATAACAAAGGTGCAAATAAATGAAAATTTCTAATAAAGATCCAATTTTTAAAAATCTATATTATTTTAATGTTTGTTCAAATATATGCTTCCATTCATGACATTTGAACTGGTGACTCAAGACTGGCTATAAAGGTACATTGCAGATTATTTCTGCAGCACCCCACATCCTGTGAATTAGCAGGACTTTAAATAATTTAAGGTTTAAATAAGTGGAGGCACTGCAACACAAATCCCATGGTTTGCAGGATGCTCTGTTGTCATGACTCATTTTATTACTGCTCTGTTAGCAGCAAAGTGTTCTTCCAAGAAATCAACTTTGTGATTTTAAAAACTGGTATTATACTTAGGAACTCGATTAAATGAGAATAATTCCTTTCTATTGTGATCAACCAACCAAGATAATAATAGCAAGAACCTTAAGAGACTGAAAATTTCTTCACTTATAGAATTTCAAAATATATGCATATTAACACACATGCCTCAACCTCTCATGAAGTATATTAAAAAGAATAGTTCAAATTAGCATGAAGCTACAGTTTCAAGTAACATATTACAGTTCATTTTAAAAAGTGTTTGTGAAAATTTGGAGATAATTACCTAGTTCAATCAGTTCTGCTTTTGGGTCTTAAATCTAACAGCTGTATTAATATATTGTCCCAAAGTGTTAAATTCTCACCAGATTAAAAACAGTGCAGTTAAATCTCTTTCTGACTGAAGAAGAGGGAAGAAAGAGTCAATTCCCCTGTAGTTAATGGAGTCAAATTGGGGTAAAGGAAAAAAAAAATGGAACCCATTTTCTTGTGTTTGTGCAGGTAAAAAGTCTTCATCACCTTAACACCAGCAGAAAATGTTCAAGTGCCTTGATCCTGGGAACAGTAGATGTTTTCAGGAAAGTCAGGGAATTCTCCTTTAAATCAGTCTCCAAAGATGAAGATTACAGCCATTAAATGTATGGAGAAACAAGGAAAGAAAACCAACGCCGAATAATTCCAGACCACCATGACTGCTTTGACACCTTTTTAGCAGGCAGGTGTGAAGGAGGGACCAAAAGCTGACTGACAGCCAGTCCCCTCACACCCTGGTGCACCGAGAGGAAGAGGCTGTGATGGCTTAGTGCATTTAAAGAGGGCCCTACTCCCATCCACTGCTCAGCACATTAGGGAGAACATCACCTTGTTCAACAGCTCCAGAGTGCTCTGAGTAGCACAATCAATGGCAGCACAGCAAAGCTTGGGCTTTGGAGAATATGGAGTTATGCAGCTGCTTCTTCCACTGCCTAGGTGACTTCTGATTTTCATAAAAACCTGCTCCAGATTCCTTCCATTCTAGCCAGGGGAAATTCAATATATTCTGGAGAAATAATTCTGAACTGGCTAAAAAAATCCATTTACATCATTTAGTGACACTGGAACAGCTGACAAAGGGAGGTGGACAAGTGGATGTTTTACTGCAGCTGTGGTGAGCAGCAGGCTGGGGCTGTCTGCAGGGAAGAAAATACTGAGAAACAACATGGAAAATCAGAGCAATAGACAGGAAGGAAAAAATAATAGCTAACCTTTATAGCTATCCTTCAGCATCAGTCAGGGACTTACCTAGAAATACTCCTGCCAGATTAGTTACTGCAACACCCTCAGCCACCAGCTTCCAAAATGGTTGGTTCACTGAATACATTTACAATGAATAATAATCAACTTCTCAGCTTCTTATGACTTGGGTTTTCATGCCTAAATCATGTATCACATTAATTCAAACACATTTTTACTGTTAAAGTGGCTTAAAAGTGAGGATCAAATGCAAACACAAAACAACACAGATATAAGAAGTGATCCTGATGGCAGGTTTGAGTAGGTGAAATATTAGTAAGTGATACTACTGACAAGCACAAAAGTATTCTATTATACTACTGGGCTCCTTCTTCCCCACTGGAAACTCTAATGAAAACTGATTTTTTGGTTTTGTTTTTAAGTCTCACAATACAAGAAGCCACACTTCCAAAGTCTTCCCTCAATTCAGATGCATTATACTGGCTCCCCTTCTAAGTGTCTTCATGGTTCTGGCTGAGCTTATTTTACTGAAGGATTTTTGAGCAACAAAACAGGCAGACAAGTAAAAGCAGAAAGTTAAAAGAATCAAAGCTTTAGAGGAGTCAAAGAGCAGTCCTGGTGAATCTGCAATTTTCTGGTGCATCATTCTGCATCAGATGAGTAATCCATCGTTTGGGATGGCTTCCAAGAATGGACCATCTGCTCTCAGCATGACCACGCTCCTGGAAGCTGCACAGAATCTTTAACCTTCTCCTTGACAGCTCTGGAGAGATATAATAATAAGGTTTCTAGAAAGAACAAAGCCAAGAAATTGTAAGCTGCTTTGCCTGAAATACCATCTCTTCACAGGTTCAGTGCATCTAACTTGCATTAGTGGCCTTCTGCCACACATAAGTGGCATTTGACACAGAGAAAACAAATTATACTGACTGGAAAGAATGGGATTTTTAGCCATAAGATCACAAGGCTAAAACAATAAAATCACACATAAGTGATTGAGGGAATTTGCATATGCACAGTTTCTGAATTCTTCCTAATTTCACGCACATGTCCTGTCACAAATGCCTCAAAGAACAGCAAGGCAACCTCAGAATGAAAAATCCTCACATGTATCCCCCTGCCCTGAGTGCAAGGAAGGCTACAGGACAAAAGCCCCTAACCTTAATGCTCCTGCAAGGCAGCTCCATGGAAGGGGCCAGATCTCAAAGAGGAAAACAAACAAGCCAGCCACTTCTTATAAGCTGTCCTGCACTGGCAAATCCAGGCAGCTGGCTAAAGACACAGGAAATCAAATTCACATCTCAACAAACAGAGGAGGTGATGCTGTTCCCATAACCCCAGCCACAGCTCCACATCCTCCCCTCTGCCAGCACAGGCATTCACCTGACATCAAAGTAGCCAAGCCTGGGAAACTAAATGAGGATTCAGGTTTTCACTAAGAGGAAAAAAACCTCATGGAGGAGTCTCTAGCCAGGGGGAAAAAGATAAAATGTAACATTTTTGTCAGCAGCTGCCAGCAGGTCACCTCAGCTGTATTTTAAAAATACACCTAAGAGTTGACTCTTATACAGCTGAAAGTTGCACACAAGGATTTTAACAGCCTGTGGTTTCTAGCTGTGGGCAAGGAAAACCATGGGATCAAGTAGTTGAAGAGGAGAAGGCTCAACTGCCCCCTTTGGTATTAAGAGTATACCCAATATCTTCACTGCTTCCCCTCAAGACCAGCTGGGTTTGAGAGACCCTGAAGAGGTGGATCTCACATCACCAGAGCAGCACACTCCACACAAAGCTCACAAAGCCAAGTGGAAGTGGGCTACAAGAAAGCATCTATTCATAGAGGGTTTTTTAGAAGAGGCCAAACTATTTCCTGAACTAGAAGAAATGGCTTTGGGCATCAGCATTCCAAAACGAGAGAGAACAATCCATATTTGCTAAGTGTGCCCTTAAGCATGCAGTTAGAAAGGCAATGCCCATGCTTTGCTCACATTTTGCAATTTCCAAGTGGAACACAAGATCACTGGAACAAAACCTGCAAGATCAGTTGCCTTTCATCAAGTCACACAAAGCACATACACGGTGTCCTTAATTATTTCAGCTCTAACTGTAAAGACTGAGGTTGAAAGAAGCAATTGCAGCATCACACTTCTCTTGCTAAAGGTAGCAGCTCACACTTCAGGGCTGGAGGACCCCAGACAGGTGATGCTGCCAGGCAGGGCTCCATCCAGCCCCTGCTCTGCTCCTGGCCATTGACACAAACCTTCCACCGTGCAGCTCCAGGCAAAATGATTAGAAATTGTTTCTTCCACAGCTGAAGTGGAAGCTTGCATCCTCCTGACTACAATACAATTAGGACAAAACAACATTTCCAGAACAGCCTTCTCATAATTTTCCTGAAGTTACAGGGGTAGGAGATGCCACTTCTGCCAAAGGGAGAAGGGAAGCAGGAGAGCACACCACAGGGTGTAGGGAAATGTGTGGGACAAGGAGCTCTAACTGCAGGAATCTGGGGTGTAAGATGAGAAGACAAGGGCAGTAATGCAGTAAGGGCAAGATGTGCTTTAAGACAGACATCCAGCTACTGCAGAAATGGAGTGGAAGAGAAGGAAGAAATCACTGAATTATCCATGTATGAAATCAGGTGCTGAAGCAGCAGGAATATGTGCACAGGTGGGATTTAGAACTGGGGTTAGAGAAAAGATGGAGAAGAAACACAGCCTTTATTTTTAGGGAGCTTAATAGAATCTTACAGAGCATGTCTTCTTTGGCTCTTGTGCCACAAACAGAAAAGAGGAGCTGGTCCCCTTTGTGCCTTCACAGTGTTTCAGTCAGGGCAGCACATCTCCTGACCAGCCACAGCAGTGTCACTCAGTGTCCAGCTCCAAGGACCCTCAAGTCTCAGCCCTTGCTACCAGTCCTTGTTTCAAATCATCAGTTATTGGACATCTCAACTATGGCTCAGTACTCTTGCAAAATGCAGTATTTTAGGTGTTAAAGGGAAAAAAGGAATTATTGGACATGAAAGGGGAAAAATTCAACACAGACTTTTGAAAACATACCTAGCCTGCACATCACTCTCCTTTCCCTCTTTCACAGTCATTTCTAATAAGTAGCTTTGGAGCTAGGTAAGATAAATTTAGATAGATAGATAAATTTAGATAAATTTGTCCTGCCAGATAAATTTCTCCTCTGGCAGGAGAACAGGCCACCAGACTCCAAGGTCCCAGCTCTCCTCCCCTATTGCTATCAGGGCTCTCATTAGAGGCAATGCATCCTGCTCTGAGATTAAAACATTGCCTACACAAGTCTTATACCAGCCTCAGTCTGCCAAATGCAAAAGACCTGCTCTTGATTTGTAGCAAAGAAAATGAGAGGAGGAGGGGGTTAAGAGCTGAAGAAAAAAAAAAGCAAAATAATGAGGGGATGGAGAAACCACAGAAATACTCAGTTCTTGAGCTGCAGGACTCTCTTTCATACCTGTAAGCATTGACCCTAAAAGATAATTCATTATCTTAGGAATCTAAAACCCTATTTTCCATTTTGAAAATGCTTTGGTGTCTTAAAGACAAGGGTTCTCCATTCTTGGATTAATCTCAAGCTACAAGGATTAGCTTATCACATATCAGGCATGATCCATGTACACAGCTGCATCCTTTCCAAAGCACAGCAGAAGGCAAAAGGACACAATGAATATGCAGAAACCCTGTTTACTGTTATGAGCAATCATCTTATTTGCCCTTCCTTTTGTTACATATAATATTAACACTCATTTTTTGTGCTCTTCTACACTGCTGAGTCTTGATTAATCAATCTTGTAAAAACTTGTCTTCAGTGACTCATCATCTGCTTCCACCTTTTGAGCTCTACTGAAAGCATCCTGATCACAAAACAAAACAATTCAGTACAGAGTACATTACTGCCTCCAAACTGTGAGAAAAAAACCCACAAAGAAACCCATTTTGGATCACTGCAACTCCAAGGTCTACATCATTCATATGTGGCAGTCAGCAACTACCCCCTCAGAGGCAAGGGCTCAAAATTGTTGCTGTAAGTACCAGCAGTGATTGTTTAATGCTTTGGATTATTGCACAGCAGCTTTACAGGACATTAGTTACGACTGCTACACAGTTGGTGGTTTGTTTTCTGAAGGACCACAGCTGACTATTTCCTTTACTCTTTTCCTCTTAATAGATAAACCATCAGAAAGTAATAATAAATTGTATTTCACCAGCAACTGTGAGTTGTCAGGTAATAAATTCCCTACAAATATCAATGGAAACTACCAGGCTTAAAGCCATGCTCATACTGAAAGCAACACTAAGAATACAACAGAGTGCTGGAGCTTTGGGGGTGTTTTTCAAGACCTGAAATATTTTGCATCCATTGGTCTCCAAGAGCTACAGGATCTACTCCATCCAAGGATATGCCTAGCAAAGGTAACACCTCCTAATCAATACTTTCTCTCAGTCCTTGCAGCTGAAACAACAGCATAGGGTGCATGTGGATATTGATATTCTGCTCCCAACACCAGCTCTGCTCCAGCCCTCGTAGGTGCCCTCAAGTGGTAAATTGGCTTTTGCCAGGCACAGTCGCGCTGCTCTCCTGGCAGCGCTTCCTGTGGCAGGGGAACAAACGGGCTCCTGCTCCGTGTGTTCCCAAGCCAGGATGCCAATCTTTGGACACCAGCCTTTGGCACCAGGCCAGATGGATGCTTTCTGCTGTTCCTCTGCTTTATGGGCTTGAATAGCAAGAGCCTATGAACTGCAGAATCACAATAGTGTTATCGACTGAAGTAAAAAACACTGGTCCACCTCACAGCAGTGAAATAACCACAGTTTTAGAAGAGACCTTAGAGATAAGTACATGAGAGGGAGAAAAAAGGAAAACAGAATATAAAACTAGAGAAATAAATGTAATTTACCACCCAAATCACACACCTGAAGTAAATGGAGACACACACTGCTGTACCATCTTAAAGAATATAAGCATGGCTTACATCCCGCATTTGTGGAACAGAGTGAGGGCCTTGCAGGTTTAGCATCTCTTCAGATCTGGGAAATAACTACCCAAAATCCCTTAAAAGAGCTGTGACATTTGTCTTCTCAGCAGTTCCTAAGGTTGTCCCACAAGCAGGTGTTATTTTCTGAACAGAAAGTCTCCCACTTCTTCCCACTATCCAGTATTTATGCCCACACTCCAAGCTTAAACGATTCCCCCAGATCTACTTTACCCATCTACAGCTACGGTTTGTTACCTGAATTTAAAGGATATTAATTTACAGAAAATGCATGTAATTCAGGCTGGATTTGTTACCTTTCCTAGTGCATCCAGGCACAGACACAAAGGGAAGAGTAACCTTTCTTGGACAAGCTGTACGTCAGCAGTCACGGAGTCTGCTACACCCTGATACGATCCTGTGCACAAATAACAACAGTCTGCGCCTGTCTGGCACATTTACCCACAGAAATCTGGCATATGTTTTACTGTGAATAATTAGGAGAAACACACAGAACTCTCTTATTTCAAGGTAGCTTTTGTTACAGCTCCATTCCTGCAGACTTTTAAAATGAGGGTAAGATGACAAGATACAAGACTATCAAAATGTAATTGAGCAAGAGGCTGAAACAGATGAGTGGGTAGGAATTGGAGTAAATAAAGCCTCCACACAAGCTAAAGAAAATCAAACAAAGCAGATACCAAACTGTACTTTGGAAATATGTTCATCTGTACAGGCATGGATGGCTATTTCACAGTTTCTCCCTGCTTTCTTCCCAAAGTGGTTTAGATCCTGAAGTTTCATAACATAACCTGAATCCGGATTCAATATTACATAAGTAAATCTTGATATAAATAAAGACATTTTTTGAAACATATATTGGTTTTCCTTTTTAGCAAAGGATTTTTAGGTGAAGAAACTTTTCCAAGGACAGGAAGATAATCCACTCAAAACCTTAAGGAATATGCCTGATTTCCTATTTGGTTACTTTAGTGTTGACTCTCCTCATTATAGATGCAGCTTCTGCCATATTTAGAACCTTGACAATTTTTTTTTTTTTTTTTTTTTTAAATAAACCCTGAGAACACAGCAGATTTCACCCCAGGGAAGAACTAGGAGCCTGCTGTTACCAAGCTCATACCCTGAACACGCACACAGAACTGCTGTGATTCACAATTTTGAAATGCTAAAGGAAAGCCCTCCGGATGCTCCATTGGTGTGCGAGTTGAGGTCTTTTTGTTTGGTTGTTGTTGGCTTTGTTGCCTTTTTTTAAAAATAACATTACAGTCTCATGTGGTAGCCTTGGAAATAGTGAAATACTGCGATACGCACATGCTATGAAACATTGTTTTCAAAAACCTGGCATCGGCAAGGCTTTTTCTGGCACCAAGTAACTAAGGGTGCTGGAGAAACCCTCAGCTGCTCATTCCTGCTCCTCCCATCCTTTGAACATCAGCATTCAGGCAGACAGAATGAGAACAAAGACCAGCTCTCTGTATGTCCCCAAAGGGTGGCTTGTGCCCACACCAAGGGGTGGCAGCCAGCCCAGCAGAGCAGCGGTCCTGCCCCAGTGCCAGTCACAACAGCAGCGAGTGTCCTGCCGTGCCTTGGACACTTCCCCTTGGAAATTCAGGGGTTGGTTTTCCAGACTCTTCACTTACACTGAAAAAGACTTCCATGCATATGCTGGGGGGAAAAAAACTAAATATTTAAGTCTTGTTCGCCCAAATGGGCTTGTGGGTGTGATTCTTGCAGAGGGATTCAAAACTAGAAACATCAACATCTGACCAGGACCAAGCATCATAACCACAGCCCGGTAGGAAGAAAGCAATTTGATTAGGCTGGTTCAACTGAGAGAAGCTGTGATAGGAGACACACAACTTGGACAAGAAATACATGAGGCTTATGCATATCACACTTTTCTACACCATATGTTTTGTTCCAGGCAATTTTTAACAGGATAGTCACTGGTGCTGCAAGATCTGAATTTGGAAAGGGTTTAATCATCCCATTCTGAACATCTATGATGGTAGTGATGAGTTACATGAATCAGGGTTGGTGTCTAATCAGCATAATTAATCTCATTCAGTGATTAACCCAAAGAGGAAAGAGCTCCTTTAGGCACAGGTAAAACAGCACATGAGTCATTACTTGGCAGTGGCAGTAGAGAGTTTAAAAATGCAAGTTGTGCTTTGTTGGAAGGCTCACACTCAGTCTAAAGAGGAAACAGATTATTAAGTGCTAGGACAGAAACTTGAAGCAGTCTTTCCCCAACCAGCAGAAACCAAGACACCACTGCTACTAAAAGCTCTGCTAATTAGTGAAATACTAGAAAGTGTTCTGGGGACACAGCAACCAAACACTGCACTGACACAGGCCAGCTCTGCTCCAAGTACTGTGGGCAAGGACTCTGCGGGTGGTTTTACACATCATGCTACAGTTCAAGCCTTGGTCATTGGTCCCTCACATGGAATTACTATGAAAATGCTCTCATTAATATCCACACAAAAAATTATGTCTTTCACAGTGCCAGGACCCATTTCAGCCTGGTTTCTTCATACAGAAAATTCAGAAATCCCTCATGCAACTTCAAAGCTGTATGTCCTAGAGTACAGTCCAGTTTCAGCACAACACCACCACCACCATTGCCATCTATTCCTATAAATTTAAGGTAGCAAAAGCTGGCACAGCCACCAGAGGAAGCAGCCTGCCCTTACAAACACAGTGGTGTATTTGTATACCCTCACATCTTTCTGTTTTCTGCACCATGTGGCTGAAAAAGCAAATTGGATGAATTGACCCAGGGGAAAAAAAAAAAACATTTTGAGGGTAAGGAAGGTTACCTTAAAGTATATGTGCACTTAGAGTATATATGAAATTTCACAGTTTGTTCCAGAAAAATGAGAAACTGTTGGAAGGAAAAAAAAAAAAAAAAAAAAGGTAAGACAGGTCACATCTGTCACCTGAGAGTTGTCCAGCCCCGATTTCAAGTGGCTGTTTGCCAAGTGAGGCAATAGCTGTGGCATTTGGAAACACAGTAGCAGGGAAAGGTTCCCAGGGCTTCCCCACGTCACACCATCCACAGCCTTAGCAGCTAGTATGTACACTTAACAGCCACAGAAATAATTGACTCACAATTAGTGATTTATCCCCCCTTGGACCTGATGAGGAGTCAGCAGCAGCAACCAGCAAACTTTGGATAAAAGTATTTACACCTATCACTGACTCATTGCTTTCCTGGTGGCAATAAGACATCTTCTGTTTCATCTTCAGAGCACTAATATCCATCACATCTCATTTTTATTTCTTAACTTCCTTTAGGGCAGACACAAACATTGGAACTCCTACATAAGCAACTATCACAGAGCATGCAGCTGACGAGAGAACTCTCCCCATTTTATTCAGATCAATACCAATTACTACTCCTGTTACAATTAAATCACATCTTGATCAACTCTTCATTCAGGAATGTGCTCACCACATTCCTCAGACTTTGCTGAGGTGCATAAACACTACTGGATCAAGCAGTAGAGAGGGAAGGGAGGAACAAAATCTGTTGAACAAAACCTGTTGAAGGTTCTTGCTGGCCATTACCAGGGGTCACAGCAGCAGCAGAGACCCCCAGTAGGTAACACCCCACGTCTTGTTGGGCGTTGCACATGAAAATGTGAAGAGCTGTTCCAGATTTCCTACATAACTCCAAAGGAGAGATGTTCAAGTTTTTTAACATGCATCTAAAGTCTCAGCCCTCAATTTCTTTTTCTCCCCCACAGCTGTGAAATTACTATTGAAAACTTAAAAGGTTTTGGGAAATAGCACAAAAACATTAAAAAGGACAGTTCAGGGAGGGTAAAGGGTCTGTAACAGCTAAAAGTTGTGAGTGTGACTCAGAGACACCCATATTGAGAGCACCTCTGCTCTGTGGGGTGTTTTGGAAGCATTTTCCTTTTAACTGAGAGCATGCAGCTCTGCCTGCCCCTTCCAGGGAAACAGCCAGAGCTGGACCAGAACTGATCTGGGGCACTTTATGAATAAACACAAGAGTATAGGGGATTAGAACTGGCCTTGTACCCACACAAAAGAAGCAGGGGAGTGTGAACAGGAACCCATGGCAGGCATGAGGATAAAGCCAGAGCATCAGCACTGCCACTGATAAACAGCAACCCAAAGGGCTCACAGCAAGACAGGCTGCAGACAGGCTGCAGAGACCACAGCATGGCCCCCAAAAAACTGTGTAGCACCTCTAAACATGATCCTCTGTCCCTGAAGATAATCTTGATGGGCAGTTTCACTACAGCTGGTGCAGTATCACTGGAAAATCTCTAGATAAAGACATGAACAAACCCATTCTGGACACCCCCACCCCCTGCAGCTCTCACGTTCCTCATTTATGTATTTGACATTTTTCAGCTCTTCGGACAGGGATTTTTAAAATTATTATTTATGTTTTGCATTTTCTTGTTTTATTGATGGGAGATGAGGGGAAAGATGATAGCAGTAATGAAAGTTTAAAAATCCCCACACCAGTTCCAGAGAATCCAGGAAAACTGGAGCCTCTGTGTTTTTATCATCATTATCCTCTCAGCAGGTGAGAGAATTCACTCTTCAAGGAGGACTGTGAAAAGATACAGCTCCCAACTGGTTGTACAGAATCTTGAAAACCTAAAGAAGATTTTTAAAACAACAGCCAAGGGACATGGAGAAGCAAAGCAGCAGGACCTGCTGCAGGGGACAAGTATGAAGAAAGATGGTTATTCCAGCTCGGAAAAAAAATAAAGAGATTAACTGTCAAAGGGGAAAAAATAAAAAGAGTCACTCTTAACTCATGCAAGGCCATGTCAGAGAGCAAAAGTCATTTACCACATTTTCAACTTCAAGTGACTGTGCAAGAGGCAGGGGTGGATTCCAGGCTCCATGATTTATAGCAAGGCTCAGAGGATGAACGGACACTGATGGTAAAAGGCAGATCCAACACCAGGATTTCTTCTCATTGCCTTTGATTACAGCCCAAAACACAATGTATGCCCAACCACTCCTTTCTGTTGGTGGGGTTTTTTTTGTTTGGTTTGGTGTTTATATATTTGCATAAAAAGCACAATGTCAAAGGTACAAATCAGGAATGTATGCCTTGAATATGCTATCTTGAAGCCTCAAAACGTTATTTTAAACTGACTGGGATTTGGATGCTAGCAATTAGACAAGAAACAGATGCCTCACTACAAGCAAGAGCAATAAGTGTAAGAACAATTACCATTTTGTGAGAGAGTGCAATGCACACCAGGAAAAAGCATTTTTAATTTGTCAGAGCTAATATTTATCCAAGTTGACAAATAATTTACTTGGTTGATTACAAACTTCTGGAGCCTTGGGTTGAATCTGTACACAGCACAAAGCTCCCTTCAGCAGCAAAAGAATTTTCAGTGTCAACTAACAAATGGAAGGAAATTCAAAACCACAAAGATTTGAACAAGAAGCACACCATAGCAGAGGGGTTTGTTCTTCCTCCATATGAACCCTCTCAATAACCTCTACAGTTACCAAGAAAAAAAATAATAACCAGACAACATGGCTTTCTTCTGAAGGATTTCTCAAATTCTCTGATAACATTCAGCCACATGCAATCAAGAGACTATCAACACTGATCTGATCTTGCCTGCACAAGGCTGTAATTTGTGCTGTTTGTCTTCTGGGTATTACCTACTGTCAGCACAGAACAGCTTTAGGTTTAAAATTACCAGCCTCATTTAGTCTCTGGGCTGTGAATGTAGACAGGCTAGTTATATCACAGTACAACAGCAGTAATAACAGTTGTAATGGCTAATATGCATTTAATTTTAGATTAAAGCAAGACATGACAAATATAAGTGAAAAAATCCCTGCCCTACTGAGAGGGCATTTGCACACCAGCATTGCTTGGGGTTGTTACTGCACATGCACAGTTTTGTCTCAAATACAGCTAGAGATGAAGGTGTTGGCTTTCTGTCACTGACTGCTTCCAAGTCAAGTAATTTACCTTTTCTAGTGGAGCACATTAACTAACCTATCATGTATTATGCACACACCTTCCTTTTAGAACCAAACTGCAGCAATGCTTAAACAATTTTTTCTTTGTCATATGGTTCCCTATCCCTGTATAAATCCCCCCAAGTTCTGAATCCCACTAATTACTGTTACCTTATGGATTTGTGTAGAACATTAATGAATCCTGTCATCAAAACCACAGCCAAACAGCTGGGGCAATGACAACAATAGCTTAAATCCCTTATTGTCAATTTTCCACTTCATTGGATTTGATAGCACAAGGCAGTGGCAACCCTCTGAAACCAAGCAGGGTCATGCAGGTGCAAGTCCACACTGAATACAACATATGCAGAGGTCATACAACTTAGCTTGTCCCATTCCTTCCCAATTTGACACAAGCTGTTGTACTGTTTTCTTACCCTCATTTAAAAAAAATAAATTATCACCTTCAATTTCTGCAGCACCTTGAACAATTGTAGCTCATCAGACATTGTGTATCTAAATAAATGTTTTAAAGTGTGCATTCAGAGGTATTAAAACAGAAGAATAAGAGTTTGGAGATAGCACATGCATCACAGGTTATTCATAGACCAGAGGATAGCATGCACTATTTTTCACACATACTTCACAAAAATGTTAATTGTGCAATATATTTTCAACATCCAGTTCCTGCCTTTAGCCTATTTGCTACCTCCACCAAATCAAGTGAAACAAAGTAACACATATGAAAATTACTGTTCACTCCCTTTAAAGTTGCATTGCCTTCATTACCCCTAAGGTGAAACAGGTGTATCTAGTTCAGGATGCTTTGCTGAATATACTCAAAGTTCAACCAACCTTTGCAAGTCTACAACATAAAATTCTTCAGATATCCACATGTTTTCTTAAAAAGCCATTTTTATAAAGGAAAAAAAACCTCCACTCACGCTCACTGCAGAATGTCACAGGTTCAGCAGTTCAACTAATTCTTTCCGTGTCTACTTGACTTTAAGATTTTAACACACACATGCACATCATGTAATTGTAGGTACAATACTTCCCCTTATTATTTAATCCCCTGAAGCTATAACTGAAAAATGCTAATATTACCTTGCATGCTTGAAGCAGCTTGTTAAAGAAAGGCAATTTTCTCATGTGTCAAAAGATTCCAGTCCCATGAGATCCTCTGGTTAATTCATAAAGTAATTTAATCATAATTAAAGCAAAATTGCATCTTACCCAACCATCACATTTTGCAAGACAGATTTAGCAAAAAAATAAAGCATTTACACTGCCAGCAGGAATAAGGAAAAGGCACATTACAGGAGATGGGGGGGAATTAAAGGTGAGAGGCTGTCAGCTCTTCTAGAAGAAACAGAGAACCTCAGAGGGTCCAGGCTCTCCCCATCTCCCAGCGAGCTCATGGCTACATGGGCCACTCTCATCTGTACAAGACAAATTACTTATCTGGCATGAAATGAAAATTAAAAACTATTTACTTGGGGAACTCGCTCACCCCCAATTCATCACAGCAAGACCAAAGCACAGCTTCTGCTGTTCCCCCCCAGAGAGCAGCCAGAAACAAGGTGGGCACATGGTTTTCTGATGGGTTATATTCAACACAGAAGTAACCACATCCCCAAGGATGACATTAAAATCTAGATAACTGGAATTGGACCCAGTACCTAATGCTACTTTCCTGGATGGGGTGAATCAAAAATAGAGCATGCAAGACAGCAAGCCTCTGCATTAAACCACAACATCTCATGAAGGGAAACAGAATAAGCTTTTTGTGATTAAATGTTGTGTTCTTTTGTTGCCATTTTGGGGGGGGGTTTAAATTACTGAAAACTGACATGTATTTCAAATACAGTAACTAGCTATAATCTTGTTTATAGAAAGTGTCAGGAGTCAGAAAATCTACATTTAAACCACCATGTTACTGAAAATTATGGTATTTCCCTCACTAGTAGCTACAGAAGACTGAAACCTCAAGACTACATTAGAATTCAGTGAAAGCAGATTCAAATAGAGCACCCAGAAAGATACACGCTAGATAGGGAAATTCTGCCTAATTCTAATGCACACGCAGCAGGTGGGTGGGGGTGAAAAACCCACAAAAAGCCCCAAATAAACACAGAAACAAAATAAGAACCAATAGAAAACTGCTGTTTTACCTCACTTACACAAAAGAACAGCAGCCATACCAGACAGAGCCAAGCTTTATACTCACTAATAGCAGGTCCTTTCCAGACAACAGCAGCACAGGCAAAACTATATTATATTCCAAGATTCAACATCTGTTAAAGCTCCATTTTACCAATTTTTTTTTTTTTTTTTTGTAAGAACCCAAGCCTCAAACCACAAAGCTCCTCCTGGGCAAAGTCAAAGCCACGCTTTCCCCATGGCTGCACCCGAGTCAGATGAACAAAGCTTCCAGAGAGCACTGATGAGACAAAAAGATCTGAACAAGAAACCATCAGCCTCTTGGGACCATCTCCTCAGGGATGCTCATCACAGAGGTCTCCCACATCTTAATATTTTTAAAGCCCTCCCACAGACCTAGTTCATGCACCCATTAAGAGATACTCATTTTCCTAAACCCACAGACAGCCCTCACCTTGCTAAAAACACCTACAGCACCACAACAAAGACTTTAATTCACTAACAAGACTCATGTCCAGCTTTGCATATCCATTTTTTTAGTTCACATGCCCCTTGTTCCTGGCTCATACAAGATGCAGGAGTGGTGGAGGTTTAGAAGGGGTTGTGTTCTTTCCAAACAGGTGCCTTTAGATTCCCCAGCCACCCTCTACAGAAGGAACAGCAATTCAAGATACCAGGGCTTCAAACTGCAGAGGGGCCTTCCAGACATCAAGAAAAGCTTATGCTTTGGATATCTCGCTGTTTCATCAAGAATAGGATACATTTCTGACTTTCCTTCTGACAACTCAATGCTGCATTCCATGAACACCAAGAACTTGAAAGGTGTAGTCCACAAAGAACTAACAACCATGGAAAAATAATACAGGATACTCTCACACTGCACACACTGTGACACTTGTGAAATGGACCAAAATGAAAACACCTTTCACATCTTCCATTATTTTTAAATAGAAAATATCC
This sequence comes from Agelaius tricolor, assembly GCF_023055355.1. NCBI lineage: Eukaryota > Metazoa > Chordata > Aves > Passeriformes > Icteridae > Agelaius > Agelaius tricolor. The sequence continues at coordinate 1,530,130 of NW_027269327.1, forward strand.
ATATAAATTATGTTTCTGAGAATCATTGTTACGATTCGGAAACATTATTTACTCAGAGGTCTTGTTCTTCTTGAAGATTTCAATATAAATCATTACTTTCAACTGTATCAATTCTATTCAGCTATTTCAACTATAATTTTTAAAGTCTTGAATAGAAGGCCAGCAAGCATTAAAATAACTGGGTTTGATGTTAAGCTATTCAAGTCTTACTTAATTTTTACTGCAAGGTTCATAGAGCCTGTTTCAGAGATACTTGGCTTCTTGAAAAGAAATCTAAAGTAAGTACTGTGGATATTAAACCTGTGCTATCTGCTACTTTCAGACTGATGACAACACTTCTGAAAAAATATTTAAAATATGTATCATTGTTATGACCCTGTTTAGAGTGGAGATGATATTTAGAGTTCAGGAATGGTGGCAAGCAGACAAAAGGGACACGAGGTCTCCGGCACATTTGCTGACACTGTCACTGACCCACCTGTAAATGTTCTAAAGGGGGCTCACTCCACCCTCCCCTGGGAGATTATTAGCAGTCCACCACACTGAAGGCCTACTAAATCACTGTCAGGGTATGCCTACAGTTATTCATCTTGTTTTTGTTGACGTTTGTTCCATATTACCTAATAATCTGAATCCATCTTGAGTAACTGCTCTAATCAGTCTTTTTATGCTCAGCTGCTGCTAGCAAGTTAAACACTGCATTCATCCCAGGTCCTTGGAAGGCATTTCAACCTGACATGTACATTTTCTGTATCGCTGAACGAGGGCAGGAACAAGCTCTGCCTACCTAAAGAAAGGAAAAGCACAGCCTCCATCTGGCTGAGACATGAGGGATTTGTTTTATTTTAACCCAAATGTTCCCTTCCAGATCAAGGTCACAATTCAAAAGTTAAAGATCCTGATTTGCCTGACTGGTAGATCTATGAAATCAATTGATAATTTATTAACATTGATTTTGGACCCAGGGCACTGAGCCTCTCTTACTTCTCAGAATGCATCTGAAAGATGCCAGAATGAAGTTGACATACACAACAGCCCTCCCATGCCAAGTGCTTGCACAGGGGAAATTTGACACAGAAACTTGGGAATATAGAAGAATTATCTCAGCAACTTGAAGCCTGAAAAGGCAAGGGGCCAGTCCTGTCTTTGACACATTGTTTAGTCAACACATAGAGGGTTCTTATTTCCAAGTCTTAACAGGACAGCATCATTAATCTACATTGGGAGGGAGTTACAAGTTTTCACATCCTTCCAGACAGACTACAGCACAGTTGCCCCCTTCCCCTCAGGAGAGAACATTTTAAGCCCAAGCCTGAACTTTGTTAACATGGCAGTCCTCTTCACATAAAGAGCTAATCCCACAATGTTCAGCAGCAAAACCACCAGAATATTTTTGCTGTAATAACAGGCTGCAGTAATTAGCTGGCATACCTTAGCCACAATCAGGCACAGTAAATCAGGCACAGTAAAAATTATGGCTCAGCAGTAGCCTTGTCACCAGCTTGGGCACTGGGAGGGCTGAGCTACCCAGGGGAACAAAGCCATGTTCAGTAACTTCATCCTTCCATCTGCAGGTGCACTGTTTCAAAAGCTGAGAAGTTGTTCTGCCTTTACATTAAATGAACTTGAATTTCAAGCCTCTGTTTCCCTAGCAGGGAGACTCTTCCACACCTGGCTGTACCCATCTGAAGTTATTTCTCTTGGGTGGCATGAGGAAACACCAAAACCTTTGGACCAATTATGCTTCAGCAGTAGATGACAGATGACCTAGATGGGCTTTCAAATTAAGGGCTGTTCAATATGTTCATCTGAAAATGTACCACCAAATGATTACCACATCTTTATTACCAACAAGATACTCTGAAAAAGCCACATTTAACAGACTGGTTTACACAGTGAACCAGAACTGTGTCCAAACACAAAGAAAGGGCATATCAGCAACATCAAGAAAACAAAAAAAGCAACAAAAAAAGTATTTCCCCAAGAATATGGCATGTAAGCATCAGGAATAGCCAATGTCCATCTAGACAGTCCTAAAAACAAGTGAAGATTCCAGGCTTGTGTTTTTCATGTTTTTTGTTTCCTACTGCTGGCTCTACTGAAGGCCAAGAGAGTCTCAGATTGGGGCCAGAAGGGATCAGGCTCTGCTAATCCAACAGCCAAACATCTCACAGCATATACAAGCATGGGCAGGCTGGGGCTACAGGATGTCATTTGCTAACTGGGAACCAATGTGCAGAAGGATAAAGCACTTATTCATCACACAAGAAATCTGTGACAGTAACAAGAAATGAACCCAGTTTACTGACCTGACCCTAACCCTGAGAAAGCATGTTGGGACAGATGCAGGGGTCTCCAGGTTCTTCTACTGAACTGAAAACAACAGGTAATGAAAGCTTTGAAAAGGAAAAATTAGATATTTTCATTTAAAGCAAACACCCATACAGGTTAGGTACTTAAAGTGAACTCAGCAACTGAGGGATTAATCAAAGGTTTTATTGGCCAAAAGATTATATTAAACATTTGGACCATTCCATTAATTAAACTAGTTTAGAGAGCATGACAACGTCCATATTTCATCTTTATGGAATATCATCAGCTGTCATCCAGAATTTGAGGCTACATGATGTTTCCAAACCAAGTTTATTTTAGGTGTAACACTTGCTCTGGGTTTTGGTCCCAAACTAAGTGCCCAAAGCACTTGACACCAGACATGGGGATCATGAGTGTTTACAAAAACCAGTTCAGCCAAACTGAAAACAAAGGCTCAGAAAACAGTAAAAACCTGCATCACTTCATGTTCTGTAATTTACTGTCACGTGAAAGTACCATTACATCCTAAACCCATATTTTTCCTCTGCAAAAAGCAAACTGACAAAGTATAGGAGCCCTAAAAACAAATGCACAAGTGCCTGAGACTTTGCAATGGTCCCTTATGCACCAGGGTCAGCCAGTGGGGGGGACTCAAGAGATAACCTTTATAACTTACAAACCCATCCTTCCTCATTAAAAAACAACCACAGAGAAAGGATGGTGTCCAAATACACCATCCAAGCCCCAGTGGCAGCAACCTGGCCATCATCTCTCAGCTCAAACCCAGCCCCACAGGCTGCTTCAGCTGAACTGGGAGAACCCACACCTCTGTAACCCCCACTGGACACACATCTGGCACCACACACAACTTTTAAGATGTATGTAATAACATGCCTTGTTTATCAGCATAAATGCTGGGCTGAACTGGATGATGAGCAACAGCTGCCAAACCTGTGCCAAAATAGTGGCACAAAATAAATATTTAGTGATTAGCCCTGTTCCCCATAAGGAAGAAAAAAAAAATTACACATTTGTGTGAGCAGGAAGCTTTCCAGGGCTGACTTCTATCTTAAAAATACCAACTATTTCTCTAAAACAACATTTTGAGACTCTAAAGGTCTTGTCTTTACTGCTAGCAGTGTAGTACAAAACAGTTTGTAGGAGAGTAAAATTATGGCAAAGAAATGTTGCTGTACCAGCTGGGACTTTCCCAAGCTGTTCTGCAATTATCCCTGTACTGAACCTTGCTGAAATCTTATTTTCTGTAGGTTGGTTTGCACTGGGGCTGCTGCTGACAATAGAAATTGAGGTTTCAGAAGTAAAACAGTATCTAATTTAGGCCCAAAGACTTTACTATGGATTGTGATGCACAAAAATGAGAAAACACAGCTTGACTTTAAGAACATATTGCAGCTTTGCTCAGTTGGCAGTATCTGACACATTTTTCTTTTTTCCTAATTTGCAACCACAAAGATCTTCTTTAATGGAATTCCAGTGGTTATTTTAGTTAGAAATTATTTTAGTTATCACTAAAAAAAATTGTCCTCTCCAATGAATGTTCTTTAAAAATACTCTGATGATCAGTCTTTCCCTGGTCTCCATGCAGGATGAAGACACAAGTTACACAGAACAAAGGTTACTGAAACCAGCCCCAAATTTTCCAAGGTCTCCACATGATAAAAATCACTGAAGCATGCTAGAGTAAGCAGATGGTGGTAAAAACAATTTGGTTTTGCTTCTCTTTTGATCAAAAGATAAAGTGGCATTTGGTTTGAGTTTTTTACAATAAAAATAAGCGGGACTTGTCCAACATTTCTATACAATCAGTCTTGTACACACAGCCTAGATAGCTCATCAAAGGACATCTACATTCCTGTTGGGATACAAGACAAGGCACAGCCACTCTCCTTTGCTCTCAGTGCCTTGAAGGAATTTGGGAAGCCCTGATCCTCCTCAGTTACTGCTCTCCTTACACAGCAGTGCTCTGAGCATCTCCTGCCACTGGGCTAACTGCATCCAGAAGCAATGCTGATGGCAGGTGAACAACTCCCAGTTCCCAAGAAAAGATTCTTAAGAAATGCAGGAGCTGGCTCTTTTTCCAGCTGCTATTTTCCAGCCTTGCCCAGTGTAATGCCCAGCAGGGTGGGCAGCTGCAGCCCGAGTTCCAGCAGAGCCACTGCAGACACGCACCTGCCAGTGCTCAGGCAATGCTTTCCCCTTGGAAAGGCCTGTGTGAGGATGCTGCTATCAGAAGCCTTTCCTTGTTGTCTGCATGAAAGCCCTTTGCAGGGGATAGGTGCTGAAATGATCCTTTTTAGTATGCTGTTGAGTATTTTGTTATGGATCACACCATCTGTCCAAGCTAGTGAATGCAAATGACTCCATCAATTTTTCAAGTATAAGCTTAAAAAAAAAAGGCATGTGATAGTAAAAAAATCCCATACAAGCACTTTCCACTGCACAGCTATTATTTGAAATCTACCACTGAAAATGCAAGATTGTTTCAAAAGCATGCTCCAAATTCCCACAAAAGATCCCCATCATTTCTAACCTCATCAGTCTTTGCATGAAAACAATACTCTTGGCTTTGTCATCTAAATATTAGCAGATATAGTACAAAGTATTTTGTTGATATTAATGTGCTTACAGCTTATTACACTGAGTTAATTAAAACCTGAATAAAATAAAATCTGGAAATTCTGCATATCTAATTTGTCCACTAAAGCAGCTTGGGTAATAACACCCAGCTCTGTAAGAGCATTAGGCTATCACAATGCAGCATATGATTCTGTTCCAGCTCTATTCATTTCCCAGAGAAATGGGAAAAGCTGCATGGCTTTATGGACAAACCATTAGCTCGTCATCTCTAGGGAAATGGTTCATCAAAGCATTTTGGCTCCAGACAGATTAGATCTCAGTCTGCTTCTCCTTCAGCAGAATGCAGCAGCACAGAGACCACAGAAGGGATGTCCCATTTGGGGCAGCCAGAACCTGAATTTTCTGGGAGTCAAAAGCCAGCAGCAGCTTATAACAATCACAAGTAGAAAGGTGCTGTCAGAGGGCTGGTCCATCCAGCAATTCAGTTCCTGTAGCATTCAGCCTAAAATGTGGGCTTCAGGGAGCTCTGCAGCACCAGGCTATGCTTCCAAAGGGAAAGACCGGGAAGGGAAGTGTACCAGCCAGACTGGAACTTCAAACAGGCATGCAGAGATAACAAACACCTCAGCCTGCAAGGGATTCCAACTGGATGTGGCATCTTTTCTGCTCTGCCTTAATGCCCCACTCAGAGAAATCCTTGGAATGCGCTTCTGTGGTAACACAGCCATGTCAAGTCTGCAATTCCTGTGTTTAATGCATGAAATACATTTTAATACGTTAAATAATTGTGTGCACACGTGAACAGGCAGACAAACACTGAACCATGCTGTCCACCCAAGGTTTTACAGCCACAAGGCTGGAGCATCAGCTGGGTCCAGCCTGACATCACTCACTTGCATTGATAATTCACACCAGCTGAGGACTGATCCCTGGAGAACCTTGATTGCCATAAGTTGTGTTTGCTGCCTGCACCCTCTCCTACACTGCTCTTATCCAGCACAATGTCTCACTGCTGCCATGCCAGCCCCACCTTGCTCCTAAGACAGAATTTGGCTCCAAAAAACTATAAATAGTCCAAAAAAGGTTCAAATTAGCATCTGAATGATATTCAGTTGCACCTGTATTGTAACCACCTAAAAATGACTTTATGAAATTCAGTCCACATAGAACTATAAGAGGAATTTAATGTTTCCTTTAGAGTGAAACAAAGCAAAATAAGGAAAATTCTCCTGCTCACTGTGTTATAGTCAGAAGAAAAAAATATTTAACCAAAGCTCAAATACCTCAAATTTAATAAGCCCAAGTCTAAAAGCCTTGGACCATTTAATGAGTTCTACTCCTGACTAACTGAACTTTATCCTTCAAATTTTCAGAAATTAGAAGGAGAAAAAGGCAAGAGCAAGCGTGATTAAATGACATTTAAACTGACACACACTTAGTGCTTTGAATGGATTTTATTTCTCCCTAAATTCCACTCCCAAGTACTCCTTCAGCATGCACTGTGGAGATAGAGTGAAAATCCTGATGTATTGCTTTGGAAAAGCTTGGTTAGAACATTTCAGGGATACGCAGGTTCAAATAGTGCACACCAACAGCAGATCTCTGCAGTCAGAAAGGAGCTGAAAACCCAACCCAGCTCACAACAATTTCTGCCAACATCACTTCCTACTCTCCAGAACACAAAAAACCCCACACTGTTTGTAAGCAATGATTAATTCCAAAAGATGGAAAAGGAATAATTGCAGTAAGGATCTACAAGACATGAACAGAAATATTCCCATACTTAGTTTCCTACCTCTCCTGCTTCCTGCATCAGCTTACCCAGGACACCAAGGTCATGTGGTAGCTCCTAGAGAGTTAAGGTCCGTGTGTTTTTTCACATTCATATCCCACTAACCACAAAAATGATCAGGAAAAGCTAATACAACTTTGTAGAAAGCATGTACATCACAGCAAGACAAGAACTTCAGGCATTGCTCCTCTGCACAGGGTAGTACAAAGAACTCTGACAAGCTGATGATTATAAATATTCTCTGCAGCTACATCTCTCTTTTTCCCCCCAGAGATGCAGGAAGAGCACCCAAAGAGAAACACAGACAGACACTGCAAGTTGCCAAGATCCTTTTGAAGGTTGCCAGTTGCCATCAGCTTCTCAGCCTCAGGCCTTGCTCTTGCTGTTGGCAATTAAGTTCATTTAAACCCAGAATAAAAAGAGGCAAATTTGGATTTTTGAATTGCTTTTGATATAAATGCTGCAGTGAAATGCATAGGAGCCTCCTACTGGTCAGTTGAGATCATTCTGCTGCTCTGAATGGTATCAGGTTGCCTCTTCTTTATAGGCTTCAGATTAAATTTACTGACAGGTAATTTATTCCCTAATTTCTCCTCTAAGAGAATCAAAACTTGCCACAGTCTTTCCAATGCAACCTCATGGGAAGGCCTCCAGCACACAGAGGTTCAAGCAGGAGAACAGGAACACTTGGGAAGCTGTGGTTCAACAATGGCCTCTCCCATCACCTGGAGATCAGCACCAGCCCAGCAAGTTTTCCCTGCAGGAAGGGACTGGATGAAGACAGGACCACAGAAAGGAGTGAAACTGAAATTGGACCATGGAACTGAGCAAAACTGAAGCAAGGACAAAAAGCCGTGAAGAGCCCTAAATCCTGGGCACACCAAGGTTTACAAAGCAAAATGTCACCTGGTGGTAAATAAACATCCACAACTCTCACCTTGGGGAAAAGGACTGAAGATAGTACATGCCATCCCCAAATTCTGAGTTCTTCAGCTGCAACTACAGTTCACTTGCATTTTGGAGCCAATTAGATAAGGTAGGTGTAAAATTCAAACCCAGCATCTGCATATCTGATCAACCATGAGAGACTTAGCTATTGATTACATGTAGATTATTATTTTACCACTTATCATTATAATGTTCTATTACATTATCATCATGATCATCCTCTCTCTCCCTCCTCCCAGTCAATAAAATATTGTAATCTAATCATGCCATAGAGTAAAAACTGTGCAGGGAAAGGAACAAAGGAACAAAACACTCTGCTCCCTCTGAGTGCTGTCTGTACATCCTGAGCATTGATAAAGGTGCTGATCCTGTATTACTTGAAGATAATGTCTAGTCCTAGACACTTTTTTTTTCCAAGTCAGCAGAATAATGGCTCATGATGTGAGTGAAGAGTCCCCTGTGGCACCCTGGGGACCTGCTGGCTGTCCCAAACAAGTCCCTCTCTCCAGCACAAAGTAACACCAGCCCAGCTTTTCTAGACTCTTCCAAAGCCAGACTTGAACAGGAATGAGCTGGAGCTCAACCTGCTTGGCTCAACAAACACTATTTAAAAGAAGGCCAAAAAACGCCAGCCTCAATTTGTTGGGGTTAATGCGCATTTTTTAGCTATTTCAACCAGGCAGCAGAGAGGAAGCTTTCCAGGGGTCTAGGAGAGGCAGGGTTTGATGCACAGCAACAGAGAGCTCACAGGTAAAATTCGAAGCTCTGAGCAGGACTCTGGAGGGACCAGCAGAGCTGTCTGGGTGGTACCCTTCACCAAAGGGTCCTCAGCCACAGCCTTGTCCACCAGGGGTGTCAGGACAGCTCGTGTGTACAAGGACTAGCTGCAAGCCCTCTGCCACAGCACACAGGAGGGGTACTTGCTCTTGCTGCAGATAGGCTCCACACATCTGTCTCAGTGCCTCTGTCTCACTTGGCTTCAGAGAAACCAAGACAAATCTCATCTCCATATTTTTTTTTATCTGGAGTGGGGAGGTAGGGGTATTTAAATTATGTCCAAGATGCATTACAGGTTTATTTCACAACCAAGCAATTCATGGCCACTCTCTATTTAGATAAGAATATCTGAATTTTATTTTTTTTTTTAAATCCAAGTCATAAATATTACACAATCAAAGATCCTGCAGTTCATTATTGCCTACTAACTCTTTGTACACACATCTTTTTTTCTCCCCTACTGGTACTATAGCAGTTCTTATGTGGTCAAGCTGAATTTTGACATTGAAAAAACTGTATTACTTAACATCAAATCCACAGGATAGGAAAAAAAAAATAAAACAGCAACATATTACAAATGCATAGGTGCAAACAAAGCCAAGGCAGAGGCTTCTCACACCACATTTTCTAGAATTAGCTTTGTTTGCCATTAACATTGTTGATTTATGGTCAATGTCTTCTCTGTGCTGTTCTGATTTAAACATCATTTTAATTTAACTACCCTTTTTTTTCCATGGGGATTTCTTGTTAAAATTCCATTCACAACACAGCAATTTCTCTAAATTACACTGATGTAGGGATGAACCGATCTTATCAGCATCACTGAACTAGCAGAGCTCTTAATACAGGGGGTTTCATTATTTTTGCTGTGACATGACTTGCATCAAGCCTATTTACAAACACTAAACTGGTCTGAAGACCGGCAGCCAGACAGGTTGGCAGAAAGACTTGACAGCAGAGCCTCAAGCTTGTGTCTCTGCATTAGAAAATACAAGGAAAGCAGAAGAAGCAAAACACACAGCATTACCAAGAGAAGAGCAAGCAGTTAACCAAAAATTACAGAATTGGAGATGTACAGTTACCCAGATAAACCAAACAGTTTACAAATAAAAATATTCAATAAGACAAACATAAGCCTTGTGCATAGACCCTCCTAAAAGAACAGAGGATTTTCTCAGAACTAAGGCCTCCACCAAGTGTTATTTAATATTCCCTTACAAGTTCAGATAGGCAAACAACAGCAACAGCCAGGAAGGAAGGGACCTCCTTTGATATCATAAAATGGGAAAATAGGGGGGTTTATATCTTGCAACTTGTACAAACTGATCTTGGACATCAGCAGAACAGATTGCAGTGCTTACTCCTGTGCTCCAAACATGATGCTATCTCTGCTTGTCAGTCAGGAATGAGATAATACAGAAAAAAAGACATTTGTTATGGGCTTTGTTCAATCCACTGCTGTTTCACACATACGGGTTTTTCTTCTACTTTTTTTCTTTCTAAACTAAGACAGTCAACCTTTTTTTTTTCTTTCAAAGCAAAAGGAAAGCCAAGTCTTAGGTAGATAAGCAGAACACTCACTCAATCTCTCTTTTCTAATATTTCATGGTTCACAGTTGTCCTCTGTGGATGCCATGGGACAGAGAGAGAGAAATGGCAAGCATTTCTCATAGCTGCTTGTGAGAACTTTTAGGGAGTTGGAAAGATAACTTGTTAAGTATAAACAATTTGCAAGTGGTGTTTTTCTACTTTGTCTTTGTGTTCTTCTCAAGGACAGTGTGTGAGGAAGATGTTTCTGTTAGCCAATTGAATAGAACCTATCATATCACTCCATAAAAACTGCACATTTCCTTGGAATAAAGCTTCTTTGTCTTTTCTACAATCCTGCCTCCCGCCTGTTCCTGTCTCAATCTCGGCACAAGAGTGACAGTCCTAGGGTGACTTTATGATGCTCATATCCCCAGTTGTGTGTTCTGTTAATGCTGGATATTACATTCTCTGCCTTCAAGACTGGTTCTGAGAGCAAAGCTGGGGAGAAGAAGAAGCAGGGAGTTTGTTATCAGAGGCTGCACTCACTCCTCCACATTCTGTGCTGCACTGTGTTGTCTGGGCACTGACGGAGCAGAACAGAGCCCTCCTTTGCTTTTTAGCTGGTTCAGCTGGCTGAGGCAGAGTTTTCCCTGGGCTGTCTTTTTTCTTTCCCTTTTCTTGGACCTGTTCAAACCTGCTCTGGTCTGGGAGCTGGGGAGCACCGAGAGCTTGCACTTTGTGGGGGCTGCTCTGGGCAGCAGCCTCTCCCAGTGCCAGAGGGGTTGATAACACAGCGAGCACCCACAGGAGAGACTTTCTGCATTTGTCATCTCTTCAGAGCGGCCAATGAGCTCTGTCATCTGGTATTGTTCATTTTCTGTGCTGGGGAGTGCTTTGCCTTTTAAATAAACAGGCTTTTTCCACTTCTCTCCCAGGAAATTTCTCCCAAACCGGTTGGGGAGAGGAGCCATGTGGGTTGGCTTTCTGGGGGGGCCCTTTTGGATTTTTTCTGCCAAATTCACCCTAAACCAGGACAACAGTTTACAGTCATAACAGGACTTTGAATCTCAACAGCAGCCAGCATCATTCTGGTACCATTTAAAACCTCCCTAATGCCAGCAGGAGGGAGCTAACAAGAACCCAGGTGTTTACAGCCCAGAGCAGCGAGGAAAGCATTGGAGCAGAGAGCTATTCAGCTGCCACACTCACCACCTTTCCTGCCTTATCAAGAGGAGAGAGCAAAGATTAAACAGAAATTGACTGGTGGCCTTCAAGTTTCCTAGAAACATCTCTTCAGAAGCAATTGCAATGATGTTTCAAAAATGTGCCCTTGGAACATGGATAGAACAGTGATGTTTTAAAACCATGCCCTTGGAAGATGGACAGGACAGTCTCTCAGCCTCCCTCTCCTCCCATAAGTACAATTCAAGATAAATAATACCACACGATTGCTTAAGAGGAAAGAAAAGGCAAAGCTTAAAAGGTCTATCAGTTTTCAGTACCAATCTGCCACTAGAAAAAAAAAGTCTTTCATCTTGCATGCAGGTGACATTTGAGAGACAGGTACACACTGGGTATGCAGGTTAAAGCTCGCCTCATTAAATTTCAATTTTTGGCCACTACTGACTGACAGTATCCAACTGTTTCTATGCTTAAACTCAAGCCACCCAAATCAGCAGCAATTTCATAACATATGCTCCAAGTAAAGGTCTACAAGTACTCCCACAGTCAAGCTAAGTCTGGCAGGAGTTGTGAATTTTCTTTTTTTTTCATCCCCAGTTTCACCTTGAAAGCAGCTGAATATCAATGAAATAAAAATACCATAATCCCTTCTATTTTCTGTACACATCATAAAGATTGAGAGGCCATTAAATAAAAATTGCCAATATGACTAAAATAGCTGTGTTAAGTAATGCAGAAAACAGACCAGATAGAAACATCTTGCAATTTTGATCAATAGCAATTTCCTCTTTATGTTTATCCATCAATGTTTTTATTGAAAAAGACCTTTCTTTAAGATGTTCAGTCTCCAGTAGAGAAAACAGTGCATTTAATTTTAGTAAAGTGTAAACAAATCTCATTTACTAGACACAGGAGGCTAAAAGGGAATTTGAAGGTTGGTTGCAGTAAGATCTAAGATGAGCAGTCATGTTAACTCTGTAAGACAATTAGGCTGAGACTCATTCTCATCTTCCAAATTCCACTAGAAATTACCATTCCTCTTGAAATGCTTGATACAACAGATTATTAATTCTGACTTGCTGTGGGATTTTAGAAGTGACCCTGACATCCATCAACCTGCACCCTACTCAGCACTTCTCTTCCTACTCTGCAGTGCCTGAACCAGTTACGGGCATTAACCACACACCTTAATTATGCCCCCAGATTAAAGAGAATTGGGCTGAGCAGATATTTACTATTTACTTAGAGGAAAGTGTGTTAAAGGATTTCTCTTGTCTGAGAAATATTCTGTAGTTTCAAATACAAGGATTGCAGAAAAAATGATGTTTTTTAAGAGTACCTTGCTATCCTGCAGTAAAACGAGTCTGTCAGCAAATCAAACAACACTGAACTTCAGAGTAACTGGGTACTTCAACAGAATAGAAATAGCATTTATTTACATTGATACATAAAACAAGCATCTCAGACTTGTTGGAGGCATTTTAACATCATTTAAATAGAGGCACTTTGCAATCTTCGCATTTTGCAATGTGTTAACAGTACTTAGTAGATTCTTAAAAAGACAAATATAAACTATTAATATTTTATGTGCCAAGATTTTCAGAAGTCTTTGGGGCTATTGATTACTTAAACCCATTAAGTGCTATTTTGATCTTAAATAGCTGGAGATATCTGCAAAGACATTCAAGCTAAGTGGTAATGGCTATTTTGAGAACAGGCAGTTTTCTGGCAGCTATCATTACTTATAATGAACTTTTCACTTTAGAAGCCACTAATCAGTAAACAATAGCTGTTAGGGCAGTTTTGTCCAGTTTTGTCTTTTTTTTTTTCCTCCTAATTCAAACATGTGTGAGTCTAGTTCTTACCAGGAGCACAGACCAAAAGACAGCCATAAAATTTATGGCATGAGTTTTCTAACTGTGTCATTTCTGATTACACTTCTAGAAATGGCTGAAGATTAGACTTTAAGTTTGCTTTCAACAGCAAAAACAGATCACACCACAACAGGGATGAAGAAAGAGGGAGTAGCTTACTTAACTATATTTTGTCTACCAATTCTTCAATATTTGCTTTAAAAGAGGAAAAAAAACAATGAATGCATTTCCACCTGGTAAACAAAGAATCATCATCTAAAAAATTAAAAGAGCATTAATTCAAAGAATACACTGAATATTTGTAATTTACATCTTCATTTTCATATTCATGCCAATGGTGAATTCAGAAAGAAATATGGTACATGCATGGACCTGAATGCAAAATACTTCTATTCCTTTGAGAAAATGAAGGCAGCAACTGCTGCCCATGCTTTGACCTGGTAAATATTTAGTCCTGCAGTTAATATATGAAAAAAAATTCTTTTCACATTCTCAAAATGAAGTGCCTAAAGAGTTAAGAGAGAATGGCACAGATTTGGTGTTTTGTGCTTGAGAGTTTCTGTTTGTTGGGAGGTTGTGTGGTTTGCTTCTTTTTAAGAAACCAGGAGCACAAATCAAATTTCATTGAAAGAACAGAAAGTCTGCCACCTGCCTTATTGGGAGCCATATGAGGTCACTAGTGTTTATCTCCCTCCAGCCTTCAGTGAAGTCAAGGTAAGCACTTGAATCTCAGGAGCTGATTTTTTTCTATATAAATCCTTTTCTATTATCCACAGAAGATTGCATGTTGTACATGGAATTAAATCAAGAGTGTGTACTTCACCAAAATTGTCTTTTGAAGGGAAAAAACCAATGTGAGTGAAAACATATTGAAGCTAAAAAACTACACAACAAACAAACCTAGATCTTTCTTCTACAGACAAGAATTATTCTGAAGGTAAAGGATCACAACAAAGAAACTAGGAAAAAAATGAAAACTTGCATTATTTTGAGCAGTACAGCCTTATTGTTCTGTATCTGATCCACAACTGATTCCTGGTTGCTACACAAGACAATCTGCAATCTCACATATAATTTTACCAGCACAAGAAATGGGACTAAGTAATTTCCCTACCAAAAAAAAAAAAAAAAAAAAAACCAAAAAAAAAAAAAAAAAAAAAAACCAAAAAAAAAAAAAAAACCAAAAGCACAAACAAGCCATCCTAAAAAGACATTAATACTGAGATCAGCTTAGGATTGCAAAAACCCAGAATGCAAAAACTGTGTTACAGAAACTTTAATGTGAAGGACATCCTCTGAAGTCGGCTCAATTTGTCCCACTGAAAGGCAGAGGAGAACACTCTGCAATGTGGTGCAAGGAGAGGTGGTAACCCCACACCACCTTAAAAAACAAACAAACAAAAACTAAAAAACCAAACCAAAACCAGAGAGAAAATTGCTTACTCCTGATTATTGATTCTGCTACAACTGGATTTGTTTTGTTTTATGCAACAGAGTGAACTGATGTAGTAAGCAGCATATATCTCACTAAGATCAGTATTCAAAAGGTAAAAAAGAAGGTCACTTCATAGTCACCATTTATCAGAGTAAAGCAAAAAAGGAGTCTATTACTACAGCAACATAACATCACCTATTTCTATACCAGGTTACAAAAAGACCTTGATTTTCTGTAGGTGATGTATTTTAGTAGCAATGCTGAGGATTGTGTTTATCCTCCAGTTGAGGATTGCTTTAGTCACAGCACAACATGCATTTCAAACACCTTCAGAAAGTGATTGATGATACGAAATTCAAAACCTTAACCCTCAAAAAACAGATAATATGCTTACTGGTTTAAATAAAACCCCACAGCAGCCCAGAAGTTGCCTCTATGACAAGGAGCAACTGCATTTTCTTTTTTCTCACCCAGCTCTGAGGTGCCTCAGATTCTACTGGGAATACTAACAAAGCAGTATTTACAGCTGCTCCACCTGTACACATGAAAGTAGCTCCGTTTTTGTTTTACAATTACCTTTCAGAATAACTGTTTGCCTGTGTCCTGCTCACAGCTGATTCATCTCATTGATCACACTGCACTGTGACACCAACGACTCAGTCCCATTGTGCTTCGGACTTCTCATTAAAAAACTGAGTTAATTAATGCAAAACAAACTACTCAGGAAGCCTCCAGTTTATAAGGCTAAAAACAAGGACTTGAAGAGGGATTTTTCTGGCTGGGCTTAAGGTGAAATAAAGGCATAGCATTGACACCAACTATGTTTATTGAAGTTTTAAACACAGAATCTGTTAAAAATGTTAGCCCACTACATCTTAACTGCAGGCACTCAACACACAAGATTTGTATTTGATGTTCTCCTACAATGTACAATCCTTCCTGCAAGTCCCTGAAGGCATTTGACTTCAACACCTAGTACCCATCTCTTTCAGAGTTCTGCCTAATATGAGATTCACCTCATCTGAGAAAAAGGCAGCCCTGATGTCCCAGCCCTCATTTCCCTTCCCCAGGTCTCCCTCCCTCGGTGCCCTTAACAGGACCGGCTGGCTCAGAAGAAATCACAACACAAGCTAATCTGCTCCAAGTTAAGAGTGTTTGACAGCAAAACAAAAAAGAACAAATTGAGCTATAAGTCCCTATAAAAATCCTGCAAAAAAGCCATCACTTGAAATCACTTAGAAATGGTGATTTTAAAGGGCATTTCATGGATGTCAAATAAACTCAAAGCTCTGTTTCTTGCAAGGTGTTTTTCTGGTGTTTCCCCCCAGAGATTGTGGCCCTCCTCATGCCACAGAAACCCAACCATCAGAGCACTCTTCCACCTGCAGCAAAACCTCAGAGCAGGACTGAGCTTCACTGCAAGCAGCAGCAGGGTTTAAAAACCACAGGTCTGTTATTGCAACCTTTGCTGCTCGAGCCAAGAGGTTCCCATGCCCTCCCAAGGAGCTCCCTGAGTTATCCAAGCTGGCAGCAGAACACACAAGGAGGGTGCAGAGAGCTGCTCAGGTCAGGTTTTCCTTCCCTGCAGAGGCAGCCTGGAGAAGGGGGGATGGCACACAGCAGGGCAGGAAAGGTCAGGAACAAGAGAGCTCTGAGATAAGTTGGCTTCAGGCTCCTTGGAAAGAGAGAAGCCACCTACCAGCACCCCTGGGAAGAAAGAGGAGGCTGGATTTTAAAAGCACTTTTAATCCTTGTTAATGATAATTGAGCTATTTATTATATGCATATATAAAATTAAACAAATCAGGGCTCACGAAGCAAAGACAAACTGGTCTAACCTCCATCCCCATGTAACCTCAGATATAATTAGTACCATGGGACTTTCCTAGCTCTCAATCAATTTCTTCTCCCAGAAGGGCAGGGTGCTGCTCTTTTTAAAATAGTGTATAACAGAACATTTGAAATATGTTCTGACCAAAGACAACACCTTTAAGTGCTCTGAAAGTGCTAAGCATTATTTTCTAAAAGAAATAAATTCCTAAAGGAGGGGGAAAAACCCCAAATTTTCATCAAAAAAGATTAGGAAGACCCAAACCCTTTCCACCAAATCAGTAAGCACTGAGACAGCAATAAGAGAAAGGAAATTGAGAGTAATTTCTTGTACAGGATTGCTGTTTTGCTTGACACACAGGAAGCAGGGAAATGCTATTTATGACACCAACAGGAAAGAAGAGAATAACTTTTGATGCCAGGTACTATTGCTATTTTCACTTCTATTAATATAATGGACATAAATTTGAGACATTTAATGATTCACTAAATCCCACAAAAGGAGGCAGCCTACTGCTCCCAGCAGCAGTGCTTCCCTAGAGCTTGTGCCAAGCTGTTAAGAGAGCAGCAAATCCAAGTGCTTTATAAATATTTCTGCAGGACTGTAAATACCCAGTTCAGTGGGGAATACCTGTGTACACACAGGAAATACCAAAGCTAATGCAACATAAATTGGAGGAAAAAACCCCCTGTGTTACCCAGAACTGCTCTGTCTCAAATGCTCTCTCTCAGGCATCCACTGTGCATCTACTCTGCACAATTCCATGTTAGATACAGGTAACTTAATTTGGAGTATCCCCAGTGCTGAGTCCAGCTTCTGATCACATATCCTCATCAACCCAGCTCCAGTCTCCAAACGCCTGAGGTT
Organism: Agelaius tricolor; assembly: GCF_023055355.1. Lineage (NCBI taxonomy): Eukaryota > Metazoa > Chordata > Aves > Passeriformes > Icteridae > Agelaius > Agelaius tricolor. The sequence goes on from NW_027269327.1 coordinate 1,547,277, forward strand.
TTTTCATGCTGAGATGTTCTAGGATTACTCTTTTGTCAAGAATTGAGGGCCAGGACAGTGGTAAAGGCCAAGGGGAAGCACCAGCATTTGGAGAACTTGGAGCCATTCATTCACCTGCCTCATCACAGCCCAGGCAAAAACCAAAAGTATCAAATAGCTTTGAGCAATGTGTTTCCCAAAACAGTGCTAATTTATACTGACTACTTTAAGGTTATTTGGAATCATGGGGAGGGTGTAGAAAAAAAGTGTCAGGGAAGCTGTTCTGTATTGGGAAAGGGGTCCCTTCGTTCAGATTTTTGCAATATCGACACCGTGGACTCTTGACCATCATCTCACAGCAGGGACTACACAAGGGAATGTAGCAGGACTTTGTATTTCCAGTATTACAGCCCTTGTTTCCAGTTCCTTCTTACCTTAATCTCTAGCTCCAAAACCACTAATTATTTACAGTCCTTCCCTGACACCTGTAGTGTTAATATTTCTATTCACAAGCTATTGCTAACATCTTCCAACTTATCTTCTCCTTAATCATCCATCCTACATTTTAGATGTAATCCACTACATGGAAATAGCTGTTCTGAGTGATATAATTTTCTCTATTTGTGTTTACACAAAGGACTGTTCATTTCACATTCAGGATCTAACACACAGATAAGACTTACTGTAGAGGCATAGCTGGGAAAACTCACTAAATAAAGGACCTTGGGATGCCTGTGCTGGTTTTCTCTGGAGTTAATTTTCTTCACAGCAGCTGATATGGAGGTACAGTTTGGATTTGTGCTGGGAACAGTGCTGATAATGCAGGGATGTTTGAGATGCTGCTGAGCAGTGCTTGGACAGAGTCAAGTTCTTCCTGCTCCTCCTGCCACCCACCAGCCAAGCAGGCTGGGGGCACACAAAAAGTTGGGAAAGGAAACAGGTGGGACAGCTGATCCCAGCTGACCCAAGGGACCTTAGGGTGTCATGCTCAGCATATTAAGCTGGGGGGCACATTTGGAGTGATGCCAGACAGGAGCAAAATTTTTCTTAAGAAGGAAAACACAAAAGTAGAGCACTTACCCTACTTTAAATCATTGCTGTACAAAGAGACATGCTAAATGTTTCCCAAAGTAATCATTCAGCCCATACTGGAAAGAATTTAAGCACACAAAAGATGCACCAGCCCACTTCAGACTTGGACATTCACTCACAGAAGTTACACTGTAGATAAAGCTTGGCCTTTTCCATTACCTACAAGGTTAATCTCTATTCCACAACCCCATTTATAGGGTTAGCTATGTGAAAAGTAACAATCTCATCTAAAAGAGACATCCAGGAAGGAATTGGTTTCTTATTTTCCCCTGAAAACAGGGAATTCTTGCCAGAAAGGGCAAGACAAGTGTTAGTTCTTGCTGGGGGCTGCACTAAGTGCAGAGCTACTAGAGGTACTGTAAGGAACACTGCAAACACATGCACCCAAAACTGCAGTGGTAATCAAATAAATGACTCATGCACACCAACAACAACAAAAAAAATAAAATCAGAACAGCCTCTGGACCTCCCCTTGAACACCAGACAGATCCTTGCACAAGCAGTGAGTCCGTATTACAGACAACAGCTTCACAAGAAAATGTGTGCCACAACAAGTCACCCACACTGGGATTGTTGCCATTTCCTTCCAGGTTTCCCCATCTTTTCAAACAGGAATCTAGATAATTTTTTTTATTTACAAGAAGAGCAAACACACCCCATTAGCAAAACTATCAATGACATCATTAGTTTGTTTCTACAGCCCATAATTATGTGTACAACAGACCACAGGCTAGCACCAAAAGCAGGAGGTCATGGATTCCAGCTTTTATACTTCTGGCACCACAAGCAAGGAAAATACTGGGGGAAAAGACCTTTCCAGCAAACCCTGAACAACCTGAACACAAAAAAAACCCAAACCAGTATGAGCAGGAAGAGACAAGTAACTGCCTGAAAATAGGAAAAAAGTTCCTGAAATAATATTCTGAACTTTGAATTGCCTATAGCCAGAAAGACCCACTCCAAAACACTACTCCCACCTTAGTCACTGTAAGTGCATTTATATAAATAAACTTAACCATTTGATTGGTCATCTGTGACCACTATAATAAGACTTATTTTAACCTTTTAAACTTTGGGTTTACTCTTCATCACTGAGAACGTGTCTGAGCTTAATCTGAAGTGAATATTAGCCCTAAGCCTCCAATTACACTGTCACACTCTCAGTAATACAGCTCGTGTTAAAACATAAGGGGCTAATTTTGTATGGAAGGAAGTTCCAAAAAGGCACAAACAAGTCACAACCCAAACACCCCACTGCACTATCTAAATTATGAGTACAACTCAACAAGCAGTCATTGCACATCACCCACTGTGATTCTTCACAAAGGTGGGCTCTATTCCACAGAAGAACTCCATCCTTAGATCTTACACAAAATTAATGGAAAAATAAAGCCCCTGCACAGAAGAAATATGAAAAGTATCATTAAGGATACTAGAGGTTCTTAAATTTTGGACAGGAGTGACAGCAAATTGAGCATTTTTCTATTTTTAAGACATAGCACTTGTCACTTCATTGTACTTGTGGCCTACATGACTCTAGAGATGACTATCTTCTTCTTTAAAAAAAAAGATTTTCAAGTACAAATTTAAATCGCAAATGTGTTATTTTCATTGCAACCATAACCTTTAAAATAAGTAGGTACTTAATGACAGAGCAACTGTCCAAATCTTCTAGTGACACTGGAATGAGGAAGCAACAAGCTACAATTTGTTGGGTTTTTTTTTTTTAAAGCTCATTATTTCTTCCAGTATTTGAAACAGCTGGTAAAAGTAATCATTTGGCAAGGTCTGTCAAGGGATTTTTAAAATAGTGTATTTGCTGTGGTAGATTACATACCTCAAACCAAAATGAAAGGCTGAAACATACAAATATTTATGAAAGAACAGGGGGTTTCAGAGTTTCAAATTGTGCAATAAATATGCATGCACACACATTAGTTCAAATGAACACATCCCTTCCATTTTATGCTCCACTATTTAACTCTTTTCACAGATCCATCTTCACAGCCTTAGAGAGTCACTGAAATGCTGTGGACACGCAACACAGTTCTGTATATCAGAATAATAATAATAATAATGTATTCATTTATTAATAATAATTACTACTAATAATGTCAACACTATCAATAAGAATATCAATACTATTCATAATCATATTAATCAGTAAACCCCCCACCACCCACTCCCTGAAGACCTCAGGAACAAACATGCTGGTGCTCTACACTGATGTGAGAAAGCCCACACCACACATACCACCCAAGGAGACTGCTTTGTTCCCATGTGCCCATGCCTAAGGACAGCTTTCAAGACTTGCTGGCATTGTTTGAAATGCTTTCTAAAGCCGTGCCGTGGAAACTCAGCATTTTCTTTTCTTCTGGAGAGCCACTATTTAAATTTCATCTGGGATAGCGATTCGCACAGACCAAACAATTTTTGGTGCACAGAGATTATGGACCTCTTTGTGATAAGAGGGGAAGGAAGACAAAAGATCCACCAGAAGACATTAACCACTTTAGAAGACATACAGGAGGAATTACTGCAAGCCCTGGATGAGCTTGGAATCCAACTGCAATAGGAGACACAAACAATATGGGATAAGTGGAGCTGTGTATCATTTGCCTCATTGACAGACACTCAGTTTAAAAACAACACCAAGCCTGGTAAGCAAAATTTTAAGTTTCTGCTTGTACTTAAGAGAATATCACTAGAGAGTTTGCACCAACTTGTTCTCCAGCAGAAGGCTACAACTAAGATGCTTTCCTGCTCTCAGAAGTCCATTCAAACAAAATACTTCTTCAGCAACATCCTTGTCACACCATTCAAGGAAAACACATCATTCCTAAGGACACAATGACACTCCCAGTCTTATCCCATCAGTTCAGATGAGCATTAAAAAGTTTTGACTGACTTGGATGCACCACTGAACAAAATCTAATCTTAAATGAAAAGATAGAGAAAGAGGAGTGCTAAATAAGTTCTCACTCTGGTTCATTCCTTGCCAATACAGAGCCATGGAATTACAGGTATCAGCTGACCCCTGGAATTCAGAGGTACCTCAGAAAGCCTTATTTCAGACTACTTAAACATTCAAACCTTGCAGCAATGGCTACACTGGGAACCTGAGTGGCAACAACCAGGATTAAATGTTTCTAGATATGGGGCTCTTATCTTTCCATACATCACCCTTGTACTTTGAATGCTACTTAGCAAAATATTCATAATCTTTCAAAGGCCTAGAATGATGATCCAATAAAACCAGAATACAATTAGGAAAGAAACTAAAGAGCAAAGGCTTTAGTCTAACCTCAATATATCCAGCATTTACTAGAAGCAGTGTAATAGATGGGCCAGAAAAATACTTTTTATGGCTTTCTCCTAGGAGCCCACAACTCCTGGATCTGTGCCTACACCAGACCTCACCACCAAACAACAGAGATGCAAGATCTGTATGTTAAAGCAGGTGAGAAGAGCCACAAGAAGCTGATGGGGAACCTGCTGACAGTACATGATCAAAATTGCACAAATTGATAAAACTGTCGGGCTAACTTTCAAAATGCATGTTCAAGGACAAGTCATACACGTTTTTCTTGCCTAAGACAGGTATTTCAGCTACCAACCACACAGGTTAAGCAAGAAGGAAACACTTCTTTATCTACTGGCTTTTTTATTACTCACTCACTGGTGTGTATTTTAAATCAACTGGTATTACTAAAATGGATTCCTTTATGTGGTGAAATAATATGAGCAAGAACACACAAGTTTCTCTGCTACAATAGCTGCCTCTAGTGCAGCCATTAGAGTGCTCAAATTGGCAACAGACACAGTGCTCATCTTCCAGTGGCATCCCACCCATGCCTTGAATTCACTAAGAAAAAATGTATTTCTTTAGGAAAACAGACCCTGTCAGAATCAACATCACAACTTAGCAATGCCCTATCCAACAGGGAATCTTGTCAACTGAATGAGGATTTCAGACTAAGCCATTAACTTGTGAAGGCTCAGAACAGAGAGCTCCCCAGTGCCACATTTAAAGCAGTGTGACCATCATGCAATTTGTAAAAGCAGTGCAATAGGCCAGTTCTGCTTTCCAAACCACTGCCAGACTTGTTCCCCTGCACAGCAGCACTCATCCCCAAGCATTTTAATGAAAAATCAACTATTTCTGATGGAAAAGATAGGCACTGTTCTGTGGCTGATATCCATAGGATTTCTCATGTTATTCTGTGCTTCACTCCTTGCCTCTAAGCCATTCATTGCAAATGACTCTGCTGCTGGGAAAAGTGTACCGCTGGAAAACCCTGGAGTTTCATGGAAAGGATTTCTCTATTTGCATAGTAGCAGGGCTCCAGCAAGCATGACCACTGGGCATCACCTTTCTCAGGCCTCTCTAAATGTATCTTAGGAGCTTACCCTGGTCTAAAACAGCCAGGATACTTCAAGGACAAGTTCAAAAAGAACAGGAGCAAAAATAAAGCCCCTTATGCAAGAGCTCAAATGAGAAAATCCATTTTTCATTGGAGCATATTAGCATAATCACAAGACCTTACTTTTGTTGGACAGAAAATTCTTCTGTTGATCACAGAGAGGAACTCATGGCAGACTCAGAAGAGTCTAACTCAGACTTATAAATTCTAAGTCCCTGGGAAATAACACAGACTTTAATATCACCACTGCCTGTCTCCAGCAAAATGCAAATTAGGTTGTGAAAAAGAATACAAACCCCTTTCCTTCTCTGAAAACCAACAAAACCTGACAATTTCTCAGCTTTTTTGTGTCTCAGCTTTTTTTTCTTTGGTTTACTGTCCTCTGTTGCTGAGGTTTGGATGAACCACTGGGGTCATGGAGTACAAACACAACTGATGTTTGTCAGCCAAAAATTAGAAAGATTATACCTAAAACCCCCAATAGAATACATGCTGAAACACAGTGAGCCATCACAAAGCTGTTCCATGCCAAGCTTCTTGGTTCTCCCTTTTCCTTGCTTCAAGTGGAGAAGGAAGGAACTGAGGCAATTATTGTTCCAAAAACATTAGTGCATCTTTATAGGCAGAAAGATCCAGGCAAAACCAGCACCTTTTGTTTCTGGTTTCAGTTTGGTGTGCACCTTTCCACAAAGAAACAATGGAGTCCCTATGCCAGAGCTCTCATCATGTATTCAGACAAACAAAGATGGAGTTTGCAAAGACACAAACTTTGCACAATTTAACACTGCTTTCCATTTGCCTTGTGTGAATACTTTTGAAATGCAGGTCAGAGCCAAATAGTCAAGGCAAAAAGAAATAACAATTTGAGCTTTTTTAGTGAGAGCACTGTATTGTTTCTCTGCTGTTCTTGCATATCTGCAAAACTTGTTCCAACTGTGTTTTTCCTCCATGAAGCACAAGATTTGCTACTCAACAACCTTCCCATTCCAAGGCTGCAGAGAGAAAGGAGTAAATTTGTATCATTCTTCCTTTGTATGAGGATTTCCACAGTGGTGTGAATTTTGTTTAAATTCATTTTCAAAAAAAATTTCCCTGCTCCTGTAGCCCTGTGTGAGCTCATACCCCAGCACGCAGCAGCTTTAGAAAAAACTTCTAGAATATATCACCTTTAGTACAATATTCATAGAAGGCTCAAAATACTTAAGAGGAAGGAATGAATAAAAGGCTTTTACATAGTCACAGCCCTGTTCCATTGAACTTGCATCCTTCCCATCATCACCTCATAGCTCAGTTTTACTGAAATACTCCTGCATCTTCTCTGTTGGCCTCTGCTTTTATCCAGAGCTTTTCTGGATAAAAATCTCCTCTGGTTCTGGGGGAACAGATATCCCCCTCCTGCCTAACCACTTACATCACTGAGGAACTCACCCCCTTGATTGCCCTAACAGTACATTAGCAGTTAAAAACATATATATTCTACTACTTAGGCTTGTGTGCCTGAAAGAGCAGATGATGCCCACTTAAGCAGCTTTTCTACACTCAGATCCCCCATCAATTTCAATGCAAATTCCCCACAGAGAATGACTACAAAGACTGGGCTCCTGCAAATATTTATAGCATAATTCAACACGGTTAATGAAGTAACCATGACACAAACCAGAAAGAATACCAGTTTAATATGTCAGTCCTTAGCCACATGAATAGAAATTAATATATACACATAGATATCATCTAAATCATGAAACAACTACAGGCTCTGCATTGCTAAACAGTGCAGCTGTAACAACACAAAAAACCCTTGAATCTTGAAAGGTAAAGATGTTTAACAGTAGAAAAACAGATAAAAAACCAGTAGAAAAGCTAAATTTCACTTTAGGGGGAAAAAAAGTAGAAAATCAGCATAGGTGACCTAATCTATGGTTCAGTTTTTCTTGAGTAGATACAGTGATATGTAAACTACTTAAATGCCAGCAAAAATGAAAAAAAATAAAATTCTTCAGGTTAAATGCCATTGACCAAAAAAATAAAATACAGCAATTGAAGGACATGTACTCACATGAAGGGTATCCAAGTATGATAATAGTACCCACCTCCTAATTTCCAATAATCAGTTTTACACTTTTTAAACATTGCCTGAGAGATAAGTGCCTAGTACTGAGTGCTTATCAGTGCACACATTAGCAATTTCAAGCAGTTTTGCTCAGGAAAAACAAGATTTCTGAGCTGCAGTCATCTCATTTTTATAAGCATCTGCTATCTTTATTGCTTAAGGATTTAACATTCAAAAGGGTATATACAGCATCTAGTGATTTAAAAGATTTTCTTCCTCACAGGAAAATCCTTAAAAAATATGCTTCTGTATTCATATGCTTGCATTGCAGTTGTATTATGGAAACTGACAGAAATTAACCTAAAACCTTATATTCTACTCTCATGACTTCATAAAAGTCATACTTCAATCTACTACTCCTATCCCTGCTTTAAAAAAAAAAAAAACTTGAATTATATACAATGTGTGAAGTCAATGATATTAATTCCCTAATTAGATATTCTTTTCCCATTACCCAAAAAATTGGTATTTGATGCAATGGAAGTGTGCACAACACATTATTAATCACTGTCAACAATGTGAAAGGTTGCAAAGATAACTACTCATCGGTATAGAATCTGGGCACGCAGCCAGAAAGGAAAAAAACCCCCACACATGGATATCATGGATATTAAGTTATCATCAATGGCTACGAACAGTTCTGGGCTTCCAAAGTTCAGCACTGCAACATCTGACACGCAGCCTGGATGTGCCTCACAAAGGCCTTGATTTCAGAGGGGTTTGCCTGCATGATGCTCTCTGGGAACAAGCAGAGCACTGCCACATATGCTGAGTGACAACGTGCCTGGACTGCAGACACTCCAGTTAAGATATCGGAGCCTAAGACTCAATTTTGAACCATTTGCTGAAGTGCACAGTCACAGTTCCCACTCAGACATTAGGGATGAAATGAACCTATTAAACAGTCACCACATTGTTTTATGGCATTTTTGACATTATCTGCAAAGGAGACAACAGTACATTAACAAATAAAAACAAACAATCCTTATCCAGCCATTAAACACGAATCAAGACTGAATGCTTTCATTATTTAGAGGCTGTAAAAGAATTCTAAATTGAAATCCACTTTCTAGTTTAATAGGAATGGATATAGAAATGGAAAATAACTCATAACATAAAAAGCACTCTAGATTACTAATCTTAATTAGCAACAAAAGATTATCACTGAAGTTCATCATAGCAATTGACTTGCAATAGAATAATTTCAGAAGAAAACTGGCCATTCTAAACTTCCAGATTAATTTGGTCACAATAACTGGACACCCCTTAAGCTGGCTAAAAACATGTGCAAGCTTTAAGGAAACATAATTAGCCCCTGTTGTACCCTCTGAGGACCACACTAACAGACTTGACATCATCTCTCTTCAAAATGCCCAAAGCCAGCTGGGGCAGCAGCTCCAACACACTCTGGGGCACTTGTGGCAGTGTGGGGCTGTTGGTTGGTGTCCATGGGGGGTTTGTCAGGGATAGGGGCTGTCCCCCTGCCCCCAGGAACAGAAGCACCTGAGCAGCTGCTGGGTGCATGAAGCACATCTACCAGCACCTGCCAGGCTGAGACAGCACAGACTCTGTCCTCCTCTCTCCATTCCCTGCCTTAGACTCCCACACCCCAGACAAGATTCACTGAAAAATAAGAAAACCCACTTTTCTCTTCCTGAATATTTGAAATACACCTGCTGAGAAGGCTTACTGTAGAAGTTGCTATCAGAACCACTACTGTAACCCAAAGAAGCAGGACATGAGAGACCTTTATACTATGCTCTCATCCAAAATCATGAGCTCTATTAAATAAATTAGCAGTTTATTGGAAGATACCTAGCAAGATAAACTTATCAGCATCTATGATTTGTTTATACACACACCCCTCTTAAGACATTCAAAACATCCTGGAACAAACTTAATCCTAAATCCTTCTGCATTTGATAGTGACCAGCTTTATCAGTCATGATCCACCACCCTATGGCAGAGGAAATGACAGGGAGGAGAGGACAGCAGTTACTGCTTCATCATCTTCAAAACCATGTACACCTGATGTCGATTAGACAAAGTTCTTGAGCTGTCCTTGCTCCCCAGGAGCACAAGGCAGCAGCAGAGAGGGATCACCTCCATTTCCACACACACCTCTGGCTCTGTGGGACATTTCCCTCAGCCCAGTTTCTCTTTTCAGAGCACACCAAAACTCTGTACAGACAGGAATTGTCTGCACCTCAATGCACACCTAAAAAGCCACTATGGAACAGTAAAAAAAAAAAGCTACTATGTATGGAGCAGCACAGTCATTAACAGGCTGCAGAGTATTGTGGTTTTGTTGTGGTTTGTTAGAGGTATTTTTTTGTTTGTTTAGGGGGTTTTGCTATTGTTTAGAAATAAGGACACTTCAATTTTGAAGCAGATTTCCTCATATGAGGTGAATGCTTGCATCATACTTGCTTTCCACGTGTCTTGTGTTCTTTCCTGCAAGACTCAAAGAAGTACTTTTCATCATTTATCAAGATTATCCATTTCCAACTTCAGTTTTACTAACAGCAGCAAAAATCCCAAATAAAAAACAAAATCAGCACTGCAAGAACAAGCCAGTTCTCCTCCAGCTTCCCATCCTTCGTCACTCTTCTATTGGTTGATCTTTGGCAGAAAGACCTTGGAGCTACACTGCCTAAAAGTCACACAAGGCCACGCTGACAGCTGGATTAATTTGAAAATTATGCCCAACTCCAAAAGGAAAAAAAAACCACACACAAAAAAAAATTAGCTTAATCCAAGAGGAAGCCAATAGTGGGAGCTCTGTGTCTCAGATATTCTCATCTGCACAGGGCAGCACTGAAGGGGTCACCCAAACAAGTTAGCCCATGAAATGTGAAGCTGCAGCAGCAGCAGGACAGTGGCAGACAGATCAGTCCAACCCATGTGACACACTGAGATTGTGAAGGGTTCTTTTGGCTGAACTTTTCAGTAAAGCTCCAGAGATGTTCTCACTATTGGAACATCCCAGGCTGGGCCAATTATCACCATCCAGCTGCAGCACTTCCCAACCCAGATCCTGCCAAAACAACCTAGAGAACCAGGGAGGGAGGATTTTCTTTCATACCTCAGCACCTCACACACTCCCCTCCTGAACCACCCTTCCTGCTATTATTTACAATTGCAAACTAACATTCTCCTCTGTAGGACTGAGGGGACTTTTGGGGTCTGTTTGGCCAGCTCTGGACCCCAGCTCCAATGACAAGGACAAAAGCAAAAGGTGGAAGGTGCTCTTCTTCTCAGGACCATTGTCCCACAGTTTTATTGTGGAACACCTCCAGGGAAAAGAGTATTTAGTCAAGCATCTTAAAGGAAAAGGAGTTTGAGGACAGGCTAGTCCTATTGCCAAGCCTGAGCTCCAGCAGTCAGCATATTAATCAAAATTATGCCAGTTTGGAAGGCAAATTCAAGAGACAACAACCAGGGAGGTATTGGTGTCCAGGAGGAAAAGAGGTTGTCAGACACATGGCAGGAGATTTAATGGGATACAACTGATAGAAGGGGCAAGGGGAGGGAGGGCAAGACCACCACCACTACCAGGGCTCTGGGGGGAGAGGGGAGAATGGAACAAACCATGTGATACAAACAAACTACTCAGTTTGCAATATAAAAACCACTCAGAGCAAAAATCCCAATCACCCAGTGCAAAGCAATAGCTAAAGAAAGAACTTAGTGCAATACAACAGTCCTCTGTGAAGAGATATGCTTGTATGCATGGAAAAATCCAGCAGCTACAAACCAAAAATATATTACCTACAGATAAAGAGAGACGAGTACAGAAGACTTAAAACATTGTGTTTATGCCATTATTGATCACAATGGATGTTACAAAATCTGGATTTCCTGCTAATGTCACTCAGTATGTGTCTTCTTCCTCATTGTGATTCTGTCAATGCATTAGACACATTGACTTCACATTCAGCCCCTGTAAATACAGTGCATGACATTAGACCACCCACCATCAATTCCAAGTTTCAGGCCCTTAGGAAAGCAATCATCTGCCTATCTATGCAGAAAGGCCCTTGCCTGTACATGCTTCCATCTACTTTGGCATTTCAATGTGCTGTGCTGCACTTCAGGTTACTCCATAGTTTACACAAGGTGAAAAATCTCCCCCCACACTCACCTTTCATCCTCTGCCAGCTGGTCTATTATGCCATGTCATCTGAGTTTTAAAAGGATGCACCCATGTATTTATTTTCCCCACCTGATAAATATTTATGAATATTTTATTCCAGTCCTGACATATACACACTATAACTAATCTTCCTTTTATTTAGTCAAGCATCTTAAAGGAAAGGGAGTTTGAAGACAGGCTAGTCCTATTGCCAAGCCTGAGCTCCAGCAGTCAGCATATTAATCAAAATGATGCCAGTTTGGAAGGCAAATTAAAGAGACAACAACAACAACAACCCAGCACGTAAGATTAATATGAGTTTCACATCAATAGAGTGCAGTATTTAAAACCTGCAAAAATTAAATGTTTATTTGAAACATCTCTTCTGGTGTTTTGTGGTGGTTTTCTCATTCACAGAATGTGAGCTATCAGCCCAAATAACATTAAAGCTCAAACATTATGCAATTAAGAGATAGCTGACACAACTTTCATTCATTTCTATATCTTATGTTGATTTTGATCAAGGCTGATATGGGAAGGGCACACTTTCAACAACTGAATTAGCACCATCTAGTTTTTGTTTGATCAGTTTAACATTCACATATCAACCAATGGAGCAATAATAGAACAACTGAGGTCCAGTTAATGCTCATATCACAAAACAATTTTACAGCAATCCAACTCGCCTTACCCTAAGCTTTACAATTCTGTGATTTCTCCAGTTTCTAACCACTATCATTCCTACTGTGGTCACAGGATTCACTTAAAAAATGTGAGTATCATAGTACTAAATTGACAACATTTTAAAAATTCACTACCTTGTTTGACACGATACAGCAAACACCAATGAAGAAAACAAGGCATCTGAATTAGGAGACTTCAGAGAGAGACCGTGAAATAACACAGGCAATTCCATCTGCCTTGTTACATTTTTGGAGTAGTCATATTGGATGTATGCTGCTTATCCAAAACAAATCCTCCAAGTTCCTGAGGATCTGATAGTCACTGCTGTCATCACAATGAAGAACTGAAAGACTTTAGAAAATAAACTGCAAGCTAAACGCTTGCAGCACATAGAATTCTCATTTTCCACCTATAAGTGGAAAGTTTTTCATAACAAGCCTACCTTGTCTCTATTGATTTCTCAACTGTTATCAGATGTCAGAAGCTACTCTCTTGCCCCTCAGCTCCCTTGAATACAACTCCTTTTTTTAGTGCAGAATACTTGAAAAACAGCTACACAAGTCTGAGTACATATTTATTATCATCAATGTGCAATAGCCTCAAGAGACATCCACGCATCATTATCTGTTAGCAAGAAAAGGAATCACAGTCTTCAATACCAGGCTATTTTTTCCCTAATGCTGCAAGGACAAGCTAATTTGTAAGCCAGATCATTTCTTTCTCAAGGATGAATGACAGTCTTCTGCAAAGAAGGGATTTTTATAATTCTACCACAAAAAAGGGAAGATTTTTTTTTCACTCTACCACAAAGTCATGTCCACCCTCTCACTGCCTTTTACTTCCATGGGAATGCTGCAGGAGTCTCTCAGTCTCCCAGAAATGGGTCTGGCTCCCATCAGAAGCTGCAGTAGACTCCTGAGCAGCTGGGGAAAGGTTGAGGCATCTGCACTGGCTCCATCTCCCCATAATGCTGTGCACAGGGACCGTGGGTCACTGTCACACCCTTGCTCTGGGTTACCCTGCATTGCCAGATGAGGAGCAGAAACAGAGAGTGCACTGACTGGCAAAAGGGTTTGTGCAAGAAAAGGCAAGGAACTCAGATGTATCATCCCTTCCAGTCCCTCCTCTGCCCAGGGAAATTGCCACTTGATCTAGAAAACAATAATAAGGTTCTGCATTACAAAGGGAATTCAGCTTGGAGAATAAGTTCACTTAGTCCAGCAGCCTCCTACCAGATATTTTAGAGTTAAACCAATGACCTTAAGCAATTTTAGAAGAAAATACCCATTTTCATCTGTAACATACCTATTTTCCTGCCAGGTTCTGTTACATTTTAAGTATTCCTCTTAACAATTCTTTGAAAGTAACACATAAACATGAATGGAAACACAGACATATGATGCTTTTCAAGCAGGAATATCTAAGAAATACACATTTGTAACACTCCCCAAGAATTTCTTCATCTGCACTACACCAGTAAATATGCTTATAAAGTTATATGCTTAAAGTTGTTTGTTGTACTGGATCTACACCTTAACAGAGAACCCTAATTTCTCTGTTAAAGAATATACTAGAACTTTGCTGCTACTGGAAGATGTCACTAATATTTGCTCCCTAAAGTTATGAATTGCTGCAGTGTGCAAGCATAAATAAATCTATACCCCATCTGTCAAACTAAACTATAATCAACCAGAAAAACCCCTAACATCAAGTGTCTAAAAATAAATACTGACAAATGCATGTCTAGCTCTCCCTAATGCCTTCCCTTCTGGAAGACCCTTGAGTCTGGAAGACTTCAATATTTGTAATACACCCTAAAATTAGTAAAGAAGTCTGAATTATAACAGAGACTACTTCCTGTACACTCCTTCCTCCTTTTCCCCATTCCCTTTCCTCCCACTCCCTTCACCAGGAATATCACAATAGATAGCAGACCTCAGGGATAGCAAATTTGCTCCCAGGCACAGACATAACGAGAGGCAATGTCTGACTGCTCAGTCTGAATTTCCCAGCCATTTAGGTTTTGAAGTATTTTATGCCATGGCCCACACATTATTCCAAGTGACAATTACTTCAAAGCCAGAGGGTAGCCATTTGCATAATAATGAACATTTTTCTAAGGAGGTGTGCAGGAAACTACACGCTAATGAGTTAGAAGGTATATTATCTGAAAGTCACACTTGCTTTACAAAAATAATTAAAAACACAGCCTCTGGTGTTTACCTTCTTGCACCTTTTATGTAACAGACAGAGACACCTGTCCTATTAAATGCACAGGACATAGCAGTAATTTTTGCAACACTTATTGCTGGCCAGGGGTCTGTGTACAAATCACCAACAGGATGGGACTGCTGAGGAATGCACCTCAGTTTCCTAAAACCTCTAATTTTAATGATTCCCACAACACTGAGGCATGTGACACAACAGTAATTTCCATTGGACTTTTCCCAAGTGTAAGGGCTGGCTCCTGAAGCAGTGCATCAGGTGAAATGCATCCTATGGCACAGAAAACTTGGTTTGCTGCATCTTAATCACAGAAAGAATGAGGGAAATGCAGCAACTCCTGGTAAACCACTGTAAAAGAAGGGAATGAGAGACAAAGTGAATTTCACAGCTGCAGAAGCATCTCCAGGAATACTCTGGTATTGGGGGTAAGTTTTCTTACAATCTAACTAGTAACAGAAGAATTTTTTTACTAAGTAGAGAGCTCTCTTTAGCATCCTACAACCCTTTTTAATATCAGAAGTTCACTTTATTTTGAAACAAGTGTTCTTATATTCCAAAGAATACACCCTATACTACATAGCACTTACCTGTATTTACTGCTTATGCCTTTTGGTTTCATTATCTTTGAAATTAGATTGATGAAGCCATTAGGATCACAGCTATAAAATCTTCCTTTATACCACAGGATGTGGAAAACTGGAGTAAGAGGCTCACTAATGCACTGAGCCACAGTTACAGCATCATGTCCAGCTTTCACTCTTTAGCCCCCATTTACAAGGGCCACAGACAAGGCACCCCAAAGGCAGCTAGAGGAGACAGAATATATAATCCACCCCAGACTGGAGATTTTCCACAGAATCAAGACGTCTGGCTAAATTTTGAAATATCCCAGCTAATTTATGACCATTAATACTCACAGTCATCCAAAGTAAGAACAATAATCACACACCATGCCTTAGGGTTTGAAAGCCTGTTGTCAGCAGCAGCAGCTGGATTTCTTCCCTAGACACAAGGCAAGCAGCTGATGCATCACCATATTGCTGGGTTTCTGTCCAGCCCTGAAAGATCAGCTATTGATCAGTGCCACTGGCACTACAGCACACCAGACACTGCTGCAGGATTTGAATGAGCAGGTCACACCAGTGCAGTCTTAATCTACCATCAGAGAAGAGGGGGGAAAAAAAATCAGTTTAAAACTACGTGCTGTGTAGGTACACACAAATGCAAGTAGGGGAGTTCTTCCAGGCAGGAGCAGAGTCAGGGGTGCCATATAAACTCCTTATTATCACTGATCCTCACTTCTTTCAGACTGGAAATAGCCAACTGTTCCATATTGTGCACAACAATTTCAGCAAACAGAAATAACTTCTGACTGATTTTGTACTGTTCTGTTAAGAGCATCTGCACTTATCTGCTGTGTAATTTGTTTACCAAGCAAACATTTTCAGAGGCATGCATGCCAGAACTTTGGAATAAACCCTCAAGAATAATTGTTCTGCTTTTTGTTCACATGGGGGAAGGTGACTATCAGGCTGCCCCAAGCATATTGTAAAACAAAAATAGAGGATGGGAGTGATTAAGGTAGAGACCCAAAACTCTGTGTCCTGCTCAAGGAGTGCCATCAGCAAATTTGCAAAAGGTGTCACAGATGTTTTCCACAGAGATTTCCAGAGTCCTATCCTTGTGGAATATGCTTCGTTCACATTTCTCCCATCACTTCAGAGCCACAGCATCAGCAGCAGCAGTTGTTGATGCATCTCATCAGCTCCTTGCTTTCAGCTCCTGATCAACTTCATTCCCTCCCTCCCAAAGAGGCTTTAAGCCACAGTTCATGTGGAAAGCCATGACTGTCCTGCATGGCTTAAGCCACCTGCTCGCCCATGGGTATTTCTTCCACATTCCTGGACCTTCAGCTGAAACTCCTCAGTCAGGAAATTTTTGAGCTAATGAACTCCACTTGGTATGAGGAAGAGAAAGAGCATATGTACCTGTGCCACATATAGTTTACTCACTGTACAAAACAGAGGTAAAGCTCAAAAATGTGGCCAAGCCTAAGACCCCAAGAAATGACACAGGAGCACTTTTCATTGCACAGTAACACAGACATGGGGAAAGGTCAGGGCAAAGAGATGAAAGACTGACAGAATTACATGAGTCACTTCTAGTGGAGACTATGCCAGAGTCCTCAGGCACATGAAATCCACCACTTGCAGTCTAATCTTTGATTGGTTGACATCACCACAGATCCTTTGTATCACATCCTAACAAACTTACACAAGCTGGAGAAAAATCACCCTTCAATCTTAAAAAGTTTGTAGATTCTTTTAACTAGACAAACATTACAAGAGACATCAGCTGAATAAGCAAGATCCTTTGTTTATATTATATAAACATTTTTGACAATATGGAAAATTTCTTCATGACCAGGGTCTGATTGGGAGAGGGCTGGCAATACCAAATCACACTTCTATGACTCTCTCATTAAAACCATTGTAGAAAGAAGTTCCAGATAAAATAGAAGAATGAAATACCTTGTAGCGACCATTAAGGTGAAAATCTGCCTCACTAAAACAAACACAGCTACCTGGTTTCTTTGAGCCAATTTCTCAGTGAAGAGTGGTTTAAAATTGTCACAGACAACACACCCACAAAAAAGGGTTACAGAAGCATCTTTTACAGCAGGAAACTTATGACCTTAAAGCAGAAGCCAAGCCCTGGACACACCACCAAGGCACATCAATGTAACTAAAATCTCCCAAATCTGATTCTATGATTATAAGGTTTAAAGTAAATTTATTAGCCATCTTAATTACTGTAATAAAAATATAAAATCCTGCCATGAACTAAAATTCTACAGAGATTGTTATGTTTAAAGAAGGTTTTAAATATCTGAAAAATCAAGGAGAAGCTGACATTTTCTCTGTTCTCCCGCTCAGTGGATTTTTATTGCATGTGTATTTCCATAAAAACCCAGTTAGTTAAATTATCAAAACACCACAACACAGCTTGCTGTAATTTCATAAGCTAAGTCTTGCTGCAATTTATAAGTGGTTACACTTGAGTGCTTCCACACTGGCTCAGCAGCACAGCACCCAACTGCATTAATGTTTCAGCACAAAATTCTGTTAATAAACACAGTACTCAGCCACCATTACTCTGCTGTAAAGAGCACAAGCTCTCAGTATAAGCAGGTCAATACATGTGAGACTACTTATGCTCCTTAAACTGACTTTGATATAAAGGTAGCAGCAGAGCATCCTCAAACAAATGGGAAGTTTATCAATAATAAGGCAGGAAAAACACAAACCCAGGAGAAAGCTAAAGCATATGGCTTCAGTCACGGGTATCACAACGACTGCTCCAACAAAAACAAGTCAAGAGAAAAAGACGCCCCCTGAAAACAGTGTTAGTCTGCTTGTAACACTGTAAAACTGCAGCTCACACATTCTTCATTCAAAATAAAAATAAGAAAAAAAACAAAAAGAGCTGAGGGTGTTTACTGTCAAGTAGCAAAAGGGGAAAAAATACTAGAAGACCACCATCAGTTTGGCTTTCCAAGTCCAGCACCAGATGCACTCTGCCTCTGTGGCAGCATGCCCAGAGAGCTTGAACTGATATTTCAAAGTCCAGGGTGACAATTATTTTACTGTCAAAACCAAAAATGCCCCTTAACCCACACACAAAAGCAATCATAGAAGCCTGTGAGGTGCACTGATCTCTAAGCCTGTGAGGTGTGCTACTACCACACCACTTTCTGTGCTGCTGACAACAAAACACAATCCTTCCTGAAACAGACCAGCCCAGGACACCAGGCAAGAGCAAATAAATCTCTAATAAAAAATTAAAATCACAAGTCAAGCAGAGACAATTGTTCAGTTAGACAAAAGAGCACATCTAAGCATAAAATAGACAGAGATCCTTCCAGAGTCTGAATGCATTTCACAATTCCATTTTACTCATCGTTCAGTCAAAGAGGGTTCAGTCAGGCAGAGCAGAAGACACTTCTGTCACTATTGCACATATACATTTCTTTAGGATGTCCCACTAATTTAGAGCTATGGACCTGAATGAAAAGTCAAGAGGAAGGAGGAATGAAGGATGAAAATCAACTGAAGAAATTTTTCATTTCAATCATGAGAAGAAAATGCATTTAATTAGAACACAGGGCAGCACTAAATTTTTCATAACACAGGACATGAAAATGTACCTCACTAGATTATTTTAGCAGCAGTTTTTACCTTTTCTTCTTCAAAGAAAAAAAAAGTAAATACCTGAATTCACTGCTCACAAGCAATCATCCATTTTATACCAAAACAATACTCTACATACAAACTTTACAGACAAAAGGTCTGCAGCATCACCTGCATTACTCTTGTATTTAAAGACTCTCTCGCCAAGGTCATATCCTGGCATAAAGCCTGCTCACTGTTCACATTAGTATTCATGTTGGTAATCCTGCTACCTTCAGATGGCCAGCTTACACGGCTGTTAAACCTGATCAAATTCTTCACTTGAACATTACCAGTTACATGGAATTTAGCTATGTAATTCCCACTAGAACCAACTTAAGATATGTAGATGGCTGAATTGCTATCCCAAAGATTAATATGAGTCCTCTTAAAGTCAGCCTGGGAAGCTGTGATGACTGAAAAGAACCTGCTTTGGCTGATTTCAGCAAAGTCAGAGGCAGCCTGGTTTTGAGTTCTTGAAGATCAGCCAACACATAAAAAGCAAAACCCCATCCCTCTAAAAAACAAGCACAAATGCTAAATCTTGTCTTTGTTTAATCAATATAGCTACTAAGTTGATACTTAAAAATACACTTTAAAAAAAACCAAACAAACAGGAAACTAAGCTTTATTTGTACACCACAAATGCAGACACAGCATTCTATACTCTACTTGGGAAAGACAAGCCAGATCCATCATCAAGGGGTGTACATACACAGACAGATTCTTGCTGCTTCAGAAACACTGGACAGTGGTTGACTTTATGTCCATTAAATATATTGGTGATAAAAAGGATAATGTACTCACCTGATTAAAATGAGCTTGGTCTTTTTTCTTCCAGCACAAGCCTCATTTTCAAGAACAAAAAAGTGTCCATTGATAATTAATTTTAATGGCCTTTGATCACACATACACCTTTCCCTATCAGAAATCTAAGAACTTTAAGCTTAGAAACACTCAAGTTTACATTACTATTCAATTCCATAATAACAACAACTGAGTTGCATCAACATTATCATTATTCCAAACTGATTTTTCCCAGTAAGCAGAAGTCTAAGCAAAGCTCTCATCAGTAACCTTTCCCTGAAAAATTCTATAGGAAATGAAATACAATACTCTATTAGGACTTGTTTTGCAAACAGAAGTGAGAGAGATCACCCAAGCATGCAGAGTCATTAAAATGGATCTTACATATATCATTATAAATTTAATAATCTCCATGACGGCTAGAGTTCAAGTTAAAATGAATGTCAGCAAAGCATGACCAATTGATGTTATCCCAGCTGCCACTGAGCCTCACTTGGGGTTATATTATACATTCAGAGGCCCCGTGCTACATGTGCACCAAACACCCAGAGCCAGGAGCAGATGGGAGATGTAGGCTCCCATACCTATCAGCAAGGAGAGACAGACATAATTGCATATTAATTTTGGTGCATCAAAACAATTACAGCAGACTTCGCTGTCACAGGTCACAAATGTTTTTCCCATCACACCCCAAATGCAGGATAATGTTGGACACTTCAGAAGGGGGAGGAAAAGTGTTCCAGCAGC
Source organism: Agelaius tricolor (assembly GCF_023055355.1). NCBI lineage: Eukaryota > Metazoa > Chordata > Aves > Passeriformes > Icteridae > Agelaius > Agelaius tricolor. The sequence continues at coordinate 1,567,710 of NW_027269327.1, forward strand.
CTCCAGAAATTAAGTCAATAGACGGATTTTGTTTCAACCCTTATTGATTTACTTCGGTCCCAAAATGCTTCCTTGAAAAAAGCAGAAGGAAGACCTTGGCAGCTTGTCAGTTAATAGATCATGCTTGCTGCAATTAAGATACATCCAGGAGTTTTATTTTGTTCCCCAAATGCCATTTCTCTCCAAGCAAGCAGCTGCATTTTATCCAATTGCTGAAAGTTTTCCAGGCTGCTTAGATTTCTAATGGGGTGACAGAGAAACCACTTTTATTCTTCAGCAGACCTGATGAAACTGACACAAACCTCCCTCTCCCTGAAATTAGACAGTGCTGTTGAACAGCAAAATAATAACTGAGGGTCAATTTCTTTTTTTCTAACTCAGTTTTCAACTGAAATAAAAATCATACAGGGGAAAGGAGCTCTCCACACAGAGCTGAACATAGCATTTTCTATTGCCCATCAACTCTGCATGGAGGACAACATCAATGATTTATACAGCAGAAACATGTCAAGCTGTAGTGTGCTTGACTGGTGCCAACAAAACAACTCCAGAGCCCCAGTTGTTCACAAGTTACAGCTTTGTCTGGGACAAGGACTTCACTAAGGTCAATTTAGTGCCCCAGCCCATTAGGATGGGATAACTCAGCACCACCCTGTCACACAGAGCTGCCACAAAGCACTTGTGCAAATTAAGGGCCAACAGCTGACATTAAGCATGTTCCACCGTACATTTTGATCCAAGCCAAAATTACATCTGGCAACTACAGCAAAATGCAAACAGTTCCACCAGGACAATGAGGACACTGACAAGTGCACAACATCCTCAACAAATGAAAACACCAAGAAAGCATTTTTCAAACCACTCCACTACTGATATCAACAGGAAAAAAGAAGCTAAACTTACAACAAATCAATAATCTGACCAGACTCAGTAAGAGTCAGTATACTTCATTTGCACTGTATGGCTCTTCATCAACAAACAGCCAGAACTGTAGAGATCTCTCCCTTCTTTCACTCATATCACAATTTCCCCTTCCCTCAGCTCTTTGCTCCATACATTGGAAGAAGAGAAAGACAAACATTTTCCAAAACATATAATCAAGAGATCTACAGCTGGCTGAGCATAGCAAGCAGCAAGTACAAGTGATAAAAGCATTATGAAGAGCTATTCTGCCACTTGCAACTCCTTCAGTAATTTAAGCAGAAAGTGCTCCCACCTTTTGTCACTTACCCTTTTTTGATCTTCCAGTCCATGTGTCACAATCTTTCTTTTCTGATGTTGGCTGGATTCAGATCCAGATTCCATTTCCCTGCTGCAAAGACTCCTCCAGCCTCTTTAAGCTTTCTCTAAAAATCCATAGCATAAACAGCAAAAATCTAAAAATAATTTAAAAAAAGGCGAGACAATTCCTTCAAACCTCGTCCATTGTCTTTCATCATTCTTCTAAATTCCCATTTGCCATCACTGCTCATTATCCTAACAAGCAGCCATTCTGGGAGCCTCTGTATCCTATAGCAGCTCAGATGAAGGTTTCCATGTAAGTGCCTTAGAGGAGGATGACAGAGCTGAATCCAAACCCACTGGTTTGTGCCACATTACTGCTCCATCAGCAGCCTTTTCAGTGCATTCCTGGCACAGATAATTTATATGTCAATAAAGGTGTAAATGTGCATTTAATCCACTGTGTTGATATTATCAGCATCCCTCTCATGGGCCGCCTTCCTCCCATAAATCAATGTAAACACTTTGCAGTGATAATTGCCTTTTGCAAATCTAGCAGGTGTTAATTACGTAAAATCATCCATGCACACTTGTCATCTTCTTCTATGTATTCAAACAAATACCTAAAGAGGGAGGGAAAAAAAAAAAAAAGGCAGTTTTTACCAGTGTGAAAGAAAACATAGCTGATGTTCTTTGTCCACCACCAGGAGCCCCAAGCCAGAGCTGATACAATAATTACATGTTTTGAACATACTACACTCCTCACCCAAGCTACTCCAAATGCTCTGATGCCTGTTTAGAGTGTTACCTTGCCTTTGGGACTTCTTGCACAAAACCAGCCCAGAATGACAATACTGTACATCAGAGCTGAACCTACTGCAACAACACTGACTGAAGCCTGCAAGGATCAACTCAAAACTCAGCTTTCCAGGGCTCAGAGGCCCAGACCTAAAGCCAAATCCATTATTCTTCTCTGGGGTCTCCTACCCAGGGATCTTTCTCCACAGTCTGTAAAGTTAATGAGTGCCACCTCCCAAAATCCTGAGCATGATCATGCAGGAACAAACAGGTTCTATTATTGCTTGGGAAGGAAAGCTGAGCAGAGCCTGAAATCACAGCTTAACAGGTCAACCAGCTTAAAATGCTGTTCTTTTTGTACTGGGAAGCACAAGTTGACTAAAAGAGACAAAGAGTCTCCTGGGTTAATTTGTAAGGTGGGATCAATATCAGCAGGCTTCAATATGCAGGCACCAGGAAAAACACATTTACTACACTGAATTCCATACTAAAAAGGATAAACATTAAATCAATTTCAGCCACCTTAGCTGAGCATGGTAAAAGAGCACACATGTAACTGCATGTTATAAGCCTGGTAAGCACCAAAAAATCCAAACCTGTGTCCTATGTAACAAAGGAACTAATAAATAAGAACATCATCAGACACTCTCCCCACCACTGAAGGATAAACAGCATAAAAAATAGATTTCTCACGAGACAGAGGAAATGCTTGCTCTGCATGCTGACGTCCCTTGTTATGCCAAGGCAAAGATCTTGACAAGACAACAGGTAGAAATGCTGCTTTTGCCTCTCACTGCTCCTCACCAGGAAGGCAGTTCTCTTTCTTCTAAAGAGCACAGGAAAGAACACAGCTGATTGCAGCAATGCTTTGCCATTTGAAAGTAATCTAAAAACACATCTAACCCATTTTACAGAGAAACAGAAGGTTTCCAATTCTATTTTGAACCAGAATCTCCTCCTGATCTGTGGTTTCAAACCTGCCAATAGCCACAGAAATCAGACATGTACCTTGAAGGCACTTCATGGCCTCCAACCTTAGCAACAAATATCACAAGCAAAAAAAACCCCAAATTTTATAAATATCCTTAAGCCCCACCGAGGAAAACTTTTCCCCTCCAGTGACTTCACTGTGATGTGACACATGAGACTGCATCAGTCACATCGTGTAATGCCATGCTGGAATAGCATGACATAACCAGTGCAACTAAGGACAACACGAAAGGTCCCCTCAACTAGGGGAGGGGAAAAAAAAATAAGAAAAAGTGCAGTCTCTGGAAGTTCCTGTGCATTCAATGTTCCAGCTTTAACCATCATGGAAGCAGCCTCTCTAGGGAAACACATGAGGATCTATTTGTATGTAGTACTTAAAACATGCCTGCAACCTCAGACCATGTGTTATAGGTATTTAGTGTCACTGCCTAAGTTAGCTACATTAAGCTTCATATATTAAAAAAATATATATTAACATGAGGAAAAAATGCATCCTGAGGCTTAAAAAACATTTCAAGTCAGCCACAAACCAAAACATTTTTGAATATCTAGACTTAATTTTATTTTTACTACCTCCAGTAAAAATAAGTTTCACTTTTTAATCTTTGTGTATATCTGACTGTGGAAATTGATTTAATTACAAATTTAATGTAACACCAATTAATTAGCATTTAATACAAAACAAAAACTTCAAGAAAAAAAGGTAAGGTTTGCTGGGGCAATCACCACATAGCCAGAGACACTGAAACTAACATAAAACCAAGTGACCCAAAACCGGTGTTACCCCATTCTCCCATCACAGCAACATCGAAAGCCCCCAGTGGGGCTCTAGACCATCCTCCCTGAATGAGCAGCTCTAGGAGCTGAGAGCCTGCACCTGACCATGGCTTAAGCACGTTAACATCTCCATGAACCACAGGTGAGTTGATATTCTTAAATTTAAGCCATAAGGGCTCCACCTGGGTACGTCCTCCCAGGGTCCATCCTCAACACACACGCCCCAAAAGGTCCCCACCTGCACAGAATGTCGCTCGCATTTACCTCGCTGGATACCCAGATCCTCAAGGACGCCGCCTGGCCGCCAATCTTCCATTCAAAGTAACGCAAATTAACACAACTTTTGGGGCTTTTCTCGTTAAAATGTAAGCAATCTCGCAACAGCGGGAATTTTTAATTCCCGCAACCGCCCGTGTTTCGGGAACAAGAAAGCAAGCAAATCCACAAGTTCTTTTTTTTTTTTTTCCCCACACGGGGAGCAGAAGCCCGGCAGCCTGTGAGTCCCGCGGCTGCGTGAGGGGCCAGACAAAACCCCGCGGGTCTGGGGACCCCCCGGCCGCGGGCGCCCCTCTGCCCGGCACACAGCCACAGCTAAAGCAGCAGCAACAATGTACAAATAATCACAGAGGGCAGCAGCACCACCACCCGCCCGGTGGCCGGCCCCGCCCGCGCCCGCCCCGCCAGACCGCGCTGAGGGAACGACCCCGACGCCGAGCCCGCAGCGCCGAGCCCCGCACAAGTTGCGGCCCCGCCGCCGCAGGGAGCGCGGAGCAGCCGCTCCCGCGCAGCGAGGCGGGCGGTGCCGGCCCCGCCGAGCCGCGCCGCGGATGGGGCAGAGCCCCCCGGGAACCCCTCCCGCCCCGAGCCGCTCCCCGGCGGGCAGGGCTCGCTGCCGGCCGCCGCCGGGGCGGGGGCTCCGCCCGGCCGGGGCCGCGTCCCTCCCGCCGCCGGAGCAGGCGCGCCGGGACAAACTTTCGCATCCCTCCTGCGCGCCGGGCCGGGCTCCCCGCGCCCGCCGCGTCCCGCCGGTACCTGCCGGGGCTGCCGCGGCGGGGCGGGCGGCTCTGGGCGCTGCTGCTCCCGCGGGCCGGCGGCCCATGCGCCCGGGCCAGGGCAAGGGGCCGCCCTGCGCGCCCGGCTCCGGCTCCAGCGTCGCCGCTCAGCGCCGCCGCCACAACTCACTCTGGCGTCGCCAGGACAACGAGCGCCCGCCCTTCGCCGAGCCCCCTCCCTCCTTCCCTCCCTCCCGCCCTCCCCGCGGCGCCGCCCAGCGCGGGGGCTCCCACGTGGGGCCGCCACGCCAATGGAAGGCGGGTTGCGGCCGGCGGAGAGCCGCTCTCCAGGCGGGAGGCAGCGGACGCCAGCCCCTCGCCGCCACCCCTCGGCCACCTGCCCCTTCGGCTCGCCCGCGTCACCTGCCCTAAGAGAGCCCTGGAGGCCGCAGTGTCGGCAGCAGAGCGCCGCGGGCAGGCTTTGGGACACAGCGTGAGGTGTCCCTCGTCTGCCCAGCCCATGTCCTACAGCCCGTCCCGGTGCCTTGGGATCCTGCATTGCTGCAGGACCGCGGGCACGCAGGTCTGGGGGTGTTGGGCTGCCTGGAGGCCACAGCAGTAGGATCCTGTTGAGGGGCTGTTGATTTCTGAGGGCAATGAGCTGGTTGTGCTTCACCGCCTGCTCTGACTGCAGCCCAAGGAAGCAAGAGTGCGATACCACATGGCTGTGTTGGTCGCACAGCACTATTAATGCAATATATTGGTAGTAGCAAACGTGTCTTGATTAGGTGTGTATTCAAAAATCTAATGTAAACGTGCTATCACCCTCTCGTTAGTGCAGGTCCTTGCATTGCTTGGAGCTGGGCCAGCTGCTCCAGAGCCCCACAGGCTTTAACAAGCCAGAGCTAATAAGCCAGGCTGGGTGTAAGTTCACTCCTCGCAGAGCCACTTAGGAAGCTCAGCACCAGTTCTGGAAATTACAAGTAGCTGCACTCCAGAAGGTTCAGCAGAAGCCTTCTTTGGTCTGACTTGATTTTCTGGCCCAGCAGCCTTGGTCATCCTGCCTGGCCCACACATCTTCTGTGGGGGAGCAAAAGGAGTGCTAGCAAATATTATCACAGATGCAAAATAAAGGGGGGTTTATACTGAAAGATTTGGCCCCAAACTGAAACGCACTTTTTGTAGTGGGAGTGCTGTAACACACTGTGTTAGGAGCAGAATGTTACTGTCCAAGTCTGGGCTGGCTGGAGGCCACAGAAAGAGGATAATGTTGAGGGACTGTTGATTTCTGAGGGCAAAGAGCTGGTCGTGCTTCACCGCCTGCTCTCACTACAGCCCGAGGAACCAAGAGTGGCTCCTGCCATCCATGCTCCACCAGAGACCAGCAAGAAAAGGAGTGGTTCCTGTTCTATGGCAGTATAGATTCAGAAGCATCATCACCTTTCACCCTTCCTGTTCTGTTGTTATCTTATTACAAAAGTTTCGTACCTTCTTGGTGATTTAGCGTGGGCAGCTCCTCACAGCACAGCCAACAAACTCCAACTACCTCCTCACCCAGCTAACCCACTCGTTTATAGCACTCATCTTCTGATTGGACACAGCTGTGGCCTGTTAAGGACAGGCCTGTTCCTAATCTTTGGTGATCAGTACAGCTGCACCTCCTCAGGTGTGAGACTACCTTCTGCACTATCTTTCTTTTCTTACATTCTATCCCCCCACACTAGCTTAGATAGGAATATCACCAGTGCAGCTTTTCAAGGCATTTTCCTCATTTTCTCTCTACACTTGCTAGTTCATCCTGTGACTCCTTCTGTAGCACCTCTTTCCTGAGCAGAGAAAATTCAATTCTACACTAAATAAAATTATGGCTACAGTCTTGCCCTGATTTTAGCTTTATCCTCAAAGCTTGATTTATCAGAGCTTTCAGGCCAGTATTTGCTACATCTACCAGTAAATAAAATTTACATCTTATTCAGACCATTTCTTTAGTTCTGTACTTTAAATGTCAAAGTACGTGGCCTCTGTACAAAGTAACCTATGAATTTAGGTTGCCTGAGGTTTTCTTTAAGCTTACCTGGAAAAACAAGATGTCACAAACACCTGGGCTGCTGTGGCTCTTGGGACCTTTGGGGACAATGTGTCTTGCAGAAAGCTTCTTTGCTGTGACTCTCAGTCTGGCCCGTGTTCCAAGGCCTTTTCAAGCATTTTAAGGGACTTGCTGACTGCCAGCTCCCCTGGAAGATGGCATTTCTGTCAATGTGTGACCCAACTCCCTTTTTTTATACCAATACAACAGGGATGAGAAATTAAGCCAAACTTGTTCTTTGGCAAATTCAGGTGGAGTTTTAGTATGGTAAGAGATGGTTTATAATACATTACTTAGAACCTCTGCCTCTACTGTAACATTTTTATGTTTAGAAAAATCTTCTTTTAAAATATGTGGCTAGAGGTAGAAAAGAAGATTAGAACAGCCTTGTCTGTGATAAAGGAAAATTTCAATTCAACGGGACTGCTGTAAAGGCCCTTATTTATTTTTCTCAGCAGTTGCATTCACTCGCTTGCCTGCAGCTTTAGTTGTTGTGGAGGTTTTCTTCTGTAAATTCTTCAAAGTGATGGATTTTCTCTTTGAAAGAATGCTTGACTGTAGAAAACTACAGAAGTGTAACCTTTTTTTTTTTTTCTCTGTGCACATGTGATGCTTTGAGCTTTGAAAAGACGTGTGTACTGCCACCTCTTTTGTTAATTTGCATGCCAGGAGCCTAAAAATTTGCATTACTGGCTTCATGCTCCGCAACTGAAAGCAAGGACAGTGATCTCCCACTCTTTCCAGTTAAAGGTCATCTGAAATACATGTTCCTCTCTGGCTCAGACTAGTGAGACATTCAGCATTTCATTAATCAAAGAAGAACAAGGCTTATTTTTATTGATTAAATGCTATGGTTGTAACAAGAAGCACTAGTGTACAAGGTGTTGCACATATGCACCCTCCCCAGTGCTTACAGTTTAGACAAAAGGCAAGAGAAAAACAGCAGGATTTTAATTTCTGTTTTAGAAGCAGAAAGCTATGGCAGAGAGCTAATGAGGAGAATTTGCCAAGATCACATCTCCCAACTGAATCAGCATCTTAACCACAAGCTATTCCTGCTCTTGCTGGTTCTTATCCTTTTGATGTATTCCAGCTTCTTAGGTAGAAGTAATCATGTATAAAGTTACAGCCTTGGACTCTAAAAATATAATGATCGAAGTCCAAGTTCTCATTGGACATTAACACAGAAATAATTCTCTTATTTAAGAGTCCATACACAACCAAAGGTAACAGCAATTGTGCTGTAAAAATCAGCAACAAAGCACTTTAAATGCACACCTTTAGTCCAGAGATAATGTCAATCAAATCCCAGTACAAGTCCTATGAAAAAGCCATTTAGTATTTTCACAGAAAGGAAAAGATTGTGCAGCAGCCTGGGACTCGTGACTCCTGAATTTGCCAGCTCTGTGTCATCTAAGCTCACCCTGGGTTCTGTGGAAGCACACCAGGTTCCCACAGGATAAAGTCTAATGCCAGCCATGCGTTGTAAATGTGTTAAATCAAAGGTTGCCTTTTACCCCCAATTCTCTAGAAGCTGTGCTGAACAAGGCCTTCCTCTTGGTTAGAGCTCAGAGGCAGCAGGTCCTTGGTGCCTGAGTGCCCACTGGCACTGGCCATGCTTTGGGGCTGTGATCTCAGCTTGGACAGCAGATCTGGCCTGATGCATTTTAATCACCATTGCAATACAAGGCTCCTTCAGTGCTGTGGAAGCTGTGATGCCATAAACCCACGCTTTGCCATGAGCATTTAGAAATATGAGGCTTCCTCTGCAAGGGCCTTTTTCCTGACACTGCTAAATGTCAGAGAAAGTTCAGTTCTAACACATTAAAAGATGCCTTAAAATACTGAATATTATTCATACTCTCAAAGAACTAGTTTTTATTTTAAGTGAAAAATGCTTCATAATTAGAAAACAAAACATTCATGAAGAGCTACATGCAATTCATCATCTGAAGAATTTAAATCATTTAGCTTCAGATAATTCAGCTTTGATCCATAGACTGTAAGAGTCAACATTTCCTGAGGTGTTTCCACAGACTTTTGAGGACAATGTTGAGTTCATTTCTCTGTGTGTCTGCTGCAGGGTCTGGTAAAACATTCTGTTACAAAACTGATGGCTGCAATGGTAGGAGCATTTAGATAGCAAAAAACCAGGGATGTTAAACTAAAATAGCAAAGCTTTTATTAATTTTTCATGCTCCCTTATGAACCTTTTAGCTTTTGGCTGTAGCTAATCAATTTGAATGTTCATATAAGTTCCAACTTTAGGCAATGAATTTTTAAAAATGTCTTATTTTGCATTTTTAAGTTGTTATTGTGTAATGCATGTACATAAGGAAAAGTTTTCGCTTTTGCAGATAGAATGCATCTTTAGAATCTATTTTGCCTCTCTCACACCAATATAACCTTTGAAAGATTAACTCTTGAGATAGCTAATAGGTTTCCTTTAGGCAGCCAGATCCTGTCACTCTTTATTGTATTCTTTGGCATGAGGGGGATTGGTTTTCCTTTTTAAATAGGAAAGATTTCTTTAATTAACATTCAGGTTTGGAAGATGAAATCAAGTGCTGATCAATTGAATGCAACCGGTATATAATATCCTAGAAGCTGTTTCACCCATTTACCTCTCCTGTGATCTGAAAACCATTTAGACTAAAGAGAAAGTTCAAACACTAAATTTAAACAACAGCTTTGAAAGAAAAAAAAAACAGCTGTTCTCTAAGAATTATGTCCCCTATACTTGTTAAAAGGTGGGCTCGTGGACCTTCTTGGTAAGAAATATTTGGTAAGAAATATTTCTTTGGTAAGAAATATCCCCACTCATGGCTCCTAAACACTAAGAATTTATTTCACAGTGCCTTATATTTCAGTGTAAATATTCTAGGACAACCCTCTGTCTGCTGTTCTTATTGTTAGCTCACATCTCTGTCATCCTCAGAGTTGTCAGTGTGTATTTCCATGGTTAGAATGTTTATTTCTTCAAAGTAACTGGCTCCCTCCATGGACAGCCAGCACCTTCCATGGTCACTCATTACTGTAATGAAACACCTTTGCAAACATTACATTAGGATTGTGCTGAGCTGTATTTTGGATTTGTGCTGAACATGCAATAATATAGATATTAATAGTAATATTGATAATATAGAGATATTTTTGTTATGCCTGAGCAGGGCTTACACAGAGACAAGGCCTTTTCTGCTTTTTGTATGGCCACACTGGTGAGGAATTTGGGGAGTTGGGAAGAGACACAGCCAAAACAGGCGACCCCAACTGACCAAAGGGATATTGCAGACCATGTGAAATTGAGCTCAGGATATAAAGTGGGGAGAAGCAGGAGGAAGGGAGATGTTTGGGGTGATGGGGTTTGTCTTCCCAAGTAACTGCTGCACATGATGGGGCCCTGCTCTCCTGGAGGTGACTGAACACCTGCCTGCCCATGGGAAGCAGGGAATTAATTCTTGTTTTGCTTTGCTTGTGTGCATGGTTTTGCTTTCCCTAAGAAACTGTCTTTATCTCAACCCATGAGTTTTTGCTCTTCTGATTCTCTCCCTGATCCCACAGCTGGGGCAGTGAGGGGCTTGGCTGCTGACTGAGGTTAAACCACAACAGTCCTTTTTCTCCTCACAGATTTCAAGATTTGAGCTCTCTGTTTTGCTTGAACAGGACACCTTCAGAGTGCCCTGGGAGTGCCACATTCAAAGGAGTTCTCCAGAACACATTTTCTGTGTTTTCTTTTATCTGAATGAGATGTGCCTCAGAAGTTAGTCACGTATGCTGCAAAAGGCCGTAGACTGTGTACAAACATGTTTAATGAAGCTGAATACTGCAAGCATAAGCAGCAAAAATATTTTGTTTACTTAACATTTATACACACTCAAGTAAAAGCTTGTTACGTTTGGTTGGCTAAGCTTGTTTTCAAAAGGGTCCTAGAAGGCTGAAAAAGTTAAATAAATCAACATATGCATAACAACACAATCATTCATATTAGCATTCTAGTTAAGTCAATGATTAATTCTTCTTTGAGGATGAAGTGGTGGTAAAACAACCCTAGCCTAATATCTAGTAGCAATATTACAGTCAACTCAAAATTCCAGATTATATCAACACATGCCTATGTAATACAGGAGAAACTTTCAGACCTGAAGTTTAAAGAGAAATCTGAATAACCATATGCTTATTTGAGTATTTAAATATAGGTTGAAACTAGCTGCTCTCCACCACTGGCTTGTAGATATCTGCTCTATCTGCAAATAAAAAGGTCAGTAAACTTTCCTACTGACTTTAAATGGCTGAACTGGAAGAGCAGGATAGTGTCACAGCAGCAGCAGAAAGGGGAATTCCTGAAATACATTGGCTCTTGTCAGAAATGAATATGAACTGCAGTGGGAAAATGAGAGACACTACAACAGTATCTTTTTGAAAACATGACTGGCTGCTCTGTCTTGGACAATCTGGGTATCTGGAATGTTGTAACTGAGCTTTGAATGGTGAGGTTTTTCCCTGCTGATGAAGAGTTCTCCATCCTATTTATCAGTAAAGATTGCAATACCACAGAGCATTGCCCAGCCAGGGGCTGTAAGATCAGCACTGGAGAGAAAACTGAAACCTTCTGCAGCAGGTCAGTCTTTCCATGCTGACTCAGAAGACAGGAAACTGAACCTTTCCTCTTGGAGACAGTGAAAGATGGTATGGGATGCCTCATGTGGATCAAGAGGGTGATCACAAATGCCTGGAAAAAGCAGCTTCCCACAGATTTCAGTTAGTGGCTACAGCCAAGAGGGAATTTCTTCTTCAGCAGGCCTGGAAAATGGGACTTCCAATATCCAAACCAAGAAGTTGAGGTGGCAACCCTTATTTCCTTGCTCTGACTCTGTCCTCAAATATGTGTACCCCAAGGTTTCCAAAAGGCTTACTTTACAGTTCCATGAGGCTTCTTAACAGTTCTTACTCTGCTCTCCCCTCTGTCCAATCTTCTTCCTAGGGAAAAAGAAGTTGCTGAGATTGACCTGGACAGTCTTACAGCTTCAGAGATGGAAACAGAGGCAGCTGAGTTAATGGATGACCTAGTGGCTCCAGATGGAAGTTGGTAGGCAAATATATTCTATGCCTGGATAAATCACTGAGAAACCTGATCTGATGTCCTTGTGTGGAGCAAAAGTTTGGACTAGAGATCTTCTGAGGCCATTCTAACCTGAGTTATCCAATCATTCTATGAAAATGAGGAATCTGCTTTACAGAAACCAGTGCAGATCTTAGGGTACAGAAGATGGTTCCCATTTAGAAAACAAATTATGTATTTTGAAAAGATCATATTAGGCCAATTATTTTACAGTCTGAAGTGATATAAACCTGATGGAGGAACTTCTGTTTTCCTAATGTGAGCCTATACAGAGAGCAGTGTGAATCTTTCAGCATTGATGCAGTCCTACAAAATTCAGCTGGATATAACTAGGACCACATTTTTAATTGGGGAAGCACAGAATAGAAGATTAAAAACATTGCTCAGAAGTTTTTACATTAACTTTGTTAATATGAAAAAGATTATTTTAAAAATTTGCAACCTCATGTTATCTGTACATCAAAGGAAAATATATTTGCCTTGATTCTAAGGTAAGTTTATATGATTATAAAGATCTTCATGAACAGGTGAGGTAAAAAAGAGAGAGGTTGTGAGTTCACATTTTTGCTTTAATATTTTCCACTTCTATACTCTCTTTTATCTAAGGATTTCAAAGCACTCTATGGACATTAATGAATTAAGCCTCACAGCAGTCCTGAGAGAAAAGGTAATGATTTAAAGATTGAAATTCAAAGAGATGAATGGATATAAATGGGAAATAGGCTTCTTAAAATATCATATACTATTCAGACCATATGGAAAATCCTCTGTTTTCCTCTTTCTATCTATCCCATGTGCCTTCAAGGCAATTCACAGTACTGGGAAAATTGGTAAGAAGTGTTTACAACTGTTTATATACAGACAGATTGGATGCAATGACAACATGATAGCAGAAATAAACAGGGACTAGATCAGACTGAAAAAAAAAAAGTGTTGTTTTGAACATGTTAAACTTAATTTCGGCCTTTAGAGAGAACAGATTTTACAGAACACTTTTGTACTGAAATGGATTTCCTTTACAAATTACCACATGCAGGACTGTATGAGGCCACTTAGCCAAGACAGTAGAGTTGGAGAAATGCTCTCCTGCTCACAATCAAATCCAGTCTCTGAACACAGAGGGCACAGCAAGGGAAGGAGTCACTGGAATGCTCAATATACAGGACATCTAAATGCACTTACCTCTTTAATGGCCAGCTGCATTCCTGTGCCTTTGCTAACCTGACAAGGTTTGTATGTAAATAACTCTATGGATAGCTGGCAGAATTCATCCCAAAGGATGCAGTATCACGTGCAGTGATAAAAACAGCATCTTTCAGAAAGGAGGGAAAGCCTTTGATGCACAAGGACATGGGATTTCAGGAGGTCTGTGAAGTCTTGCAACTTTTCTTCCCCTTTTATGTTTCCATTGGTCACAGATACACTTTCCTCTCAAGCCCGTTTGCAGTTCTCCGAGCTGTAAAAATTCATAAGCAGGACCCAAAGGGGAAGTGCCTTGTATCTTCCAAGGAGAATATGTCCTGTAATCATGTAATGAGAGATGCCTCTTGATGTACAGCTTTCATTCAGTGCAAGAGTCAACAGTCATGGTAAGGGCATGTAATTTCCCAGCTCAGAAATTCTTGCTGTCCTGAGGCACAAGGAAATTGACCTCTTTGCAATTCAATTTTTTTCCCAAATTGTTTTTTTTTATTCATACTTTGAACAAAGCTAGAAACTGAGAAATATCTGCTTACAGAGAAAACAGCTTCACAACAATCAAGAAAACCTGCAATTACCAGTGAAAGCTCATTTCACACTCTATAAAAAGCAAACAAGACCTAAGTTATAATACATGCATATTAGCCTTTATTTACAATTATAATAATCAAGCTTCAAGATAAACATCTAGGAGCAATTTTTCTTTCCTGTTGGAGAAACTTCTGAAGTATCCCTCTGAAACTTCTCTAAAGTCTTAGAAAGTAAAAGCACATGTACCAAGTCATGCCAAAATACAGTTTTGTTCAAAGTCCTATCCCTAGCAGAGCTCAGTAACCAGCCTGTGAGGAGATAAAGGAGCAAACCAAACACAGTTATATTTATGTACTGTATAGTCCCAGCTTCCAGCAATTTGTGGCTCATAGCCTGAGCCAGGCAATGCCTCTTGCTCTTGTATCAGGAAAGAGAGTAAGTGAATACTCCCAAGGCTTTTTCTGAAAATAAACAGCTGGGCATCACAGGCACCCAGGCATCCCACACCATTTCCTCATCTCTTTCCACTGAAATAGGTGAAACTGTGTGTGAATTCCCACAGGGATGCAGGGAGAAGACAAAGCATAACTCCTCTCATCGCTGTCCAGGGAAAGGACAAGAAGAAATGGGCCTGAGCTGAAATACAGGAAATTCTGGTTCAATCTTTTTAAAGTCTTGGTTTGGTTTTCTGGGGTTTTTTGGTTTGTTTGTTGGGTTGATTTTGCCTTTTTTTTTATTTTTACCTGAAGTGTGATCAAATGCAGGAACAGGTTGCTGATGTGGCTGGCTCTGTTTGAGCAGGGGGCTAAACTAGATGAACTCCAGAGATGCCTTCCACCCTCACCTTCCACTCAGTGAAATACACTTGGATAGCAAATAGTTGTGTGTTGCAAAAGGTCCAGACTCAAAGAATTTATATTCTTTCTGGCTTGAACCAGAACTTGGAACTTCAACTTCTGCAGCCCAAGCTCTTGTACCCTGTAGGGTTGACTGCTGTTAGGCCAGAAAGTCACATAACCGGAGTCATTCTCCACAGCTTCACAATTAAGATATTCCCCCAATATGTGGATAAGACAATTAGCTGATATGTTTATCTTTAGTTGTCTTGTATGAGCAAGACAACCATCTTTGAAATAGGGGCTGTCCCAGCAAAAAAGTCTCGTTTTTTCCCCCAAAACCTTTTGTGTAGCAGATGCTTGTGCACCAGCAGTTTGTCATCAACAGAACCTGAATTTTTCTGCTACAGAAGTACAAGCAAACACTTGAACTAAAAGTTTTAATGACTGGTAATTAATATAAGATCAAAACAATCTCTTTGCTCCTGCAGTATATAGATTATAAGTAGGCAAAATAATACAGAGAGAAGGAAAGAAATGGAAGCTTTTGAGAGGTCTGCAAAATTCAAGCACCCAAACTGGGCTTCACCACAAAAATCTTGGCTGCTGGATAACTCTGTGACCCTACAGTAGCACACACAAATAACTAAAATGTGCATCAAAGACAGTTTAAATCAGATTTTGAAGAATAAAGGAATAAAGGTTACATGTTTGGTCCCAAGACAGGTTAGCTGGATATTGAGTTGTCTTCTTGTTCACTCCTGCTGCTGTAAAATCCACCTGCTATGGTCTTTCCCTTTTTTTGTAAACTGTAAAATCATCAATGGTTGCTAGTTATTACACCTTGTCCTACTTAAACACCATATAATCAAATTTTCATTTCAGTTAACAGGAACTGTCTTTCCTTGTTCGTGAGTACCTGCTCCCATGCTAATTGAATCAGTTCATGCAGTTACAGAAAATTCAAGCCCCTCCAAATATTAACCAGAATTTACTGAAGTGCCAAACAAACCCAATACATTTATTTTGTACTGGCAGTCCTAACCTGTGACACCTTTAAATGCAGAAGATATGCAGGGAGGAGGGAAGAACAGTTGCAGGTGAACCCCAGCTGGGAAATGTGCACTGAACACCTCTGTGTATGAACCAGCTGTTATCACAAGAGCTGAGTGAACCAGGAGCATGAGAAAGAGCAGGAGCCAGGGCATGGGCTGGGCCTGCCCTCTGCAGTGCTCATCACCCCATGCCTCAGGGGAACATCTTTGCCCTTTCATACACTGCTAAGGCTGAAGAAGAGTAGGAAAAAAATCAAGAGAACCTCAAGGTCCAAGGTAACCACAACTGGATGATGTTTATTTTGGCTAAGTTCTTCTTTACAGTCAATGTCTCCTAGGCTTTTTGAAGGAAGGAATCTTTTTCTTTCTTGAAGATTGAAATAAAATTAATACCAATAAAAACTCCCTATATTTCTTTGGTAATTTCACTTGAAATTTAACTGCTACTGCTTATGCCTCATAGAGGGGAAAATTTCTCTATGGGAACTGCATGCAGAGACCAGGTTCTTGAAGACAAAAATAATCCATACCCTAAATTGCTGGATCAATCCTGTAAATACAAACATGCTTGCTTTCCCCACTTCCCAACTTAATTTGTTCATTTATTCTTGCTTAATTTTATTATTTTTCTGTCTGGGTGGGGGAGAGGGGGAGTGGAGCAAAGAATGTTATGACTATTGACCTGAGACAGTCTCCTGGAAATAATCTAACAGCAGGGAACAGCAAGTCCTTTTCAAAACCAATGAAGCAAAAAAATGCTGTTGACCAAGCTATTGTGGGAGATTTGAGGAAGGGGAGGGGGGAAAAATTATGAAAAAGAAGGAAGAGAAGAGATAAAACTGCACCTTAGACTCATACTTACTATCTCCTTTAGAAGAAGCCCACATATTTCCGAGGCCATCACTTTTATGGGATCTCTGTTGTAACTACCCTTTGTTTCAAAGAGATGCTGTTTTTAGCAGGAGTCAGATGTCATGCTTAGGTTTATGAGTGCAGAAGTTTTGCTCACAGTGTGTAGTGCTCCACAGCCTTGGATTTTCCTTGATCTGCCTCTCCTCACAACGCCCCATGGTAGCTTGGAAAGACAAGACGGTATTTCTGTAGAGCTAATATCTGTTTATGTCCTTCTTCAGGGGAGCTCCATGGATTCTCACTGCCTGAGACATGACAATTCTGAAGTCCTCACATGTTTATTTAAATGCATTTTAATTTGGCATAGCTAATAGGAACAAACGAGCAAGCAAACAACAAACCATATTCCCGGTCCTAATGAGATCAGCAGCATTGCCAGGACCATGTTCCCTGTGAAATTATGGCCTTGGAGAGGCCCTGAGGGTGAGGAGGACCTTGCTCAGATATGTTTTGTTACTTTAGGATGCTACTGCCAGTCCCAGCTGGGCCACACACTACAGCAAAGTTGGTCCTAGGAACACATGTAATACAGATAATAACAATTTGCTTTCTACAGATGCTTTTTTCTCTACAAAAAACCCTTTTGTTTTAGAATTATAATGGACAATACTGGTATGTTGTTGAATCTGTACCTAACATTAGTTAAAAATATAACAAAGTACCTATAAAAGTTCTCAAATAAACAACACTCACATTCTTAAAGAACTTTAGAAAGACTGTAAGTGATGGTTGTATGAGAGAAACTTCCCACTCAGGATTGGGGTTTTGTTTGTGTTTAATGATCTTTGGTTCTTTTTGCTGATCCTTCATTCTTTTTGTGCATGTGCACAGGCACATGGAATGTCTTCTCACTCAAATACAAAACCCTTGATGTTAATTCATCTTTTGAGTTAATCCATTTCCACTGAAAGCCAAGAGACTGAAATTATTATTGTTGGGGATGACAGTTGGGGGCCCCCTTCAGGAACCCATAGCAGTGGGTTTGACTTTCCTGATTCCTCATCATTTTCCCCAGATCAGGCCCACTAATCTAAACTGTACATAAACAAAGGGAGGTTATTGTTTGTGAGCATTAGAAAGTCCAAAGCTGAAGCTGTGTATGAAGTCTGGCTTTTATTTATGGTATTTGTTGGTGAAACAGACGCTGTTTTCCCATCACTTCATAAAGGAGAGTGAAGTCCTGCTCTGAACTGTCAGAAATCATCTATTCTTTTAACTCAGATATGTGTAGCCACTACTCACACAGAGAAACTGTGAAAAAGTTAGCACATTTACATTTTTAACTATGATATCACACTTCAGGATTCTTTTTCTAAGGACAAATTCCATGCTTATTTCAAGAAGTAAAAACCAAAACACAAGAGGTAGGTTTTAAGAACTTTATATAGTTATCTATAACAGGAATTTCCTCTACTATATCAAAGGCAGATGTTCTGCAGAAACACCAGCACTAATGTGAGGGGAAAAAATCTGAACTATTGATGGAATAGTGAGGATACTTTTTCCTATGTTTAGATATCAAATAAATAGCCAAGAAAATGTAATGAAAAAAAAAAGAAAAAGAAAAAGACTAAACAAAAAAGCCACAAACCACCTTTTGGAAGGAAAGCAAGCATGTGTAATGGAAGCCCAAAGGGTAATATATTCAGAAGCTCTAAGTGCTGAAAATGAAAGCTTAGAATGAAAGCAGCTCTTCAGCCATAACTCTACTGTCACTAACATACTAACATAAAGCTATAATCTTTTTTTCCTATGTTCTCATTATTATCCAAGCATTAAGTGTCAGTTAAGAAGATGTAAGAGAGCAGGAATTTTCAGTGGGGTGGAAATCTTTCGTCACCTGTTTTCTTATGTATAGGAATGTTACAATTTTGTCATGGCTTTTAAGTAATCTTGGGTTTACTGCTGCTGCTGTGACAACCTTTTAAGGAGGTAGAATGTGAAATGAAATGATACTGTTACACTCTAATAGACTGAAAAGACTTTTTAAACCCAAAATAGCAGTTTCAATATTAACACTGGAAGGGTTGAAGCCCATATCTGTGATGAATTTGTGAAAGAAGAAGAAGCAAATATGCTAGCAACCAGGAAGAGACACTACTTCAAGCTTCTGGTAGGTAAAATGCAACTGCCTGGAGTCAAAGAATTAATTTACTTACAGATTTTCTCATTAGTACTAGAAGGAATATTATATTTTTACCTATTTTACAGAAGGTAAAATAGAAGCATTGTGAAGGGAAATGATTTATGAAAAAGGTTCTCCTCATCCACCACCTGTCATTCTTTCATAATATAGCTCCTGTAACAATAGTCTCAGAGGTGTTCAAAACACTGTTTAGGAATAAAATATTAATCAGAGCAAGAAAGAAAACAAAATATATCCATGAGTTAGCAGGCAATTTCAACCTGTTGTTTCTTTCACTGCGTAACCAGATGTTTACAAGGTTTCAGAGTTAAGGCAGATTATGGATTTTAGTAGGATACCTGAATTTTGAACTGACCAGAAAAGAAATTTGGATTCACTGTATCCATTTACTTCCTCTTAGAGTGAAAAGACTGTTTGGCTGCAATTTCTAGGATGTGTACAACATTTTATTCTTTTTCAAAAGGATGCAGGAAATGATAAATATTGAGGTACTTTAATTTAAATACCAATTTCTTCACTGTTTCCATGAGACGTAAATGTACTTGACCAGAAGGGAATAAAATGGCTTTCCCTGTCCTAGAAGGATACAAAGTTGAGTTCACACAAAAATTTGTAGCTCAAAATAAACCATGTCCTGCTTGCTCAAACAGACAAAAATAGAAATTGTCTTTGGGGGTAACTTCTTACTAAGTTTCTATATTCAAGGTCTCCTACCTTGTTTAGTTGTACCTAACACAGGACAATCTATTATATTTTACTGCAGATACTAGATTTTTCATCCACTATTTAGGACCCTAGTGCACAAGAACTAATACCTCATTGACAAAAACTCTGTTTACTGAGCAAACTTATTTGGTGCTCTTTTACATGGCTCTTAAAGGGACAAGGGGCCCTTTCTTCTCCATTCCTCTCCCTACAACTGGAGAAATCATTAATACAGCAGAAAATCTTCAAAAATAAGTTATTCTGTATGGGGAGAGCTGTTTGCATAGCATGAGCTGGGGGATGAAACAACCTAGTCCTTATTTAACCACAAACATTTTCTAAGAAACAGCCCAGATCATCGTGTTCAAGTTGTCATCACTCACACAAGAAAAATTACATTACACCTCTTTGAGAGAAAGTGATCTAAAAGTATCAACAGTAGAGTCTCAACTATGTTAACAGCAAAGACTTAACTGCTTATTATACATTAATCAATCTTACACAGGGCTTGGGGTTGGGTTTTTTTTTTAGTTAACAGTAAAATGAAGAAGTAAAATTTAGCACCCAAAGTATTCTCATGGCAGAGAGTTGCTTTGCTCCCTCCTCTGCGGGTAAGCAGGCAATAAAATGCTTCGGTCACCCACAAGGAAAGCACTCAAGGCTGCAGTGGTGCATCCATGCGTTCGGGTATTGTGTTCCAGTTCCTCAATTTCACACTTTGCTAGAAGCACGCAGTGACAGCAAGTTTCAATTACTCACATCTGAATCAATACTGATGAGCCTGAGCTGCAGCATTTGGATCTGCACTTCTGATATGGAGACAGTATCCTTTTGAATGTTCTAATGCTGTCAGGTTATCCTTATTTTGAACCCAGCTTTCTGCACCCTACAGAGACACGTTAAAGCAGGAACACGGCAACAGACACATTGCTTACTACAAATCGTGTAAGTGTGGTAGCTTTTCTTAGGAAAGAAAAGGCATTTATTCCCTTAACCTTAGGAGAAATGAAATGCATCCCCTGCTGCCATAAGTAATGACAGAAAGCAATGTTTTAAGGTACTAAGTGGTTGCTCTATTTATTCATAACCATGGAAATTACATGTTAGCTTGCTATGAGCACAAATGGATTCACATCCATAAATCACAAGTAATTCAGCAAAGTTTACTGCAGTAGAGTTAACTCATTTTGGGGGCTTGTCAGTTGTGCTAGCATCACCCCCATTGCCTCATGAGAACATGGGAATCAGTCCAAAGGATCATCCAAGGAAGCACAGTCGTGCAGTGTATTACTACAGCAGCTCTTCAGTTGATACAGCAGCAGCTAACTAGTGTAGACTTCCAGCCTGGAGCCATTTCTACATGAATACGGGTCTGAGTTAATACAGCCTGAGCTAAACTCACTCTTATCTCACCCAGAAATAGCTGAGTGGCCAGGAAGTCCTAGGTCCAGGACTAGGTTTTGTGTTACATTGTGATCAGGAAAAGTAACAGCCATAGTCAGTATTTAATGGTCATCTATTCTCTCCCATATTCCCCTTGCTCCAGGAAAACAAAGAAACATTGAAACATGTCTGCTGCTGGAATTCACTCAACATTTCTATAATTATCCCTGCTGAGAAACTCATTTTAGAGAGGGTTGGGGTTTTTTTTCCACAGAGAAGGGAAAACAGATTAATTCCTTGGCAACAAAATTCTAATTAATCAAAAATGTGGCTCTATTCATATTTAGCTTCTTCATTACAATCAAATATCAGATGTTTACTGCTGAAATTATAGTCTTGATTCAATGCAGAATCAGGTGGCTCTCAAGATTTAATTTATAAAAATAAAAATTAAGTTTATTGACTCCATACGAGTGTTTATCTTGATCTGTGATTCACTGATTACAGACAGAAATTATTCAACATGAGGCAGGACTGTCTGCAAACAACTGGAGAAACATGCTTATCTCCAACCCAACAGCCTGTCACTCACCCTGGCAAACCATCCCCTTGGACTGGCTTTGGACCCGCTCAGCCTCATTCCAGCAATTAGGTGAAGGAAAACAAAATTTGCAAGAGCAATCTGGCCTGAGTGTAAAGGCCACTTAAGGCACTACTAGCACTGCCACCAAGGTAATTGGTGTGATTTTTTCTACACAAAACTTCCATCATGCCTTTTCCAATACAGAAGTAGCTTTCCATGCCAGTACCAACCCATAGCGAGACGGCATTTCCTTTGGGAGCACATCTCTGGTCTCTGAATAGGGAGCTTTTGTCTTTTCATAACTTTTTCATAACTGAATGAACCTGACCTTGCTTCCACTCAAATCTCCTGCTCTAATCAGGACATTGATTCATGTATTTAATTGCTTGAAACTTGTCTGTCAATGCTTGTTTGTGCATACTGTAAATTCTAAAGGAAAAATACTGAGTTTTGCTTACCTGATAGTGTCTCTCTTTGACCATGTGTTCAGATGAAATCCAGCTGTTGAGATGTGAACTAAAAACCAGCAGTGGTGCTGACTTCCACTTCAGGGTTTGCTGAATGTGTTCTTCCACAGATTTGCTGAATGTGGAGAAACAGAGAGATGTGTCTGAACCTTGCAATTACCCCCCCTCATCCCCAAGATAAAAAGCACTTCAGAATTTACCTTTTCTTAATGTAAAGGCAGTAATTTAAACAGATTAAGAAAGCAATAAGTATCTAGGCTAAATGAATAAAGAGGACATATTCTTGTTACTACAAGCTCAAGAGATGGTAAAAAGCTGAGGTCTTAACATACTCAGTAAGCTGAACCCTAACCCTCCCAGGCCTCTGTAATTTTGATAAGCAGCACCTTCTTTCCCTCAGGATTTTTTTAGTCTTCTAGAATGAAATACCTCTGCACCATCCCACAAAACTCATCTGGGGAAATCCTCCCTGGTAAGACAGTTGAAGTTCTTCTCTACACTGGGACATTTGAACTTCTCTGTCCTGTTTCCTTAGGACGGCCTTAAGCACAGGAGGACATTTTTCTGTCGCAGCTCTGTCACTTGTAGAGCATAACTGACTTTTTATTAGGTCAGAGAAAGAAAAACATTGCAATGAAAAAATGAGGGAATCCACGTGCCATTCTTCTCTATGCTAAGCAGGTATTTTGTGTGAAGTAATGACTGAAGGCACCAGGAGTCCATTCTCACAGGCGAAGGTGCTGTGACACATTCTAATTCTTTTCCACTCTTTGTCCCAATAGATGTTTGCTTATCTATAATGCAGAAAGTTTAAAATAATCCCAGGCACAGCCAGAGGCAGCTGTTTGGGGAGGCTGGAATGAGAGAGAAGCTGGAATGGGCTTGGCTAGGGGGAAGGGACTCAGTACCTAAAGTCCCCAATCAACTGGAGAGCAAGGATTCTAGAAGATCTAAGGCCATCTTTCCAATAAGCACCTGGTTGCATCCTTGTGTATTTTGTGGTCGTGAACACCATATGAAAACAGACTTTTTATTTCAGCTGATGCTCCTGGATGCTGCTGTAACTGGACAAGAAACAGCAGGAGGAAACAGGTGTAAAACCAGCTGATTGCTGTCCCAGCCTGGTGACAAACCACACGTTGTGCCACAGAGTTCTCTCAAGAGGAGCTTCCCTTCATTAAACTAACACGAAGGCATTCCTGGCTGGTGAGGATGCTCGGGAGGACAGATAGTCCTTGGAAAAGGTGTCTGCCTGCCTGTTAACAGCCCATTATGCATCATCTCGGAGCTCAGCCTGCCGAGTCTTTCCAGGCCCCTGTCATTTTAATGGACAACTCTCCATTGTGGCTAAACACTGTATCAGTCCCTTCAGGGGGAAAAGGAGCCGAGGCTGCACATCGGCCCTACCTGACTGACAGGCCCCATTCTGGAGCACAGCCAGCAGGGAATTGGCAGTGAAAACCCCAGTTCATCATAATCGTCACTGGATGCAGATTTTCCCCGTGTCAGATTATTCAGAAGGCAAAAAAAGGCTCTTTGTTAGAGCACCACACATTTTCCTGCGTTCTCCAAGGGGGAAGAAACAAAACAGAACAAGATAGCTAAGAAATGAATATTCAAATGCATTTAAGGCTCTTGGTTTGTTTTTTTTTTTTTTTTCCTTTCTTCCCAAGAAAATATCCTCAGAGATTTATCATTTCTGTGAAGAACTGGAGGCGCTGCCAAGCAGAGCAAACAGGATTTTATTTTGATGGGCACACCACAATGTGTATTTGTTATCCTCTATGCCTTCCTGGAGCACAAGTATTTTACTGCATTGTACTGCCTATGCCAAAAACCTTATCTGGAATATTGTAATGCCCAGAGAAAATCCTTAATGTATTTGTCTAGTTATTAGCTTTAATTGCTAGCCTTTCAGCAGGAATATAGTGTAAACATAATAAACACAAGTTTCCTTTAATAACAGAGGACTGTAGTTGTCTTTTCATGCAGTTTTAGGTTAATGTATATTTGATGATGCACTTTTTTTCCAGTACAAGAATTTCAAAAGAGTGAAACACGGCTTTAATATTAAAAAAGCACTACCCTTTAAAGCTTGATATTAACAAAATTTTTTATTTCTCTTGACTTCTGTGATATTTTTATCAAAATCTTTACTTCAAGGCATTGGTAAATTATATTTTACAGTTATTTTACATAACTAAACTTGTTAATTAATCATGACATGAAGTTAAACTGATTTTAACTGCAAGAATTACTAATAGGTTTTGAAAAATAGCACTTGAAATATTTTGTCTACAAAATATCCTTCAGTCATTGTATGAACTGGAGCCCTCAGGAGCCCACTGCTAGGGGGTCATGTACCTTTAAAAAATCCACGAAATTTAAATATCAAGTTAGTAATTCTTCTTGCTTGCTCCCTTGTCCTCACTCACCTCTGCCAGTTCTTCTAGTTAAAAGTAAAGTTTGACTGCCATTAGAATTCAAAGCACTAATTTCGTATTAATAACACAAAGCTCTGCAAAAATTCTTAGTCCTCTCATAGGTTAGAATCACTTTCAAGCAGCCTAACAGGCTTCCAAGCAGAGTGTAAGATCCACTGGGATTTTAACTTGAACAACACAGACTAGAATTTATGGGTAAAACCCTCCTGACCATCTTCTGTTTGCAAGGGTGGATGCATGTGTCAGCACTTGCTATGCCAGCAAGTGATACCTTGGTTGATTTATGCAGCAAGAGATTCAGTGAGAAAGTTGTAATGAACCTCTGAGCATATTTAAGGAAAAGCAACTGCCAGAGATTAAGGCAAAGATAATTACTGTTGACATGTTTAATCCCTTCATGGCAGATGAAATAATTCAGCTTGGTTGACATGCTACATAAAGAATATAGAGGAGTGTTTCAATAGAGATGGCATTTGGAATAGAAGATGGCAGGTGCAAGTAAAGTTTATTTCGGGTATTATGGGCTTTGTGGTGGATTTATTGCACTCAAGTAGCATTTCTCAGAGGGGAAAAAGGAAAAAGGTTATGTGTGCAGTGCTGAACAACTCTCTTTACATGCAAAAGACATGGAAAACTAGCTAATGGTGAGAAAAGTCTGTGTTCAACTCATAACAGAATTTTGCTTTTAATTGCACACAGAAGAAGCTCGGAATCCCCTATTCCCTTTATGCCATTATAATGCATGCCATTTCCAAGAAGCCAGGAATTTTTATTACCCATTCCACAACGTGGAATCCACAGCACAGACAAGCTAAGAGTCTGCCTTTCATATCTACTTATTACAAGGAAGTCTGGATACAGGGCATATGGTGCTGAATAACTTTGGAAAAGCAGAAGGTCATTCTGTAGGCAGTCCTTTCAGCTGGGAAGATGCCAGAAGGAAGGAAAGAGAAATGCTGAGTCCTTGTCCAGTGTGCTCAGCCACACATCACAAACTTAGAGATGATTACAATGCACACTCGTGTCCCTGCGTGGGTGTCTGCCATGTACTTGTTGTAGGCAGCCTGCAGGAACACACCCCTTGTGGGTGGGAGTACCCAAGGGCAGGCTTAAAAGAGGGGCAGTGTGGAACTAATGAGCCATCAGAAGTTAGAGCAAGAGAACCTTCAGAGCAAGAAGATGAAAAGGTGGCCCAAGTTAGAAAGGCAGAGCTGGACAGAAGGTTTAAGTGAGACATGTAAAGAGCAAACTCAAAGAAACAGCTTTCAAATATGATACAGTACAGAAACCCAGGAAAAGGAGAATTACACTGACATGGAGAAAAGTCTTCAAATAGAAAATACTATTAACGTTCTCAAACTAAATTCCTTCCTGATGCAAATCCTCTGAAACCAGTCATTTTGCAGTAGAGGGAAATGTCTTGATGTGAATGTAACATTATTCCAACTCAATGCGTTATGGCAAACAATTCAGCATGAGAATATTGAGAATCTATTCAGTTGAAGCAGAGGAGAGAAGAGTGTCTGTGCAATGTCAGTGTAGTCTGTTTTGTTAATCCCACAGTACAAAGTATTCTGCTATTGACATGCCATTGAAAATTACACATGTCATTTCTCAGCTAAAGAACTGAGAGGGGAAAGAATTTGTGTAAGAATCTGCATTTTAGACAAACATTAACTTTTGGATGTGTCTGTGCAGTAGGAGCCCTCTTAAATAAGAACTTAGATGCTGCTTGTTGACAAGAACAAATTGAGATCAGGTCTTAAGAAAAATGCTTCATAGACTGCTTTAAGAATCCATAATGGATTCCACTACAAATAAGTGACAGAACAAATACAAAATAAATTAAGCATTTTCAGTTGCACATCACTTAGGGAAATAAGATCTTCCACAGGCTCCCACAAATAACAACATAATAGCAATCTTTGGTTTTTTTTCCTACACATAAAAAACTTGGGTGTATAAATAATTTTTTAAAATGTAATCTTCTACTTCAAGGACATGAAGCAAGCAGACCTTTGCTCCGACTTACCCTTTCAGGAAATAACTCTTGTGAAAGACTTGGGTGTATATTTCCCTTTGGTAAGCAGAATTCCACTTAATTTCTCAAAAATATTGACTCATTTAAATGGCCATGAGTCTCGACTCCTAGTGGAGATAACTTACCTCTGAAACGTTGAAACAACAAAATCTAAAGTACACTAAAATAATTTAGATGGTATTACCTGTGAAATGTTTGGCTACAAAAAGTAAAATGCATTTGAAATACAAACATGCTCTTTGCTGAGTACTCTAAACTCTTAGTTCTAGATGTTCCAGAGCTGAGAAAGTGCCCTGTGTTTGATCTTAATAAACACATTTCTGAGCTGTTATCTTCCTTTCCTAATAATTCATCCTAGCAGGAAAAATATACCTACAGAAGTGAAGCACTGAAACACTGTATCTCTATTTTTCTTCATACCATACTATTAATATTCTTGCAGTGTAGTTTCTGGTGCATGCATTAAGTTTTAATTAGCATTCCCTGAAATTAGCATGCCTGAAAAAGGCATTTGTTTGTTTAGGAATCCAGGTTTTCATAATGTTTTGGGTTTGTTTCCTTCTCAGCCTTCACCTCAGAGCTTGACCAGCTGATTTAATTTGCCTAATTTTAAAAGATAGTGTAACAACTGAAAGCAAATAAACTCCAGTTCAATTTAATCAGCCTGTGTTCAATAATATGCCTTAATCTGATTTAATTTTATGCAGACTAATGAATACAGGATTAGGTAGGGCTGGAGCAGAGCACTCCATAGGGCCCTGTGGAGCAGGCCCTGCCACCTCCTGACCCGGCGCTGTGCCCTGCGCTGGGGGCTGCTCCCACACCCGGATTTGGGGCTGCCAAATGTCCCTCCCCCGTCACTTTTCCCTGCCACCTCAGCAGCTGCCAGGCTGGCACGTGGCAGCAGTGATTCCTCTGGGTGCCTGCATGCAGCTGCAGCTGTGTGTGCCTGCTGTGGGGCTAACCCCACAGAGCGCCCGCCCGGGATATGCAGCTGCTCTCCATGGAACTGCTCCAGGCCAGCCTGGATGGGGCACTGAGAAACTGGAGAGTGTCCCTGCCCATGGCAGGAGGTGGAACTGGATGAGCTTTAAGGTCCCTTCCAAACCAGACCATTTTAGGATTCTGTGACAACGTGCTGCTGCCTGTGGAGGTACTGTCTGACAAAAATCCAGATTGCTTTTAGATGTTGTATTTTCAGTCTGCCACATGTCATTTATTTGCCTTCATTTCCCAGTTTTATCTTTAAAAGGTTTGGGGTGTGGTTTTTTTTGGTTTTTTGGGTTTGTTTTTTTTTGGTTTGGTTTGGTTTTTTTGGGCTTTTTGGTTGGTTTTTTGTTTGTTTGTTTGTTTGTTTGATTTGTAGTTTTTGTTTGTTTCCTTTTTTTAATCATTTAAAAGCCACTTAGTGCTGCTATAGCCTGTACAGAATTACAGATGTCAATTTGCTGGGTAAATACCATGATGGGAGCACAGCCTGCCAGCACATCGCTGTGAGGAGCAGCAGCCTCTTGCAGACAGGGAGGAGTAAAACAAGTGTGACCTCTAGTGAACCCAAGGGCTTATGCCACTCCTGCAGGAGGCACAGCCTGAAGTTATCTGCACACTCTGCAAAACTTTACTCATAGCTCAGAAATGAAGATATATTTTTGTTACATCACAGCCCAGAATGAAGACAAGGAGAAGAAAAGGATAAATGTTATAATGCAGATTTCGTCACCATTTTGAATTGAGAGATTAACATTACAGCAGCATGTGAATAAGGAAACACCATGGTTTCTGACCTCTACCTTGTACTCCTGAAACTACTCTGCCTTCTTTTCATTTTTATTGAAGGCAATCATTTCATTATTTATACTTAAAATATATGAAATATTTAACCCAATCTACTGAGAGATTTATGAAGTATTTGGGGGTCTGCTTATATCAGTAACTTCTTGCTTAGAAGTACATACCTACAGAAGGCTGCAGTTTCTCCTTGAAACCCATCAGACATTAAAATTAAGGTGTAATAAATGAAAGGTATCAACTGCCTTTTAAAATTAACTTGAATAAAATAAACATTACCAGAAAACATGTCATTTGAAAGAGACATATGCAACGAGCAGCATCACTTATCACTTGCCAGGGTTCCCACAAGCAGTGTTTCAACAGTGGAACTGGATGCTGAACTCGAGGCACTTCCCTGCAAATCTCTGCTGGCAGCTACGATGTTCAAATTCACAATTCCAGCCCTAGAAAGAGAAATAACAAAGTAGCTCCTTGAGGAAAGCAGCCTAAAATAGCCTGAGCTCTCTGACAGCAGGGCATAAAGTCACAGAAAGTTCAGCTTTCTGAAGGTTGTAGAGATCACAAAATATTTTCAATTCACATTACTGTCAGTGATTTTTTTTTTTATTATTAACTGGAACTTTACAACAGAGTATTCTTAGAAATGTGGTCACTAAAGCCCCTTGCTCAGGATCACATCCAGAGCTTTTGAGTAACCCCCAGGATGAAGATTCCACCTGGGCATTCTGTAAATGGCCTTATACATGGAATTACCTAATAAGAATGACTCCAATAAAATTCAGTGTGAGCCATCAATTACAATTCCTCTTGAGAAAAGTGCAGCACCACATCTAGGAAGCACACCAGCACAAGATGCTGAACTTTGCTGCCTTGTGATCACACTGAAACAAATCCATTATTGACAACATGTATTCATACAAGAAATACAACTCGAGCAGTGCATGCAGAGCAAACCAGATTAGTGCTTTCTTTAGCCCAATGCATTGCTAAAGCTGTTTCTGGGAGAGGAAAATTTCTACAGGCAGATGAGGAGGGATGCTTAACTAGAATAGAGGCACTGGAAGCACTTAATTTCACAAATTCTTTGCTTATTTACCACTTTATCAATGATTGGATTGGACCAAACCGTTAGGATATGTCAAACATTCTCTTTAATCCACATGGCAATGCTACAAGTAACTCTTTAGCTGAACCAGCATAGATAAAATCACCTATCACTCTCCAGCTCTGATTTCTGGCATCAGGTGCTGTCTCGATTCAGCACAATACCTGAAAGCAGCAAACATCCCCGGCAAAGACCATCACACAAAAGGCTTCAAGGTTATTCATTAAAGGGCCCATCATTACCTAGCTGCTGGTGCTTTTGGTTGCCATGTCAGGGACATGAAAATTTTTAATCTTTGTTCTTTTTCCTTTAAGAGTACCTGGCAGAGAACGTAATGGCAGTTTCTTATGCAAGTCAAGCAAGAGCAGAGGGAAATACAAACAGTTTCAGTTGGGGGCTGCAAGTGAGAATGCCCTTTATTGCTCCATGTAATTCCATAATCTCAGAAATGCAAAGGCACTTTCATGGTAAGGGGCATGGTAAAAGAGGCACAGAAGTTACTAACAGAATAATTATTTCAGTGGATGTAATTTCCTTGGAAATTCCTTAACCTTTACTTTAAAATGGCTGATACTGTTGTAATGGGCAGCTTGTAAAGCTAACTCAAAGGAAAGAAGTCCCCTGAACAAAGGTCACAAGAGTGTGTTGTTTGAACAGAGATAATGGCTTCTTGATTAGGTGATAAAGGTAATTTTCAAAGCTCAACGTAAATTAAATAAATATTCAAATGACAGCTTGAATGTTAAAGCCTGATTTTTTTTCCCCCCTGGTTTGATTTTTGAAATACATGAGTGCTCCTTATTCAAGTAACTCAAATTCCATGTAGTCATGCTGGCGTTGTGGGGTAAAGAAAAAACACACATTATTTTTTTAGTATTTACATTTATACTTCTTGTGAGTCACACACCAGCTCTGGGTTACAACAATCACACCTTCTAGTGCACATTTTATAGAAAGAAACCAATACACAGTAATTGTAACAAAGCATAAACAAGGAGAAAGAGCAAATGTCCACTCAAATCCCACTTTTTAAGGTGTGGCTCATGGGTACTGCAAGAGAATAACCCTTGGCTGCTACATGGCTGGTGACACCAAGGAGTGATGATCCTCTTGGGGTCAATATTTTCATTTGAGTTTACAAGCTTTCAGACTTCCCTTTCAGAAGAAACTGCAGAGCTACATCAAAAGGTTTGGAAATCCTGGCTCTAGTATCAAAACCGGCCGAGACGAGGTGGGTTTAAATCCCAGACTCCTGCCTGCAGAACAAAAGCATTGTAACCTCTGCAATAAGGTCGGGGGCACCCTTATCAGGCTCGACAGCCCCCTGAGGGGAGCGTGCAGCCCGGTGGGCTCGGGCTCTGCTCCCAGGGAACAGGTCAAGATGTCTTAAGATGCGACAGGGGTTTTGGTTGGGCATTAGGAGGAATTTCTTCACAGGAAGGGTGATCAGACATTGGAATGGGGTGCCCAAGGAGGTGATGGAGTCACCTGAAGGTGTTTAAGGAAAGCCTGGACGTGGTGCTCACTGCCGTAGCCACGGTCACTGGCATATGTGGGTCATAGATTGGTCTTGCTGATCTCAGAGGTCTTTTCCAGCCTAGTCGGGTCTGTGATTTTGCGATAAGCGGCACCCGACGGCTGCAACCCTTATCTGGGGGGCAATAGGACCCCTCGGCCAGGGGCGATCGAGGCGCCTCACCTGAGCCCTCACCGGCTCAGCTGCGCGGGGGAGCCTCTCCAGCCGCTGTCCATCCCCGGCCCGGGCTGCGGAGCTCAGCCTGGAGCTCCCGGCCCGAGGCACGGGCACACCGAGTGCGGTGTGGTTTAACCGCGAAGCGCGGCGTGTTTTAAACACGACGTGTGCGGTGCGCTCCGAGGAGCGCGGCGGCCGCGGGGCCCTCGCGATCTGGCGCCGGAGCGGCGGGCGGGACCCCGTGAGGGGCGCGCGGGGCCCGCGGCCGGCGGGGGAAGGCGCGAGCGGCGCGCGGGGCCCGCGCGGCCCCTGACAGACGAGGACGGGACGGGGCGAGGCCCGCGGCAGCGGCGGGTAAATGGGCTCCGCTAAACCGCCCGGCGCCCCCCGCCCGCTCCGCCCCGCGACGCCGCGGCCGTTGGGGCGGGAGGGCGGCAGGGAGGGAACCCGCCAAAGCCCCGGCCCGAGCCCCGCCGGCGCTCGCCCGGCAGCGGGAGGCGGGAGGAGGAGGGAGAGGCCGCGCAGCGCCGCGCTCCCATTGGCCGCGCGGGGAGCGGCGCCGGGAGCTGATTGGCTGCCGCGCCCGCCCCACCCGCCCGCGGCTGCTCCGCGCGTTGAATTCAAATCGGCACCGGGAGCGGCCCCGCGCTTCGGCCGGGCCGGGGCGGGCGGCGGTGACAGTGCTACTCCTGGGGGCCGCCGGCGCTCCCGCACCGTGGGGTGCGCGGCGGGAGCGGGAAGGCGCAGGGGTAGCGTGTCCCCGTGTTTAAACGCGCCGCCGGCAGTGCCGATGGGCGGTGCTAGGCCGCGGCGGGCGGGGCGGGGCGGGGCTGGGGCCGTTGGGCGGCGGGCGGGCGCGCGCGGGCCGGGCCAGGAGGCGGCGGGACGAGCCCGGCGGCCGCGGAGGGCAGCGGGAACCGGCCCGGCACAGGGCCCCTATCCAGTGCATCCCTCCCTCCTCCCGCCCTGCAGAGCCGGCGGGACCTGCGATGCGGAGCGGCGCGGCGGGAGCGGCGGGTGTCGCCTCCTGAGGCGGCGGGAGAATGCGGCCGGCGGGCGGGGAGATGGGGGCCGGCGACAAGGTAATTCCTCCGGTGAGCGAGAGCAGCCGCCCCCCGGGGCCGCCGCTTCCCGCGGGGCGGTGACAGCCTCGCTGCCCGCGCTCCGCCCGGCTGGGGGTGAAACCGCTTCTGTCGGAATGATCGCGCGTAGAAACCGCGGGATGGCAGAAACCGAGCGTGTTTTACCTTCGCTTTAATTTCTGTTCTCAACAAGAGCTCCTGAAACTTCATCTCTCACGACCTTTATCCACGGTGTCCGTGAAGAACTTCTTCCTCCTGGCTGTCCTCTCCTCTCTGTTTTTCCCTTTACGGAAGGTGTGTGTGGAGGAGCAGGGATAGTGATGTTCGGAGCGCGTTTGTCTCGGGCATTCTGTGGTGCCGAGACGGAGAAGCTGCGATTGGGAGAGGGTCCCGCGGAGGTGGGGCGGCGCTGCACCGAGCCCGCTTCCCTCACAATTCCAGGCTGGCCAGCCTGCCCGGAGCCCCGGGCACCGCCCCGAAAGGGGCTCCGGGACCCCGAAAGGAGCTCCGGGGCCACCACAGACCGCAGACCCATTTCTTGGAGGGCTTTGCGGGGCCCACCGCGCATGCGCGGAGACGCGGCGCGAAAAGTAAAGGAGGAATAGGAGGGAAAGGACCGGGAAGCGGATCAGGGAAGGGGATCGGTCCCGATCCAGCCCGCCCGGGCACCCCTTCCCTTCGCTTTCCCCTCTCCATCCTCTCATGTTCTGTCTCGGCAAACCCCGCGATCACATTCCACCCTTTACTCCGCTCCGAAGTTTGTTGGGAGCTTGTTAACGTTCACTGTAAAAGTTAGGAGCTTGTTAGCCAACAGTTCCGTCACTACAAATACTGGGCTGGTCGCCAGAGTTGAGGCGATTATATTATAATTATAATTATTTATATACAGATATATAATTAATTATGTTATAACAAAGATAAGTGTTCCCTGACATGCAGGCTGGTCTCTATTTAGCTCAACAAGAATTTATAAGCAACATCACACCCGCTCCCGGGTCATTACATGTTTCAGCTATTATTTATAGCTCTCTGCTATGCATTAACGTATGTTCTGATTGTATTTGCCTCAGAGGAAGGAAAAGGAAAATCACCCGAGGAATAAATGCCAGGGGACCCGAGCCTTAAGCTACAGGCACAGAAATGGTTTCAGGGAAGGGACTCATTGGTTCAGAGTAGGACTGGAACCCTTGGCTTGGAGCTACCCAAAAAATACGATGGATCTGTATCCCCCTTTGACTATTATTGATAAATGGGTCATGGTACACCTGGGCTTTAACATCACCATTGTTCTTTTCATTGATATGTAGGAAAATGAGCATTCTGAGCCATGCAAAAATGTACTGAAAACCCCTTTGAAACAAGCGTCTACCTCACAGTTGGTACTGACAGAGAGACAGCCTGACTGTCAGCCTCTAACCACACCCCCAAAACCGAAGGAAACCCCTCCAGCAGATCCCTGGACACCTACTTCCAACCTGAAAATGCTGATTAGTGCAGCCAGTCCTGAGATTAGGAGCAGAGAACAGAGAAGGCAACTGTCAGACAGTTCAAGTGAGGTCCTACAGACAAAACACTGTTTGCAGGTATGTTGAAAAGTATTTGTTTTCTCTTTTTTTTTTTTTTTGTTAAGTTAGCTGAAGGCTGTTTATTCAGTATAAAAATTATACATTGACACAGCATATCTTTTTTAAAGTTTTGCTTTTGGAGCATTTACCAAATATAAGTAATGATATTGACTAGCTACATTCAACAGGTAGTGTTCTGGCTTTATTTCACAGCTGCTGAGGACAAAGAGAGAACACTGGCCCTTTGACAGTGCTCACTGTGAAGCTGTTAAATATCTATGCTTACATAGTGTCAAAAACCTCACAATCTCTTTTCCTTATTCCCATGTAGGAGCACTTATTGGGGGATGAATATGAAAAATCTCAGCCAAGTCGCAAAGAGAAAAGTCTGGGATTACTGTGTCATAAATTCTTAGCTCGGTATCCTGATTACCCCAGCCCTTCACAGAAAAGTTACATTTGCCTTGATGAAGTCACTGAAGAGCTACGTAAGTTGGTGTTCATCCTATTAAATATTTCTTCATGCAAATTTGCCTATAAGCTGCCATTTATGTTAGTATATTTTTGCTCCATACAATTTTGGATGCTTACTCTGATCTCAAATTTATTTAAACCCAGTTTTAAACTGCTAATTCCCAGAGCAATTCTTTTAGAATGCTGATGTTTCCTCAGTGAATTGAACTGAGAAACTCTGAATTCTGTTTCATATTGAACATCTAAATTAGTGCTTATACCACAAATAACCAGTTGCAGGTTTTTAAATTCAGAGATGATACCTAAGATTAGTGGTTAGATTTTTGCAGCAGGAACTAGCATTTCTCAAACTCAGCCCACAGCTTCCTGTCCGATCATGACATCGAAGCAAGAATCTTCTTTCTGTTCTTGATGGTATATTAACTTTCTCATTCTATATCACTATTTTTTATGTTGCACCAATAATTTCTGCAGACTCCACGTTTCCAAGATCAAGCTGAAAGTTTTTTTAAAATTAAAAAAAGTTATGGAGTTACAGTATTCTACAGCTTATATATGGATAATACTTTTAAAATTTTAAAAGCTGTATGATTTACATTTTTGTATACTTTGTACAAAAGGACATATATTTTACAAATGTCTGGTCAAAACCAAGAATTTATCAGACAAATGAGAACAGAAGAATGTCACCGTGATATTTTATGAAAAATCCCTTTGCCAGGATTTCTTCTCCTGGGAAGCTGGGAAGCTTCAGCTTCTCCCTGTTTTGTTGCCTTGGAATGTGATTTGGAGAATTGTTTTAATTTAATGACCAATCCCAGTCCAGCTGTGTTGGACTCTCTGGTCAGTCATGGGTTTTTATTATTCATTCTTGTCTAGCCTTCTGATGTATTCTTTTCTCTACAGTTTAGTAGGATTTTAGTGTATAGATATAATATAATATAATATATATATAATATAATATAATATTATATATAATAATTTAATATATAATAATATAGTATATAATAATGAATCAGCCTTCTAAGGAATTTGGAGTCGGATTCATCTCTCACCTTGTCCTGGAGACCCTCACAACACAACAGAAGAGTGTGCTAATAAAATGACATGTAAAAAGAAGTTATAAAACAGTTTCCTACCATGAGTTTCTAAGGTTATTTTAGGACACAATCTAGAATCAATGCAGTGAATAATTAAAAATGCTCTGTTTCTTCTAAAGCTGGATTGAAACCCATGTAATGGCTCTTCTGGCAACAGTAAATTTTATTTCTTAAGGAATGCTAAAAGCCAAGTATAACTCTGGAGCAGCAAGTCCTTGCATATATGAAGCAAGATTTGTTTTCCTTGCTGGCAAACCTGGGAGGGCTATTTTCAGTTTATGCTGTGGAATTGGCAAAAATGATTTGGAAGTATCCCAAGAGGAAGGACAGGAGTCTGTGCTGCAGGTAATGCACGAGGGCAGATGCGTTGCATGGCAGAGCTGTCAGGTTGACCTTTCCCCTGCAGATGTGGAGCGCAGGCGCATCTATGACATTGTGAACGTGCTGGAGAGCCTGCACATGGTGAGCCGCCTGGCCAGGAACAGATACGTCTGGCATGGGCGCCACAACCTCCCCCAGACCCTGCAGGCCCTGAAAAAGGTGGGGGAAGAGAACAAATACATACAGCAAATCCAGATGATCAAGAGAAGAGAGTACGAGCATGAATTTGATCCTGACGGTGAAAGGAATGAAGAAATGGCAAGTTCTTTTGGCTCAAGTGAGCAGTCAGAAATGTCTTTTGTCGAGCTCCCAGGAGTGGAATTTCGTGCTGGTAATAATTCTCTATAATGACAAGAATAATATGTACTTGAAATGATAAATTTCTATGAACATGGGGGAAAAAAACATTTATTAGCCTTCCTTTTTTTTTCTGAGGTGGTGCTGCCCCAGAGGCACCACAACTGTTTGTAGTGAGGAAAAGTGCTCTGCACTCTTTCACTTGTCTTATTCGTTCAGTTCTTGTAATTTGTTTCTACGTCAGGTGAAATTATCAAATACACCAACGTATAATTTAATTGCCATTACCACTGAATTGTTATAGAAACCAGAAGTTACTACTGAATGTTATAGAAACTTGAAACATAAATTACTCAATTTGTTTTATTAATTTAGCTTTAATTCATGGAAGAAAATTTAATTAAGGTTTAAGCATCTTTAAGAATACAAGTTGTCAGACAATGGGAAATGTATATGTGGGATACATCACTGTCTCTTCTTTGTAGTTAGACTTGGTATCCACCCAGTCATCTGTTTCTTGTCACATAGAAACATGATTCTCGAGTCAGCATTGGCCCTAGTCTCTGTGTTATTCTTACAGTTATTATTACTGACAAATTTCTTCACTGTTTGTGTTTGTAGCTGGTGTGTCCCTGAATACTTTAATCCTTTTTTCTGTCTGCTGCAGCATCAGTGAATGGCAGGAAATACAAGTCCTTACGAGTGATGAGTCAGAAATTTGTGATGCTGTTTCTTGTATCAACACCTCAAATAGTGAGCCTTGAAGTTGCTGCTAAAATCCTGATTGGAGAAGATCAGTTAGAAGACTTAGATAAAAGCAAGTTTAAAAGTAAGTACAACAGCCAAGTGTAAGCTAAATGAATTATCCCAGTACTACTTCATATAAGGAAAAATACGGTCTTATTTTTCCTGACACAAATGTTTATTTGAGCCTCCAAAAACTCACCAAACACCTTCTGCAGTTTATAATTTTTGTGTGGCTATTGATGCATAATGCCCACCTGAGAGGAAAAGTCCATTAAATCCTCCCTTCTGAAGTATTGTCACAAGCCTCCATATTAGGAACAATTTCTCTTTCCTCAAGCAGCCTGTCAAAGTTTTCAGCATAATTTCACCAAAGATGCCCCAGAATCATGCAAAATCTGTGTTCTGGCCCCATAACTAATTTGGTAGAAATCTAAAGAAATTCTGTAAAAGTCCTGTGACCAACTTGTGTCTCAGAGGAAGTGAAACCCTTTGCTCTAACTGCCAATTATTTCTTCACTCTTTTACCCTTCTCTCAGTTCCCTGCACACTTCTTCCTCTTCCTCTCCATTCAAATGAATGGTATTTCTAGGTCTAGGTCAGTAGACATATAATAATTAAAATTGTGCTGCTTTTGAGGGATAGTTGTGGGTTTCAGTGAAAATTAGACTCTTCCTCAATTCTCAGATTCCTTTGCTTGTTTGGGTTATTTTTTGTTTTGGTTTTGAGGTTTTTTTGTGGAATCGTGTCTATGCGAATACTGATCCTTGCTGATTTCAGTTCATTATTTCCTTTCCACTGCCTCACAGCAACACAGAGATGGTGGGTGGCTACTCAGTAGGGTTATTGCTTGCTTTTATTCTTCCATAAGAAGAGCCTGTCTCAGAATTAAAGCATTTTCAGGATGTGCCATCTGTCTACTTGTATTTCAAGTATAAATCTCATGTTTTACCACGTCTTGGTTATGAAGCAAAAAATTCCATGACCTAAGCACATTCACTGTGCTCTAGAATTCACTTGTAGTTTGACTTTTCCCTTAAACTTTTCCCTAATAGCTCAACCTAGAGACAGGGAAGATATGCAGGATGGTTATACTGTTGGATTTTAATGTGTCTCTGCCCTCTAGTTCCCATGTTTGCCGTTGCATGTGTGTACCTGCCTTTTAATCTACTTATACTTACTACAGAATTTGTGTAGGTTTGATCATTGCACAGAAACTGACTTGTTCTGAAAGCATTCATTTTTCCATATTTAGCATAATAAACTTTGCAGTGTCTTCTAGATCTGTATCTATGTCTTCTGTTTTACATGTAAACTTTGTATCATAATATTATTTCATTGTATAAATACCTGTTCCACAAAATTGTTCTTTTGATTGTTCTAAAAGCTTTTTCCTCTTAGCTGCTTAAAGGGTGTTACAACATTTCTTTTCTGATACATGCTACTTGTTAATTGCAGTTGCTACACTTTCCATTTATTTCTTTTATTTCAGCCAAAATTAGAAGACTTTATGACATTGCAAATGTTCTCAGCAGCCTTAAGCTTATCAAAAAAGTTCATGTTACAGAGGAGAGAGGTAGAAAACCAGCATTCAAGTGGACAGGACCTGAGGTCTTGCCAAATACTCAGGGTAGGTGTATGTGTCATTTCCTTTTGTTCTGCTGATGATATTGATTGTTTTTTTCATTTTCTCTACTAGAAATTTTTGACCAAAAGACAGAATAACTAAACAGAAAATCTTTTACTAGTCACATCACTGTCCTTATCAGCACAGCAACCAGTATCTATTTGCACACAGTGGATGTTCAGCTATTGAGATTCTTGAATTTCCATGTTTGCTGCTGTTGGTACTTCAACAATTATCAGCCAGGCTCAAATAATTGCTTTTAATTACTGAATCTGCATATGATACATATTTTCTTCTTTTTCCTGTTTTCCAGATATAAAACTTGAAGCAACTTCTACAACCTGTTCCCCACCTATTTCAGAATCCATCACTTCCAAAGAGCAGTGCTCAAAAGCCCTTTTTCCTTCAAAAGGAAAGCAAAACTTCACTCGGCATTCATCTCTAATAAAATTAGTTAAGAGTATAGAGAATGACAGAAGGAAGATCCAGTCTGCTCCAACCAGCCCAGTTAAAATAAGTGCCAGTACATATCTTTTAATCATTTTTCTTTTAGAGACTTCCTTTTCTTTGTTTTTAAGTCAGATGTAGTATTGCATTAAATATTTGGGCTTGCCCTCTTCTCACAGGACACGTAGATGTGTGGGTGGTGCCTCCTTTCAAAAAAATCATCTTAAGAGCTGTCAAAAATGCAGGAATGGCTACAAACTTTCTGTTTGTCTAGAATCACTGAATATTGGATCTTCTCTGAACCTTCTTTGTTGTAGAAACTCTGCTTTGGATCATACTATCTAAGCAGTTCTGTATTCCAAAACATGGCCAGAAAATTACCTGGCCGTGTTCATGTTCTTGCTTGGGATCCTCTCTGGGGCCTTTAAAATTTGTTTAATGTAAGCTGATGTCCATTTGACCAAATCAAATCTGTGCTGAGATTGAGGATAATATCTCATTAAATGTTACATTACATAATGCAGTCTCCTCAAGTTAAAGTTAAATTTTTACTTTGAATTGATGAACTCACTGTTTTGATTTGTTGTTCTTCTCTTCCAACCAGGTACTTATCAAAGTTTACCAGTTTTCCCAAATACAATAGCTCAGTTTCCAGCAATCACTAAACATCAGCTGGAAGGACAATCCAAGTAAGTTTGCACAAGTTTACAGGTGAGAACAAGTTAAAGTTATGCTCAGTTTGAGTAGGGCAATAGCCTGCAAAACCCAGTAACCTTGAGTACTGCTGCAGGCTAGTTTTTCATTTGTTTTCTCTTTAGTGGATTGAGAAGTACAGGTTTATGTTAACTCTTTATATTACAGAAGATAATTTGTCAGAACATTCATTTCTGCATGAAGGAATTAAAACACATTTGGGATTTTTTTGTTTGTTTTTTGCTGAAGGACAGCAGAAGAGATGCAAGTGAAATGTGCCCTGTCCTCGCCTGAGGCTGTCCCCAAGCCTGAGCCCTCTCAGCAGCCAGCTCTGAGCCAGCCCCTCGGGGTGTGCCCTGCAAGCCACAGCTCTGTGTCACCAGTCATCCTACCTCATCCTCAGTCTGGGGTTTCATATGCAATCTATCTGCACCCTTCCCAAGCCCACACGGTGACAACCTACAGCCCAGGCTTCATGTTGCAGCCTCTGCCGTGTGCCAACGTAACTGGAATTAAGAGTAATAATTCAAAAATATTAAATATAATAACCACTGAGGAAGGGGACACTCAGAGAGGTCAGGATGAGCCTACAAAATCCTTGGCAGCTGAAGAAAGACCTGAAATGAAATCAGAAACTTCATCTCAGCGATGCCTTAAAAGATCACAAGCACTACCAGAGAGTAATTTAATTAAAAGGCGTAAAAGCGATGAGGAAAGCCTTGATACTTCTTTGGTAAGTTAAATTAGTTTTAAAATGCCATTTTATGGCTTAGTGATGTTGCCACCTACTCATTTTCAAAGTGATGTAGGAGCCTGCCAGTGAGCGTAGGCGTTGTAAATAACATCAGGCTTGAAGAGATGGTGTTTCATTTGCTATGCCTGCTGATGTTTGAGGGGGCTGGGGTTTGTATCTAAGAAGACAAAGTGTACAGGTGTAGTGAAAATAAAGCAGCTCACAAAACACTATGTCAAAACTTACTTATTGATACATGATTTTGGAGTAGGACAGGTTGAGAGCAAGGTTGGAAGCAAGAGATCTTCAAGGTCCCTTGAGTTCTAGGATTCTGTAAACTTGCTGGCATCCATTCTTGGCTTTAGAGGTGTTAGATGGGAAAGTGGATGTATGAAAGTCACTGGACAGGGAACGTCCCAAAATCCTGATGCCTTCTAAATATTCCCACTCAGTGTTGGTTTGTTGTAGGCATAATAGAACAGCACATGGAGAGAATAAGAAGTTCAGATAAACTTGATGTATATGGAGAGATTGGGGCTGGATTGCTTTCTACTCCTCAGCTGCTGATTGTTTTAGCATCTCTGTAAATTATAAATCTGCTGTAAATTTGGCTTGCTGAAACAGTCATCATATGTTATGGGTGTGTTATGACGGCACATGCTATCCAACATCCACCAGCTGGGAAGAAACAAGATGTGATAACATGGACCTGGCTGTCCTAGTGACCAGAAACTTTTAAAGTACAAACTTGGGAATGAGGAGGGAGTAAAAAGCTTTCTTTCCAGTTTTTAAGAATATGTAACTATTGTTGTAGGGCTCTAATTGACATTGTTAAGCCTTACAACACCTGCCTTTCTTTTTGT
Organism: Agelaius tricolor; assembly: GCF_023055355.1. Classification (NCBI taxonomy): domain Eukaryota; kingdom Metazoa; phylum Chordata; class Aves; order Passeriformes; family Icteridae; genus Agelaius; species Agelaius tricolor. The sequence goes on from NW_027269327.1 coordinate 1,608,591, forward strand.
ATGTGCTTTCTTCAAAGGGAGAATCCACTAAGAATGAAAAACCACCTTCCAATAGCTCACAAACTAATCATGAAATAGACAATGTCCAGGAAGAGAGACAGAATGAAACCAAAACAGTAGATCAAAACATTGCAAGTTGCTGTGACCAATGTACAAAAGAAAATATTCCAGAAGATGAAGATAAAATCAAAACAAAACAAGACATACCTGTGGCATTTGCCATTCCTGCTCCTGAGGTAAGATTTGTCTTGCCATTCTCTGGGAAAACACTACTTGGAGTCTCTGCAAAAGAAACAAAACTACAATGAACTACATCTACATAGGTTGTCTTTGGCTGAATTCATTTTGGTGTGCTGTTAAAATCTTATTTTGTAGGAATGTAGGATTTCTGTTTCTGCATTGAGTACACAAAAGGGAGGACATAAAGAGGCTTTCAGGCTTCCATTGGAATGAAGGTCACATTAAGGAGCTGAGGGCAATATTGAGATCCCTTACCTCCCCCATCCTTTCTTTGCATATACTTAGTGTAAAATGCTTTGAAACAGAATCACATGAAACTCTCCTCATCAGTAAAATTCAGTACTCTGCAGTTAAGACTGATTGCTGTAGAGAACCTGAACAGTTCTGTTGACAAAAACAGAATATGTAAATATAAAAGTTTTGTCATCCAATATTTGTTTTACGAAAAATACAATCCAAAAATGAGGTGATGTGATGATTTACTGGGTCCAGAATGTTTCTTCTGGAAAAATAGCATTCAGTATCAGGGTTTCTTTTCCATCTGGTCAAATTGCACTGTGTTAATCCCAGGTGGAATTCCAGTTCCCCACCAAGAGTATCAGCTGGAAATGGAGCCTGCTGACTTCTGAGTGGTTTTAATTGAAAGAGCATGTCCTTGAGTGTGTTGTCTCTTTTCAGACAGAGAGTAGTACAGGCATGGGATATGGCATCCTGGGGACATGGAGGATAAAGCATAAGAACAAGGCAAGGGAGGGTTGCAGTTTTGGAGAAGACTTTTGGGGTTTGTTTATGACATGTTTGGGCTAAAGGCATGCTGTCTCTTTCTCAGACTTTTTTTCCATCTGGTTATCTTATTCCTCTGACTCACTGCACCCATGGCAACAAGGCAGAGTGCTCCACTAAAGAGAAGGCTGGGGTGTGTTCTCTGCAGCACACAGCCTACAGCTCTCCCATCACTGGTGAGTCTTCAGGGAGGCAGGCACAGGGGGCCAGCTCAAGGGGCCAGGGCCAGCTTGTCCTGATTCCTTTCAACACTTGATGTTTCTGTTCCAGGTGTCATTCCAATGCCAGCCTCAGAACTGAAGACAGTCAATATTCCTGCTTTTCATATAACACCCTTGAACATAATGCTGTCTCCAAATTCCATAGCTGCTGCACCTGTACTGAGCAACTCCTGCCTCAATTCGAGCAGTACCAGCTCTGCCCCAAACCCAAGCTCTTCAGCTCTCAACTTTATGCTGCAACACATAGGACTAATACCTGCTGGTGTGCAAGTTCCTGCAAATCCCCCTCTACAGCACGTGCCAGTCTCTTCCCAATCAGAAAATATCAGCCATAGCTCAGGGAGCACAAATGTGCAAGAAGGGAAGGTGAGTTACAACATTGCAACGCCACCATGGTGGGTTGAGTGGGAAGTGCAGTGCAGTAATTCCCTTACAGCAGGTAAAATTTATAAACAAACATTTCTTTTTGATCTTTAGAAATCAGCACTGCCCAAAAAGAGCTAGCAGTGAAGGCCAGCCTAAGTACAGTAGAAATGAGAGGTTAGCAAGGAAGATAAATGACTTATTTGTGGTGGAAGTGGAGCCAGCTGGAAGATGACAAGATGTGAAGAAACAACTGTTTTAGAGGGAGGATTTTACATATCTGAGACATATTTTAATAATCACAAACTGCTGTTGTGCTTATTAAAAAATTGTTCCTTTGTTATTTTCTTTCCTTCTTGTTACTTCCCTACTCTACCCTCAAGTTCTTGTGTTTCATAATAGCTATTCTTTTAATAGGATAGGACTCTACAGGATTGTAAATATTTCCTCCCCCCACAGGAAGTTTCTCTGTGTATTTTATGTAATACTGTATTGCCTAATATCTGTCTGTGTTAAAAAAGAAGGGGATTAGAAAAACTGTATTTTTATGTAATAATATATATATATATAAAGGAATGCAGGTATATCCTTCTCAGTAAAACGTTCAGTTTTTAAATTTCAAGGGGAAAAAAAAGTTTGCTAACATCCTGCAGAAATTTAGAAGTAGTAGAATTTACTTTTTATTCCCCCATAAATGAAAGTAACTTTGTCTTTTCTCTTCAGTTCCTTCAGCCAAAGGAACCTCAGGAGCCTCAGGCAGTTACAGAGAATTTTTTCCGCACACCAGGAGGGCCAAACACAGAACCTGCACTATCTGCAAACTCAGATGGTACCCAGAGAACCTCTCAAGGAACTTTATATATTCCTCAACGAAAACTTGAAGTTTCAGAAGACTAATTTTGGGATAGGGAATTTCTGATTGTGTTAGCAGGCAAAATTGCTGGTAACACACTGCACACATCTGGCATTGTATGATGGACAATGGTTTGGACATGTATTGCCATGACCTCAATGCTGGAATAGCCTTAATTGATGCTTTAGAAAATAAAACTGACTCTTAAGGAGAAAGTTAATGCCTAATGAATTTTTCCAAAAGGCTTACCTGAAGTATTTTAACAGCAAAGTTATGTATCTAGTGGGGTTTTTCGTGAGTGTGTGTTGATTTCTTCTATGCAAAGTAAGCTGAAATTGTCTTTGTACAGAAAGGTACAGTCTATCAGTCAGTACATATTTTGCACCAAAAAAAAAAAAAGTACTGTGAGTGTGTAAATATTTTATGTCTTAGCAAAAAGGCCACAGGTAAAATGTTTTGCTTCTGTGTTTAATAATGCTCTTTTGTAAAGTTAGTAAGAAGCACAAAAAAAACTCCCAAATTTTCTTAATCATTTTTTATATAAGTTAAGAATTATTTATACTGTATTTTTAAATTGATTTGTTCAGATTAAACTTACATAAAACTCTACAGTGACTTTTTCTGTTTGATCAGATTAGATTACCTAAGTTACACATTGCATATGCATATATTGCATATTCACTGGCATCTCTCAATTCTTTTTTTGTCAGACAGGGGTTGCTGTGTTCTGAAGGAAGGGGGGAATGGTGTTTTGTGCAAAAGTGAATTAAGTAACTGAGTGTAACTTCTGAACTCTTATCAGTAGATATTACAACTCCTAAAAACAAGTCAGAACATCAAGTCAGTCACACAGGAACATGTGTCCAAATGTCACAGAAGTTTTAAACAGGTTCAATCAAACCACTTGAATTTAAATATGGTCAGCAGTGTCTCATACACTGAAGGAGAAAGATGACTCTTCATACAGTTCACACTCAGATAACAAGTAATAGCTGACAAATTGAATAAAAATACAGTGTATCTGCCTTCCCAGGTGAAATGTGCCTGGTAGACCAACCTGGGATAGAAGAAATGGCAGCAAAGCCCAAGATTCAGGCTTGGACTGCACAAAAAAAATATTAAAACAGCTACCACAGTAAAACAAAAAAAACAAACTCATCTGCTCTTTAATAATGCAAAGTTCTAATACAAAATACACCTGACAGAATATTTCACTATTGAAATATTCCTAAATGAGGGGGAAAGAAGAATAAAAGGTGGAAGAGGGAAGAATTCTCACTAGAGCACTGAGTAGATTTTTCTTTCCAACACAATAACTGATCTTCCTTACACCTGCTCTCAACTTCATTCTGGAAATATAAAAGTAAAGGTTTTAGAAACTTGCTTTACTTAGCAGAAACAAACCACCCTTTCATTTCTGAGCACCACAGCTGACAGACTAATAAACTACAGTATTTAGGCTTGGTGAAATGGTCTTGTCACACATGGTGCTGAGAAAGCTGAGCATATTTTGGAAAGCTGAGCATGTTTTCTGACTTTCTGCCCAGTGTCCCTTGGCTCCTAATACACTGCAGTTGCTTTTTCACCAGCACTTTTCTTCCTGTGTGCTGGTTTTGCAGGCTGAAAAGCTGCTGCTTTCTCAGCTCCAAGGGTCTCCTGCCCCAGCAGACCTGCATTTGTGCCTGGCAGCCCAGCTCACTGCTCTTCCCACCTTGCCTCCCCTCCCCTGGAACGTGCCCTGAGTGCCTGATGTGCTCTGGGAAAGCCCCTCTGATCCCCAGGCTGGTTTGCTTTGGAACTGCTGTGTTCCAGCTCTCAGGGCAGGGCTTTTTAATCCCTGCCACTGATCTATAGAAAACTACTTTCTCACTCCAGTTCATGCATATGCAATTCCAGTTGCATATCTTGAGTCTTTTCTTCCAATGCCAGGTCCTGCTAACCACAGTTGACCTGGAATGATAGGTAATCCCAAGTAACCTGTGTAGATCCAGCTGTTCCTTGGAGCTGTAAAGAGCCTTTCAACAATCCTTACAGGGGCACACAGAAATTACAGAAATTACAATCCTTACAGGGGCACACAGAAATTACAGAAATTACAGTACTTACAGGGCCACACAGAAATTACACAGCAGCACAGAAATCAGGCAGTACCCAGGAAAATTAAAAGTTCATCACCTGCATTTTTCCCTTCAATCCTCTGCCAAAACCAAAGGGAAAATACTTATATTTTGGGGCAAAAGCTTTCTTCACAGAGTTCCCTGCAGTTGGGTATGGTGCAAATCCATCCAAGTACGTGATCTATAAAATAGGAGTGAACATTACAGAAGGTTCATCCCTCTCAAATGTCAGGGGACCTAATGTAAATCACCAAGGGCACAAACACAAAGATTTAAGAAGCTTCTCAGTGCTTCCCATGTATTCCAAGAGGGAGTTCAGGCCTGCCCCAACTCCTCCTTGCTGCCCTCTTACAAGGAACCCTCATACCCCACACTGCACTGTCCCCTCTGCACTGGGCTTTATCTGATATAGAATAGTTCCATTAACTATCTGGGGAGAACCACCCAGAAGAGATGGAGTTCAGCTCCTCTGCTCAGAAAGAAATAGTCCTTCCATTTTACACCAAGGATCTGTCTCTGCATTATAAAACCTGTGCCAGACTCAACAGCAAACAGATTTATAACTTCCTAAGATTTTTCTCAGCAGCCTCAGCCAACAGACCCCTAAATTCTAAAGTCTGATGTGGATCTGGCATCTAATTTTCTTATGCTTCCATGAAAGTCCCCAAGTTGAGACTTTCAGCTTGAGAGTTCTGGTGTTTAACCCCTGGGATGGGCCCTTTCATACACAGCAAAGTCCATGATCCTGAACAAAGTTGCTAAATTCAGGCATCTTCTCAGAAAAATGAGAATTAGCTTCTAAACCTCAAAATTAGAGGTTTAGAATTAGCTTCTAAACCTTTTTTACAGGGCTCTTAAAATAAAGCCCTGTAAAAAAGTTCTTACTTTACTGCCCACACCTCACACATCTGCAGCCTCATCCATTACCAAGGGGCTCAGTCAGGCGTGGCAAAGATAACTGCAATAATTACACAGGCTAAATATTATACATATTATCTACCCACCTTAATGCCTAAAACCAGTCAGAAATGAAAGATTTAGGTAAAAGCATAATCCCCTGTATCCTAGAAGGCAAATCATTAGTATCTCTCAAACCATGAACTGTAGAATGAAATGCTATTTAGTTAAAACTGTTGTTTTCCTGGAGGTGCTACAAACAAGTATTATTTTTAACAATTATTTTGGTAAATTACTTTTGGCAACATGACCATTAATAACAAAATCGTCATTTCAAGAACTGTTGTTTTATGATTCACATTTAAGCAACGCAGTAGAGCAACTATAAAACTTTAATCTTTATTTCTGATTTGTTAGGCTGCAGTCAGGAATGTCCTTTAGGTGTAACCCGAGGGGCTGCATTATTGTCCACCTACTCACAAGCAGACATAAGGGAACAAAATGCCAGGCTTTTGTCAGAGGCTATTTTCAGCTTGGTGATAGCAATGGCATTGCTCAGATCCCTGAAACTCTCACTCCCCTCCCCTCCCAGCTTATAGGGCTGGCAGAAGTGGTCACTGCATTTAAAGAGAGCAGGAACCCCTCCTGTTCAAACCCTTTGAGACCCAAGAAAAGAAGGAGAAAATTCAAGCAACTCCGGTGAGTAGAGTCCCACGGGTTCTGCCAAAAAGGGTTTGGGTATTTTTTTATTCCTAACAGATGATAGAAGCATTTGGTGCCTGACAAAGAAAACCACTTCTGTAGGTATAGTACAGAAATATGAGTCCTACAGAGCAGTGTCTTATGTTTGGAGTAGCCAGTAGAAGGAGAGACTCTTCTGGCTCAGCCAGGCGAGCAGCTATGGGTGCTGCAAGAGCAGGGCTGGGGGGATCCTCATTAGAGACACTCGTTTGGACTAGGCAAGACTGGGTACCAGAAGCTTCAGAATGTTTGAATATTTTCTTACAAAGCTACAGAATTATTTGTCTGCTGCGAACAGTCAGTTGTTAGAAAGCGCACATACACAGCATACAAATTTGTGTGCTTCCATAATGGTATCCTAGAAGTAAAAAACCAAAACAAATCCCTCAAAATCTTCAACATATTTAATGTTGGTGGCCAATTGGTTTCATGTCAAATAAGAAGAAAACTTCTGTGCAGACCTGACAAGAAATGGCTAGCTAAGAATGCAGGATGAAAGAATTATTCCCAAATCCATCACTCAAGCATTCTAAGAGAGCATGATTGGTCAAATCTTCAGGAAAAAAAAAAAAAAAAACAAACAAAAACCAAAACCAAAGTTCAAATAAAGAAATAAATAAATACATATGTGTTTTTACTACGAAAAGTTTCCTGCCTAAAGGTGAAAGTATTTCAGAGAATAAAGCCCTGCACATAGATAAAATAATTCTGTGTCTTATCTCAGTCATCACAGTGCTATTTTAAAGTCTGTAACAGTTTTGCCTGGCACTTAAAGAACTTAGTGCAGGGATAAGCATTTAGAGAAGGATCTTGTGGAAGGAATAGTGAAAGCTGATAGCCCAGGATTAGGCCTGGAAAATTGAATGTGTCACTTGTACAGCAGGATGCAGCTTTCCACAGCCACATGGATCAGACTGAACCATGAGTGTCAATGTACAAGCATGTGAATGTGGGGTGTGGCTGGTTTCTAAGTCAGAATGAGGTACCTTGGTCTAGTGTCAGATACTGTATTTTTTGGAGGTGCAATCTTAAATTTCTGCAAAAGTGTGCATCGAAGAAGTTTCAAAGGAAATGTGGCATCACTAGGCTAGAAAATAATAGAAAAAGTGGAAGAACAGAGAAGAAAGCAAGGGAATGGGGCACTATCAGCTCTCAGCCATGAACGTGTGCTTCACATCAAGTCAGTTAAAATCTTTTGTTTCAAAGTGCCACATGTAACTTAGCATGACCAGTGTCAATGAAAAAAATCAATATTTACTTTCCAGTGTTGGAATTCCCATACCTTGACCTCTCTGTATTGCTTTACTGCAGCTGTAAGGGGAAAATGCTGGTTATTATGAGATCATGGTGGAAGCTCAATGTATGACACTGACTAATAAGATTTACCTGTAGCCACAGCCCGTGAATGCATTGGAATATCAGAAATACAATTACAAATACATAACAAGATCACATCTCCATCAAATGAGCTCAGGCATCAAACACAAGCCTTCCCCCCTGTTGTGAATCTCTCGTGCTGAGGGAGAAGCATGTTCCACAAGGGGCTGGATTTTGACAGAAACACCTCCAGGCTGTTCGAGATGCAGTGGCATCTCAAATACAGACACATCAAAAGAAAACCTCACCGTGTCAGCTGCAGAGAAAAACCACAGCAGCATTTTATTGCTATTATATAAAGGAAGACATATCTTGTTATCCCCACGGTGCTGGTGGGGTGAGTACCACTAGGGACGGTCAAATGAGTCATGGTGGTCACAGGACAGGTCACAGCAGCGCTCTGATTAGATACCAGAGTGAAGTTCTGGCTGCACTGGCATTCCCACAGACTTCAGCTGGGAAACCAATTTCAAACATGGCCTTGATACTTTGCATTTCAATGTAGACAGCGATGTGTGAGTTTTGTATTTTTATTGCTTGTGTGTTAGGTAAGGAATCAAGGAATGAGTTTTCTTATCCTCTGAGTCTGGACCAAGCAGCTTAGCTGGGACTAAAACGCAGAGAGATGCAAGGCACACCCTGCCCACCGCTCCCCACTCAGCACTTCTACTGCCAGTGGTCACAAAGACCAACATTCCCCATTCTGTTTATCCCCTTCACAGCCATCCTGCAGCACATGTGGCAAAAGAGATAACCCTGCCAGTCACACAAAACACAACTCTGCAGTCCATTCAGATAAGACCTGAGCTCTAGACTGTCAAATGCATGAGCACATAGAAGGGAAAACCTTGTGTTTAGCAAGGAAGCACCAGAATTAATTTCAATTAATCCATTAATTAATTACATTTTTCACCTGCAGCTCAGTCAGGCATTAGCACGGCCTTTTACTCCTCCACATTTCATCAGGCCCGCATTACATCCACCACCCATTTATATCAATGGATCAAAATACATTTTTGGATTTTATCCTTATCAATGGCACCTTGATTAGAGAGAGGCCCTCTGTGGCAGTGATGTGACACCCAGATTTGGACAGTATGACTAACAGCCCAGAAGAAGAGAGCTCACAACTGTGCAGAGCATACCAACACTTCAAAGGCTTCCTTGCTCCAAGGCCAGCCTACAAAGCAGTGATACAAGCTCTAAGAAATGGGAGGCATGAATCCTTGGCTGCACATCTGATGTATAAATTCTGCTCCATATAGAAGCTACATTCTGAAGAATGACACAAGCTGCTGAACAGCATTTGAGCAAGCCCAAGAACACTCCTCCAGCTTAACAGCACCCTGAGTGCCCACACATCACAACTAACACTCAGAAGTTTCTGTGCCACACATTTCTTACCTTTAGGATCAGTGTGTTCTACTTCCCACCTGATCACCAGAATATTACAAGTACCATGTGATGAGCAGATATGAAAAACTAACCAGATTAAGACAACAAAGTTCAGGGCATTTCATGGGGGTTTAGACACTAACACCCAATGAAATTATGGGAAGTGGAGATTTTGGATCTATTTTTTTCTGATGACAAATGGGAGACTGAGTCCTATTTCTATTGAAAGGATGGAGCTTTACCCACTGTATAATTTAGATGAGTACAAAACCGTGAGTGCCACACCCTCTGTGGAGATTACCTTCTCATGGTGACCCTGATGCACAGGCAGCATCCCCAGGGGTGGCCAGTCAGCTCCAGAGGGATGAGCAAAGACCGAACAGGAAGAGCGCGGATGTGCCCTGGTCCCTCACCCAGCTGTTCCTCCAGCCAGCACAGACATCATGGATGCACTGCTGTTCTTACACCAGCATCCTTACAGAAATATTTCTGCCATGCCTTTCTTCTTTCTCCTACAGCTTCCCATCAGGTGATGCCAAAAAAACATGGAAAATGTGTATGCATGCCCAGTCATGTTACTATAATTAGCCTCAGGAACCATGATCCTTCTAAGAGCTTTAACCACAGCTCTTGACAGCACCAGGTTCACTATCACACTTTATCAGACTTTTTCAGAGATTATTTTTTCCCCTTCAGCTGATGATGTAATTGGAGTTACTTTCCAACAACCGTCCTTGCTGCCACAGTTTTGGAGGCTTGGTGTGCCTTTGGGGAGACAGAAGAGAGAGGAAAGCAGCTTTACAGAGACCAGAGGTACAAACCACTCTCCTCCCAGCCAGCTGTCAGTGCTGCCTCAGCTGGGAAGGGATTCCACTGGAAACCTGATTTGAAAGCGAACACTGTAGACACAAAAATCTCATTTTAATTTTCAAGGAAGTGTCACAAAACTGTTTTTTATCCACAGTTGCTCTTCCTTCTTTTAAAATGTTTGAAGCACCATTTGAACTGTTTTCACAAGAGAAAAAAAATGGCACCAATACAAAAGTGCTTTAAAAACAGAAGAAAATATAGAATGGTAGTGTGAGAATAAGATTTTAACTACATGAAAGATTCCTTTATCTCACATTGAAAAGAAATTGAAAAACCAATTTAACACTGCTGTTCAGCGAAGGCTTCACTTGAGTGAGAAAGATCAAATTCATCATCTGTTCATTGTGCCCAGTTAGTTTTGTTCCTTATTTCAGCTACATCAGGTTTTTTGCTTCTCAATTGTTACATTACAGATAAACAGAGTTAGAAGAAAGCTGAGTTTTCATTTCCTTTTCTGTGCCATTACTGTTTTGGAACTGCCAGAGCAGTTCTGCTCCTGAGCAGCCTCCCAAGAGAGCTGGGAGGGTCTGGAAGAGATTCATGATGCTGCTGCTGTGTGACAGCAGAAGGCTAAGGCTGGGCTGGCTGAGCTGGGGAGGGTGTTCAGCTGAGCAGAAATCAGCCTCACAAAGAGGAGGAGAGGCTGGACCTTGCACGAGGATGACAGGCACACTATCTAGTGAAGGTAGCAGTCACAACAGTGACTATTTAATTACACAGGGCTAAGGATATGCTAATAACGGCTGTGGTGAGGCAGAGATGTTTGGGTGTGCTGGTATCTGCACAGTTATCAAACACAGACTGCAACACCTGCCCCCATTGCCATGTCTCCAATGCTATTGTCTCAGTGTGTGTCCCTTCCTTTTGCTGGACAGACAACTCTTTCCTACCACTGCAGGACTTTTGGTCTTAGCTGTCAGAAAGGATTCCCCTCAGGGTGCAGAGCTGGCATGTAGACATTGCTCATTTCATTCTGAAATTCAGAAGTGCAGAAGTCACTGAGATGATGATAAGCACAGGATATTAATCCAATGTAAATATATAGTAAAATGTTAGTCTAAAATGCAACTAATTGAAAATACCAGCTCTGTTACATTACTGCTGTGATAAATTCCCCTCTCTCTATCACCTGACCTCAGAAGAAAATTCTCAGGTAGCAGGCCTGATTCAGCCTTCAAAATCCTCCTCTTAGTTACCTTTTGGTGAATTTAATCAAACACAAATAGCACAAGCAGGCTTCAAAATAACTATAATAAGAAGGTGACTGGTTTTCCAAGAAGGAGGAGGAAGGCCCGTGCCAGGAGCTTGGAATACCCTGATAATTTGGTGTGCAGATGACAAGATGACGTCCCAGTCTTTCCAGAAACGATGACTCAAACAAGAAAACAGAAGGGCAGACTGGGGGCTGGGGTTGTTCCAGGTGTGTGACAGCACAATCACAAGGAAAAGCACTCAGCCTGACATCAGGAGACCTGGGCTGGGTTCCTGCCCTCCTGTGTGACCTTGGCAAGGCACTCCAGTGCTAACTGGAATAGCCAGAACTGGAACAGAAACCATGGCTCTTTTTTTCCCTGTTCAGATTTTAAATGCAATTGACAAAGAAAAAACCCCACACCATAAGCACCTCAGGAACCTGTCCATTATTACTTTACAATGGCTGTGCAGCACAGAGACCTTGTGGCTGTTTCATGAGGAACTCAGAAAAGGTTATGTTGGAGTACAGGAAAGGGCAATGTTGAAAGAAAATGACTATTTGATGGAAAACAAACCCTAGATCCTTCTTTCCCAGAAGAGGGTTGAGTGATCCTAGCACCTTTTCACTGAAACACCTTGCAATCATTCCACATATTTACCATCACAATATACCAAGCTAAGAAATATCCTTTTTTACGAGAGTATCACAGGGATTTAGATTGTCCCTGTCCCCAAAGCACCAAGGTAGCACCCTCACTTCTGCTACCACACAGGTATCAAGTATATTGCAAGTATGCAGTAGCAGTTGACGGGAGAAGGAAGAAAATAATTCTTTTAAAGTCAAGCTGTTCCATTTAAAAGAATTCACATTTGCTGTTGCATTTATTTATGTAATTTGATTTCCTAGGTTAACCCTTCAGCTCAGGATGCCGAACTGGGGCGGAGGAGCCAAGTGTGGGGCCTGTGAAAAGACAGTGTACCATGCTGAGGAAATCCAGTGCAATGGAAGGAGCTTCCACAAGTCATGCTTCCTCTGCAGTAAGCTGGGCTGAATGGTTTCACATCACAACACCCCCATAGCTCTGTATAACTCTTCCATTAAAGACAGAACATTTATTTTTGTATTACTTGGCAGGTAGTTTTGCTGCCTTTTACCTGGAGCAATCTGCCTCTTGGGCTCCTGGCTTTTCTTTGTCCAAACATGAGAGGATTTTGTCAGGGACATGAAGGTGCTGCAGAATCACAGTATCTAAGTCCATCTCCAGGACACCCTTCCTTCTGTCCCAAAATGTGGCACACCACAGGTTTGCTTTGGGTTAAAAAGTCCAGCAGAACTAAACAAACAGCACTCATCAGACAGAAGGATGATTACTTCTTTACCTTTAGGAGATGATTACTTTCACAGTGAATCCTGACATTAATTTGTTTCACACCAAAAAGCTGAAGGACCCTGGTGTCATCAAAACCTCCCACCAACACTCTGCACATACCTCATCCTCCTTCCCCTGTTTCATGTAGTCCCATTTCACTTACTCTTCCCCTCCACACTCCTCTGTGATGTTTGGCTTCCAGGAATTTTGCTTTCTCTGCAGAAGAGGCAGAAATTTGTAAAAAAAAAATCATTTCAGAGAGAAGGTACAAATTCAGCTCTGTTTGCCCTTTGTGGAGAGGGAGAGAGCAAACAATTTGCTAAGAACTAAAGATAGCTGAAAAGTTTATCTTGCAGACAATACTTGGGATTGGTACCTTTGCAGTACGACTCCCAGGAGGACAGTTTAGGAGCCACTGAATCCAATTTTCTCCCTCCCTTTCTGGAGGGACAGACACTTCTTATTTGGAGGCATCAGACTAATTTTACATGCTTAGCTGATACAGAGCAGCTCTTTGCAGAATGAGACCAAAGGAAACACCTGAGCTGTCTTTGCCTTTCTCCAGGTGCCCTAAAAGCGATGCCTAAAAGTCCAAATGATGCCTTTAGTGATTCCTAAAAGGCCAAGTAAGAAAGGATTCCCTCAAAAAATTTTCAGTTAACTGACAACCTTCAGCCAATTCTTACAGAATGGTAAAAAGAAAATCTCAGTCTCAACTAAAACCTTCTTAATGCTTCCATGTTCTGCCTATAACAATAAATAGTAAATAAAAATAAAGATCTGCCCTAATAGAGCATAGTTATGAATATTTCTCAAGTGTAGTCTTCATTGTTAGTACAACTGAATTATTTTCTTTTAGTGATTCATGATAAACAACTTACATTCATTAGCTCTATCAAATATTTGGTTTGTTGTGGTGTTGTGGTGCTTTTCTTGGTTGGTTGTGGTGTATTTTGTTGTGGGGTTTTTTTTGTTTGTTTGGTTGGTTGGTTTTTTTAATGTTCCTTTATTTGCCCCTTATTTTAAGTCTGAATTAATTATTAATAGGTTAGACACTTAAAATAGTATTCCCATCAGAAATATGTTTAAGGTCAAAACCTGAAGATGCATCTAAATTGCCCAGCTGGCATATAAAAGGTATGTTAATTGGCTTTACTTTCCCCCATGATTCATATACACTATTCAGTAGCTCTGGATGCCTCAGGATCATGTATCACATTCATGGGCTTTTCTATGAACCATTTATAGGATTTCATTTCTCAACAGAAGGAAACCAATTCTCCCCAGCCTAAACTCAGGCATGGAAACAGTTAGTTTAGCTGTACTTTTGTATATTTCTATATAAAACTATTTAAAATATATCCTCTATTTCATATTGTATTTGACCAGGTACACAAAGCACATCAGTATTTTTTGACCAAAGAGTTCAATTTCAGCAGAATTATAAACTACTCAAAGTAACCTGTTAACACAGGAAGAATCAGACAAGCTAAATTATTTATAACACTCTCCGCTCCATAGTTTTTCCCTACAAGTATTGCAAGAGAGAAATTTGTTTCCAGCAGTCCCTCCTTCCCATGCAGGCTCCTGTTTACCTGCAGATTGATGTTTCACTGACAGCTTTTACCCCAAGTGCAGCTGTGGGGGACATTTGGCAGGATCTCACGCCATCAAGCTGGATCTCCTCAGCGCGGGCGGGAGAACAGGATCTGCTGGCAGATGACAGGTCTCAAAGTTATTTCAACAATAGCACTTCAAGAGCTTTTGCTCCATCTGTCGTGGTGAATTGATACCCTCTCCCTAAGGTACCAGAAATAGAAACACTATCTACTGCTAGAGTTTCCATCATCCCTTCACTCCCTTAGCAAATACAATTATCATCTCAAAGCAAGAGTGTAGTACAGAAGTGCCTCATTTTACTTCTGTCAACTATAAAGGTCTTTGCAAATTATTTCTCCCTCCATGCAATACAAGGAGGAGGAAAGCCACAAAGATAACCAGAGAGCTGGGGATGTATAACTAGTCATACTGCCCCTTAACAGCAACCTGGTCTGGGGGTTGGAACTGCATGATCTTTTAAGTCCCTTCCAACCCAAATCATTCTAGGAGTCTACAATTAAAGCTGCAGAGGTTCTGGGTGTAAATTCCCTGTGGTGGATAAATTGGATTCAGAGGAGGACATTTAAAGTAAACATGGGGGAAAGGGGCTAATCAACCCCTCAGGTAGCTCCCCCAGAGCTTGCACTTCAGGCCACTTTCAATACTTCTGTATTTCACAGCTTTTTGTTGCAAACGTGAACTCAGCAACTTGGTTTTCCAAGCTATCAATAGCCCATGACAGGAATGCCTTCTGCAGGGTAAGCATTTGTTCTAAGGAACCTGGAGAGAAAGTTCTTGCCTATTTTTCCCCCACTTCTAATCAACCACTGTTGAACAGTGAACAGTTTGTGAGAAGTACTGAAATAGTAATTTTTTAGCATACTGGAAAATCCTGGTTTTCAAGAGAGACTCTGAATTGAAACTTCTTCCTCTCTCTGTGGAGTGGAGGCTGTCTCACACTGAGTTCCCCAAGTGGTGCAGCAAACACAGGCACACACTCCTCACTAAGTAGTGAGGAGTGTAGCTACTGTATTTTTTCCCCCATTCATTATTAGAGGACATAATTTGTAATTTGTATTTGTGTTCCCTGATGAAAGCTGGGCATTCCTATGACACCTTCTGTCCAAAAGTCTGCCAGACCTTTCTTAGTGAGCTAAGCTAAGCTGTCATTCTCTGTACCAAAGATGATTTGAAAGAGCACTGTTTGGGAATAGCTACAGCCACACTCCTGTCATCCTGGAGGAAGCTGACAGAGCTGACACTTGCTTTGCCTTGGTGCCACAGCTCCAACAAACAAATAATGATAAAAAACCCCAACATGTCCTGTCTGACTCCAGACAGGAGTCGATGTTAAACCCTCTCTCAGAAACACACCATGTCAAAACAGCCTGGGCTGAGCTGAGAAAGCCACCACAGACTCAGAGCAAGTATTCTGAAAGGGCCAGATCAATGTCTCTGCAACCTTCTTTCCCCCCTTTTTTAAGGTTTGGGAGTTCAGGATGGCCAATTTCAATCTCAAGCCCATTTTAAGCTTCACAGATCTAGATTTCCCTGGGGTTGAAGGATAACTTCAGAGGGGCAAAAGAACAACAGGTTATGTGCACACACACATACCTCCCCCTTACTTCAGCAACAGCTCAGTTTTATACTGACAAGTTTTATACTGACTGGCTCCTTTCCCCACATTTTTAAATCTAAACCAAAAGAAATACTAATTGCAATTATTTTAAACCACATAAACTCAAATTTGAAAAAGCAAATGCTGATATGTGCCTTTCTCTCCCTGTTTTCAGTGGCTTGCAGGAAGGCTCTGGACAGCACTACAGTAGCAGCTCACGAGTCTGAAATCTACTGCAAAACCTGTTATGGGAGAAAATACGGCCCCAAAGGGGTTGGCTTTGGACAAGGGGCTGGATGCCTCAGCACTGACACCGGAGACCACCTGGGCCTGAACCTGCAGCAGTGAGTCAAACCAAGGGACAGCTCCTTTTTCTGATCCTACTTGTCTCTTACCAGGGTGTTTTATATATTGCATTCTGTTTCCATAACAACATCCACCATAAGGAGCAGAGCAGACTTTCCTACACCCTTTCCTTCCATAGACACTGTAATTTACAGTTTTTAATGATGCTCAGTCTCTTTAAACCTCCTTTACAAATTATACTCTCCTTCAGTAGGTAATTATTCTGTAGAAGCAGCTTTTATATGCCACCACACATGTAAATATTCACTGCAATTGCAATCTGCCATTTGTAGCATAGTGGTAAAGTCACATTGACCATAGAAAAAGATTTTTTTCTTTTTCCTGTTAGAGGCTAAAATATAGGTAACGTTTTACTCTTAGAGAAATAATCACACTACCCCATACTGTTAGCACTCCTCTCAATGGGGGAAATAACATTTCTAACATTTCTCAATGGGGAAATAACTCCCTGTGGTTCTAATAACACTTACAAACACATTGAGAATGTGTTTGAACAAAAAAATATTCTAGTGGGATACCATCTTCCAAAAGCACATAATTAGCTCTGACAGTTCATTTTTATAGGATTTTCCTGTAACTCTCAAAGCTGCACAATTCTACATCAACAATGCTTCTTCTTCCCTCTGGTGGTCTGCTATAAAGAAACCAATTAACCAATATACTGTGCAGGAAATAAAAGCTTAAACAATGTATTTAACTGTAGCTCCTTGTGCCATACAAATCCATTATGGGCAGAGCTCTGCACCCAAAACTGTTGCATCCTGTGGATAAAATGAACTGTTTCACTCCAACTATCTGATAATTCAGAAATCATTCTGTGAAAGGCATTATGCACAAAGATTTAAAGCACAAAGACCAGAAATAAAAAACAAAGCTACTTTTCTGATGTCCTTTTGACCCCAGGCCAGGTAAGAACCCCAATTCCCTGTCCATATGTTTCACTGCCTAATGAAACTATGGCATGCAAAACCTGAATTTTTATTTTCAGTTTCATGAGTACCAGCAGATAACAAGTGACAAAGACTAGAGACATCTTTTCCTTTTATTTTCCCTGTTGCCTCTCAATGAGAGAAAATTGGTTTTTACTTCAGTTTTCATTGATATAATCTTTTGTGCATGTGGCTGCTGCCAGCTCCATGCATTTAGCCCAGAACAGGTAATATCAGAGCTTACAGTACCAGCTTCTCAATCACACAACAAAGAATTCAATAGAATACTTTGATTTTCTTCTTTTTTTATCCCCTTTTGCATGTCAGAGATGAGCAATTTAGTATCTTTTATGCCTTACTAAAAAAATGATTAAATCCTTTTTCTAAAGAAGATAACGTTTTTAAGCAGCTTTAAAAACTTCTGTTTTAGGGGGTCACCAAAGCCTGCTCGCCCCTCAACACCAACTAATGCTTCAAAGTTTGCCAAAAAGATGGTAGATGTGGATAAATGTCCCCGTTGTGGCAAATCAGTGTATGCTGCAGAGAAGATCATGGGAGGAGGAAAAGTAAGTAGTGACTTCAGCACTAGGAAAATAAACCCCACCATTTTATAATGGTGAGAAACTATAGCTAAAGGTCCTCAATAATTTAAATTTTCATTCATAAAGAAAACACATGGGCAAATTTGCAAATTGCTACAACAGGTTTAAAATCTTATACTTTTTGTGAATATTTTTCAATTTCTTGCTTCTTACTGATGTCTGAGGACCAAGGACAGATTACTGTACAAGCTGGCTCTTCCTCCATCTCTGGGTATATTTACAAACATTTATGTGTAGTGGCAATTGAAGATATATCAGACAACGTAACTGAAAAAAGGCTAACCCAGAATGACTAAAAATGGAAGCCACAAGATCTACAATTGGTTTTTAACCTTTCCACACCACACAAAGCAGTACTTGTTTCTTGTACCTGCTGGCTGTGCACTTTCTGTGCCACACAATGAATTGTCTCCCCTTGCTCAGCCTTGGCACAAGACCTGCTTCCGCTGCGCCATTTGTGGGAAGAGTTTAGAATCCACGAACGTCACAGACAAGGATGGAGAGCTCTACTGTAAAGGTGAGAGTCAATCTAAAGTTAGTCTCTTTAGACTCAGGATTGCCATTGTGATTTACCTTGCTGTACGCTTAACACCCCCAGGGAATTTCATTTTTGTCTTTTTTTAACAACCTTCTGAAAGCAAAGAGCTATGGTAACATTGCAGTTGCAGCTTCTACTATTAACATTTAAATTTTAAAAGCTATAATTTTTCTACAGATGGCACAACCTCTCAAATCTGTTCAGACCTTCTAACAGAGCACTGGCCATATCTGCTGGGCAGGCTCTTGTACCTACACAGTCTTACTCAGTAAAATAAAAAATCCACAAAGATACAAATCTTTCGTCCTCCAAATCAGAATTCTTACCAGTAAAGTTTTAAAGATATTTCCACTGCATTGGTGGCATAAAAGATAATGCAAAAATGGTAAATTACACATCTAGATGTTCTTCTCAGATTCACAAAGTTCACAGAATTCACTTGACTCCTAGAAATAGCTTTAGGGTAAAAAAGGTATGTGAAGCTTTTGTATACAAAGCTAAACTTTACAGAGAACCCTAAAGAAGAATACTGGAGTTCTGTGACTTTGGGTACAGTCTGTCAACCACAAGTGGATCAAATTGGCATATTTGGAGAAATATGCTCACCATCACCACCTAGCAGAGTTGCAACTATGCACACATTAACCAATACAGAGTTCAAATGGAATTACTTAAATGCCCATCAATAGTTTCTGGATTCTGCTCCAGTTCTTCTTAAAAATCTCTAGTTTACTTTGTATTACTCATCAGACCAAGTTTTACTGAGCATTTTCAGATAGGAAAGTAGCTTTAATGAAACTATTACTTAGATCTGAAAAAACAGATAATTTCTTAACTTTCTTTGAAATCAGCAGATGCAACTTCTGTGTAATTCAAATTGTAGTACCAGCCTCACTATTAAGACCTGGATAAACTTACAGAAAATACACTATTTCAGATTTCCTTCCTTTTTATCAACTTAAATTTGATAGTAATTTAAAAATGAAAACCAAAAAGACATTTACCTCTGAGAGCCTTCAGAGTACCATTTACCTCCCACTCCTTCTTTTGCAGTTTGCTATGCGAAAAACTTCGGTCCCAAAGGAATTGGGTTTGGTGGCCTCACTCAAGTGGAAAAGAAAGAGTGTGAATGAGAAGAAATGGATGCAACAGACTCAAACTGCTGTTGATGACACCAAGTGATAGCTGTCAAGTAAAACATTAAACAACACATATTGCTAAGTACCTAGGGCATTTGATTAAGATTTTCCTCCCTGCAGGAAAAAATAATGAGTTGTATCTTAAGACATTCTTAGAGTAGATTAAAGAGGTACAATGATAACAGTAGACTCATGTTTGTGTTTAGTATAAAAAGACAAGGAACCTCATGGAACATTATTGCTTCTTAAACTAGTACTTGTTACATTTTAGACTGGAATTTTCGACTCATAGTGCCCCATTATGATAGGGATCCCTTCTGGAGTGAAGGGCCCAGGTGTTCCCAGATAGATTGTATTTTCTTTTTTTCACAATGTTAACCTGTCTGTATTTCCACCAGCCTCCTAGCTGAGTTTTGACTATGCTGGCAACTGTGTTAGAATAAGTAGATGTTATTTGCTTTGAGACAATTAAAAAGGATTTGAAACTCTCTTTCTCTGAGGGAGGTAGTTCTAAAAAAACCCAACATTTTCTCAGGAGACAGTGTTATAAGTTCTGTCTGTTTTCAAGCTACAATAAAGTACTTACTGCTTCACATTATTTTTATTTGTGTTTGCTTGTGCTTACACATTCTACAATGCTTCAGATAAATGGATTTCACCAAGATGAATGAAACCCGTCACAAGAATTGCATTTCACTACAGTACTTACAGTCTATTCTAGATGGTATCTGGCTTTAATTTCCTGATCTTGAACTCTTTTCCTGCTGGTTTTATTGTTACCTACTTTGACTTACATTCATATCACACTGTATAGCTGGCCCCTCCTTTTCTCAGGAACGTGGCTGACATCAGCTATTACGGATGCAGTGGGGAACAATTCCCTCTTTTTATGTGCATTGCTCTCTTCCATCATAAACTTACCCATTTTCATACCCTAACAGGGCATATATATGTGAAAAACATAAGGCAAAGAGTCAGGCTCCTTCTTATGGTTTTGTGCCCACCCACTCTTAAATACCTCACTGGTCACATATCCCTTGACTCTATTTCAATCTGCAAAAATACACTCACAAGTATGAAAGCTCTATTTTATTACATGTAAACTCTTCAAATACAAAGACTTAATAGAGATTTTCACAGCATAAGCAATAAAATTACAATATAATTGTAATATTAAGTTTTTAAACATGAAAGTTCACCTTATTTTTCAAATTAAATTGTCTTTTGTTACCAGAAAAGTAAAGCAAATGTTACCAACATAATTTTGAAATTTTGCCCCAAAAACTTACCTTTAAAAATATATATATTTGTGCCATCTCCTCACATAAAATTTTAAATAGTTTCAGCTCAAACTATACATACACAGACACACAGTGACTGTTCCATATACAAATCTGCTGTATCTTATGTAAGTTTAATATTTGAAACAATAATAAAAAATAAAACCAAGCAGCTTCAGAAGAATTTGTAGAAATTAACAAAATATCTAGTTTTATTTAGCTTTCAGCTCAACCATTTTAGAAATTAAGCAAAATTTTACACAGAATGAACATTTTTCTCTTTTGCCGGATGAAAAAGTTTGTATTGCTTGGTCCAGTCAATGAAGTTGGGTTTGAACATACCAAAGCAACTGCACTGAAAAAAGTCTGCAAGATTCTGGAAGCATCCAAGGCTGAAAAAAAGAGAAGAATATGCATTCATATACCTAAGAAAAGAAGACTGCAAGGATGAAAAATACCACTTCACCATGAGACAGCACTTGAGATATTAACCTGTCAAGGCAGACAGCTCAGGAAGAAGAAACAGAAGAGCTCTCAATTAAGCATTATTCCTTTGCTGAACTTTTACAACACATTTTAGATTAACACATAAGAGTAGATTAAGTTGAACTCAAATAATGCCTCACAGTTAGTAAGATCCTATCTGTTAGTACACCTGAGGAAACAGAGAAACCTTGGTACTGATTTCTCTATTAATAGAGCTAAATACTGCAAGAGAAGTCAGAAAGAGAATTAAGGTATGAACTGGTCCCTTTCTGATCCTACACAACAGACACAGAGACTGATGAACAAATTTTTGGACAGCACTCCCTCGCCCCAAAACCAGTGGTTTTGCATTTATGAAGCAGTGAAGCAAATTGGTACTGAAGAGATAACATGTTTAAAATAGAGTGTTTAAAACACTCTATTCATTAATACCCACTTGTATGGAGTCCTCCTGAGTGAAACAGGATGCTTAGAGGATTTTCTCTGTACCAGGAGATTCATTCTTTCATGTGAGGTCAACCCCAGGAACACAATCTGATTGGGAAAAAAACATAAGTAATGGTTACAACATGAACATCACAAATTAAAATCCTAGTGAGCAAAAGATACTAATAAGAAGAGAGTAGGGGGGAAGAGCCTGGACATATCTAACAAATAAGTAACCAGTGCTATAACTGATGACTGAAAAGTATGTCTTTAAATGTCACTTGGGTTAAAACAGAACCTGGCAAGGACCAGCTTCCAGAGAAGGCAAGCTTAGTTGGGATGTCTGTGAAGACTGCACTTTCACAGATGTCTGCAGAAGTATAAGATCTATCACAGTTAAGCACCAATCTCCTCAGATTTTTGTCTACATTCTACCACACAAAATGGTAGAAAAAGACACCTTGATCCACAATGACACTAAATGCCATACAGCAGTATGTTTTCAAATCACTGTGTATGAAACACAGTAGTTAAACTGTGTTAAGTAGTTAATCCTCCCTATATTTTTCCAGCATGATATCCCACTGTCTTGAACATTGCAAAATTCTAGCAGTACATGTCTAAGATTGTGGAGCTTTTTGGTTTTTGGGTTTTTTTTTACTGAACAAGATTAAAACAAGTCCTTAGCTCAGTGTGCTTAACACGTATTTCAAAGACACCTGTTTCCTAAGAGCTGCTAAACAAGTTGTTTCACAGATGTTTTAAGACAGCTCTTCTCAATTTTGTTTGCATAGTCAAGATTTTCTCTGAGAAAAACATAAACAAGAAATTTGACAGCCCTCATCAAGATAAAATCCAGGTCATATATTTTTACAGTAGCAGTGGGATTTAATGCAGTCTAATAACAAATGGCTGAGCTCTCCCACAGAATTTTCAACTCAGGAATAATTGTGTTACTGAGATTTCATGCAGTTTTGGGGGCATTAATACCAGTTCTATTAGTCAAATAAATTTCTTGTCTTTAAATACAACTTTTTATAGGCTTGGAATTTTGAGTAATAAACCCAGAGCTCAGTTATAGGAATGATTTGCAGACTGTGATTCTACTTCCAACAGAGAAATGCTGAGTGCACAAGCTGAACCTGTGAAACTTCAAGGTCTGCCTTGAGATTTAAGAGAAGCACCTTGCTGTGACAGTAATCAGGGAGAGCAGGCACAGAGTTTTTATGGGAGCAAATCATCCAGGGAAGAGCTTTAATTTGTCAAGAAGCATAAACTGAAGGAAAATATTACCTGATAAAGCTGAACAGTGAGCCACATAGAGGCCCACAGGGTGTGGAAACAAGCTACTGAGGAGATGTAGGAAACCCAGGGGGAGCAGGACACTGTCTGGGTGAAGTACATCCATGCCCCATCTTGATGGAAATTTGCTGCACAGTGGTTGGACCAATCTGACAAGACACACAATCAGTTAATTGTGTTTTTAAGCCCTTAAGAGCTGAGGAAAGAGTATCTGCATGAAATTAATATTACATAGCAACATCCTCTAGAAATACCATGTTTCATCTACCCCGTTGCCACCTAAAAGCACCCACACAGATGTGTGAGTGCTTGCTATTCTGGCTGCATAATCTTTACACTCTGTGTTCATGATCCACAGAAAAACATCTTTGTTTTTAAAGGCTGGTGCTATAGCAATTCATCCTCAGCAACTAAATTATAAGGGTTTTCCTCTCCTTTCCAATAAACTTTTTAATTTTACAAAGTAATAGTCCAGGTTCATTAACAAGATAATATACTTTTTTTCTCTTCAGAATTAAACTACTTTAAAATCAAAAAGAAATGCCTGCATTTAGTACGGATATTTCCAAACTAAAAAGAAAAAAAAAATCAATCTTTTGCAATAATGTATTTACAAACTTATTTTCTGTTACAGCAAAGGGGATCCAGATTAAAACCTGTCATCTGACCTTCTGCCACATGGCTTCCCCATTTCCTCTCTAACAAAAATGCTTCCTGCTATTTCATTTTCCATTTCCACTACAGCAGCATCTTTGTTATTGCTCAACACAAATGGAATCAGGTATTTGACCAAAGACTTAGATAGGATGCATTTTCATTTAAGCTACGCAATAACATCACTGCTAAAATAAGGTATCAGTTGTGCAGGTTGTACTTGCTGGAAATGAAATGCTGAAAAATAAAGACCACATAGAGATGGATTTGAAAGCTAAATAAAACTAAATTCATGGATACATACACTGAAGAGTTCCATAAAGCAGCCAGACACCAGTCACTGTCAGGAAAAACAGGAACAACAGGTAGTAATAATGGTTCCCAATGCCTGAAATTGAGGGAGAAAAAAGGAAAAAATAATTTCAAGTTGGACATTTTAAAATTAGTACTTGCATTTCTGCTAAAGTTAGCAGGAATAAAAAGAGTCAAAACCATTTCTTATTTTAACCTCTGCCATCCACAAGAGAGCTTGGCAAGGCTGATCTCTCTCTCAACTTTGTCCTGTAAGCCATCCCAATTTATATAATAGAATTAGTTCTGATAAAGTCAACCAGGATTTGTGTCTCCTTCAGAGCATGCCTTCAGCTGTTTTAGTCTGGTGAGACCTAATTAAGCAACCACAACTCCCTCCCATGCACAATAAAATTGCCTCATATACTGAGAAGTCTAAGCTATTCAATTTGCTGTACCTTGTGTGCTTCAGAATTGAAAACATACAGGTAAAGAACCCTAGACCTCTGTCAGAAAAACTGTTACATGAAGGTATTTTTTTTTATTCCAATGATATTGCTCAAAGTTTTGAGACAACACATCAGAAGGACGTCTCAACACCTTGTAAATAGCAAACATTGCAAAAATAGCATTTAACACTAGGAAAAAGGCTGTTGGCAAAAAAAAAAGTGAAAAATATATTGTTACAAATGTGAAGCTCTCACCTTCCTATCTTGATCATCACCAGAAATAAGCCAGAAGAAGAAGAGAGAGGGTGAGATGGAAATGCCCTGCAGGGTTATCTCAGTGGTACAGCTGCTCCACTCAGAACTGTCCCTAATAGTGACAAGGGGCAATGGAAGTTCAGGAGGACACACGAGTCCAGCCCCTTCCTGCAGCTCATTCTCCTCATCCACAGCTACTGCATTAAAATGTCAGACTGTGCACACTTGTCTGCTTCTTTTAGTGTCTACTCCTGGACAGATTGTCCAAAAAAGTTTGTCTAATCCCTTTCTGAACCTGCTGACATTGCCTGTGTCTGCAAACCCTTACAGCAGCAAGCTCCAAAACTTCCCTGCCTGCCATGTGGAGACATTTTTCCTTTACCAATTTTAAATCCCTAGTTCTACTATGACATGCTTGGCTAATAATTCTGCATTCACTTTAGCCACCATGTTAATAATTTTTTTCTTTCCCTTTTTAAAGTTTCAATCATATCTCCTGTTCCTTCCCTCTCCAAAGAAAGAGTTACAGATTGCATGGTGTGGGTTCTTAGGGTGGCCACTCTAACAACCCCTAAATAATCTTATTTGCTTTTCTCTCTTCCATCTAATTTCCCTCTGGCACCTATCAGAGTCTTTCAGTATCAACAGGATATTCTTGTGTCATGTGTGCTCCCTCTTTAAGGGGATAACTGTTATCTCTGCAACTTTTAAAATATGTGGCATTTTCAAATTTGATAAAACAACACATTCTCACCTACACACTGTCCAGTCCACAGAGAATGTTGATCATATCTGGCTACACATGCTTGGCAAGCAAGGCAATGCACAGATCTCAAAGGCTTCCTTACCTAGGTGAGGATGAAGGGAAAGAACATACTCATAGCAGAAGCATCTACTTTGCTCAAAATTTAAGGCATCATCTTACAGTTACCACCACATTTTACATAATTACTGTGCCATAGACCTCACAACACAGAACATAGATGAGAACCATACACCTTAACTAGGAAAAAAAAAATTGAATTTTTAAAAACTAAGATTAGAGTCCAAGGATATCAAAGTATCCCTTATCACCATAAAAGAAATAAAGAAATCTAAACAATATATAACAAACTACTTGTGTAACACTTTAGTGACAAGCAGTGAGGAAAAAGGATTTTTATGGCAGTATTGAGTAAAAGGCAGGTTCACAAAAAAAAAAGTACAAAAGCCCTACTTACAAGACATGATGTGCAAAATGTTCTGAAGTCCAAGCAACCAGCTTCTGCAAGAGCTATAATGTTCTGAAAGATAAAATATTTTGTGTTTGCATTTGGATAACATTTCCATAGGTGCTATGAATATTTCTACACTAGGACTTTTGCAGTTTGCAAGTATTTTTAGTGCCAAGCATGAACAGGAGTAAGAACTCGCTATTTAAAGAGATGCACAAGAAAAAACAAACCAGTGAAGACTAATGCAGCTTCACCCACACAAAATTACTCAGAAAAGTATTTCTGTGTTGCCAAAATTAATAAATGATGTGAATTAAATATTCCTTAAAATGAGATGGCACCTCTCATATAGTCAGCCAGACTTCAGGGAGATGAAGCCTGCCCCTTTACAAGGACAGAACGTTTATGAGTCCTGTGGCAATATGTTAAAACTGCAGTTTATTCTCCCTGGCAATTGGAAGAAATACAACCTCAATGAGAGCCATGAGATCACAAAGAAAATGCTTTCCTTAACCCATAGGCTGGAGAGACCAGACACTAAATTCTCTACTGACTGGCTGCCCATGATTTCTTTTGGCTACTATAAAACAGTAAGGAAATAGCATGTGAGTTGCACGATGCTCAAGCACAAAAAAAAAATTATACACATCCTCAAAGCACATAATAATATTTAAATAATTACTAGCATATGATATATAGGAAAGCACTGGGACTACTTCTTTCTAACCATAGACAACTGAGACAGAAACCATGCAAAACTTATATAAGTGAAGTTCTATGTGAATTCATATCACAGATAACACCAGTGGGTCTGTACAATCTTTGGCCAAAGCTCATATTTCAATGAGAAGATGGAGGAAAGGAAATTATAGCAGGACAAGGAAGATAAGAAAACAAGCAGTAGAAGAGAAAATCCCCAAGATCTCTGTTGTTAAACAACATTGCTAAAACCTCTTTAAGGAAGAATATTTCATTGCTTTCCAGTTTAACAAAGCTGCACATGATGACAAGCAACCACCAGAAGTTGCTGATACATGTTGCACCACACCAGCCCTTCCATTTGTTTTTACAAAATCACCCACCTCTTTTCTTTCTTCTTCTGAAGTCTTTATATATCCAGGATCAGTACTCCAGGTTTTATAGAAATAATAGAGAAGACCCATTATGCTGAACACAGCAGTGATTTTAAGAATTACATTTGTGTGTGTGGTATGTGATAGTCAGGTTAAGGATTATATTCTTATAACTCATAACACCACTATTTGTCAAACAAGCAAAATATTCTAAAATTAGTTAATACTACTTTACAAGCAAGACACAAGAAGGAAAAAAATTACTTTCACTTTAACAGTGGGATCCTCTCTGTCCTTCCAACACCATCTTATCAGAGAAATGGAATATTCTGTCCAGTTTGAGTGCTGAAGACTTTTACAGCTGTATAAACCTGCATCACAATATGGCTCCATGTCATCCTCCTTAAAAGTCCTCAAGAATTCTGCTTTTGAATATTTCAGAGGTATGAAACAAATTTGATTTCTTTTTTCCCCTCTGGAGCTTTTGTACTTTATTTAAACAATACCAGTTAGACATGCAGAGCTATAAAGCTTCTGGTAGCTGTGAGATTCGTTTGGCTGCTGCACCACCCCTCACTCAAACAGGCTCTTACTCAGTCTTACCTTGTCCCATTCATTTCAGCCAAAAGCAACTAAATATACTCATTCAGAAAAATGTAACTGAAAGTCATCCTGAAACTATTTTTGTCACACAAAAAAAAGCCCAAACACACACTGCTAAACACTTCTGAAGATAATGGGACATTAGGAACACCATTTTTACACTATGAACTAAAACCATCTGTGTATCAGATGACTGGGGAAGAAAAACATGTCAAGATAAACTGTCTCTACACAGCAACAGAGGAATATGCAGTGGGACTAGTTTAATACAAATTAAAGTCATGCATCAACCTTGAGAGCTCAGGCTGCTAAAGAACAGACCCTGCTGCCACCAAGGACCAGCCAGAGAGCTCAAGTCTGGATTGCATCTCCAGTGACTCCTCAGTCACTTCATGAACTCCAGGGAAAATAATTTTTAAAAATCCAAGATGGCAACCTCAAAAAGATGTTAGTTCATAAGACAAAACAAAAAGTTGTTTTGTCTTATGAACTAACAACACTGCAAACAGTTCTAATTAAAATCAAGGCGACAACTTATGAAATACAGACACAAACACCAGCTGTGTTTGTTACAATGCAGTTGCAGGGTGCAATAAAGTCAAAATTATGGTGTGTTTCTTGTGGATACTACTGGTCTATTTGCACTGGTATTGGTTTTTTGGAGCTCAGAGAAATCTTTAGTTAGAATGGCTGGATTTTCATTCAGTCCAGAGGAAGTCTGACAGACAAATATAGCTAACTAAAACCCTGAAAACTTTTAAAACACTGTGACCAGCTCCAGAAGGAAAACACACTCATGAGAACAAGGGTTGGACAGTGAAATGGAAACCTATCCCCTGGCCCATCTCACCAAGCTATGGTTAGTACTTCAAGAATACTGCTATGCTCACCATCTTCAGCAGTGTCCAACTCAAATCCCTACCAGTGGAATTTTTTTTCCTTTTAACTTAGATTACACCAATAAAACAAAACTTAAACCTTCACAACAATTGAATAACACCATTTCCATTTATACAAGCATGTGTGTGAATCCCCAGCAGGAATACACTTGATCAGTTCATCAAAGTTAATCCTGATAATTCCATTAAGGACATCTTAATTTGGAACAGTACAAGAGAAAATGTAATTTAAAGGCTGAATTAAAAATTAATTAAAACTGTGTAGCAATACATTGTAGCTGCTTTAGTACAAAATTATTTGCAGTTCTAAGTATCTTCCTAAAGGCTTTTAATCGATAAACAGATGCCCACTGTGTAACAAAAGAACAGGGCACTGGAAAGAGAGCACAAACTACTAAAATGTTTTTGTACTCATCACTGAGAAGCCTCTTCAAAGCAAGTAAATGTCAGATAGAAATTAATTCACTGTATGCTAAAGATTCAATGTTAACCTGTGAATAAAGACAGGAGACTGGACAGTCTACTTTGCAGGAACACAAAGAAATTTCTTCTTTTTTTTAGGGAGGTGGTGGTAGAGGATGTTGTTTTTAAAGGCAGGAGCATGAATACCACCAACTGTCAAATGCTTATCATTTTAGAAGGAAGAGATGCTTTCAGTATTATTATTAAGATATGTGTTACCCAGTTATAGCACATGACAAAATACATCACTGTACAACAGTCTCAGTGAGGAAGATTAAAGAGTGATGTGTAGATGCTAACAGAAATCATTAGTTTTATAACACCTTCATTCTGATATTCCAGTAACATATGAAATAGGTCACGTTATAAAGAAGACAAAAATCTATAGACAAAAGAAGGTACAGAATTTTAGTCTGTGTATCATTTTAAAATCACTTTGCCCCTTCCCAATGGGATTAAACCAACTTTACTAGACATTAACAGTCACATGGAATTCTCTGGAACCTCTCATCACAGTTTGCACAACCAGGTTTAGATTTACAAGAAACTCCAAGCAGAATTGCATTTCTTGAGTATAAAGGATATCAGGCAGGAACCAGAAAAACCAGGTCATGGACATCCAAAAAACTGAACTTAGCAGAAATGCTGTGGGAAGGTATCTTAGATTCTTGAGCCCCACGAGTTGCCTGAAAGAACATTAAAAGAAATAAATATTTTTCAAAATATATTTGAAATATAAATCATCTGGTTTGTAACCGTAAAAACTTCATGCACATAGTTTATTTCAAGTTGCTCAAAGCAATCAAGAACTGTCACTCAAAAGCATTCTTTCTGCATACATATAGGGGGTTAACAAAAATAAAACTGAAGAGTGCTCTGCTCCAGCACAATATTATATATCTGAGAAGTGCAGTAGGACTGGTTGAAAAGTCCCATCTCTGTCTATTTGCACACAGATAGCATTACCATATCAGTGACCACTGACTTTGGCAGGGTAAGTGAGAAACAGCTCAGGATAACACTGGGGGGTCTGGGGAGCAGGAGAGGGGATGGCTCATTAAAACTCATTTTGTGACAGAATATAGCAGGAAAAAGTTGTGATAAAGGACATTTCTGAGCAGATATCTCAATGTCTGCCAGATACAGACCATCAGTAACACTCTGACAATAAAACCAGCTAACAGACTGGGTTTGGGGTTTTTTTTTCAACTCCTTCAGTGACAAGAAACTATTATTGTGTGCACCTAAATACATTCAATTATTATGGTCACTCATTCTAAAAAGTACATGCATTTAAATTCTCCACACACCGTACAACCATTTCTCAGGAGGTATCTTTTATGTTAACTGAAACTAAACTTTGAAAGAAGAATTATGCATCAGATGCTTTTTAAAGTGTCTTTGCCAAGTAAGTACATAAACAGAGAGAAAAAGCCACAAACCTCACAAACAGAGACATCACAAATAGCAGGCTGAGAAGCAAACCTCCTTTTAAAAGCCAAGAATCAGAACTTAAGTCCATGACGTATCCAATGGCCCACATGAATGTCAAGGAAGATGTTAACATCAGGAAGAGCTGTTAAAATTATTATTGTTAAAATATGACAAAGTACTCAAGCAGGTCTTACTTAAAAGTATTCAGTTCATGTAATGACAAATGCTGAAAGACAATAAGATAGGACAAGGTGACACATTAATACATCAAAAGCAGGGGTGAGGTATGACATAAAACTCTCACCCAAACCACTCCAATGTGCTTTTAAATAATTCTATTTTGTGCACCCAATTTCATAAATCACTCTCGTTAGAGGTAATTTGCATGTCACTCTAAACACAGCATGCTCTGGTTTTATTTCTACTAGTTATTACTCAGGAAATTACCTCATATTTCTCTACTATTTTCAGTAACCTATTATTTCTCCTGTTTCTCATTTTTTCTTCCTCTTGTAGCATGTAAACCATGAAGTGATTCTGACTTTGGTAAGCAATGTCAAGCGGCCTCTCTCCCTTTAACAAAAAATAGGGTTATTTATTTATTTATTTATTTATTACTTTACACATAAATACTCTCACTTTTAACAAAAGCAAGAAATTAATATAGTTAAAACAAGACTAACTGGGCAGTTACTTCCCAGCCCCACCTCCCCCCCCCCCCCCCCCCCCCTCTTTTTTTTAAGGTAAAGGTAAGCTAAATTCAGAGTGCTAACATGCTTAAATCAGAGCTTTGTAGCTTTGAAAACTGATACTTGTAGATAGACTGCAGCTGTTTATCTGTTGGACTGCTTCCAATAACATATCTATATAGTCATGGGAATCTATACTTTCAACATTTATGCTATCAGTTTCTACAAATATTAAGTTGAAGCCTTTCATATGTGATAACCCTTTGAATGTACAAACAGGCATTGTCAACCACCAGCTCTCACAGGAGGACATTCACTTAATTTGAAGTCTTTATGAGTCTGACTAGACACTAAGAAATGTATTTTTTAAAATCTGCCCAAGTCCTCATGACAATGTCTTTAAGTAGAAAACAGCCAAATGGATAAATGAAAAAGAAATTAAACAAGGTCCTGAGGAAATGAAACTAATTAAACACCCCATGAAAATGAAACAAAAAAGGGTGAGGGAGCAGAATCAAGTCAAAGGACACAATTACTGTTCAGGGAACACAAGGTGTGGCTGTTCATTGCACAATGGTTGCAAAGAACCTCTGCATTCATACTTTGAGCCACACCTCAAGAAAGGTACTAACTCCCTTTTGGGAACGACTAAGAACACCTGCTCTTAGCCAAACCCTGCTGCAATTTACATCCAACATGGAGAAGATTGAGATTTTTCTTTACATTCATTTTATACATTCATGCTACATGGGATAAAATATCACAAAGGAAATCCTACCTTAACATTTTTTATGTCCAGGCTGGCACCAGCTTCCAGCAACAGATCCACTGCACTAGTATTTCCTGAGGCTATTGCCCAGTGCAGTGCAGTATTCTTTTGAACATTGTCTACAGCATTGAGAGAGGGGTTGAACTTTAGGAGAAACTTCATGGGTTCTGGTCTAGATGAAAATAAATTATCAGAGTTAACAAACAGGAGATAATCTAGACTGGAAATGAAACTTTTCAACATATAATGCCTTCTCACAACCAGCTCATCAATGGTACATCCATGTTTAGAATTCATCACCTGCCCCAGAAGTAAGGTCACATCATCATTCCTCCTGATGATGTTACCCTACCATTTTAACAAATATGAGGTACATAACACAAGTTATATCTTCTACAACACCATAGCTTGTATCTCCCCATTTTATTAGTTCTAAATGCATTTTACTGCATCCACACCCATTTGTTTTCATTTTGCAGAAAATACAATAAGGCTGCAGATGATTTAGCCACAAACCTAAACTTATTTAACAAATTCCTTTCACTTTCTTTGCTATATCCAATGAGCACTCCCAATTCTGGATCTCTGAAACACCTCATATTTTTGTACAAATGGAAGGGAAAATAATGTCAGTTAAAAAAAAAGTAAGGAAAAATTCACCTCACTGCTTCTTGAGTACAATGCAATAGACTCTTATTCAGTTATTCTCTACTTACCCAATGGCTTTTTGTGCTGTTAACATTAAAGGTGTTTGTCCATTAAAGTCTGTTGTGTCTATGTTCTAAGAATAAGAAAAACATAACAAGCAAGTGATTACCAGTGATCTCAGGAAATGGTGGAATTTGGAGCTATATAACTGATTTAGCTTCACTAATGAACAGAAAAAAGACAAATCAAAATATATCAGCCAAGAAGCCAACACTTATTTAAAACTTTTTCCTCCTTCTATAAGTCTTGCATGTAATTCCTTTCAGAATATTCTGAGGTTCTATTTAAGGAAATTTTTAAGGGAGAGACTCCACTAAGGATATTTTTAAGTGAATCATGTCAATTGTATTTCTTGTCCTCCTTGCAAAGAAATACTATCAATAAGAAGAACCTTGTAAAGCAATGCTAACCATATTCCTTGTGTAAATAGATGTACATAAAAGATGAAAAGAAAATACATAAACAGATTTTTTAAAACAACAAAGAAGGACTACATATCTCAAGACATAGGTAAATATCTAGCCTAAATTTTCTTCCTTCTTCACAACAAAGGTTTCCTTGCTTTCT
Source organism: Agelaius tricolor (assembly GCF_023055355.1). Lineage (NCBI taxonomy): Eukaryota > Metazoa > Chordata > Aves > Passeriformes > Icteridae > Agelaius > Agelaius tricolor. The sequence continues at coordinate 1,641,364 of NW_027269327.1, forward strand.
CCCTCCATCCATCATTACATTGGCGCAGATTTACTTAAAAGAATTATTCACATGGATATTTTTAGTACAAGATAGGTGGGCCAACAACTTTATTAAGCCTGTGATATACACCACTGCACCTACATTCCTGAAGTCAGTTACTCTGCCTAAAAAGAACTTCATGAGAAAGAAAATAAACTTAGCAAACTTTTAAATCCTAATGCTAGATTGTTTCTCAGAATCACTCTAGATCATATAAGAACTCTCTTGTCATTTTTATTAGCATGTTGTTACACTTGCCATCAATTCTGCTCATTTCACATATAAGCTAAGAGACATCAACTACCATGGATATAAACCAGAAATTTCTAATGAAAATTCAGACCTAGTCTGATCATTTTTTCTGCATTCTTCAATTTATGGAAAACTGCATAGATTATTAGTTACAAAGCAGTAATCAAATCATAAATACTTCATGATGTCTACACATCATATACTGCTTTGTGTTCCCATGTTTAAAAGCCATTGGTGATTTCACAGCACCACAAATCCACATGACCTTAACAACACTCCTAAAATGTAGGTGAATCTGGATGTGGGGGATGACAGGAATAGAGAAGAGCATTAAAAAAAATTATATATACAAATGCCTAAGTTTGTCTGTGCTTCTAGCACATAAAAATAGGTGTAAAATCACTGTTTTTCATCTAGGGAAAAAAAAACCCGGTTAATTCTGGAATGCCTCCTATACACAGGCAGCTAGTCATAAGCAGAAAAGAACATTTGGGACATCAGCAACATACCTGGCCTTTTGCTATGAGGTAAGCTATGATGGGCATGTGTTGGAACAGCACTGCTAAATGAATGCTACTGAATCCTTCCCCATCAATCAGACTGGGATCCGCTCCACATTTCAACAACAACACGACCATCGGAAGGTGTCCTTGTCTACAACAATATGTGAAATGAAACTATAGAGATGATTTTAAAAATGGATATTTTAATGAAAGCATCGCCTTTGTAATTCTCACAGGCATCCCACAAAATATTTCAGCTTCTCATGGCTTTATTTAGGAAATCATATTAAATACATACAGTCTAATAAATGAGCCTAGGGTGAAGCGTTAATTTAGACTACAGTGCTTATTCTACAGTAACTTCTCCTGTGAGCAGTCATCCAAGCCTCTGGCTCTGGCAAAACACTGACAGTCCAGAAGAAAGCACTCATCTTCCAGCAGGAGACTTCTCACTTGGAGAAGTTTTCCCAGAATAATTATTTCAGGTTATGTTTTCTCCAGACAAGCAGTGCTTTGCTCTCTGAATCTCAGAAAATACTACCACAGCTTTAAATACTGACAGATTTGCAGTTAGGGGTTGCAAGCAGCACTACCTGGTGGCCCAGTGCAGGGGTGTAGAATTCAAATCTCCACCAAGCTGATCCACTACGGCACCTTTGGAAATGTAATATCTGTGTAATAACAGCACAATAAGGTCAGAAACAGACACAATAAAATAGCAAAACCTTACACTAAAGATAACCTAGCTAAAGGAGTAAATGACTCATAATAAAAAATTCACTGGAGAAGCAAATGGACAAAAGTGGTTTAGCAGTAAGTAATGCTGTTTCAAGAAAATGTTGAAGAAAAAATAGTCATTAGCAAGGTACTTCTAAAATCAGCTTTCATCTTTGTTACAGAAACAAACCCAGGAAAATCTAATGATTTCATGTACTACGTGATTTCACATATAAAGAAACAGGCTACCTTTACATTTCAGTGATATTTTCACTAAGGTAAGTGCATTAAAATTTGAATTCTACCCTTCTCTTCTCAAAGTGATTATAGGTACCAGTGGCAGAATACACTGTGTTACTGTCACAGGGACTCCCAGCTTACTTTACCAGCTCCTGTCTGTTGTTTATTGCTGCCCAGTGAAGAAGAGTCACATTTTCTTTGTCTGGTTGTCGAACATCATATCCTGCTTCTACCAGTTCTTTGCATCGTTCTAGCATTCCATACCTTAAATGAGAAATAAAAAAAATCAATTTACTTATAATTTTTCAGTATTCTCTAGTCTGGAAACATTTACATCCTAAAGAAAAAATACATCTCAGTAAGCATCAAAGTCTTGTAAAAAGAGTGGGGCTGTGCCTTGATGACTAGAATTTTCTACTTAAACAAAGCTGCTCGAAATGTTTTTATTTACAGTAGCAACAGTAAGTTATTTTTCTTCTTCCACTACAGGGAGAAAATGAAACTGAAAACGTTTCCTTTGTAAAAATATCCAGCCTGGCTCATATTTGAGCACACTCCCATCTATTTCAACACTCTGCACACTCAGAACATGTACTTACTGTGTAGCCTTGACAATATCACAGGTGCTGGGGTCTTCAGCAATGGGATATGGGCCTGGGAGAACCTTATCTTCATGGACGCTATGGCTCCTGTGCATATGAGGTCGATGAGGCCCATGGCAATGGCTTTTACACTGATGGTTAACAAAACAATTATTACCCACTGTTATTTATCGGCTGCCCACCACACACACCTCCCCCTTTACCAGAAGCACTCACTGGGCGCGGTAGGTTCTGTTAATACAAACGAAGATGTTAATTCAAAGCACAGTTAAAGCCTCCTGGCAAGAGACCAATCCTTTCATTTGCGGAGGACAGCAGGGATGGGGTTAAGGTGCATCAGGATAAATTACAGAGGCGTTCAGCACCCTGCAGAGCTGGTTCCCGACACAGCAGCCTCCCCAACAGCGCTACACTCAAGAAACCACAACCTACGGCCTTGGGGAGGGTTTGAAACGCACTTGGCAGCCACGGTGCCACCCGTGCAGCCAGAAACCCGACGCGAGGGAACAGACAAGGCACACGCAGGGCACGACACGGACGGCTCTTGCCCGGGAGCCCCCGCCAGACCCCGGCGGCACCGCGGCCGCCTCGGTGCCGCCCTCGCCACCTGCCCGGGGCCCGCGGCCGCGCTCCGCATCCCCGGCCTGGGCAGCGCCAGCTCCCAGCCCCGCTCCAGCCCCGGCGCTGCCTGGGGACTCCCCGCTCACCGCCGGGCCGCTCCCCGCCATGCCCGCGGTCCTGCAGCTTCCTGCTCCCGCTTCCTGGGCACGGCTGCGGGGCGGGGCCGGGCAAACACGGCCCGGGCGGGGCGGCTCCGAGGCGGGGCCGGGGGAGTGCGGGGAGGCCTCCGGGAGCCTTCCCTGAGAGCCTTCCCTGAGGCTGTCCCTGCCGCTGAGGAGCCGCTTGGGCGAGCGGATCGGCGGCTCCCGTGTGCCTGAAATGGTTCCTTCTCTTTTACCCAGGCAACCACACCGAAAAACTCTGTTTTCGCTCAGGATCCCCCCCGGGTGGCGGACAAGGCGAATTGTCTGCTGGCGAATTTTTCGGGGCTTGTGCCTCAGAATGTGGAAGCGATCCCTCGGTGAAGGCTCTGGAGCACGTCTGATGAGGAGAGGCTGAGGGAGCTGGGGGAGCTCAGCCTGGAGAAAAGGAGGTTCAGCGGGGACCTTGTGACTCTCCACAATTCCCTGAAAGGAGTAATGTCACCTCCTTGTTGGCCCGGTTCCCAGAGGAGTTCAAGGCCATTTGGGACCATTTCCACCCAAAGCTGAGCCCCAATGTCCCTTCATAATGACCGCGAGGGTGAGGGAGGGAGCCGCCATTTTAGGGCAAGCTGTGAGGGGCAAGTGGTCAGCCCCCGAAGAAATGGGGATAAACTGGGAAAACACCCAAGCATGTCAAACACCCATAAGCTTCCCAGGTGAGGTGGGACCCTGGCAGCCCTCGGAGTGATGCCATCTCTTCTGGCCTGAGGAAAAACCCCAGCATGGGGTGACGAGAGACCTCCAGCTCTCAAACATCCTGGGGCTGTGGGGACACGGGGACCTCCTGCTCCTGGAGGAAATGTGTCATGACCTTTGGACAACTGACAGTCACCACTCACAGGTCATCAGAAAAGGGATAATTATCACTCCCAGCTCAGCCTCCAGACCAGGGCTGGCACACAGAGCTTTTGCCATCCTGTCACAATGGGGTCCTGGCTGGAAGGATCACAGATAAGGTCAGGTCTACAGGGAGAGACTGGGAGAGCCATTCAGGGCACAAGAGTGTCAGCAGCCTTCACAAAAGGGAAGAAAACTGAAAGAGCAGGCACATTAATGAAAAAAAACCCAACAATTATTTCAAAACCCCTGTTTTGGTCGGTCAGAGCAGTAGGCAAAAGGTAGCATAGGTTTATTAGATGGCAAATAACAATCAGGAACCTGGGTGCTTTCCTGTGACTGGTTACTGCATTTTTCATCACCATCAATTGTTTTTAAGGCAGAGGAAGATATTTTTGGGGGAGTACAATAATCCCAGCACCACGGGAGTGACTCTGGCATCTCAACATCTCCCTTGCGCTCCATGCACATGACTTAGGATGCTGCGGACCCAGTTGGTGAAAGGCTGAGCCCTGGCTCCCATTACAGGGGAAGAAAGAAGAAGAGTTATCAGGGCTCAACCTCAAATGACATTTTGTCTCTTTTGGTTCTATTCAGCGCTTTCGTAAGAACGCAAAGTCTATGTTCCTGACCCACAAAAGCCGTTGAATGCACACAGGGACCCCATGTGTCACTTCAGGAGAAGCCCTTAGCACTTTCAAAAACCTCTAGTCTCTTTCAAGAAGCCCTTGTCAATTTCAAAGGGCAGCTGTTGTTTCACTGTTGCATTTCTTGGCTCGGTCAAACCCCTCCTACCCGCACTACAGCTTGTGCTTGGAGACACAAAAGTAGCAGCTTGGAGGGAAGGCATGGAAAGCTTGCCAAAGGCTGAAGGGAGCCCTGTGATTTGCCCTTTTCCCAAGAGGTTTCTGTAGCTGAAGTTGCTGACAGGGAGCAGACTTGAGAGGCCGCAATGGGTTTGTTGTTGTTTTATTTCCCGGGTCCTCGGTCCTGCGTGGGATTCTGTAAGTGGGTGCTGCAGAGGCTGCGGCAAGGCGTCAAAAACGCCTGCCCTGCACCCAGGGGTGGCGCAAGATCTCCTCCAGCTGCGGCCTGTGCGCGGGGTTCTTGGCCAAACAGCAGCGGATCAGGTGCTGGCACTCTGGGGAGAGAAGGCAGACAGCGCCGGTCACTGGCAGAAGGCTCCCGGCCAGCTGCCCCCGGCGCCCTCGGGGCCCGGGCCGCGCTGCGTGTGCTCGGGGCTGCGGCGGCCTCCCGAGCCGCTCTGCCCCGCGGGAAGAGAGCGGGCACGGCGGGACACGGCCGCCTCCTTGGGCCGCGGGGGCCATGCTGACCCCGTGGGCACGGGCCACCTCCCTTGGCCGGCCCTGGGGGCAGCTGGACGGTGCGCGGAGCTGCGTGAGGGCCGCGCCGGGCCGCGCGCCGCCCGCTGCCAAAGCCGCCTTCTTGGGGCCGGAGACCAACCTGGAGAGACCTGCTGCCAGAAGAAGAGCTGCCCCAGCACGATGGCATGGTCGTCCTCGAAGGGGAGGCTCCCACAGACCATGACGTAGAGCAGCACGCCCAGGGACCAGACGGTGGCCGCATGGCCGTGGTAGCAGCCCAGGGAGATCCACTCGGGCGGGCTGTAGGCGTGCGTTCCTAGGGGAGACGGGCGGCGCTGTCCAGGCGCGGGCTGCTGCCTTCCAGAGCCCGGCGCCAGGCTCCTGGCTGAGGCAGGGGCTGCACCCGCGGCCACAGCTTCCCCCCCGAGGCCACCCCACGTCCCCCAGCCAGCTGGCCAAAGCCAAGGAAGCATTCTGCCAGGCAAAGAAGGCCAGCGGAGCGGCCCGGGCCCTTGCTGGCCTGCCGAGCCGGCTTTTGCCGCCCCCCCCCTCTGTGGGCAGGGCCGGCAGCCGGCTCCCGGGGCACGGCGTCTGCCCCGGGCCAAAGGGCAGCCGGCTGAAGGCCGCAGCCCGCAGCCCAGCAGGGAGTGGGGCCCTGCAGTGCCTGGCACGGGGAGCAGGGCCCGGGCCCTGGGCTCACCGGCAAAGCGCGTGTAGGCCCGCTCCTGGAGGAAGGTGCCGCAGCCGAAGTCGATGAGCTTCAGGTCGCCGCTCTCCGGGTCCACGAGGAGGTTCTCCGGCTTGATGTCCCGGTGCAGGACGCCGCAGGCGGTGCAGTGCCGCACGGCCTCCAGCACCTGGACGAAAAGCCAGCGCGCCATCTCCTCGCACAGGAACTCCTGCTCCAGCAGGAACTGCAGGAGATCCTGCCATGCCTCCGGACGCTCCAGCACCAGCACGAAGCTGTCAGGCAGCTCGAACCAGTCGAGGAGCTGGATGATGTTGGAGCAGCCAGAGCCCACCTTCTCCATCAGCACGATCTCCATGGGCACGCGGGTGCCGTCGGGCTGCCAGGAGGAGAAAATCAGGGCCTGCGGCAGGCCTGATGCTGCCCTGGGGCTGCTGCGCTGCGCCCTGCCTGGGATGGCCCCGTGCCCCCTTGCGCAGCCTCCCTGGTGCTGGGGCTTCCTCCCGCCCAGGGGATGCTTGGGGGGTGCCCCTGCCCGGCCCCGCCGCCGCTGTTTGGCCCGGCCGGGCCCGCCACGCTGCGGCTGGCACGCTGAGCCCCCGCCCGCTGTCCCCGCCGTGCCCCGCCTCCCGCTGCCAGTCGGCGCCCCGAGATTCTCCCTGCCCGCCCCGGCCCGCGCTGTCCCGCCGGCCCCGCTCCCTCACCAGCTGGTCCCACTGCAGGACGCTCTCCCGGGCCACGCGTTTGATGGCCACCTGCAAGCCATGCAGAGAGGAGGGCTGAGCTCCAGCCCTGCCCCTCCCCAGCGCTGCCCCTCGTCCCACGGCCGGCCGCCGCGGCCACTCACCGGGCTCCCGTCGGAGAGGCGGATGCCCGAGAAAACGGTGCCGCAGCCACCGCTGCCCAGCTGCGGGCCCAGCTGGTACAGCTCCTGCAGCTCCTTCTTTTGCCCTGCCAAAGGCCGAGAGCGAGCCATCAGCCCCGCGCCCAGGAACCCCCCAGTGCCCGCCAGTGCAGCGGGCCGGGCCCCCGCGGGCCGCGCCGCTCTCACCTGCTCCCTGCTGCGCGCCGGGCAGCGGCCACTGCCCCGCAGCCGACGGGCTGGCCAGCGGCAGAGCCGGGCCCGGGCAGCGCGCACAGGCGGCTGCAGGAGCCCCGCTGCAGCGGGGCACGGCGGCACCGTCGCCGTCCCCGGCCTCGTGGGCTGGACTCTGCTCTTGACCACGGCCGGGGCTGCAGCCCGAGGCTTCCTCGCCCAGGGGGGTGCCGGGAGCAGCTGCAAAGCAAGCAGGGCTTTCTGAAGCCGTGCCATCAGAGGCACTGGAAAGAGCCAGCCACCAGGCTGCTCCCAGGGGCCCTGGCCTGGCCCGGCTGCGCCCCTCAAGAGCCCCGGGGGAGCCTCAGACAGCGCCTCGGGAGATCTCACCTGCTATTGGAGAGCCCTTGCTGGCAGTCCAGGGCTCTCTTGGAACAGCTTCCTGGAGATGGAGGAACCTCCTTGGTGTCTCCAGGCTCGTCTCCAGCAGCAGGCTCGGGCTGTCGCCGGCTGGCACAAGCGGCACAGCGTCCTGGCAGCTGTGGGATGAGCACTGCTGGCTCCAGGAGGCTTGCTGCTCGGCCAGCTTCTCCCGAGAAGGCTCCCCTGGATCGGGCTGGGCTCCCATTGGGACTGCTGGGCTTTCCCCGGCCACGTCAGGGGTCAGGGTTGCGCCCGCCTTGTTGAAGCCCGTGAGTCCAAGGGAGCTGGGAGACCTGTCCACGGGCTCTGCACCTTCTGCAGGCTGACAGGTCTCCCTGAGCCTCTGCGAGGGATGGAGGCTGTCAGAGATAGCAGAGGCTCCTGGCAGGATGCAGGGTCTCTGACAGCCTGAGGTTCCTGCAGGGATGGCGGCTCTCCCCTGCTGTGCCATCCTTGCAGGCCTTGAGGCTCTCCCAGGGACAGAGAATCTTGCTGGGAGCAGCCTCTTGAAGGGATGGAGGCTTCGGGAGGAGCTGGTCAGGCCACAGCAGGGCAGGTGGCCTCGCTTCACCAGCTGCTGCAGTTGTTTCCACAGCGCCTGCCACATCCCCGAGTAGAGCGGCGCCCGTGTCCCCTTGGGATCCCAGAGCAGCCGCATCAGCTCCTGCAGCTCCTGGGCCAGAGCCACGCAGGGGCCGCAGCTGCAGGGCCTGCCCAGGGGGCTGGTGGGAGCACGCGGCCGCTTGCGCCGAGTGGCCCGAGGCCTGCAGGGCCTGGGAGCCGCAGGGGCTCCTCGCTTCCTGCGTGAGCCTCCGGGCCGGACGCCGGGGCGCTCGCTCCTCTGCGCTGTCCGTGCCCGCCGGCTGGGTGGTTGCCGGTGGCCAAGGGCCCACCAGACAGCCCCAGCGGCCAGCAGCAGGACAAGCACAATCCCCAGGACGCCGCCGTCACTCATGGCTCCGGCACGTCCCATCGCAACTGCACTGGAGGCCGCGGGCGTTGGCCCGGCTTATCCAGCGCCAGCGCGGTGATGTCACAGTGCTGCGGCCGGCACAGCCCTGGGACATCACAGCCCTGCATCACGCCTCCGCTCAGCCCCTCTGTGTCCTCATAGGCCAGCCCGCCTCCGGGAGCAGCAGAAGCGGCTCCTGGCTGAAGATGGGCATGGCCAGAGAAAGCGGCTGGCAGGGAGAACGGGAGCTCAGCCTGCTGCAAGGCATCCTTCCCTGGAGCGAGGGCCGCGCCTGGAAGAGCGCTGGTGCCAGCAGCGTCAAGCTGACGGCTCCCGGGACGCTTGTTCCCAGCTGGAAACACCCACTAGTGTGTGCCTGAGAAGATAGATCCTCCAGAGGCAAAGGGAGTCTAAGCTCCTCTGTCTCTGGGGAGCTCTCCTGAACTGCCTGTCGAGGGCAGGAAGAGTTTCTTGTTAGCAGCTGACTGACTTCTGCTGTGCCTCTGCTCTAAATAAATCGGGCTTTGCCAAGGAGCGCTCATTGCGCTCCCACTGCTCTAGCTTGGACTGGGATTCGCTTTCTTTCTTCCCAGTAGCTGGCATGTGTTGCGTTTGGATGGGAATGCTGTGCCCCAAACAAGGGTGCTTTGGTTTCTGCTGAGCAAGGCTTGCCCTCTTTGCAGTGTCCCTTGGTACACCAGTGCAATGGTTTCCACTGGGAAGGGAAGGATGAGTGTCGAAGACAGAGGCAACTAATGCACCATCAACACCTTTGCTGTGTCTCTGTCCTTGTTTGGGAGGTGACCATCCCCACCCCAGAAGGGAACAAGATTATTTCAATGTCATTTCTGCAATGGGGTTTTTCTCCATTCATGTATTTAAAACCTCTCTTTTTATCGTGCCCTGCATTTCTGGCCACCTTCGTCTCCCGCTGAACTTGCAGCACATCCAATTTCTCCCTGCAGTGGCTAGAAGCATCTGTGTATTCTTGCCCTGACCTGCATTCCACAGGGCACACAGCTTCCTTTTCCATCCTCTTTCCCAGAGAAGATGCCTGTCAAGGTAAGCCAGCCTCGTGCCTTGCCTGCTTGGCTTCCGACATTTGGGCATCGCCTGCTCCTGTGCCTTAGGAGATGTTTCCGAAGCGAGCAGCAGCGATGGACCGCAGTACCTTGCAAAGCATTTCCCCTGGGAGCTTGCTTAGCAGTTCCCTGAGCAGCCTGGAGTGTGCTCCCTTCATGCTCCAGGCTGAGGCTTTGCTGGCCCTTTTCCTCTTGTCAGAGGTTTGAGCGTCCAATTTCTTTGTGGTGGCTGTGGCCAAGAGAGTCCCCAGTCCCCGCTTGGCCCAGGGCACGTGGGGCTCAGAGGGCAGCCTGGCTCTAGGGGGGCTGAGCTGGATGGTCCTGGGCTGTGGGGGGCTCCTCCCTTACTGGGGGGAGTTTTCCTGGGGAGGAAGAAGGCTCTGGCATGAGCCACCAGGCCTGCTGAGCATTTGCCTGCTGCCGATGGGAGGGAAAGAAAGAGGAAGAGTTGATCGGGGCTCAACGTGAAACGAGGTTCTGCTGCTACGGGTTCTTCTCAGAGCTTTGGAGAGGAGGCATCTCTGTCCCTGATAGACGCTGATCCTTGCAATGCACACAGGGAGCCTTGTGTCACTTCAGGAGACACACCAAGAAGCCCTTGTCACTTTCAAAGGGCAGCTGTTGTTTCACTGTTGCATTTCTTGGCTCGGTCAAACCCCTCCTACCCGCACTACAGCTTGTGCTTGGAGACACAAAAGTAGCAGCCTGGAGGGAAGGCATGGAAAGCTTGCCAAAGGCTGGAGGGAGCCCTGTGATTTGCCCTTTTCCCAAGAGGTTTCTGTAGCTGAAGTTGCTGACAGGGAGCAGACTTGAGAGGCCGCAATGGGTTTGTTGTTGTTTTATTTCCCGGGTCCTCGGTCCTGCGTGGGATTCTGTAAGTGGGTGCTGCAGAGGCTGCGGCAAGGCGTCAAAAACGCCTGCCCTGCACCCAGGGGTGGCGCAAGATCTCCTCCAGCTGCGGCCTGTGCGCGGGGTTCTTGGCCAAACAGCAGCGGATCAGGTGCTGGCACTCTGGGGAGAGAAGGCAGACAGCGCCGGTCACTGGCAGAAGGCTCCCGGCCAGCTGCCCCCGGCGCCCTCGGGGCCCGGGCCGCGCTGCGTGTGCTCGGGGCTGCGGCGGCCTCCCGAGCCGCTCTGCCCCGCGGGAAGAGAGCGGGCACGGCGGGACACGGCCGCCTCCTTGGGCCGCGGGGGCCATGCTGACCCCGTGGGCACGGGCCACCTCCCTTGGCCGGCCCTGGGGGCAGCTGGACGGTGCGCGGAGCTGCGTGAGGGCCGCGCCGGGCCGCGCGCCGCCCGCTGCCAAAGCCGCCTTCTTGGGGCCGGAGACCAACCTGGAGAGACCTGCTGCCAGAAGAAGAGCTGCCCCAGCACGATGGCATGGTCGTCCTCGAAGGGGAGGCTCCCACAGACCATGACGTAGAGCAGCACGCCCAGGGACCAGACGGTGGCCGCATGGCCGTGGTAGCAGCCCAGGGAGATCCACTCGGGCGGGCTGTAGGCGTGCGTTCCTAGGGGAGACGGGCGGCGCTGTCCAGGCGCGGGCTGCTGCCTTCCAGAGCCCGGCGCCAGGCTCCTGGCTGAGGCAGGGGCTGCACCCGCGGCCACAGCTTCCCCCCCGAGGCCACCCCACGTCCCCCAGCCAGCTGGCCAAAGCCAAGGAAGCATTGTGCCAGGCAAAGAAGGCCAGCGGAGCGGCCCGGGCCCTTGCTGGCCTGCCGAGCCGGCTTTTGCCGCCCCCCCCCCTCTGTGGGCAGGGCCGGCAGCCGGCTCCCGGGGCACGGCGTCTGCCCCGGGCCAAAGGGCAGCCGGCTGAAGGCTGCAGCAGCCCGCAGCCCAGCAGGGAGTGGGGCCCTGCAGTGCCTGGCACGGGGAGCAGGGCCCGGGCCCTGGGCTCACCGGCAAAGCGCGTGTAGGCCCGCTCCTGGAGGAAGGTGCCGCAGCCGAAGTCGATGAGCTTCAGGTCGCCGCTCTCCGGGTCCACGAGGAGGTTCTCCGGCTTGATGTCCCGGTGCAGGACGCCGCAGGCGGTGCAGTGCCGCACGGCCTCCAGCACCTGGACGAAAAGCCAGCGCGCCATCTCCTCGCACAGGAACTCCTGCTCCAGCAGGAACTGCAGGAGATCCTGCCATGCCTCCGGACGCTCCAGCACCAGCACGAAGCTGTCAGGCAGCTCGAACCAGTCGAGGAGCTGGATGATGTTGGAGCAGCCAGAGCCCACCTTCTCCATCAGCACGATCTCCATGGGCACGCGGGTGCCGTCGGGCTGCCAGGAGGAGAAAATCAGGGCCTGCGGCAGGCCTGATGCTGCCCTGGGGCTGCTGCGCTGCGCCCTGCCTGGGATGGCCCCGTGCCCCCTTGCGCAGCCTCCCTGGTGCTGGGGCTTCCTCCCGCCCAGGGGATGCTTGGGGGGTGCCCCTGCCCGGCCCCGCCGCCGCTGTTTGGCCCGGCCGGGCCCGCCACGCTGCGGCTGGCACGCTGAGCCCCCGCCCGCTGTCCCCGCCGTGCCCCGCCTCCCGCTGCCAGTCGGCGCCCCGGGATTCTCCCTGCCCGCCCCGGCCCGCGCTGTCCCGCCGGCCCCGCTCCCTCACCAGCTGGTCCCACTGCAGGACGCTCTCCCGGGCCACGCGTTTGATGGCCACCTGCAAGCCATGCAGAGAGGAGGGCTGAGCTCCAGCCCTGCCCCTCCCCAGCGCTGCCCCTCGTCCCACGGCCGGCCGTCGCGGCCACTCACCGGGCTCCCGTCGGAGAGGCGGATGCCCGAGAAAACGGTGCCGCAGCCACCGCTGCCCAGCTGCGGGCCCAGCTGGTACAGCTCCTGCAGCTCCTTCTTTTGCCCTGCCAAAGGCCGAGAGCGAGCCATCAGCCCCGCGCCCAGGAACCCCCCAGTGCCCGCCAGTGCAGCGGGCCGGGCCCCCGCGGGCCGCGCCGCTCTCACCTGCTCCCTGCTGCGCGCCGGGCAGCGGCCACTGCCCCGCAGCCGACGGGCTGGCCAGCGGCAGAGCCGGGCCCGGGCAGCGCGCACAGGCGGCTGCAGGAGCCCCGCTGCAGCGGGGCACGGCGGCACCGTCGCCGTCCCCGGCCTCGTGGGCTGGACTCTGCTCTTGACCACGGCCGGGGCTGCAGCCCGAGGCTTCCTCGCCCAGGGGGGTGCCGGGAGCAGCTGCAAAGCAAGCAGGGCTTTCTGAAGCCGTGCCATCAGAGGCACTGGAAAGAGCCAGCCACCAGGCTGCTCCCAGGGGCCCTGGCCTGGCCCGGCTGCGCCCCTCAAGAGCCCCGGGGGAGCCTCAGACAGCGCCTCGGGAGATCTCACCTGCTATTGGAGAGCCCTTGCTGGCAGTCCAGGGCTCTCTTGGAACAGCTTCCTGGAGATGGAGGAACCTCCTTGGTGTCTCCAGGCTCGTCTCCAGCAGCAGGCTCGGGCTGTCGCCGGCTGGCACAAGCGGCACAGCGTCCTGGCAGCTGTGGGATGAGCACTGCTGGCTCCAGGAGGCTTGCTGCTCGGCCAGCTTCTCCCGAGAAGGCTCCCCTGGATCGGGCTGGGCTCCCATTTGGACTGCTGGGCTTTCCCCGGCCACGTCAGGGGTCAGGGTTGCGCCCGCCTTGTTGAAGCCCGTGAGTCCAAGGGAGCTGGGAGACCTGTCCACGGGCTCTGCACCTTCTGCAGGCTGACAGGTCTCCCTGAGCCTCTGCGAGGGATGGAGGCTGTCAGAGATAGCAGAGGCTCCTGGCAGGATGCAGGGTCTCTGACAGCCTGAGGTTCCTGCAGGGATGGCGGCTCTCCCCTGCTGTGCCATCCTTGCAGGCCTTGAGGCTCTCCCAGGGACAGAGAATCTTGCTGGGAGCAGCCTCTTGAAGGGATGGAGGCTTCGGGAGGAGCTGGTCAGGCCACAGCAGGGCAGGTGGCCTCGCTTCACCAGCTGCTGCAGTTGTTTCCACAGCGCCTGCCACATCCCCGAGTAGAGCGGCGCCCGTGTCCCCTTGGGATCCCAGAGCAGCCGCATCAGCTCCTGCAGCTCCTGGGCCAGAGCCACGCAGGGGCCGCAGCTGCAGGGCCTGCCCAGGGGGCTGGCGGGAGCACGCGGCCGCTTGCGCCGAGTGGCCCGAGGCCTGCAGGGCCTGGGAGCCGCAGGGGCTCCTCGCTTCCTGCGTGAGCCTCCGGGCCGGACGCCGGGGCGCTCGCTCCTCTGCGCTGTCCGTGCCCGCCGGCTGGGTGGTTGCCGGTGGCCAAGGGCCCACCAGACAGCCCCAGCGGCCAGCAGCAGGACAAGCACAATCCCCAGGACGCCGCCGTCACTCATGGCTCCGGCACGTCCCATCGCAACTGCACTGGAGGCCGCGGGCGTTGGCCCGGCTTATCCAGCGCCAGCGCGGTGATGTCACAGTGCTGCGGCCGGCACAGCCCTGGGACATCACAGCCCTGCATCACGCCTCCGCTCAGCCCCTCTGTGTCCTCATAGGCCAGCCCGCCTCCGGGAGCAGCAGAAGCGGCTCCTGGCTGAAGATGGGCATGGCCAGAGAAAGCGGCTGGCAGGGAGAACGGGAGCTCAGCCTGCTGCAAGGCATCCTTCCCTGGAGCGAGGGCCGCGCCTGGAAGAGCGCTGGTGCCAGCAGCGTCAAGCTGACGGCTCCCGGGACGCTTGTTCCCAGCTGGAAACACCCACTAGTGTGTGCCTGAGAAGATAGATCCTCCAGAGGCAAAGGGAGTCTAAGCTCCTCTGTCTCTGGGGAGCTCTCCTGAACTGCCTGTCGAGGGCAGGAAGAGTTTCTTGTTAGCAGCTGACTGACTTCTGCTGTGCCTCTGCTCTAAATAAATCGGGCTTTGCCAAGGAGCGCTCATTGCGCTCCCACTGCTCTAGCTTGGACTGGGATTCGCTTTCTTTCTTCCCAGTAGCTGGCATGTGTTGCGTTTGGATGGGAATGCTGTGCCCCAAACAAGGGTGCTTTGGTTTCTGCTGAGCAAGGCTTGCCCTCTTTGCAGTGTCCCTTGGTACACCAGTGCAATGGTTTCCACTGGGAAGGGAAGGATGAGTGTCGAAGACAGAGGCAACTAATGCACCATCAACACCTTTGCTGTGTCTCTGTCCTTGTTTGGGAGGTGACCATCCCCACCCCAGAAGGGAACAAGATTATTTCAATGTCATTTCTGCAATGGGGTTTTTCTCCATTCATGTATTTAAAACCTCTCTTTTTATCGTGCCCTGCATTTCTGGCCACCTTCGTCTCCCGCTGAACTTGCAGCACATCCAATTTCTCCCTGCAGTGGCTAGAAGCATCTGTGTATTCTTGCCCTGACCTGCATTCCACAGGGCACACAGCTTCCTTTTCCATCCTCTTTCCCAGAGAAGATGCCTGTCAAGGTAAGCCAGCCTCGTGCCTTGCCTGCTTGGCTTCCGACATTTGGGCATCGCCTGCTCCTGTGCCTTAGGAGATGTTTCCGAAGCGAGCAGCAGCGATGGACCGCAGTACCTTGCAAAGCATTTCCCCTGGGAGCTTGCTTAGCAGTTCCCTGAGCAGCCTGGAGTGTGCTCCCTTCATGCTCCAGGCTGAGGCTTTGCTGGCCCTTTTCCTCTTGTCAGAGGTTTGAGCGTCCAATTTCTTTGTGGTGGCTGTGGCCAAGAGAGTCCCCAGTCCCCGCTTGGCCCAGGGCACGTGGGGCTCAGAGGGCGGCCTGGCTCTAGGGGGGCTGAGCTGGATGGTCCTGGGCTGTGGGGGGCTCCTCCCTTACTGGGGGGAGTTTTCCTGGGGAGGAAGAAGGCTCTGGCATGAGCCACCAGGCCTGCTGAGCATTTGCCTGCTGCCGATGGGAGGGAAAGAAAGAGGAAGAGTTGATCGGGGCTCAACGTGAAACGAGGTTCTGCTGCTACGGGTTCTTCTCAGAGCTTTGGAGAGGAGGCATCTCTGTCCCTGATAGACGCTGATCCTTGCAATGCACACAGGGAGCCTTGTGTCACTTCAGGAGACACACCAAGAAGCCCTTGTCACTTTCAAAGGGCAGCTGTTGTTTCACTGTTGCATTTCTTGGCTCGGTCAAACCCCTCCTACCCGCACTACAGCTTGTGCTTGGAGACACAAAAGTAGCAGCCTGGAGGGAAGGCATGGAAAGCTTGCCAAAGGCTGGAGGGAGCCCTGTGATTTGCCCTTTTCCCAAGAGGTTTCTGTAGCTGAAGTTGCTGACAGGGAGCAGACTTGAGAGGCCGCAATGGGTTTGTTGTTGTTTTATTTCCCGGGTCCTCGGTCCTGCGTGGGATTCTGTAAGTGGGTGCTGCAGAGGCTGCGGCAAGGCGTCAAAAACGCCTGCCCTGCACCCAGGGGTGGCGCAAGATCTCCTCCAGCTGCGGCCTGTGCGCGGGGTTCTTGGCCAAACAGCAGCGGATCAGGTGCTGGCACTCTGGGGAGAGAAGGCAGACAGCGCCGGTCACTGGCAGAAGGCTCCCGGCCAGCTGCCCCCGGCGCCCTCGGGGCCCGGGCCGCGCTGCGTGTGCTCGGGGCTGCGGCGGCCTCCCGAGCCGCTCTGCCCCGCGGGAAGAGAGCGGGCACGGCGGGACACGGCCGCCTCCTTGGGCCGCGGGGGCCATGCTGACCCCGTGGGCACGGGCCACCTCCCTTGGCCGGCCCTGGGGGCAGCTGGACGGTGCGCGGAGCTGCGTGAGGGCCGCGCCGGGCCGCGCGCCGCCCGCTGCCAAAGCCGCCTTCTTGGGGCCGGAGACCAACCTGGAGAGACCTGCTGCCAGAAGAAGAGCTGCCCCAGCACGATGGCATGGTCGTCCTCGAAGGGGAGGCTCCCACAGACCATGACGTAGAGCAGCACGCCCAGGGACCAGACGGTGGCCGCATGGCCGTGGTAGCAGCCCAGGGAGATCCACTCGGGCGGGCTGTAGGCGTGCGTTCCTAGGGGAGACGGGCGGCGCTGTCCAGGCGCGGGCTGCTGCCTTCCAGAGCCCGGCGCCAGGCTCCTGGCTGAGGCAGGGGCTGCACCCGCGGCCACAGCTTCCCCCCCGAGGCCACCCCACGTCCCCCAGCCAGCTGGCCAAAGCCAAGGAAGCATTGTGCCAGGCAAAGAAGGCCAGCGGAGCGGCCCGGGCCCTTGCTGGCCTGCCGAGCCGGCTTTTGCCGCCCCCCCCCTCTGTGGGCAGGGCCGGCAGCCGGCTCCCGGGGCACGGCGTCTGCCCCGGGCCAAAGGGCAGCCGGCTGAAGGCCGCAGCAGCCCGCAGCCCAGCAGGGAGTGGGGCCCTGCAGTGCCTGGCACGGGGAGCAGGGCCCGGGCCCTGGGCTCACCGGCAAAGCGCGTGTAGGCCCGCTCCTGGAGGAAGGTGCCGCAGCCGAAGTCGATGAGCTTCAGGTCGCCGCTCTCCGGGTCCACGAGGAGGTTCTCCGGCTTGATGTCCCGGTGCAGGACGCCGCAGGCGGTGCAGTGCCGCACGGCCTCCAGCACCTGGACGAAAAGCCAGCGCGCCATCTCCTCGCACAGGAACTCCTGCTCCAGCAGGAACTGCAGGAGATCCTGCCATGCCTCCGGACGCTCCAGCACCAGCACGAAGCTGTCAGGCAGCTCGAACCAGTCGAGGAGCTGGATGATGTTGGAGCAGCCAGAGCCCACCTTCTCCATCAGCACGATCTCCATGGGCACGCGGGTGCCGTCGGGCTGCCAGGAGGAGAAAATCAGGGCCTGCGGCAGGCCTGATGCTGCCCTGGGGCTGCTGCGCTGCGCCCTGCCTGGGATGGCCCCGTGCCCCCTTGCGCAGCCTCCCTGGTGCTGGGGCTTCCTCCCGCCCAGGGGATGCTTGGGGGGTGCCCCTGCCCGGCCCCGCCGCCGCTGTTTGGCCCGGCCGGGCCCGCCACGCTGCGGCTGGCACGCTGAGCCCCCGCCCGCTGTCCCCGCCGTGCCCCGCCTCCCGCTGCCAGTCGGCGCCCCGGGATTCTCCCTGCCCGCCCCGGCCCGCGCTGTCCCGCCGGCCCCGCTCCCTCACCAGCTGGTCCCACTGCAGGACGCTCTCCCGGGCCACGCGTTTGATGGCCACCTGCAAGCCATGCAGAGAGGAGGGCTGAGCTCCAGCCCTGCCCCTCCCCAGCGCTGCCCCTCGTCCCACGGCCGGCCGTCGCGGCCACTCACCGGGCTCCCGTCGGAGAGGCGGATGCCCGAGAAAACGGTGCCGCAGCCACCGCTGCCCAGCTGCGGGCCCAGCTGGTACAGCTCCTGCAGCTCCTTCTTTTGCCCTGCCAAAGGCCGAGAGCGAGCCATCAGCCCCGCGCCCAGGAACCCCCCAGTGCCCGCCAGTGCAGCGGGCCGGGCCCCCGCGGGCCGCGCCGCTCTCACCTGCTCCCTGCTGCGCGCCGGGCAGCGGCCACTGCCCCGCAGCCGACGGGCTGGCCAGCGGCAGAGCCGGGCCCGGGCAGCGCGCACAGGCGGCTGCAGGAGCCCCGCTGCAGCGGGGCACGGCGGCACCGTCGCCGTCCCCGGCCTCGTGGGCTGGACTCTGCTCTTGACCACGGCCGGGGCTGCAGCCCGAGGCTTCCTCGCCCAGGGGGGTGCCGGGAGCAGCTGCAAAGCAAGCAGGGCTTTCTGAAGCCGTGCCATCAGAGGCACTGGAAAGAGCCAGCCACCAGGCTGCTCCCAGGGGCCCTGGCCTGGCCCGGCTGCGCCCCTCAAGAGCCCCGGGGGAGCCTCAGACAGCGCCTCGGGAGATCTCACCTGCTATTGGAGAGCCCTTGCTGGCAGTCCAGGGCTCTCTTGGAACAGCTTCCTGGAGATGGAGGAACCTCCTTGGTGTCTCCAGGCTCGTCTCCAGCAGCAGGCTCGGGCTGTCGCCGGCTGGCACAAGCGGCACAGCGTCCTGGCAGCTGTGGGATGAGCACTGCTGGCTCCAGGAGGCTTGCTGCTCGGCCAGCTTCTCCCGAGAAGGCTCCCCTGGATCGGGCTGGGCTCCCATTTGGACTGCTGGGCTTTCCCCGGCCACGTCAGGGGTCAGGGTTGCGCCCGCCTTGTTGAAGCCCGTGAGTCCAAGGGAGCTGGGAGACCTGTCCACGGGCTCTGCACCTTCTGCAGGCTGACAGGTCTCCCTGAGCCTCTGCGAGGGATGGAGGCTGTCAGAGATAGCAGAGGCTCCTGGCAGGATGCAGGGTCTCTGACAGCCTGAGGTTCCTGCAGGGATGGCAGCTCTCCCCTGCTGTGCCATCCTTGCAGGCCTTGAGGCTCTCCCAGGGACAGAGAATCTTGCTGGGAGCAGCCTCTTGAAGGGATGGAGGCTTCGGGAGGAGCTGGTCAGGCCACAGCAGGGCAGGTGGCCTCGCTTCACCAGCTGCTGCAGTTGTTTCCACAGCGCCTGCCACATCCCCGAGTAGAGCGGCGCCCGTGTCCCCTTGGGATCCCAGAGCAGCCGCATCAGCTCCTGCAGCTCCTGGGCCAGAGCCACGCAGGGGCCGCAGCTGCAGGGCCTGCCCAGGGGGCTGGCGGGAGCACGCGGCCGCTTGCGCCGAGTGGCCCGAGGCCTGCAGGGCCTGGGAGCCGCAGGGGCTCCTCGCTTCCTGCGTGAGCCTCCGGGCCGGACGCCGGGGCGCTCGCTCCTCTGCGCTGTCCGTGCCCGCCGGCTGGGTGGTTGCCGGTGGCCAAGGGCCCACCAGACAGCCCCAGCGGCCAGCAGCAGGACAAGCACAATCCCCAGGACGCCGCCGTCACTCATGGCTCCGGCACGTCCCATCGCAACTGCACTGGAGGCCGCGGGCGTTGGCCCGGCTTATCCAGCGCCAGCGCGGTGATGTCACAGTGCTGCGGCCGGCACAGCCCTGGGACATCACAGCCCTGCATCACGCCTCCGCTCAGCCCCTCTGTGTCCTCATAGGCCAGCCCGCCTCCGGGAGCAGCAGAAGCGGCTCCTGGCTGAAGATGGGCATGGCCAGAGAAAGCGGCTGGCAGGGAGAACGGGAGCTCAGCCTGCTGCAAGGCATCCTTCCCTGGAGCGAGGGCCGCGCCTGGAAGAGCGCTGGTGCCAGCAGCGTCAAGCTGACGGCTCCCGGGACGCTTGTTCCCAGCTGGAAACACCCACTAGTGTGTGCCTGAGAAGATAGATCCTCCAGAGGCAAAGGGAGTCTAAGCTCCTCTGTCTCTGGGGAGCTCTCCTGAACTGCCTGTCGAGGGCAGGAAGAGTTTCTTGTTAGCAGCTGACTGACTTCTGCTGTGCCTCTGCTCTAAATAAATCGGGCTTTGCCAAGGAGCGCTCATTGCGCTCCCACTGCTCTAGCTTGGACTGGGATTCGCTTTCTTTCTTCCCAGTAGCTGGCATGTGTTGCGTTTGGATGGGAATGCTGTGCCCCAAACAAGGGTGCTTTGGTTTCTGCTGAGCAAGGCTTGCCCTCTTTGCAGTGTCCCTTGGTACACCAGTGCAATGGTTTCCACTGGGAAGGGAAGGATGAGTGTCGAAGACAGAGGCAACTAATGCACCATCAACACCTTTGCTGTGTCTCTGTCCTTGTTTGGGAGGTGACCATCCCCACCCCAGAAGGGAACAAGATTATTTCAATGTCATTTCTGCAATGGGGTTTTTCTCCATTCATGTATTTAAAACCTCTCTTTTTATCGTGCCCTGCATTTCTGGCCACCTTCGTCTCCCGCTGAACTTGCAGCACATCCAATTTCTCCCTGCAGTGGCTAGAAGCATCTGTGTATTCTTGCCCTGACCTGCATTCCACAGGGCACACAGCTTCCTTTTCCATCCTCTTTCCCAGAGAAGATGCCTGTCAAGGTAAGCCAGCCTCGTGCCTTGCCTGCTTGGCTTCCGACATTTGGGCATCGCCTGCTCCTGTGCCTTAGGAGATGTTTCCGAAGCGAGCAGCAGCGATGGACCGCAGTACCTTGCAAAGCATTTCCCCTGGGAGCTTGCTTAGCAGTTCCCTGAGCAGCCTGGAGTGTGCTCCCTTCATGCTCCAGGCTGAGGCTTTGCTGGCCCTTTTCCTCTTGTCAGAGGTTTGAGCGTCCAATTTCTTTGTGGTGGCTGTGGCCAAGAGAGTCCCCAGTCCCCGCTTGGCCCAGGGCACGTGGGGCTCAGAGGGCAGCCTGGCTCTAGGGGGGCTGAGCTGGATGGTCCTGGGCTGTGGGGGGCTCCTCCCTTACTGGGGGGAGTTTTCCTGGGGAGGAAGAAGGCTCTGGCATGAGCCACCAGGCCTGCTGAGCATTTGCCTGCTGCCGATGGGAGGGAAAGAAAGAGGAAGAGTTGATCGGGGCTCAACGTGAAACGAGGTTCTGCTGCTACGGGTTCTTCTCAGAGCTTTGGAGAGGAGGCATCTCTGTCCCTGATAGACGCTGATCCTTGCAATGCACACAGGGAGCCTTGTGTCACTTCAGGAGACACACCAAGAAGCCCTTGTCACTTTCAAAGGGCAGCTGTTGTTTCACTGTTGCATTTCTTGGCTCGGTCAAACCCCTCCTACCCGCACTACAGCTTGTGCTTGGAGACACAAAAGTAGCAGCCTGGAGGGAAGGCATGGAAAGCTTGCCAAAGGCTGGAGGGAGCCCTGTGATTTGCCCTTTTCCCAAGAGGTTTCTGTAGCTGAAGTTGCTGACAGGGAGCAGACTTGAGAGGCCGCAATGGGTTTGTTGTTGTTTTATTTCCCGGGTCCTCGGTCCTGCGTGGGATTCTGTAAGTGGGTGCTGCAGAGGCTGCGGCAAGGCGTCAAAAACGCCTGCCCTGCACCCAGGGGTGGCGCAAGATCTCCTCCAGCTGCGGCCTGTGCGCGGGGTTCTTGGCCAAACAGCAGCGGATCAGGTGCTGGCACTCTGGGGAGAGAAGGCAGACAGCGCCGGTCACTGGCAGAAGGCTCCCGGCCAGCTGCCCCCGGCGCCCTCGGGGCCCGGGCCGCGCTGCGTGTGCTCGGGGCTGCGGCGGCCTCCCGAGCCGCTCTGCCCCGCGGGAAGAGAGCGGGCACGGCGGGACACGGCCGCCTCCTTGGGCCGCGGGGGCCATGCTGACCCCGTGGGCACGGGCCACCTCCCTTGGCCGGCCCTGGGGGCAGCTGGACGGTGCGCGGAGCTGCGTGAGGGCCGCGCCGGGCCGCGCGCCGCCCGCTGCCAAAGCCGCCTTCTTGGGGCCGGAGACCAACCTGGAGAGACCTGCTGCCAGAAGAAGAGCTGCCCCAGCACGATGGCATGGTCGTCCTCGAAGGGGAGGCTCCCACAGACCATGACGTAGAGCAGCACGCCCAGGGACCAGACGGTGGCCGCATGGCCGTGGTAGCAGCCCAGGGAGATCCACTCGGGCGGGCTGTAGGCGTGCGTTCCTAGGGGAGACGGGCGGCGCTGTCCAGGCGCGGGCTGCTGCCTTCCAGAGCCCGGCGCCAGGCTCCTGGCTGAGGCAGGGGCTGCACCCGCGGCCACAGCTTCCCCCCCGAGGCCACCCCGCGTCCCCCAGCCAGCTGGCCAAAGCCAAGGAAGCATTGTGCCAGGCAAAGAAGGCCAGCGGAGCGGCCCGGGCCCTTGCTGGCCTGCCGAGCCGGCTTTTGCCGCCCCCCCCCTCTGTGGGCAGGGCCGGCAGCCGGCTCCCGGGGCACGGCGTCTGCCCCGGGCCAAAGGGCAGCCGGCTGAAGGCCGCAGCAGCCCGCAGCCCAGCAGGGAGTGGGGCCCTGCAGTGCCTGGCACGGGGAGCAGGGCCCGGGCCCTGGGCTCACCGGCAAAGCGCGTGTAGGCCCGCTCCTGGAGGAAGGTGCCGCAGCCGAAGTCGATGAGCTTCAGGTCGCCGCTCTCCGGGTCCACGAGGAGGTTCTCCGGCTTGATGTCCCGGTGCAGGACGCCGCAGGCGGTGCAGTGCCGCACGGCCTCCAGCACCTGGACGAAAAGCCAGCGCGCCATCTCCTCGCACAGGAACTCCTGCTCCAGCAGGAACTGCAGGAGATCCTGCCATGCCTCCGGACGCTCCAGCACCAGCACGAAGCTGTCAGGCAGCTCGAACCAGTCGAGGAGCTGGATGATGTTGGAGCAGCCAGAGCCCACCTTCTCCATCAGCACGATCTCCATGGGCACGCGGGTGCCGTCGGGCTGCCAGGAGGAGAAAATCAGGGCCTGCGGCAGGCCTGATGCTGCCCTGGGGCTGCTGCGCTGCGCCCTGCCTGGGATGGCCCCGTGCCCCCTTGCGCAGCCTCCCTGGTGCTGGGGCTTCCTCCCGCCCAGGGGATGCTTGGGGGGTGCCCCTGCCCGGCCCCGCCGCCGCTGTTTGGCCCGGCCGGGCCCGCCACGCTGCGGCTGGCACGCTGAGCCCCCGCCCGCTGTCCCCGCCGTGCCCCGCCTCCCGCTGCCAGTCGGCGCCCCGGGATTCTCCCTGCCCGCCCCGGCCCGCGCTGTCCCGCCGGCCCCGCTCCCTCACCAGCTGGTCCCACTGCAGGACGCTCTCCCGGGCCACGCGTTTGATGGCCACCTGCAAGCCATGCAGAGAGGAGGGCTGAGCTCCAGCCCTGCCCCTCCCCAGCGCTGCCCCTCGTCCCACGGCCGGCCGTCGCGGCCACTCACCGGGCTCCCGTCGGAGAGGCGGATGCCCGAGAAAACGGTGCCGCAGCCACCGCTGCCCAGCTGCGGGCCCAGCTGGTACAGCTCCTGCAGCTCCTTCTTTTGCCCTGCCAAAGGCCGAGAGCGAGCCATCAGCCCCGCGCCCAGGAACCCCCCAGTGCCCGCCAGTGCAGCGGGCCGGGCCCCCGCGGGCCGCGCCGCTCTCACCTGCTCCCTGCTGCGCGCCGGGCAGCGGCCACTGCCCCGCAGCCGACGGGCTGGCCAGCGGCAGAGCCGGGCCCGGGCAGCGCGCACAGGCGGCTGCAGGAGCCCCGCTGCAGCGGGGCACGGCGGCACCGTCGCCGTCCCCGGCCTCGTGGGCTGGACTCTGCTCTTGACCACGGCCGGGGCTGCAGCCCGAGGCTTCCTCGCCCAGGGGGGTGCCGGGAGCAGCTGCAAAGCAAGCAGGGCTTTCTGAAGCCGTGCCATCAGAGGCACTGGAAAGAGCCAGCCACCAGGCTGCTCCCAGGGGCCCTGGCCTGGCCCGGCTGCGCCCCTCAAGAGCCCCGGGGGAGCCTCAGACAGCGCCTCGGGAGATCTCACCTGCTATTGGAGAGCCCTTGCTGGCAGTCCAGGGCTCTCTTGGAACAGCTTCCTGGAGATGGAGGAACCTCCTTGGTGTCTCCAGGCTCGTCTCCAGCAGCAGGCTCGGGCTGTCGCCGGCTGGCACAAGCGGCACAGCGTCCTGGCAGCTGTGGGATGAGCACTGCTGGCTCCAGGAGGCTTGCTGCTCGGCCAGCTTCTCCCGAGAAGGCTCCCCTGGATCGGGCTGGGCTCCCATTTGGACTGCTGGGCTTTCCCCGGCCACGTCAGGGGTCAGGGTTGCGCCCGCCTTGTTGAAGCCCGTGAGTCCAAGGGAGCTGGGAGACCTGTCCACGGGCTCTGCACCTTCTGCAGGCTGACAGGTCTCCCTGAGCCTCTGCGAGGGATGGAGGCTGTCAGAGATAGCAGAGGCTCCTGGCAGGATGCAGGGTCTCTGACAGCCTGAGGTTCCTGCAGGGATGGCGGCTCTCCCCTGCTGTGCCATCCTTGCAGGCCTTGAGGCTCTCCCAGGGACAGAGAATCTTGCTGGGAGCAGCCTCTTGAAGGGATGGAGGCTTCGGGAGGAGCTGGTCAGGCCACAGCAGGGCAGGTGGCCTCGCTTCACCAGCTGCTGCAGTTGTTTCCACAGCGCCTGCCACATCCCCGAGTAGAGCGGCGCCCGTGTCCCCTTGGGATCCCAGAGCAGCCGCATCAGCTCCTGCAGCTCCTGGGCCAGAGCCACGCAGGGGCCGCAGCTGCAGGGCCTGCCCAGGGGGCTGGCGGGAGCACGCGGCCGCTTGCGCCGAGTGGCCCGAGGCCTGCAGGGCCTGGGAGCCGCAGGGGCTCCTCGCTTCCTGCGTGAGCCTCCGGGCCGGACGCCGGGGCGCTTGCTCCTCTGCGCTGTCCGTGCCCGCCGGCTGGGTGGTTGCCGGTGGCCAAGGGCCCACCAGACAGCCCCAGCGGCCAGCAGCAGGACAAGCACAATCCCCAGGACGCCGCCGTCACTCATGGCTCCGGCACGTCCCATCGCAACTGCACTGGAGGCCGCGGGCGTTGGCCCGGCTTATCCAGCGCCAGCGCGGTGATGTCACAGTGCTGCGGCCGGCACAGCCCTGGGACATCACAGCCCTGCATCACGCCTCCGCTCAGCCCCTCTGTGTCCTCATAGGCCAGCCCGCCTCCGGGAGCAGCAGAAGCGGCTCCTGGCTGAAGATGGGCATGGCCAGAGAAAGCGGCTGGCAGGGAGAACGGGAGCTCAGCCTGCTGCAAGGCATCCTTCCCTGGAGCGAGGGCCGCGCCTGGAAGAGCGCTGGTGCCAGCAGCGTCAAGCTGACGGCTCCCGGGACGCTTGTTCCCAGCTGGAAACACCCACTAGTGTGTGCCT
Organism: Agelaius tricolor; assembly: GCF_023055355.1. NCBI lineage: Eukaryota > Metazoa > Chordata > Aves > Passeriformes > Icteridae > Agelaius > Agelaius tricolor. Next base: position 1,666,240 of record NW_027269327.1, read on the forward strand.
GAGAAGATAGATCCTCCAGAGGCAAAGGGAGTCTAAGCTCCTCTGTCTCTGGGGAGCTCTCCTGAACTGCCTGTCGAGGGCAGGAAGAGTTTCTTGTTAGCAGCTGACTGACTTCTGCTGTGCCTCTGCTCTAAATAAATCGGGCTTTGCCAAGGAGCGCTCATTGCGCTCCCACTGCTCTAGCTTGGACTGGGATTCGCTTTCTTTCTTCCCAGTAGCTGGCATGTGTTGCGTTTGGATGGGAATGCTGTGCCCCAAACAAGGGTGCTTTGGTTTCTGCTGAGCAAGGCTTGCCCTCTTTGCAGTGTCCCTTGGTACACCAGTGCAATGGTTTCCACTGGGAAGGGAAGGATGAGTGTCGAAGACAGAGGCAACTAATGCACCATCAACACCTTTGCTGTGTCTCTGTCCTTGTTTGGGAGGTGACCATCCCCACCCCAGAAGGGAACAAGATTATTTCAATGTCATTTCTGCAATGGGGTTTTTCTCCATTCATGTATTTAAAACCTCTCTTTTTATCGTGCCCTGCATTTCTGGCCACCTTCGTCTCCCGCTGAACTTGCAGCACATCCAATTTCTCCCTGCAGTGGCTAGAAGCATCTGTGTATTCTTGCCCTGACCTGCATTCCACAGGGCACACAGCTTCCTTTTCCATCCTCTTTCCCAGAGAAGATGCCTGTCAAGGTAAGCCAGCCTCGTGCCTTGCCTGCTTGGCTTCCGACATTTGGGCATCGCCTGCTCCTGTGCCTTAGGAGATGTTTCCGAAGCGAGCAGCAGCGATGGACCGCAGTACCTTGCAAAGCATTTCCCCTGGGAGCTTGCTTAGCAGTTCCCTGAGCAGCCTGGAGTGTGCTCCCTTCATGCTCCAGGCTGAGGCTTTGCTGGCCCTTTTCCTCTTGTCAGAGGTTTGAGCGTCCAATTTCTTTGTGGTGGCTGTGGCCAAGAGAGTCCCCAGTCCCCGCTTGGCCCAGGGCACGTGGGGCTCAGAGGGCGGCCTGGCTCTAGGGGGGCTGAGCTGGATGGTCCTGGGCTGTGGGGGGCTCCTCCCTTACTGGGGGGAGTTTTCCTGGGGAGGAAGAAGGCTCTGGCATGAGCCACCAGGCCTGCTGAGCATTTGCCTGCTGCCGATGGGAGGGAAAGAAAGAGGAAGAGTTGATCGGGGCTCAACGTGAAACGAGGTTCTGCTGCTACGGGTTCTTCTCAGAGCTTTGGAGAGGAGGCATCTCTGTCCCTGATAGACGCTGATCCTTGCAATGCACACAGGGAGCCTTGTGTCACTTCAGGAGACACACCAAGAAGCCCTTGTCACTTTCAAAGGGCAGCTGTTGTTTCACTGTTGCATTTCTTGGCTCGGTCAAACCCCTCCTACCCGCACTACAGCTTGTGCTTGGAGACACAAAAGTAGCAGCCTGGAGGGAAGGCATGGAAAGCTTGCCAAAGGCTGGAGGGAGCCCTGTGATTTGCCCTTTTCCCAAGAGGTTTCTGTAGCTGAAGTTGCTGACAGGGAGCAGACTTGAGAGGCCGCAATGGGTTTGTTGTTGTTTTATTTCCCGGGTCCTCGGTCCTGCGTGGGATTCTGTAAGTGGGTGCTGCAGAGGCTGCGGCAAGGCGTCAAAAACGCCTGCCCTGCACCCAGGGGTGGCGCAAGATCTCCTCCAGCTGCGGCCTGTGCGCGGGGTTCTTGGCCAAACAGCAGCGGATCAGGTGCTGGCACTCTGGGGAGAGAAGGCAGACAGCGCCGGTCACTGGCAGAAGGCTCCCGGCCAGCTGCCCCCGGCGCCCTCGGGGCCCGGGCCGCGCTGCGTGTGCTCGGGGCTGCGGCGGCCTCCCGAGCCGCTCTGCCCCGCGGGAAGAGAGCGGGCACGGCGGGACACGGCCGCCTCCTTGGGCCGCGGGGGCCATGCTGACCCCGTGGGCACGGGCCACCTCCCTTGGCCGGCCCTGGGGGCAGCTGGACGGTGCGCGGAGCTGCGTGAGGGCCGCGCCGGGCCGCGCGCCGCCCGCTGCCAAAGCCGCCTTCTTGGGGCCGGAGACCAACCTGGAGAGACCTGCTGCCAGAAGAAGAGCTGCCCCAGCACGATGGCATGGTCGTCCTCGAAGGGGAGGCTCCCACAGACCATGACGTAGAGCAGCACGCCCAGGGACCAGACGGTGGCCGCATGGCCGTGGTAGCAGCCCAGGGAGATCCACTCGGGCGGGCTGTAGGCGTGCGTTCCTAGGGGAGACGGGCGGCGCTGTCCAGGCGCGGGCTGCTGCCTTCCAGAGCCCGGCGCCAGGCTCCTGGCTGAGGCAGGGGCTGCACCCGCGGCCACAGCTTCCCCCCCGAGGCCACCCCGCGTCCCCCAGCCAGCTGGCCAAAGCCAAGGAAGCATTGTGCCAGGCAAAGAAGGCCAGCGGAGCGGCCCGGGCCCTTGCTGGCCTGCCGAGCCGGCTTTTGCCGCCCCCCCCCTCTGTGGGCAGGGCCGGCAGCCGGCTCCCGGGGCACGGCGTCTGCCCCGGGCCAAAGGGCAGCCGGCTGAAGGCCGCAGCAGCCCGCAGCCCAGCAGGGAGTGGGGCCCTGCAGTGCCTGGCACGGGGAGCAGGGCCCGGGCCCTGGGCTCACCGGCAAAGCGCGTGTAGGCCCGCTCCTGGAGGAAGGTGCCGCAGCCGAAGTCGATGAGCTTCAGGTCGCCGCTCTCCGGGTCCACGAGGAGGTTCTCCGGCTTGATGTCCCGGTGCAGGACGCCGCAGGCGGTGCAGTGCCGCACGGCCTCCAGCACCTGGACGAAAAGCCAGCGCGCCATCTCCTCGCACAGGAACTCCTGCTCCAGCAGGAACTGCAGGAGATCCTGCCATGCCTCCGGACGCTCCAGCACCAGCACGAAGCTGTCAGGCAGCTCGAACCAGTCGAGGAGCTGGATGATGTTGGAGCAGCCAGAGCCCACCTTCTCCATCAGCACGATCTCCATGGGCACGCGGGTGCCGTCGGGCTGCCAGGAGGAGAAAATCAGGGCCTGCGGCAGGCCTGATGCTGCCCTGGGGCTGCTGCGCTGCGCCCTGCCTGGGATGGCCCCGTGCCCCCTTGCGCAGCCTCCCTGGTGCTGGGGCTTCCTCCCGCCCAGGGGATGCTTGGGGGGTGCCCCTGCCCGGCCCCGCCGCCGCTGTTTGGCCCGGCCGGGCCCGCCACGCTGCGGCTGGCACGCTGAGCCCCCGCCCGCTGTCCCCGCCGTGCCCCGCCTCCCGCTGCCAGTCGGCGCCCCGGGATTCTCCCTGCCCGCCCCGGCCCGCGCTGTCCCGCCGGCCCCGCTCCCTCACCAGCTGGTCCCACTGCAGGACGCTCTCCCGGGCCACGCGTTTGATGGCCACCTGCAAGCCATGCAGAGAGGAGGGCTGAGCTCCAGCCCTGCCCCTCCCCAGCGCTGCCCCTCGTCCCACGGCCGGCCGTCGCGGCCACTCACCGGGCTCCCGTCGGAGAGGCGGATGCCCGAGAAAACGGTGCCGCAGCCACCGCTGCCCAGCTGCGGGCCCAGCTGGTACAGCTCCTGCAGCTCCTTCTTTTGCCCTGCCAAAGGCCGAGAGCGAGCCATCAGCCCCGCGCCCAGGAACCCCCCAGTGCCCGCCAGTGCAGCGGGCCGGGCCCCCGCGGGCCGCGCCGCTCTCACCTGCTCCCTGCTGCGCGCCGGGCAGCGGCCACTGCCCCGCAGCCGACGGGCTGGCCAGCGGCAGAGCCGGGCCCGGGCAGCGCGCACAGGCGGCTGCAGGAGCCCCGCTGCAGCGGGGCACGGCGGCACCGTCGCCGTCCCCGGCCTCGTGGGCTGGACTCTGCTCTTGACCACGGCCGGGGCTGCAGCCCGAGGCTTCCTCGCCCAGGGGGGTGCCGGGAGCAGCTGCAAAGCAAGCAGGGCTTTCTGAAGCCGTGCCATCAGAGGCACTGGAAAGAGCCAGCCACCAGGCTGCTCCCAGGGGCCCTGGCCTGGCCCGGCTGCGCCCCTCAAGAGCCCCGGGGGAGCCTCAGACAGCGCCTCGGGAGATCTCACCTGCTATTGGAGAGCCCTTGCTGGCAGTCCAGGGCTCTCTTGGAACAGCTTCCTGGAGATGGAGGAACCTCCTTGGTGTCTCCAGGCTCGTCTCCAGCAGCAGGCTCGGGCTGTCGCCGGCTGGCACAAGCGGCACAGCGTCCTGGCAGCTGTGGGATGAGCACTGCTGGCTCCAGGAGGCTTGCTGCTCGGCCAGCTTCTCCCGAGAAGGCTCCCCTGGATCGGGCTGGGCTCCCATTTGGACTGCTGGGCTTTCCCCGGCCACGTCAGGGGTCAGGGTTGCGCCCGCCTTGTTGAAGCCCGTGAGTCCAAGGGAGCTGGGAGACCTGTCCACGGGCTCTGCACCTTCTGCAGGCTGACAGGTCTCCCTGAGCCTCTGCGAGGGATGGAGGCTGTCAGAGATAGCAGAGGCTCCTGGCAGGATGCAGGGTCTCTGACAGCCTGAGGTTCCTGCAGGGATGGCGGCTCTCCCCTGCTGTGCCATCCTTGCAGGCCTTGAGGCTCTCCCAGGGACAGAGAATCTTGCTGGGAGCAGCCTCTTGAAGGGATGGAGGCTTCGGGAGGAGCTGGTCAGGCCACAGCAGGGCAGGTGGCCTCGCTTCACCAGCTGCTGCAGTTGTTTCCACAGCGCCTGCCACATCCCCGAGTAGAGCGGCGCCCGTGTCCCCTTGGGATCCCAGAGCAGCCGCATCAGCTCCTGCAGCTCCTGGGCCAGAGCCACGCAGGGGCCGCAGCTGCAGGGCCTGCCCAGGGGGCTGGCGGGAGCACGCGGCCGCTTGCGCCGAGTGGCCCGAGGCCTGCAGGGCCTGGGAGCCGCAGGGGCTCCTCGCTTCCTGCGTGAGCCTCCGGGCCGGACGCCGGGGCGCTCGCTCCTCTGCGCTGTCCGTGCCCGCCGGCTGGGTGGTTGCCGGTGGCCAAGGGCCCACCAGACAGCCCCAGCGGCCAGCAGCAGGACAAGCACAATCCCCAGGACGCCGCCGTCACTCATGGCTCCGGCACGTCCCATCGCAACTGCACTGGAGGCCGCGGGCGTTGGCCCGGCTTATCCAGCGCCAGCGCGGTGATGTCACAGTGCTGCGGCCGGCACAGCCCTGGGACATCACAGCCCTGCATCACGCCTCCGCTCAGCCCCTCTGTGTCCTCATAGGCCAGCCCGCCTCCGGGAGCAGCAGAACCGGCTCGTGGCTGAAGATGGGCATGGCCAGAGAAAGCGGCTGGCAGGGAGAACGGGAGCTCAGCCTGCTGCAAGGCATCCTTCCCTGGAGCGAGGGCCGCGCCTGGAAGAGCGCTGGTGCCAGCAGCGTCAAGCTGACGGCTCCCGGGACGCTTGTTCCCAGCTGGAAACACCCACTAGTGTGTGCCTGAGAAGATAGATCCTCCAGAGGCAAAGGGAGTCTAAGCTCCTCTGTCTCTGGGGAGCTCTCCTGAACTGCCTGTCGAGGGCAGGAAGAGTTTCTTGTTAGCAGCTGACTGACTTCTGCTGTGCCTCTGCTCTAAATAAATCGGGCTTTGCCAAGGAGCGCTCATTGCGCTCCCACTGCTCTAGCTTGGACTGGGATTCGCTTTCTTTCTTCCCAGTAGCTGGCATGTGTTGCGTTTGGATGGGAATGCTGTGCCCCAAACAAGGGTGCTTTGGTTTCTGCTGAGCAAGGCTTGCCCTCTTTGCAGTGTCCCTTGGTACACCAGTGCAATGGTTTCCACTGGGAAGGGAAGGATGAGTGTCGAAGACAGAGGCAACTAATGCACCATCAACACCTTTGCTGTGTCTCTGTCCTTGTTTGGGAGGTGACCATCCCCACCCCAGAAGGGAACAAGATTATTTCAATGTCATTTCTGCAATGGGGTTTTTCTCCATTCATGTATTTAAAACCTCTCTTTTTATCGTGCCCTGCATTTCTGGCCACCTTCGTCTCCCGCTGAACTTGCAGCACATCCAATTTCTCCCTGCAGTGGCTAGAAGCATCTGTGTATTCTTGCCCTGACCTGCATTCCACAGGGCACACAGCTTCCTTTTCCATCCTCTTTCCCAGAGAAGATGCCTGTCAAGGTAAGCCAGCCTCGTGCCTTGCCTGCTTGGCTTCCGACATTTGGGCATCGCCTGCTCCTGTGCCTTAGGAGATGTTTCCGAAGCGAGCAGCAGCGATGGACCGCAGTACCTTGCAAAGCATTTCCCCTGGGAGCTTGCTTAGCAGTTCCCTGAGCAGCCTGGAGTGTGCTCCCTTCATGCTCCAGGCTGAGGCTTTGCTGGCCCTTTTCCTCTTGTCAGAGGTTTGAGCGTCCAATTTCTTTGTGGTGGCTGTGGCCAAGAGAGTCCCCAGTCCCCGCTTGGCCCAGGGCACGTGGGGCTCAGAGGGCGGCCTGGCTCTAGGGGGGCTGAGCTGGATGGTCCTGGGCTGTGGGGGGCTCCTCCCTTACTGGGGGGAGTTTTCCTGGGGAGGAAGAAGGCTCTGGCATGAGCCACCAGGCCTGCTGAGCATTTGCCTGCTGCCGATGGGAGGGAAAGAAAGAGGAAGAGTTGATCGGGGCTCAACGTGAAACGAGGTTCTGCTGCTACGGGTTCTTCTCAGAGCTTTGGAGAGGAGGCATCTCTGTCCCTGATAGACGCTGATCCTTGCAATGCACACAGGGAGCCTTGTGTCACTTCAGGAGACACACCAAGAAGCCCTTGTCACTTTCAAAGGGCAGCTGTTGTTTCACTGTTGCATTTCTTGGCTCGGTCAAACCCCTCCTACCCGCACTACAGCTTGTGCTTGGAGACACAAAAGTAGCAGCCTGGAGGGAAGGCATGGAAAGCTTGCCAAAGGCTGGAGGGAGCCCTGTGATTTGCCCTTTTCCCAAGAGGTTTCTGTAGCTGAAGTTGCTGACAGGGAGCAGACTTGAGAGGCCGCAATGGGTTTGTTGTTGTTTTATTTCCCGGGTCCTCGGTCCTGCGTGGGATTCTGTAAGTGGGTGCTGCAGAGGCTGCGGCAAGGCGTCAAAAACGCCTGCCCTGCACCCAGGGGTGGCGCAAGATCTCCTCCAGCTGCGGCCTGTGCGCGGGGTTCTTGGCCAAACAGCAGCGGATCAGGTGCTGGCACTCTGGGGAGAGAAGGCAGACAGCGCCGGTCACTGGCAGAAGGCTCCCGGCCAGCTGCCCCCGGCGCCCTCGGGGCCCGGGCCGCGCTGCGTGTGCTCGGGGCTGCGGCGGCCTCCCGAGCCGCTCTGCCCCGCGGGAAGAGAGCGGCACGGCGGGACACGGCCGCCTCCTTGGGCCGCGGGGGCCATGCTGACCCCGTGGGCACGGGCCACCTCCCTTGGCCGGCCCTGGGGGCAGCTGGACGGTGCGCGGAGCTGCGTGAGGGCCGCGCCGGGCCGCGCGCCGCCCGCTGCCAAAGCCGCCTTCTTGGGGCCGGAGACCAACCTGGAGAGACCTGCTGCCAGAAGAAGAGCTGCCCCAGCACGATGGCATGGTCGTCCTCGAAGGGGAGGCTCCCACAGACCATGACGTAGAGCAGCACGCCCAGGGACCAGACGGTGGCCGCATGGCCGTGGTAGCAGCCCAGGGAGATCCACTCGGGCGGGCTGTAGGCGTGCGTTCCTAGGGGAGATGGGCGGCGCTGTCCAGGCGCGGGCTGCTGCCTTCCAGAGCCCGGCGCCAGGCTCCTGTCTGAGGCAGGGGCTGCACCCGTGGCCACAGCTTCCCCCCCGAGGCCACCCCACGTCCCCCAGCCAGCTGGCCAAAGCCAAGGAAGCATTGTGCCAGGCAAAGAAGGCCAGCGGAGCGGCCCGGGCCCTTGCTGGCCTGCCGAGCCGGCTTTTGCCGCCCCCCCCCTCTGTGGGCAGGGCCGGCAGCCGGCTCCCGGGGCACGGCGTCTGCCCCGGGCCAAAGGGCAGCCGGCTGAAGGCCGCAGCAGCCCGCAGCCCAGCAGGGAGTGGGGCCCTGCAGTGCCTGGCACGGGGAGCAGGGCCCGGGCCCTGGGCTCACCGGCAAAGCGCGTGTAGGCCCGCTCCTGGAGGAAGGTGCCGCAGCCGAAGTCGATGAGCTTCAGGTCGCCGCTCTCCGGGTCCACGAGGAGGTTCTCCGGCTTGATGTCCCGGTGCAGGACGCCGCAGGCGGTGCAGTGCCGCACGGCCTCCAGCACCTGGACGAAAAGCCAGCGCGCCATCTCCTCGCACAGGAACTCCTGCTCCAGCAGGAACTGCAGGAGATCCTGCCATGCCTCCGGACGCTCCAGCACCAGCACGAAGCTGTCAGGCAGCTCGAACCAGTCGAGGAGCTGGATGATGTTGGAGCAGCCAGAGCCCACCTTCTCCATCAGCACGATCTCCATGGGCACGCGGGTGCCGTCGGGCTGCCAGGAGGAGAAAATCAGGGCCTGCGGCAGGCCTGATGCTGCCCTGGGGCTGCTGCGCTGCGCCCTGCCTGGGATGGCCCCGTGCCCCCTTGCGCAGCCTCCCTGGTGCTGGGGCTTCCTCCCGCCCAGGGGATGCTTGGGGGGTGCCCCTGCCCGGCCCCGCCGCCGCTGTTTGGCCCGGCCGGGCCCGCCACGCTGCGGCTGGCACGCTGAGCCCCCGCCCGCTGTCCCCGCCGTGCCCCGCCTCCCGCTGCCAGTCGGCGCCCCGGGATTCTCCCTGCCCGCCCCGGCCCGCGCTGTCCCGCCGGCCCCGCTCCCTCACCAGCTGGTCCCACTGCAGGACGCTCTCCCGGGCCACGCGTTTGATGGCCACCTGCAAGCCATGCAGAGAGGAGGGCTGAGCTCCAGCCCTGCCCCTCCCCAGCGCTGCCCCTCGTCCCACGGCCGGCCGTCGCGGCCACTCACCGGGCTCCCGTCGGAGAGGCGGATGCCCGAGAAAACGGTGCCGCAGCCACCGCTGCCCAGCTGCGGGCCCAGCTGGTACAGCTCCTGCAGCTCCTTCTTTTGCCCTGCCAAAGGCCGAGAGCGAGCCATCAGCCCCGCGCCCAGGAACCCCCCAGTGCCCGCCAGTGCAGCGGGCCGGGCCCCCGCGGGCCGCGCCGCTCTCACCTGCTCCCTGCTGCGCGCCGGGCAGCGGCCACTGCCCCGCAGCCGACGGGCTGGCCAGCGGCAGAGCCGGGCCCGGGCAGCGCGCACAGGCGGCTGCAGGAGCCCCGCTGCAGCGGGGCACGGCGGCACCGTCGCCGTCCCCGGCCTCGTGGGCTGGACTCTGCTCTTGACCACGGCCGGGGCTGCAGCCCGAGGCTTCCTCGCCCAGGGGGGTGCCGGGAGCAGCTGCAAAGCAAGCAGGGCTTTCTGAAGCCGTGCCATCAGAGGCACTGGAAAGAGCCAGCCACCAGGCTGCTCCCAGGGGCCCTGGCCTGGCCCGGCTGCGCCCCTCAAGAGCCCCGGGGGAGCCTCAGACAGCGCCTCGGGAGATCTCACCTGCTATTGGAGAGCCCTTGCTGGCAGTCCAGGGCTCTCTTGGAACAGCTTCCTGGAGATGGAGGAACCTCCTTGGTGTCTCCAGGCTCGTCTCCAGCAGCAGGCTCGGGCTGTCGCCGGCTGGCACAAGCGGCACAGCGTCCTGGCAGCTGTGGGATGAGCACTGCTGGCTCCAGGAGGCTTGCTGCTCGGCCAGCTTCTCCCGAGAAGGCTCCCCTGGATCGGGCTGGGCTCCCATTTGGACTGCTGGGCTTTCCCCGGCCACGTCAGGGGTCAGGGTTGCGCCCGCCTTGTTGAAGCCCGTGAGTCCAAGGGAGCTGGGAGACCTGTCCACGGGCTCTGCACCTTCTGCAGGCTGACAGGTCTCCCTGAGCCTCTGCGAGGGATGGAGGCTGTCAGAGATAGCAGAGGCTCCTGGCAGGATGCAGGGTCTCTGACAGCCTGAGGTTCCTGCAGGGATGGCGGCTCTCCCCTGCTGTGCCATCCTTGCAGGCCTTGAGGCTCTCCCAGGGACAGAGAATCTTGCTGGGAGCAGCCTCTTGAAGGGATGGAGGCTTCGGGAGGAGCTGGTCAGGCCACAGCAGGGCAGGTGGCCTCGCTTCACCAGCTGCTGCAGTTGTTTCCACAGCGCCTGCCACATCCCCGAGTAGAGCGGCGCCCGTGTCCCCTTGGGATCCCAGAGCAGCCGCATCAGCTCCTGCAGCTCCTGGGCCAGAGCCACGCAGGGGCCGCAGCTGCAGGGCCTGCCCAGGGGGCTGGCGGGAGCACGCGGCCGCTTGCGCCGAGTGGCCCGAGGCCTGCAGGGCCTGGGAGCCGCAGGGGCTCCTCGCTTCCTGCGTGAGCCTCCGGGCCGGACGCCGGGGCGCTCGCTCCTCTGCGCTGTCCGTGCCCGCCGGCTGGGTGGTTGCCGGTGGCCAAGGGCCCACCAGACAGCCCCAGCGGCCAGCAGCAGGACAAGCACAATCCCCAGGACGCCGCCGTCACTCATGGCTCCGGCACGTCCCATCGCAACTGCACTGGAGGCCGCGGGCGTTGGCCCGGCTTATCCAGCGCCAGCGCGGTGATGTCACAGTGCTGCGGCCGGCACAGCCCTGGGACATCACAGCCCTGCATCACGCCTCCGCTCAGCCCCTCTGTGTCCTCATAGGCCAGCCCGCCTCCGGGAGCAGCAGAAGCGGCTCCTGGCTGAAGATGGGCATGGCCAGAGAAAGCGGCTGGCAGGGAGAACGGGAGCTCAGCCTGCTGCAAGGCATCCTTCCCTGGAGCGAGGGCCGCGCCTGGAAGAGCGCTGGTGCCAGCAGCGTCAAGCTGACGGCTCCCGGGACGCTTGTTCCCAGCTGGAAACACCCACTAGTGTGTGCCTGAGAAGATAGATCCTCCAGAGGCAAAGGGAGTCTAAGCTCCTCTGTCTCTGGGGAGCTCTCCTGAACTGCCTGTCGAGGGCAGGAAGAGTTTCTTGTTAGCAGCTGACTGACTTCTGCTGTGCCTCTGCTCTAAATAAATCGGGCTTTGCCAAGGAGCGCTCATTGCGCTCCCACTGCTCTAGCTTGGACTGGGATTCGCTTTCTTTCTTCCCAGTAGCTGGCATGTGTTGCGTTTGGATGGGAATGCTGTGCCCCAAACAAGGGTGCTTTGGTTTCTGCTGAGCAAGGCTTGCCCTCTTTGCAGTGTCCCTTGGTACACCAGTGCAATGGTTTCCACTGGGAAGGGAAGGATGAGTGTCGAAGACAGAGGCAACTAATGCACCATCAACACCTTTGCTGTGTCTCTGTCCTTGTTTGGGAGGTGACCATCCCCACCCCAGAAGGGAACAAGATTATTTCAATGTCATTTCTGCAATGGGGTTTTTCTCCATTCATGTATTTAAAACCTCTCTTTTTATCGTGCCCTGCATTTCTGGCCACCTTCGTCTCCCGCTGAACTTGCAGCACATCCAATTTCTCCCTGCAGTGGCTAGAAGCATCTGTGTATTCTTGCCCTGACCTGCATTCCACAGGGCACACAGCTTCCTTTTCCATCCTCTTTCCCAGAGAAGATGCCTGTCAAGGTAAGCCAGCCTCGTGCCTTGCCTGCTTGGCTTCCGACATTTGGGCATCGCCTGCTCCTGTGCCTTAGGAGATGTTTCCGAAGCGAGCAGCAGCGATGGACCGCAGTACCTTGCAAAGCATTTCCCCTGGGAGCTTGCTTAGCAGTTCCCTGAGCAGCCTGGAGTGTGCTCCCTTCATGCTCCAGGCTGAGGCTTTGCTGGCCCTTTTCCTCTTGTCAGAGGTTTGAGCGTCCAATTTCTTTGTGGTGGCTGTGGCCAAGAGAGTCCCCAGTCCCCGCTTGGCCCAGGGCACGTGGGGCTCAGAGGGCGGCCTGGCTCTAGGGGGGCTGAGCTGGATGGTCCTGGGCTGTGGGGGGCTCCTCCCTTACTGGGGGGAGTTTTCCTGGGGAGGAAGAAGGCTCTGGCATGAGCCACCAGGCCTGCTGAGCATTTGCCTGCTGCCGATGGGAGGGAAAGAAAGAGGAAGAGTTGATCGGGGCTCAACGTGAAACGAGGTTCTGCTGCTACGGGTTCTTCTCAGAGCTTTGGAGAGGAGGCATCTCTGTCCCTGATAGACGCTGATCCTTGCAATGCACACAGGGAGCCTTGTGTCACTTCAGGAGACACACCAAGAAGCCCTTGTCACTTTCAAAGGGCAGCTGTTGTTTCACTGTTGCATTTCTTGGCTCGGTCAAACCCCTCCTACCCGCACTACAGCTTGTGCTTGGAGACACAAAAGTAGCAGCCTGGAGGGAAGGCATGGAAAGCTTGCCAAAGGCTGGAGGGAGCCCTGTGATTTGCCCTTTTCCCAAGAGGTTTCTGTAGCTGAAGTTGCTGACAGGGAGCAGACTTGAGAGGCCGCAATGGGTTTGTTGTTGTTTTATTTCCCGGGTCCTCGGTCCTGCGTGGGATTCTGTAAGTGGGTGCTGCAGAGGCTGCGGCAAGGCGTCAAAAACGCCTGCCCTGCACCCAGGGGTGGCGCAAGATCTCCTCCAGCTGCGGCCTGTGCGCGGGGTTCTTGGCCAAACAGCAGCGGATCAGGTGCTGGCACTCTGGGGAGAGAAGGCAGACAGCGCCGGTCACTGGCAGAAGGCTCCCGGCCAGCTGCCCCCGGCGCCCTCGGGGCCCGGGCCGCGCTGCGTGTGCTCGGGGCTGCGGCGGCCTCCCGAGCCGCTCTGCCCCGCGGGAAGAGAGCGGCACGGCGGGACACGGCCGCCTCCTTGGGCCGCGGGGGCCATGCTGACCCCGTGGGCACGGGCCACCTCCCTTGGCCGGCCCTGGGGGCAGCTGGACGGTGCGCGGAGCTGCGTGAGGGCCGCGCCGGGCCGCGCGCCGCCCGCTGCCAAAGCCGCCTTCTTGGGGCCGGAGACCAACCTGGAGAGACCTGCTGCCAGAAGAAGAGCTGCCCCAGCACGATGGCATGGTCGTCCTCGAAGGGGAGGCTCCCACAGACCATGACGTAGAGCAGCACGCCCAGGGACCAGACGGTGGCCGCATGGCCGTGGTAGCAGCCCAGGGAGATCCACTCGGGCGGGCTGTAGGCGTGCGTTCCTAGGGGAGACGGGCGGCGCTGTCCAGGCGCGGGCTGCTGCCTTCCAGAGCCCGGCGCCAGGCTCCTGGCTGAGGCAGGGGCTGCACCCGCGGCCACAGCTTCCCCCCCGAGGCCACCCCACGTCCCCCAGCCAGCTGGCCAAAGCCAAGGAAGCATTGTGCCAGGCAAAGAAGGCCAGCGGAGCGGCCCGGGCCCTTGCTGGCCTGCCGAGCCGGCTTTTGCCGCCCCCCCCCCTCTGTGGGCAGGGCCGGCAGCCGGCTCCCGGGGCACGGCGTCTGCCCCGGGCCAAAGGGCAGCCGGCTGAAGGCCGCAGCAGCCCGCAGCCCAGCAGGGAGTGGGGCCCTGCAGTGCCTGGCACGGGGAGCAGGGCCCGGGCCCTGGGCTCACCGGCAAAGCGCGTGTAGGCCCGCTCCTGGAGGAAGGTGCCGCAGCCGAAGTCGATGAGCTTCAGGTCGCCGCTCTCCGGGTCCACGAGGAGGTTCTCCGGCTTGATGTCCCGGTGCAGGACGCCGCAGGCGGTGCAGTGCCGCACGGCCTCCAGCACCTGGACGAAAAGCCAGCGCGCCATCTCCTCGCACAGGAACTCCTGCTCCAGCAGGAACTGCAGGAGATCCTGCCATGCCTCCGGACGCTCCAGCACCAGCACGAAGCTGTCAGGCAGCTCGAACCAGTCGAGGAGCTGGATGATGTTGGAGCAGCCAGAGCCCACCTTCTCCATCAGCACGATCTCCATGGGCACGCGGGTGCCGTCGGGCTGCCAGGAGGAGAAAATCAGGGCCTGCGGCAGGCCTGATGCTGCCCTGGGGCTGCTGCGCTGCGCCCTGCCTGGGATGGCCCCGTGCCCCCTTGCGCAGCCTCCCTGGTGCTGGGGCTTCCTCCCGCCCAGGGGATGCTTGGGGGGTGCCCCTGCCCGGCCCCGCCGCCGCTGTTTGGCCCGGCCGGGCCCGCCACGCTGCGGCTGGCACGCTGAGCCCCCGCCCGCTGTCCCCGCCGTGCCCCGCCTCCCGCTGCCAGTCGGCGCCCCGGGATTCTCCCTGCCCGCCCCGGCCCGCGCTGTCCCGCCGGCCCCGCTCCCTCACCAGCTGGTCCCACTGCAGGACGCTCTCCCGGGCCACGCGTTTGATGGCCACCTGCAAGCCATGCAGAGAGGAGGGCTGAGCTCCAGCCCTGCCCCTCCCCAGCGCTGCCCCTCGTCCCACGGCCGGCCGTCGCGGCCACTCACCGGGCTCCCGTCGGAGAGGCGGATGCCCGAGAAAACGGTGCCGCAGCCACCGCTGCCCAGCTGCGGGCCCAGCTGGTACAGCTCCTGCAGCTCCTTCTTTTGCCCTGCCAAAGGCCGAGAGCGAGCCATCAGCCCCGCGCCCAGGAACCCCCCAGTGCCCGCCAGTGCAGCGGGCCGGGCCCCCGCGGGCCGCGCCGCTCTCACCTGCTCCCTGCTGCGCGCCGGGCAGCGGCCACTGCCCCGCAGCCGACGGGCTGGCCAGCGGCAGAGCCGGGCCCGGGCAGCGCGCACAGGCGGCTGCAGGAGCCCCGCTGCAGCGGGGCACGGCGGCACCGTCGCCGTCCCCGGCCTCGTGGGCTGGACTCTGCTCTTGACCACGGCCGGGGCTGCAGCCCGAGGCTTCCTCGCCCAGGGGGGTGCCGGGAGCAGCTGCAAAGCAAGCAGGGCTTTCTGAAGCCGTGCCATCAGAGGCACTGGAAAGAGCCAGCCACCAGGCTGCTCCCAGGGGCCCTGGCCTGGCCCGGCTGCGCCCCTCAAGAGCCCCGGGGGAGCCTCAGACAGCGCCTCGGGAGATCTCACCTGCTATTGGAGAGCCCTTGCTGGCAGTCCAGGGCTCTCTTGGAACAGCTTCCTGGAGATGGAGGAACCTCCTTGGTGTCTCCAGGCTCGTCTCCAGCAGCAGGCTCGGGCTGTCGCCGGCTGGCACAAGCGGCACAGCGTCCTGGCAGCTGTGGGATGAGCACTGCTGGCTCCAGGAGGCTTGCTGCTCGGCCAGCTTCTCCCGAGAAGGCTCCCCTGGATCGGGCTGGGCTCCCATTGGGACTGCTGGGCTTTCCCCGGCCACGTCAGGGGTCAGGGTTGCGCCCGCCTTGTTGAAGCCCGTGAGTCCAAGGGAGCTGGGAGACCTGTCCACGGGCTCTGCACCTTCTGCAGGCTGACAGGTCTCCCTGAGCCTCTGCGAGGGATGGAGGCTGTCAGAGATAGCAGAGGCTCCTGGCAGGATGCAGGGTCTCTGACAGCCTGAGGTTCCTGCAGGGATGGCGGCTCTCCCCTGCTGTGCCATCCTTGCAGGCCTTGAGGCTCTCCCAGGGACAGAGAATCTTGCTGGGAGCAGCCTCTTGAAGGGATGGAGGCTTCGGGAGGAGCTGGTCAGGCCACAGCAGGGCAGGTGGCCTCGCTTCACCAGCTGCTGCAGTTGTTTCCACAGCGCCTGCCACATCCCCGAGTAGAGCGGCGCCCGTGTCCCCTTGGGATCCCAGAGCAGCCGCATCAGCTCCTGCAGCTCCTGGGCCAGAGCCACGCAGGGGCCGCAGCTGCAGGGCCTGCCCAGGGGGCTGGCGGGAGCACGCGGCCGCTTGCGCCGAGTGGCCCGAGGCCTGCAGGGCCTGGGAGCCGCAGGGGCTCCTCGCTTCCTGCGTGAGCCTCCGGGCCGGACGCCGGGGCGCTCGCTCCTCTGCGCTGTCCGTGCCCGCCGGCTGGGTGGTTGCCGGTGGCCAAGGGCCCACCAGACAGCCCCAGCGGCCAGCAGCAGGACAAGCACAATCCCCAGGACGCCGCCGTCACTCATGGCTCCGGCACGTCCCATCGCAACTGCACTGGAGGCCGCGGGCGTTGGCCCGGCTTATCCAGCGCCAGCGCGGTGATGTCACAGTGCTGCGGCCGGCACAGCCCTGGGACATCACAGCCCTGCATCACGCCTCCGCTCAGCCCCTCTGTGTCCTCATAGGCCAGCCCGCCTCCGGGAGCAGCAGAACCGGCTCCTGGCTGAAGATGGGCATGGCCAGAGAAAGCGGCTGGCAGGGAGAATGGGAGCTCAGCCTGCTGCAAGGCATCCTTCCCTGGAGCGAGGGCCGCGCCTGGAAGAGCGCTGGTGCCAGCAGCGTCAAGCTGACGGCTCCCGGGACGCTTGTTCCCAGCTGGAAACACCCACTAGTGTGTGCCTGAGAAGATAGATCCTCCAGAGGCAAAGGGAGTCTAAGCTCCTCTGTCTCTGGGGAGCTCTCCTGAACTGCCTGTCGAGGGCAGGAAGAGTTTCTTGTTAGCAGCTGACTGACTTCTGCTGTGCCTCTGCTCTAAATAAATCGGGCTTTGCCAAGGAGCGCTCATTGCGCTCCCACTGCTCTAGCTTGGACTGGGATTCACTTTCTTTCTTCCCAGTAGCTGGCATGTGTTGCGTTTGGATGGGAATGCTGTGCCCCAAACAAGGGTGCTTTGGTTTCTGCTGAGCAAGGCTTGCCCTCTTTGCAGTGTCCCTTGGTACACCAGTGCAATGGTTTCCACTGGGAAGGGAAGGATGAGTGTCGAAGACAGAGGCAACTAATGCACCATCAACACCTTTGCTGTGTCTCTGTCCTTGTTTGGGAGGTGACCATCCCCACCCCAGAAGGGAACAAGATTATTTCAATGTCATTTCTGCAATGGGGTTTTTCTCCATTCATGTATTTAAAACCTCTCTTTTTATCGTGCCCTGCATTTCTGGCCACCTTCGTCTCCCGCTGAACTTGCAGCACATCCAATTTCTCCCTGCAGTGGCTAGAAGCATCTGTGTATTCTTGCCCTGACCTGCATTCCACAGGGCACACAGCTTCCTTTTCCATCCTCTTTCCCAGAGAAGATGCCTGTCAAGGTAAGCCAGCCTCGTGCCTTGCCTGCTTGGCTTCCGACATTTGGGCATCGCCTGCTCCTGTGCCTTAGGAGATGTTTCCGAAGCGAGCAGCAGCGATGGACCGCAGTACCTTGCAAAGCATTTCCCCTGGGAGCTTGCTTAGCAGTTCCCTGAGCAGCCTGGAGTGTGCTCCCTTCATGCTCCAGGCTGAGGCTTTGCTGGCCCTTTTCCTCTTGTCAGAGGTTTGAGCGTCCAATTTCTTTGTGGTGGCTGTGGCCAAGAGAGTCCCCAGTCCCCGCTTGGCCCAGGGCACGTGGGGCTCAGAGGGCAGCCTGGCTCTAGGGGGGCTGAGCTGGATGGTCCTGGGCTGTGGGGGGCTCCTCCCTTACTGGGGGGAGTTTTCCTGGGGAGGAAGAAGGCTCTGGCATGAGCCACCAGGCCTGCTGAGCATTTGCCTGCTGCCGATGGGAGGGAAAGAAAGAGGAAGAGTTGATCGGGGCTCAACGTGAAACGAGGTTCTGCTGCTACGGGTTCTTCTCAGAGCTTTGGAGAGGAGGCATCTCTGTCCCTGATAGACGCTGATCCTTGCAATGCACACAGGGAGCCTTGTGTCACTTCAGGAGACACACCAAGAAGCCCTTGTCACTTTCAAAGGGCAGCTGTTGTTTCACTGTTGCATTTCTTGGCTCGGTCAAACCCCTCCTACCCGCACTACAGCTTGTGCTTGGAGACACAAAAGTAGCAGCCTGGAGGGAAGGCATGGAAAGCTTGCCAAAGGCTGGAGGGAGCACTGTGATTTGCCCTTTTCCCAAGAGGTTTCTGTAGCTGAAGTTGCTGACAGGGAGCAGACTTGAGAGGCCGCAATGGGTTTGTTGTTGTTTTATTTCCCGGGTCCTCGGTCCTGCGTGGGATTCTGTAAGTGGGTGCTGCAGAGGCTGCGGCAAGGCGTCAAAAACGCCTGCCCTGCACCCAGGGGTGGCGCAAGATCTCCTCCAGCTGCGGCCTGTGCGCGGGGTTCTTGGCCAAACAGCAGCGGATCAGGTGCTGGCACTCTGGGGAGAGAAGGCAGACAGCGCCGGTCACTGGCAGAAGGCTCCCGGCCAGCTGCCCCCGGCGCCCTCGGGGCCCGGGCCGCGCTGCGTGTGCTCGGGGCTGCGGCGGCCTCCCGAGCCGCTCTGCCCCGCGGGAAGAGAGCGGCACGGCGGGACACGGCCGCCTCCTTGGGCCGCGGGGGCCATGCTGACCCCGTGGGCACGGGCCACCTCCCTTGGCCGGCCCTGGGGGCAGCTGGACGGTGCGCGGAGCTGCGTGAGGGCCGCGCCGGGCCGCGCGCCGCCCGCTGCCAAAGCTGCCTTCTTGGGGCCGGAGACCAACCTGGAGAGACCTGCTGCCAGAAGAAGAGCTGCCCCAGCACGATGGCATGGTCGTCCTCGAAGGGGAGGCTCCCACAGACCATGACGTAGAGCAGCACGCCCAGGGACCAGACGGTGGCCGCATGGCCGTGGTAGCAGCCCAGGGAGATCCACTCGGGCGGGCTGTAGGCGTGCGTTCCTAGGGGAGACGGGCGGCGCTGTCCAGGCGCGGGCTGCTGCCTTCCAGAGCCCGGCGCCAGGCTCCTGGCTGAGGCAGGGGCTGCACCCGCGGCCACAGCTTCCCCCCCGAGGCCACCCCACGTCCCCCAGCCAGCTGGCCAAAGCCAAGGAAGCATTGTGCCAGGCAAAGAAGGCCAGCGGAGCGGCCCGGGCCCTTGCTGGCCTGCCGAGCCGGCTTTTGCCGCCCCCCCCCTCTGTGGGCAGGGCCGGCAGCCGGCTCCCGGGGCACGGCGTCTGCCCCGGGCCAAAGGGCAGCCGGCTGAAGGCCGCAGCAGCCCGCAGCCCAGCAGGGAGTGGGGCCCTGCAGTGCCTGGCACGGGGAGCAGGGCCCGGGCCCTGGGCTCACCGGCAAAGCGCGTGTAGGCCCGCTCCTGGAGGAAGGTGCCGCAGCCGAAGTCGATGAGCTTCAGGTCGCCGCTCTCCGGGTCCACGAGGAGGTTCTCCGGCTTGATGTCCCGGTGCAGGACGCCGCAGGCGGTGCAGTGCCGCACGGCCTCCAGCACCTGGACGAAAAGCCAGCGCGCCATCTCCTCGCACAGGAACTCCTGCTCCAGCAGGAACTGCAGGAGATCCTGCCATGCCTCCGGACGCTCCAGCACCAGCACGAAGCTGTCAGGCAGCTCGAACCAGTCGAGGAGCTGGATGATGTTGGAGCAGCCAGAGCCCACCTTCTCCATCAGCACGATCTCCATGGGCACGCGGGTGCCGTCGGGCTGCCAGGAGGAGAAAATCAGGGCCTGCGGCAGGCCTGATGCTGCCCTGGGGCTGCTGCGCTGCGCCCTGCCTGGGATGGCCCCGTGCCCCCTTGCGCAGCCTCCCTGGTGCTGGGGCTTCCTCCCGCCCAGGGGATGCTTGGGGGGTGCCCCTGCCCGGCCCCGCCGCCGCTGTTTGGCCCGGCCGGGCCCGCCACGCTGCGGCTGGCACGCTGAGCCCCCGCCCGCTGTCCCCGCCGTGCCCCGCCTCCCGCTGCCAGTCGGCGCCCCGGGATTCTCCCTGCCCGCCCCGGCCCGCGCTGTCCCGCCGGCCCCGCTCCCTCACCAGCTGGTCCCACTGCAGGACGCTCTCCCGGGCCACGCGTTTGATGGCCACCTGCAAGCCATGCAGAGAGGAGGGCTGAGCTCCAGCCCTGCCCCTCCCCAGCGCTGCCCCTCGTCCCACGGCCGGCCGTCGCGGCCACTCACCGGGCTCCCGTCGGAGAGGCGGATGCCCGAGAAAACGGTGCCGCAGCCACCGCTGCCCAGCTGCGGGCCCAGCTGGTACAGCTCCTGCAGCTCCTTCTTTTGCCCTGCCAAAGGCCGAGAGCGAGCCATCAGCCCCGCGCCCAGGAACCCCCCAGTGCCCGCCAGTGCAGCGGGCCGGGCCCCCGCGGGCCGCGCCGCTCTCACCTGCTCCCTGCTGCGCGCCGGGCAGCGGCCACTGCCCCGCAGCCGACGGGCTGGCCAGCGGCAGAGCCGGGCCCGGGCAGCGCGCACAGGCGGCTGCAGGAGCCCCGCTGCAGCGGGGCACGGCGGCACCGTCGCCGTCCCCGGCCTCGTGGGCTGGACTCTGCTCTTGACCACGGCCGGGGCTGCAGCCCGAGGCTTCCTCGCCCAGGGGGGTGCCGGGAGCAGCTGCAAAGCAAGCAGGGCTTTCTGAAGCCGTGCCATCAGAGGCACTGGAAAGAGCCAGCCACCAGGCTGCTCCCAGGGGCCCTGGCCTGGCCCGGCTGCGCCCCTCAAGAGCCCCGGGGGAGCCTCAGACAGCGCCTCGGGAGATCTCACCTGCTATTGGAGAGCCCTTGCTGGCAGTCCAGGGCTCTCTTGGAACAGCTTCCTGGAGATGGAGGAACCTCCTTGGTGTCTCCAGGCTCGTCTCCAGCAGCAGGCTCGGGCTGTCGCCGGCTGGCACAAGCGGCACAGCGTCCTGGCAGCTGTGGGATGAGCACTGCTGGCTCCAGGAGGCTTGCTGCTCGGCCAGCTTCTCCCGAGAAGGCTCCCCTGGATCGGGCTGGGCTCCCATTTGGACTGCTGGGCTTTCCCCGGCCACGTCAGGGGTCAGGGTTGCGCCCGCCTTGTTGAAGCCCGTGAGTCCAAGGGAGCTGGGAGACCTGTCCACGGGCTCTGCACCTTCTGCAGGCTGACAGGTCTCCCTGAGCCTCTGCGAGGGATGGAGGCTGTCAGAGATAGCAGAGGCTCCTGGCAGGATGCAGGGTCTCTGACAGCCTGAGGTTCCTGCAGGGATGGCGGCTCTCCCCTGCTGTGCCATCCTTGCAGGCCTTGAGGCTCTCCCAGGGACAGAGAATCTTGCTGGGAGCAGCCTCTTGAAGGGATGGAGGCTTCGGGAGGAGCTGGTCAGGCCACAGCAGGGCAGGTGGCCTCGCTTCACCAGCTGCTGCAGTTGTTTCCACAGCGCCTGCCACATCCCCGAGTAGAGCGGCGCCCGTGTCCCCTTGGGATCCCAGAGCAGCCGCATCAGCTCCTGCAGCTCCTGGGCCAGAGCCACGCAGGGGCCGCAGCTGCAGGGCCTGCCCAGGGGGCTGGCGGGAGCACGCGGCCGCTTGCGCCGAGTGGCCCGAGGCCTGCAGGGCCTGGGAGCCGCAGGGGCTCCTCGCTTCCTGCGTGAGCCTCCGGGCCGGACGCCGGGGCGCTCGCTCCTCTGCGCTGTCCGTGCCCGCCGGCTGGGTGGTTGCCGGTGGCCAAGGGCCCACCAGACAGCCCCAGCGGCCAGCAGCAGGACAAGCACAATCCCCAGGACGCCGCCGTCACTCATGGCTCCGGCACGTCCCATCGCAACTGCACTGGAGGCCGCGGGCGTTGGCCCGGCTTATCCAGCGCCAGCGCGGTGATGTCACAGTGCTGCGGCCGGCACAGCCCTGGGACATCACAGCCCTGCATCACGCCTCCGCTCAGCCCCTCTGTGTCCTCATAGGCCAGCCCGCCTCCGGGAGCAGCAGAAGCGGCTCCTGGCTGAAGATGGGCATGGCCAGAGAAAGCGGCTGGCAGGGAGAACGGGAGCTCAGCCTGCTGCAAGGCATCCTTCCCTGGAGCGAGGGCCGCGCCTGGAAGAGCGCTGGTGCCAGCAGCGTCAAGCTGACGGCTCCCGGGACGCTTGTTCCCAGCTGGAAACACCCACTAGTGTGTGCCTGAGAAGATAGATCCTCCAGAGGCAAAGGGAGTCTAAGCTCCTCTGTCTCTGGGGAGCTCTCCTGAACTGCCTGTCGAGGGCAGGAAGAGTTTCTTGTTAGCAGCTGACTGACTTCTGCTGTGCCTCTGCTCTAAATAAATCGGGCTTTGCCAAGGAGCGCTCATTGCGCTCCCACTGCTCTAGCTTGGACTGGGATTCGCTTTCTTTCTTCCCAGTAGCTGGCATGTGTTGCGTTTGGATGGGAATGCTGTGCCCCAAACAAGGGTGCTTTGGTTTCTGCTGAGCAAGGCTTGCCCTCTTTGCAGTGTCCCTTGGTACACCAGTGCAATGGTTTCCACTGGGAAGGGAAGGATGAGTGTCGAAGACAGAGGCAACTAATGCACCATCAACACCTTTGCTGTGTCTCTGTCCTTGTTTGGGAGGTGACCATCCCCACCCCAGAAGGGAACAAGATTATTTCAATGTCATTTCTGCAATGGGGTTTTTCTCCATTCATGTATTTAAAACCTCTCTTTTTATCGTGCCCTGCATTTCTGGCCACCTTCGTCTCCCGCTGAACTTGCAGCACATCCAATTTCTCCCTGCAGTGGCTAGAAGCATCTGTGTATTCTTGCCCTGACCTGCATTCCACAGGGCACACAGCTTCCTTTTCCATCCTCTTTCCCAGAGAAGATGCCTGTCAAGGTAAGCCAGCCTCGTGCCTTGCCTGCTTGGCTTCCGACATTTGGGCATCGCCTGCTCCTGTGCCTTAGGAGATGTTTCCGAAGCGAGCAGCAGCGATGGACCGCAGTACCTTGCAAAGCATTTCCCCTGGGAGCTTGCTTAGCAGTTCCCTGAGCAGCCTGGAGTGTGCTCCCTTCATGCTCCAGGCTGAGGCTTTGCTGGCCCTTTTCCTCTTGTCAGAGGTTTGAGCGTCCAATTTCTTTGTGGTGGCTGTGGCCAAGAGAGTCCCCAGTCCCCGCTTGGCCCAGGGCACGTGGGGCTCAGAGGGCGGCCTGGCTCTAGGGGGGCTGAGCTGGATGGTCCTGGGCTGTGGGGGGCTCCTCCCTTACTGGGGGGAGTTTTCCTGGGGAGGAAGAAGGCTCTGGCATGAGCCACCAGGCCTGCTGAGCATTTGCCTGCTGCCGATGGGAGGGAAAGAAAGAGGAAGAGTTGATCGGGGCTCAACGTGAAACGAGGTTCTGCTGCTACGGGTTCTTCTCAGAGCTTTGGAGAGGAGGCATCTCTGTCCCTGATAGACGCTGATCCTTGCAATGCACACAGGGAGCCTTGTGTCACTTCAGGAGACACACCAAGAAGCCCTTGTCACTTTCAAAGGGCAGCTGTTGTTTCACTGTTGCATTTCTTGGCTCGGTCAAACCCCTCCTACCCGCACTACAGCTTGTGCTTGGAGACACAAAAGTAGCAGCCTGGAGGGAAGGCATGGAAAGCTTGCCAAAGGCTGGAGGGAGCCCTGTGATTTGCCCTTTTCCCAAGAGGTTTCTGTAGCTGAAGTTGCTGACAGGGAGCAGACTTGAGAGGCCGCAATGGGTTTGTTGTTGTTTTATTTCCCGGGTCCTCGGTCCTGCGTGGGATTCTGTAAGTGGGTGCTGCAGAGGCTGCGGCAAGGCGTCAAAAACGCCTGCCCTGCACCCAGGGGTGGCGCAAGATCTCCTCCAGCTGCGGCCTGTGCGCGGGGTTCTTGGCCAAACAGCAGCGGATCAGGTGCTGGCACTCTGGGGAGAGAAGGCAGACAGCGCCGGTCACTGGCAGAAGGCTCCCGGCCAGCTGCCCCCGGCGCCCTCGGGGCCCGGGCCGCGCTGCGTGTGCTCGGGGCTGCGGCGGCCTCCCGAGCCGCTCTGCCCCGCGGGAAGAGAGCGGCACGGCGGGACACGGCCGCCTCCTTGGGCCGCGGGGGCCATGCTGACCCCGTGGGCACGGGCCACCTCCCTTGGCCGGCCCTGGGGGCAGCTGGACGGTGCGCGGAGCTGCGTGAGGGCCGCGCCGGGCCGCGCGCCGCCCGCTGCCAAAGCCGCCTTCTTGGGGCCGGAGACCAACCTGGAGAGACCTGCTGCCAGAAGAAGAGCTGCCCCAGCACGATGGCATGGTCGTCCTCGAAGGGGAGGCTCCCACAGACCATGACGTAGAGCAGCACGCCCAGGGACCAGACGGTGGCCGCATGGCCGTGGTAGCAGCCCAGGGAGATCCACTCGGGCGGGCTGTAGGCGTGCGTTCCTAGGGGAGACGGGCGGCGCTGTCCAGGCGCGGGCTGCTGCCTTCCAGAGCCCGGCGCCAGGCTCCTGGCTGAGGCAGGGGCTGCACCCGCGGCCACAGCTTCCCCCCCGAGGCCACCCCACGTCCCCCAGCCAGCTGGCCAAAGCCAAGGAAGCATTCTGCCAGGCAAAGAAGGCCAGCGGAGCGGCCCGGGCCCTTGCTGGCCTGCCGAGCCGGCTTTTGCCGCCCCCCCCCTCTGTGGGCAGGGCCGGCAGCCGGCTCCCGGGGCACGGCGTCTGCCCCGGGCCAAAGGGCAGCCGGCTGAAGGCCGCAGCCCGCAGCCCAGCAGGGAGTGGGGCCCTGCAGTGCCTGGCACGGGGAGCAGGGCCCGGGCCCTGGGCTCACCGGCAAAGCGCGTGTAGGCCCGCTCCTGGAGGAAGGTGCCGCAGCCGAAGTCGATGAGCTTCAGGTCGCCGCTCTCCGGGTCCACGAGGAGGTTCTCCGGCTTGATGTCCCGGTGCAGGACGCCGCAGGCGGTGCAGTGCCGCACGGCCTCCAGCACCTGGACGAAAAGCCAGCGCGCCATCTCCTCGCACAGGAACTCCTGCTCCAGCAGGAACTGCAGGAGATCCTGCCATGCCTCCGGACGCTCCAGCACCAGCACGAAGCTGTCAGGCAGCTCGAACCAGTCGAGGAGCTGGATGATGTTGGAGCAGCCAGAGCCCACCTTCTCCATCAGCACGATCTCCATGGGCACGCGGGTGCCGTCGGGCTGCCAGGAGGAGAAAATCAGGGCCTGCGGCAGGCCTGATGCTGCCCTGGGGCTGCTGCGCTGCGCCCTGCCTGGGATGGCCCCGTGCCCCCTTGCGCAGCCTCCCTGGTGCTGGGGCTTCCTCCCGCCCAGGGGATGCTTGGGGGGTGCCCCTGCCCGGCCCCGCCGCCGCTGTTTGGCCCGGCCGGGCCCGCCACGCTGCGGCTGGCACGCTGAGCCCCCGCCCGCTGTCCCCGCCGTGCCCCGCCTCCCGCTGCCAGTCGGCGCCCCGAGATTCTCCCTGCCCGCCCCGGCCCGCGCTGTCCCGCCGGCCCCGCTCCCTCACCAGCTGGTCCCACTGCAGGACGCTCTCCCGGGCCACGCGTTTGATGGCCACCTGCAAGCCACGCAGAGAGGAGGGCTGAGCTCCAGCCCTGCCCCTCCCCAGCGCTGCCCCTCGTCCCACGGCCGGCCGTCGCGGCCACTCACCGGGCTCCCGTCGGAGAGGCGGATGCCCGAGAAAACGGTGCCGCAGCCACCGCTGCCCAGCTGCGGGCCCAGCTGGTACAGCTCCTGCAGCTCCTTCTTTTGCCCTGCCAAAGGCCGAGAGCGAGCCATCAGCCCCGCGCCCAGGAACCCCCCAGTGCCCGCCAGTGCAGCGGGCCGGGCCCCCGCGGGCCGCGCCGCTCTCACCTGCTCCCTGCTGCGCGCCGGGCAGCGGCCACTGCCCCGCAGCCGACGGGCTGGCCAGCGGCAGAGCCGGGCCCGGGCAGCGCGCACAGGCGGCTGCAGGAGCCCCGCTGCAGCGGGGCACGGCGGCACCGTCGCCGTCCCCGGCCTCGTGGGCTGGACTCTGCTCTTGACCACGGCCGGGGCTGCAGCCCGAGGCTTCCTCGCCCAGGGGGGTGCCGGGAGCAGCTGCAAAGCAAGCAGGGCTTTCTGAAGCCGTGCCATCAGAGGCACTGGAAAGAGCCAGCCACCAGGCTGCTCCCAGGGGCCCTGGCCTGGCCCGGCTGCGCCCCTCAAGAGCCCCGGGGGAGCCTCAGACAGCGCCTCGGGAGATCTCACCTGCTATTGGAGAGCCCTTGCTGGCAGTCCAGGGCTCTCTTGGAACAGCTTCCTGGAGATGGAGGAACCTCCTTGGTGTCTCCAGGCTCGTCTCCAGCAGCAGGCTCGGGCTGTCGCCGGCTGGCACAAGCGGCACAGCGTCCTGGCAGCTGTGGGATGAGCACTGCTGGCTCCAGGAGGCTTGCTGCTCGGCCAGCTTCTCCCGAGAAGGCTCCCCTGGATCGGGCTGGGCTCCCATTTGGACTGCTGGGCTTTCCCCGGCCACGTCAGGGGTCAGGGTTGCGCCCGCCTTGTTGAAGCCCGTGAGTCCAAGGGAGCTGGGAGACCTGTCCACGGGCTCTGCACCTTCTGCAGGCTGACAGGTCTCCCTGAGCCTCTGCGAGGGATGGAGGCTGTCAGAGATAGCAGAGGCTCCTGGCAGGATGCAGGGTCTCTGACAGCCTGAGGTTCCTGCAGGGATGGCGGCTCTCCCCTGCTGTGCCATCCTTGCAGGCCTTGAGGCTCTCCCAGGGACAGAGAATCTTGCTGGGAGCAGCCTCTTGAAGGGATGGAGGCTTCGGGAGGAGCTGGTCAGGCCACAGCAGGGCAGGTGGCCTCGCTTCACCAGCTGCTGCAGTTGTTTCCACAGCGCCTGCCACATCCCCGAGTAGAGCGGCGCCCGTGTCCCCTTGGGATCCCAGAGCAGCCGCATCAGCTCCTGCAGCTCCTGGGCCAGAGCCACGCAGGGGCCGCAGCTGCAGGGCCTGCCCAGGGGGCTGGCGGGAGCACGCGGCCGCTTGCGCCGAGTGGCCCGAGGCCTGCAGGGCCTGGGAGCCGCAGGGGCTCCTCGCTTCCTGCGTGAGCCTCCGGGCCGGACGCCGGGGCGCTCGCTCCTCTGCGCTGTCCGTGCCCGCCGGCTGGGTGGTTGCCGGTGGCCAAGGGCCCACCAGACAGCCCCAGCGGCCAGCAGCAGGACAAGCACAATCCCCAGGACGCCGCCGTCACTCATGGCTCCGGCACGTCCCATCGCAACTGCACTGGAGGCCGCGGGCGTTGGCCCGGCTTATCCAGCGCCAGCGCGGTGATGTCACAGTGCTGCGGCCGGCACAGCCCTGGGACATCACAGCCCTGCATCACGCCTCCGCTCAGCCCCTCTGTGTCCTCATAGGCCAGCCCGCCTCCGGGAGCAGCAGAACCGGCTCGTGGCTGAAGATGGGCATGGCCAGAGAAAGCGGCTGGCAGGGAGAACGGGAGCTCAGCCTGCTGCAAGGCATCCTTCCCTGGAGCGAGGGCCGCGCCTGGAAGAGCGCTGGTGCCAGCAGCGTCAAGCTGACGGCTCCCGGGACGCTTGTTCCCAGCTGGAAACACCCACTAGTGTGTGCCTGAGAAGATAGATCCTCCAGAGGCAAAGGGAGTCTAAGCTCCTCTGTCTCTGGGGAGCTCTCCTGAACTGCCTGTCGAGGGCAGGAAGAGTTTCTTGTTAGCAGCTGACTGACTTCTGCTGTGCCTCTGCTCTAAATAAATCGGGCTTTGCCAAGGAGCGCTCATTGCGCTCCCACTGCTCTAGCTTGGACTGGGATTCGCTTTCTTTCTTCCCAGTAGCTGGCATGTGTTGCGTTTGGATGGGAATGCTGTGCCCCAAACAAGGGTGCTTTGGTTTCCGCTGAGCAAGGCTTGCCCTCTTTGCAGTGTCCCTTGGTACACCAGTGCAATGGTTTCCACTGGGAAGGGAAGGATGAGTGTCGAAGACAGAGGCAACTAATGCACCATCAACACCTTTGCTGTGTCTCTGTCCTTGTTTGGGAGGTGACCATCCCCACCCCAGAAGGGAACAAGATTATTTCAATGTCATTTCTGCAATGGGGTTTTTCTCCATTCATGTATTTAAAACCTCTCTTTTTATCGTGCCCTGCATTTCTGGCCACCTTCGTCTCCCGCTGAACTTGCAGCACATCCAATTTCTCCCTGCAGTGGCTAGAAGCATCTGTGTATTCTTGCCCTGACCTGCATTCCACAGGGCACACAGCTTCCTTTTCCATCCTCTTTCCCAGAGAAGATGCCTGTCAAGGTAAGCCAGCCTCGTGCCTTGCCTGCTTGGCTTCCGACATTTGGGCATCGCCTGCTCCTGTGCCTTAGGAGATGTTTCCGAAGCGAGCAGCAGCGATGGACCGCAGTACCTTGCAAAGCATTTCCCCTGGGAGCTTGCTTAGCAGTTCCCTGAGCAGCCTGGAGTGTGCTCCCTTCATGCTCCAGGCTGAGGCTTTGCTGGCCCTTTTCCTCTTGTCAGAGGTTTGAGCGTCCAATTTCTTTGTGGTGGCTGTGGCCAAGAGAGTCCCCAGTCCCCGCTTGGCCCAGGGCACGTGGGGCTCAGAGGGCGGCCTGGCTCTAGGGGGGCTGAGCTGGATGGTCCTGGGCTGTGGGGGGCTCCTCCCTTACTGGGGGGAGTTTTCCTGGGGAGGAAGAAGGCTCTGGCATGAGCCACCAGGCCTGCTGAGCATTTGCCTGCTGCCGATGGGAGGGAAAGAAAGAGGAAGAGTTGATCGGGGCTCAACGTGAAACGAGGTTCTGCTGCTACGGGTTCTTCTCAGAGCTTTGGAGAGGAGGCATCTCTGTCCCTGATAGACGCTGATCCTTGCAATGCACACAGGGAGCCTTGCGTCACTTCAGGAGACACACCAAGAAGCCCTTGTCACTTTCAAAGGGCAGCTGTTGTTTCACTGTTGCATTTCTTGGCTCGGTCAAACCCCTCCTACCCGCACTACAGCTTGTGCTTGGAGACACAAAAGTAGCAGCCTGGAGGGAAGGCATGGAAAGCTTGCCAAAGGCTGGAGGGAGCCCTGTGATTTGCCCTTTTCCCAAGAGGTTTCTGTAGCTGAAGTTGCTGACAGGGAGCAGACTTGAGAGGCCGCAATGGGTTTGTTGTTGTTTTATTTCCCGGGTCCTCGGTCCTGCGTGGGATTCTGTAAGTGGGTGCTGCAGAGGCTGCGGCAAGGCGTCAAAAACGCCTGCCCTGCACCCAGGGGTGGCGCAAGATCTCCTCCAGCTGCGGCCTGTGCGCGGGGTTCTTGGCCAAACAGCAGCGGATCAGGTGCTGGCACTCTGGGGAGAGAAGGCAGACAGCGCCGGTCACTGGCAGAAGGCTCCCGGCCAGCTGCCCCCGGCGCCCTCGGGGCCCGGGCCGCGCTGCGTGTGCTCGGGGCTGCGGCGGCCTCCCGAGCCGCTCTGCCCCGCGGGAAGAGAGCGGCACGGCGGGACACGGCCGCCTCCTTGGGCCGCGGGGGCCACGCTGACCCCGTGGGCAGGGGCCACCTCCCTTGGCCGGCCCTGGGGGCAGCTGGACGGTGCGCGGAGCTGCGTGAGGGCCGCGCCGGGCCGCGCGCCGCCCGCTGCCAAAGCCGCCTTCTTGGGGCCGGAGACCAACCTGGAGAGACCTGCTGCCAGAAGAAGAGCTGCCCCAGCACGATGGCATGGTCGTCCTCGAAGGGGAGGCTCCCACAGACCATGACGTAGAGCAGCACGCCCAGGGACCAGACGGTGGCCGCATGGCCGTGGTAGCAGCCCAGGGAGATCCACTCAGGCGGGCTGTAGGCGTGCGTTCCTAGGGGAGACGGGCGGCGCTGTCCAGGCGCGGGCTGCTGCCTTCCAGAGCCCGGCGCCAGGCTCCTGGCTGAGGCAGGGGCTGCACCCGCGGCCACAGCTTCCCCCCCGAGGCCACCCCACGTCCCCCAGCCAGCTGGCCAAAGCCAAGGAAGCATTCTGCCAGGCAAAGAAGGCCAGCGGAGCGGCCCGGGCCCTTGCTGGCCTGCCGAGCCGGCTTTTGCCGCCCCCCCCCTCTGTGGGCAGGGCCGGCAGCCGGCTCCCGGGGCACGGCGTCTGCCCCGGGCCAAAGGGCAGCCGGCTGAAGGCCGCAGCCCGCAGCCCAGCAGGGAGTGGGGCCCTGCAGTGCCTGGCACGGGGAGCAGGGCCCGGGCCCTGGGCTCACCGGCAAAGCGCGTGTAGGCCCGCTCCTGGAGGAAGGTGCCGCAGCCGAAGTCGATGAGCTTCAGGTCGCCGCTCTCCGGGTCCACGAGGAGGTTCTCCGGCTTGATGTCCCGGTGCAGGACGCCGCAGGCGGTGCAGTGCCGCACGGCCTCCAGCACCTGGACGAAAAGCCAGCGCGCCATCTCCTCGCACAGGAACTCCTGCTCCAGCAGGAACTGCAGGAGATCCTGCCATGCCTCCGGACGCTCCAGCACCAGCACGAAGCTGTCAGGCAGCTCGAACCAGTCGAGGAGCTGGATGATGTTGGAGCAGCCAGAGCCCACCTTCTCCATCAGCACGATCTCCATGGGCACGCGGGTGCCGTCGGGCTGCCAGGAGGAGAAAATCAGGGCCTGCGGCAGGCCTGATGCTGCCCTGGGGCTGCTGCGCTGCGCCCTGCCTGGGATGGCCCCGTGCCCCCTTGCGCAGCCTCCCTGGTGCTGGGGCTTCCTCCCGCCCAGGGGATGCTTGGGGGGTGCCCCTGCCCGGCCCCGCCGCCGCTGTTTGGCCCGGCCGGGCCCGCCACGCTGCGGCTGGCACGCTGAGCCCCCGCCCGCTGTCCCCGCCGTGCCCCGCCTCCCGCTGCCAGTCGGCGCCCCGAGATTCTCCCTGCCCGCCCCGGCCCGCGCTGTCCCGCCGGCCCCGCTCCCTCACCAGCTGGTCCCACTGCAGGACGCTCTCCCGGGCCACGCGTTTGATGGCCACCTGCAAGCCACGCAGAGAGGAGGGCTGAGCTCCAGCCCTGCCCCTCCCCAGCGCTGCCCCTCGTCCCACGGCCGGCCGTCGCGGCCACTCACCGGGCTCCCGTCGGAGAGGCGGATGCCCGAGAAAACGGTGCCGCAGCCACCGCTGCCCAGCTGCGGGCCCAGCTGGTACAGCTCCTGCAGCTCCTTCTTTTGCCCTGCCAAAGGCCGAGAGCGAGCCATCAGCCCCGCGCCCAGGAACCCCCCAGTGCCCGCCAGTGCAGCGGGCCGGGCCCCCGCGGGCCGCGCCGCTCTCACCTGCTCCCTGCTGCGCGCCGGGCAGCGGCCACTGCCCCGCAGCCGACGGGCTGGCCAGCGGCAGAGCCGGGCCCGGGCAGCGCGCACAGGCGGCTGCAGGAGCCCCGCTGCAGCGGGGCACGGCGGCACCGTCGCCGTCCCCGGCCTCGTGGGCTGGACTCTGCTCTTGACCACGGCCGGGGCTGCAGCCCGAGGCTTCCTCGCCCAGGGGGGTGCCGGGAGCAGCTGCAAAGCAAGCAGGGCTTTCTGAAGCCGTGCCATCAGAGGCACTGGAAAGAGCCAGCCACCAGGCTGCTCCCAGGGGCCCTGGCCTGGCCCGGCTGCGCCCCTCAAGAGCCCCGGGGGAGCCTCAGACAGCGCCTCGGGAGATCTCACCTGCTATTGGAGAGCCCTTGCTGGCAGTCCAGGGCTCTCTTGGAACAGCTTCCTGGAGATGGAGGAACCTCCTTGGTGTCTCCAGGCTCGTCTCCAGCAGCAGGCTCGGGCTGTCGCCGGCTGGCACAAGCGGCACAGCGTCCTGGCAGCTGTGGGATGAGCACTGCTGGCTCCAGGAGGCTTGCTGCTCGGCCAGCTTCTCCCGAGAAGGCTCCCCTGGATCGGGCTGGGCTCCCATTTGGACTGCTGGGCTTTCCCCGGCCACGTCAGGGGTCAGGGTTGCGCCCGCCTTGTTGAAGCCCGTGAGTCCAAGGGAGCTGGGAGACCTGTCCACGGGCTCTGCACCTTCTGCAGGCTGACAGGTCTCCCTGAGCCTCTGCGAGGGATGGAGGCTGTCAGAGATAGCAGAGGCTCCTGGCAGGATGCAGGGTCTCTGACAGCCTGAGGTTCCTGCAGGGATGGCGGCTCTCCCCTGCTGTGCCATCCTTGCAGGCCTTGAGGCTCTCCCAGGGACAGAGAATCTTGCTGGGAGCAGCCTCTTGAAGGGATGGAGGCTTCGGGAGGAGCTGGTCAGGCCACAGCAGGGCAGGTGGCCTCGCTTCACCAGCTGCTGCAGTTGTTTCCACAGCGCCTGCCACATCCCCGAGTAGAGCGGCGCCCGTGTCCCCTTGGGATCCCAGAGCAGCCGCATCAGCTCCTGCAGCTCCTGGGCCAGAGCCACGCAGGGGCCGCAGCTGCAGGGCCTGCCCAGGGGGCTGGCGGGAGCACGCGGCCGCTTGCGCCGAGTGGCCCGAGGCCTGCAGGGCCTGGGAGCCGCAGGGGCTCCTCGCTTCCTGCGTGAGCCTCCGGGCCGGACGCCGGGGCGCTCGCTCCTCTGCGCTGTCCGTGCCCGCCGGCTGGGTGGTTGCCGGTGGCCAAGGGCCCACCAGACAGCCCCAGCGGCCAGCAGCAGGACAAGCACAATCCCCAGGACGCCGCCGTCACTCATGGCTCCGGCACGTCCCATCGCAACTGCACTGGAGGCCGCGGGCGTTGGCCCGGCTTATCCAGCGCCAGCGCGGTGATGTCACAGTGCTGCGGCCGGCACAGCCCTGGGACATCACAGCCCTGCATCACGCCTCCGCTCAGCCCCTCTGTGTCCTCATAGGCCAGCCCGCCTCCGGGAGCAGCAGAACCGGCTCGTGGCTGAAGATGGGCATGGCCAGAGAAAGCGGCTGGCAGGGAGAACGGGAGCTCAGCCTGCTGCAAGGCATCCTTCCCTGGAGCGAGGGCCGCGCCTGGAAGAGCGCTGGTGCCAGCAGCGTCAAGCTGACGGCTCCCGGGACGCTTGTTCCCAGCTGGAAACACCCACTAGTGTGTGCCTGAGAAGATAGATCCTCCAGAGGCAAAGGGAGTCTAAGCTCCTCTGTCTCTGGGGAGCTCTCCTGAACTGCCTGTCGAGGGCAGGAAGAGTTTCTTGTTAGCAGCTGACTGACTTCTGCTGTGCCTCTGCTCTAAATAAATCGGGCTTTGCCAAGGAGCGCTCATTGCGCTCCCACTGCTCTAGCTTGGACTGGGATTCGCTTTCTTTCTTCCCAGTAGCTGGCATGTGTTGCGTTTGGATGGGAATGCTGTGCCCCAAACAAGGGTGCTTTGGTTTCCGCTGAGCAAGGCTTGCCCTCTTTGCAGTGTCCCTTGGTACACCAGTGCAATGGTTTCCACTGGGAAGGGAAGGATGAGTGTCGAAGACAGAGGCAACTAATGCACCATCAACACCTTTGCTGTGTCTCTGTCCTTGTTTGGGAGGTGACCATCCCCACCCCAGAAGGGAACAAGATTATTTCAATGTCATTTCTGCAATGGGGTTTTTCTCCATTCATGTATTTAAAACCTCTCTTTTTATCGTGCCCTGCATTTCTGGCCACCTTCGTCTCCCGCTGAACTTGCAGCACATCCAATTTCTCCCTGCAGTGGCTAGAAGCATCTGTGTATTCTTGCCCTGACCTGCATTCCACAGGGCACACAGCTTCCTTTTCCATCCTCTTTCCCAGAGAAGATGCCTGTCAAGGTAAGCCAGCCTCGTGCCTTGCCTGCTTGGCTTCCGACATTTGGGCATCGCCTGCTCCTGTGCCTTAGGAGATGTTTCCGAAGCGAGCAGCAGCGATGGACCGCAGTACCTTGCAAAGCATTTCCCCTGGGAGCTTGCTTAGCAGTTCCCTGAGCAGCCTGGAGTGTGCTCCCTTCATGCTCCAGGCTGAGGCTTTGCTGGCCCTTTTCCTCTTGTCAGAGGTTTGAGCGTCCAATTTCTTTGTGGTGGCTGTGGCCAAGAGAGTCCCCAGTCCCCGCTTGGCCCAGGGCACGTGGGGCTCAGAGGGCGGCCTGGCTCTAGGGGGGCTGAGCTGGATGGTCCTGGGCTGTGGGGGGCTCCTCCCTTACTGGGGGGAGTTTTCCTGGGGAGGAAGAAGGCTCTGGCATGAGCCACCAGGCCTGCTGAGCATTTGCCTGCTGCCGATGGGAGGGAAAGAAAGAGGAAGAGTTGATCGGGGCTCAACGTGAAACGAGGTTCTGCTGCTACGGGTTCTTCTCAGAGCTTTGGAGAGGAGGCATCTCTGTCCCTGATAGACGCTGATCCTTGCAATGCACACAGGGAGCCTTGTGTCACTTCAGGAGACACACCAAGAAGCCCTTGTCACTTTCAAAGGGCAGCTGTTGTTTCACTGTTGCATTTCTTGGCTCGGTCAAACCCCTCCTACCCGCACTACAGCTTGTGCTTGGAGACACAAAAGTAGCAGCCTGGAGGGAAGGCATGGAAAGCTTGCCAAAGGCTGGAGGGAGCCCTGTGATTTGCCCTTTTCCCAAGAGGTTTCTGTAGCTGAAGTTGCTGACAGGGAGCAGACTTGAGAGGCCGCAATGGGTTTGTTGTTGTTTTATTTCCCGGGTCCTCGGTCCTGCGTGGGATTCTGTAAGTGGGTGCTGCAGAGGCTGCGGCAAGGCGTCAAAAACGCCTGCCCTGCACCCAGGGGTGGCGCAAGATCTCCTCCAGCTGCGGCCTGTGCGCGGGGTTCTTGGCCAAACAGCAGCGGATCAGGTGCTGGCACTCTGGGGAGAGAAGGCAGACAGCGCCGGTCACTGGCAGAAGGCTCCCGGCCAGCTGCCCCCGGCGCCCTCGGGGCCCGGGCCGCGCTGCGTGTGCTCGGGGCTGCGGCGGCCTCCCGAGCCGCTCTGCCCCGCGGGAAGAGAGCGGCACGGCGGGACACGGCCGCCTCCTTGGGCCGCGGGGGCCACGCTGACCCCGTGGGCAGGGGCCACCTCCCTTGGCCGGCCCTGGGGGCAGCTGGACGGTGCGCGGAGCTGCGTGAGGGCCGCGCCGGGCCGCGCGCCGCCCGCTGCCAAAGCCGCCTTCTTGGGGCCGGAGACCAACCTGGAGAGACCTGCTGCCAGAAGAAGAGCTGCCCCAGCACGATGGCATGGTCGTCCTCGAAGGGGAGGCTCCCACAGACCATGACGTAGAGCAGCACGCCCAGGGACCAGACGGTGGCCGCATGGCCGTGGTAGCAGCCCAGGGAGATCCACTCGGGCGGGCTGTAGGCGTGCGTTCCTAGGGGAGACGGGCGGCGCTGTCCAGGCGCGGGCTGCTGCCTTCCAGAGCCCGGCGCCAGGCTCCTGGCTGAGGCAGGGGCTGCACCCGCGGCCACAGCTTCCCCCCCGAGGCCACCCCGCGTCCCCCAGCCAGCTGGCCAAAGCCAAGGAAGCATTCTGCCAGGCAAAGAAGGCCAGCGGAGCGGCCCGGGCCCTTGCTGGCCTGCCGAGCCGGCTTTTGCCGCCCCCCCCCTCTGTGGGCAGGGCCGGCAGCCGGCTCCCGGGGCACGGCGTCTGCCCCGGGCCAAAGGGCAGCCGGCTGAAGGCCGCAGCCCGCAGCCCAGCAGGGAGTGGGGCCCTGCAGTGCCTGGCACGGGGAGCAGGGCCCGGGCCCTGGGCTCACCGGCAAAGCGCGTGTAGGCCCGCTCCTGGAGGAAGGTGCCGCAGCCGAAGTCGATGAGCTTCAGGTCGCCGCTCTCCGGGTCCACGAGGAGGTTCTCCGGCTTGATGTCCCGGTGCAGGACGCCGCAGGCGGTGCAGTGCCGCACGGCCTCCAGCACCTGGACGAAAAGCCAGCGCGCCATCTCCTCGCACAGGAACTCCTGCTCCAGCAGGAACTGCAGGAGATCCTGCCATGCCTCCGGACGCTCCAGCACCAGCACGAAGCTGTCAGGCAGCTCGAACCAGTCGAGGAGCTGGATGATGTTGGAGCAGCCAGAGCCCACCTTCTCCATCAGCACGATCTCCATGGGCACGCGGGTGCCGTCGGGCTGCCAGGAGGAGAAAATCAGGGCCTGCGGCAGGCCTGATGCTGCCCTGGGGCTGCTGCGCTGCGCCCTGCCTGGGATGGCCCCGTGCCCCCTTGCGCAGCCTCCCTGGTGCTGGGGCTTCCTCCCGCCCAGGGGATGCTTGGGGGGTGCCCCTGCCCGGCCCCGCCGCCGCTGTTTGGCCCGGCCGGGCCCGCCACGCTGCGGCTGGCACGCTGAGCCCCCGCCCGCTGTCCCCGCCGTGCCCCGCCTCCCGCTGCCAGTCGGCGCCCCGAGATTCTCCCTGCCCGCCCCGGCCCGCGCTGTCCCGCCGGCCCCGCTCCCTCACCAGCTGGTCCCACTGCAGGACGCTCTCCCGGGCCACGCGTTTGATGGCCACCTGCAAGCCACGCAGAGAGGAGGGCTGAGCTCCAGCCCTGCCCCTCCCCAGCGCTGCCCCTCGTCCCACGGCCGGCCGTCGCGGCCACTCACCGGGCTCCCGTCGGAGAGGCGGATGCCCGAGAAAACGGTGCCGCAGCCACCGCTGCCCAGCTGCGGGCCCAGCTGGTACAGCTCCTGCAGCTCCTTCTTTTGCCCTGCCAAAGGCCGAGAGCGAGCCATCAGCCCCGCGCCCAGGAACCCCCCAGTGCCCGCCAGTGCAGCGGGCCGGGCCCCCGCGGGCCGCGCCGCTCTCACCTGCTCCCTGCTGCGCGCCGGGCAGCGGCCACTGCCCCGCAGCCGACGGGCTGGCCAGCGGCAGAGCCGGGCCCGGGCAGCGCGCACAGGCGGCTGCAGGAGCCCCGCTGCAGCGGGGCACGGCGGCACCGTCGCCGTCCCCGGCCTCGTGGGCTGGACTCTGCTCTTGACCACGGCCGGGGCTGCAGCCCGAGGCTTCCTCGCCCAGGGGGGTGCCGGGAGCAGCTGCAAAGCAAGCAGGGCTTTCTGAAGCCGTGCCATCAGAGGCACTGGAAAGAGCCAGCCACCAGGCTGCTCCCAGGGGCCCTGGCCTGGCCCGGCTGCGCCCCTCAAGAGCCCCGGGGGAGCCTCAGACAGCGCCTCGGGAGATCTCACCTGCTATTGGAGAGCCCTTGCTGGCAGTCCAGGGCTCTCTTGGAACAGCTTCCTGGAGATGGAGGAACCTCCTTGGTGTCTCCAGGCTCGTCTCCAGCAGCAGGCTCGGGCTGTCGCCGGCTGGCACAAGCGGCACAGCGTCCTGGCAGCTGTGGGATGAGCACTGCTGGCTCCAGGAGGCTTGCTGCTCGGCCAGCTTCTCCCGAGAAGGCTCCCCTGGATCGGGCTGGGCTCCCATTTGGACTGCTGGGCTTTCCCCGGCCACGTCAGGGGTCAGGGTTGCGCCCGCCTTGTTGAAGCCCGTGAGTCCAAGGGAGCTGGGAGACCTGTCCACGGGCTCTGCACCTTCTGCAGGCTGACAGGTCTCCCTGAGCCTCTGCGAGGGATGGAGGCTGTCAGAGATAGCAGAGGCTCCTGGCAGGATGCAGGGTCTCTGACAGCCTGAGGTTCCTGCAGGGATGGCGGCTCTCCCCTGCTGTGCCATCCTTGCAGGCCTTGAGGCTCTCCCAGGGACAGAGAATCTTGCTGGGAGCAGCCTCTTGAAGGGATGGAGGCTTCGGGAGGAGCTGGTCAGGCCACAGCAGGGCAGGTGGCCTCGCTTCACCAGCTGCTGCAGTTGTTTCCACAGCGCCTGCCACATCCCCGAGTAGAGCGGCGCCCGTGTCCCCTTGGGATCCCAGAGCAGCCGCATCAGCTCCTGCAGCTCCTGGGCCAGAGCCACGCAGGGGCCGCAGCTGCAGGGCCTGCCCAGGGGGCTGGCGGGAGCACGCGGCCGCTTGCGCCGAGTGGCCCGAGGCCTGCAGGGCCTGGGAGCCGCAGGGGCTCCTCGCTTCCTGCGTGAGCCTCCGGGCCGGACGCCGGGGCGCTCGCTCCTCTGCGCTGTCCGTGCCCGCCGGCTGGGTGGTTGCCGGTGGCCAAGGGCCCACCAGACAGCCCCAGCGGCCAGCAGCAGGACAAGCACAATCCCCAGGACGCCGCCGTCACTCATGGCTCCGGCACGTCCCATCGCAACTGCACTGGAGGCCGCGGGCGTTGGCCCGGCTTATCCAGCGCCAGCGCGGTGATGTCACAGTGCTGCGGCCGGCACAGCCCTGGGACATCACAGCCCTGCATCAC
Organism: Agelaius tricolor; assembly: GCF_023055355.1. Lineage (NCBI taxonomy): Eukaryota > Metazoa > Chordata > Aves > Passeriformes > Icteridae > Agelaius > Agelaius tricolor. The sequence goes on from NW_027269327.1 coordinate 1,703,632, forward strand.
GCCTCCGCTCAGCCCCTCTGTGTCCTCATAGGCCAGCCCGCCTCCGGGAGCAGCAGAACCGGCTCGTGGCTGAAGATGGGCATGGCCAGAGAAAGCGGCTGGCAGGGAGAACGGGAGCTCAGCCTGCTGCAAGGCATCCTTCCCTGGAGCGAGGGCCGCGCCTGGAAGAGCGCTGGTGCCAGCAGCGTCAAGCTGACGGCTCCCGGGACGCTTGTTCCCAGCTGGAAACACCCACTAGTGTGTGCCTGAGAAGATAGATCCTCCAGAGGCAAAGGGAGTCTAAGCTCCTCTGTCTCTGGGGAGCTCTCCTGAACTGCCTGTCGAGGGCAGGAAGAGTTTCTTGTTAGCAGCTGACTGACTTCTGCTGTGCCTCTGCTCTAAATAAATCGGGCTTTGCCAAGGAGCGCTCATTGCGCTCCCACTGCTCTAGCTTGGACTGGGATTCGCTTTCTTTCTTCCCAGTAGCTGGCATGTGTTGCGTTTGGATGGGAATGCTGTGCCCCAAACAAGGGTGCTTTGGTTTCCGCTGAGCAAGGCTTGCCCTCTTTGCAGTGTCCCTTGGTACACCAGTGCAATGGTTTCCACTGGGAAGGGAAGGATGAGTGTCGAAGACAGAGGCAACTAATGCACCATCAACACCTTTGCTGTGTCTCTGTCCTTGTTTGGGAGGTGACCATCCCCACCCCAGAAGGGAACAAGATTATTTCAATGTCATTTCTGCAATGGGGTTTTTCTCCATTCATGTATTTAAAACCTCTCTTTTTATCGTGCCCTGCATTTCTGGCCACCTTCGTCTCCCGCTGAACTTGCAGCACATCCAATTTCTCCCTGCAGTGGCTAGAAGCATCTGTGTATTCTTGCCCTGACCTGCATTCCACAGGGCACACAGCTTCCTTTTCCATCCTCTTTCCCAGAGAAGATGCCTGTCAAGGTAAGCCAGCCTCGTGCCTTGCCTGCTTGGCTTCCGACATTTGGGCATCGCCTGCTCCTGTGCCTTAGGAGATGTTTCCGAAGCGAGCAGCAGCGATGGACCGCAGTACCTTGCAAAGCATTTCCCCTGGGAGCTTGCTTAGCAGTTCCCTGAGCAGCCTGGAGTGTGCTCCCTTCATGCTCCAGGCTGAGGCTTTGCTGGCCCTTTTCCTCTTGTCAGAGGTTTGAGCGTCCAATTTCTTTGTGGTGGCTGTGGCCAAGAGAGTCCCCAGTCCCCGCTTGGCCCAGGGCACGTGGGGCTCAGAGGGCGGCCTGGCTCTAGGGGGGCTGAGCTGGATGGTCCTGGGCTGTGGGGGGCTCCTCCCTTACTGGGGGGAGTTTTCCTGGGGAGGAAGAAGGCTCTGGCATGAGCCACCAGGCCTGCTGAGCATTTGCCTGCTGCCGATGGGAGGGAAAGAAAGAGGAAGAGTTGATCGGGGCTCAACGTGAAACGAGGTTCTGCTGCTACGGGTTCTTCTCAGAGCTTTGGAGAGGAGGCATCTCTGTCCCTGATAGACGCTGATCCTTGCAATGCACACAGGGAGCCTTGTGTCACTTCAGGAGACACACCAAGAAGCCCTTGTCACTTTCAAAGGGCAGCTGTTGTTTCACTGTTGCATTTCTTGGCTCGGTCAAACCCCTCCTACCCGCACTACAGCTTGTGCTTGGAGACACAAAAGTAGCAGCCTGGAGGGAAGGCATGGAAAGCTTGCCAAAGGCTGGAGGGAGCCCTGTGATTTGCCCTTTTCCCAAGAGGTTTCTGTAGCTGAAGTTGCTGACAGGGAGCAGACTTGAGAGGCCGCAATGGGTTTGTTGTTGTTTTATTTCCCGGGTCCTCGGTCCTGCGTGGGATTCTGTAAGTGGGTGCTGCAGAGGCTGCGGCAAGGCGTCAAAAACGCCTGCCCTGCACCCAGGGGTGGCGCAAGATCTCCTCCAGCTGCGGCCTGTGCGCGGGGTTCTTGGCCAAACAGCAGCGGATCAGGTGCTGGCACTCTGGGGAGAGAAGGCAGACAGCGCCGGTCACTGGCAGAAGGCTCCCGGCCAGCTGCCCCCGGCGCCCTCGGGGCCCGGGCCGCGCTGCGTGTGCTCGGGGCTGCGGCGGCCTCCCGAGCCGCTCTGCCCCGCGGGAAGAGAGCGGCACGGCGGGACACGGCCGCCTCCTTGGGCCGCGGGGGCCACGCTGACCCCGTGGGCAGGGGCCACCTCCCTTGGCCGGCCCTGGGGGCAGCTGGACGGTGCGCGGAGCTGCGTGAGGGCCGCGCCGGGCCGCGCGCCGCCCGCTGCCAAAGCCGCCTTCTTGGGGCCGGAGACCAACCTGGAGAGACCTGCTGCCAGAAGAAGAGCTGCCCCAGCACGATGGCATGGTCGTCCTCGAAGGGGAGGCTCCCACAGACCATGACGTAGAGCAGCACGCCCAGGGACCAGACGGTGGCCGCATGGCCGTGGTAGCAGCCCAGGGAGATCCACTCGGGCGGGCTGTAGGCGTGCGTTCCTAGGGGAGACGGGCGGCGCTGTCCAGGCGCGGGCTGCTGCCTTCCAGAGCCCGGCGCCAGGCTCCTGGCTGAGGCAGGGGCTGCACCCGCGGCCACAGCTTCCCCCCCGAGGCCACCCCACGTCCCCGAGCCAGCTGGCCAAAGCCAAGGAAGCATTCTGCCAGGCAAAGAAGGCCAGCGGAGCGGCCCGGGCCCTTGCTGGCCTGCCGAGCCGGCTTTTGCCGCCCCCCCCCTCTGTGGGCAGGGCCGGCAGCCGGCTCCCAGGGCACGGCGTCTGCCCCGGGCCAAAGGGCAGCCGGCTGAAGGCCGCAGCCCGCAGCCCAGCAGGGAGTGGGGCCCTGCAGTGCCTGGCACGGGGAGCAGGGCCCGGGCCCTGGGCTCACCGGCAAAGCGCGTGTAGGCCCGCTCCTGGAGGAAGGTGCCGCAGCCGAAGTCGATGAGCTTCAGGTCGCCGCTCTCCGGGTCCACGAGGAGGTTCTCCGGCTTGATGTCCCGGTGCAGGACGCCGCAGGCGGTGCAGTGCCGCACGGCCTCCAGCACCTGGACGAAAAGCCAGCGCGCCATCTCCTCGCACAGGAACTCCTGCTCCAGCAGGAACTGCAGGAGATCCTGCCATGCCTCCGGACGCTCCAGCACCAGCACGAAGCTGTCAGGCAGCTCGAACCAGTCGAGGAGCTGGATGATGTTGGAGCAGCCAGAGCCCACCTTCTCCATCAGCACGATCTCCATGGGCACGCGGGTGCCGTCGGGCTGCCAGGAGGAGAAAATCAGGGCCTGCGGCAGGCCTGATGCTGCCCTGGGGCTGCTGCGCTGCGCCCTGCCTGGGATGGCCCCGTGCCCCCTTGCGCAGCCTCCCTGGTGCTGGGGCTTCCTCCCGCCCAGGGGATGCTTGGGGGGTGCCCCTGCCCGGCCCCGCCGCCGCTGTTTGGCCCGGCCGGGCCCGCCACGCTGCGGCTGGCACGCTGAGCCCCCGCCCGCTGTCCCCGCCGTGCCCCGCCTCCCGCTGCCAGTCGGCGCCCCGAGATTCTCCCTGCCCGCCCCGGCCCGCGCTGTCCCGCCGGCCCCGCTCCCTCACCAGCTGGTCCCACTGCAGGACGCTCTCCCGGGCCACGCGTTTGATGGCCACCTGCAAGCCACGCAGAGAGGAGGGCTGAGCTCCAGCCCTGCCCCTCCCCAGCGCTGCCCCTCGTCCCACGGCCGGCCGTCGCGGCCACTCACCGGGCTCCCGTCGGAGAGGCGGATGCCCGAGAAAACGGTGCCGCAGCCACCGCTGCCCAGCTGCGGGCCCAGCTGGTACAGCTCCTGCAGCTCCTTCTTTTGCCCTGCCAAAGGCCGAGAGCGAGCCATCAGCCCCGCGCCCAGGAACCCCCCAGTGCCCGCCAGTGCAGCGGGCCGGGCCCCCGCGGGCCGCGCCGCTCTCACCTGCTCCCTGCTGCGCGCCGGGCAGCGGCCACTGCCCCGCAGCCGACGGGCTGGCCAGCGGCAGAGCCGGGCCCGGGCAGCGCGCACAGGCGGCTGCAGGAGCCCCGCTGCAGCGGGGCACGGCGGCACCGTCGCCGTCCCCGGCCTCGTGGGCTGGACTCTGCTCTTGACCACGGCCGGGGCTGCAGCCCGAGGCTTCCTCGCCCAGGGGGGTGCCGGGAGCAGCTGCAAAGCAAGCAGGGCTTTCTGAAGCCGTGCCATCAGAGGCACTGGAAAGAGCCAGCCACCAGGCTGCTCCCAGGGGCCCTGGCCTGGCCCGGCTGCGCCCCTCAAGAGCCCCGGGGGAGCCTCAGACAGCGCCTCGGGAGATCTCACCTGCTATTGGAGAGCCCTTGCTGGCAGTCCAGGGCTCTCTTGGAACAGCTTCCTGGAGATGGAGGAACCTCCTTGGTGTCTCCAGGCTCGTCTCCAGCAGCAGGCTCGGGCTGTCGCCGGCTGGCACAAGCGGCACAGCGTCCTGGCAGCTGTGGGATGAGCACTGCTGGCTCCAGGAGGCTTGCTGCTCGGCCAGCTTCTCCCGAGAAGGCTCCCCTGGATCGGGCTGGGCTCCCATTTGGACTGCTGGGCTTTCCCCGGCCACGTCAGGGGTCAGGGTTGCGCCCGCCTTGTTGAAGCCCGTGAGTCCAAGGGAGCTGGGAGACCTGTCCACGGGCTCTGCACCTTCTGCAGGCTGACAGGTCTCCCTGAGCCTCTGCGAGGGATGGAGGCTGTCAGAGATAGCAGAGGCTCCTGGCAGGATGCAGGGTCTCTGACAGCCTGAGGTTCCTGCAGGGATGGCGGCTCTCCCCTGCTGTGCCATCCTTGCAGGCCTTGAGGCTCTCCCAGGGACAGAGAATCTTGCTGGGAGCAGCCTCTTGAAGGGATGGAGGCTTCGGGAGGAGCTGGTCAGGCCACAGCAGGGCAGGTGGCCTCGCTTCACCAGCTGCTGCAGTTGTTTCCACAGCGCCTGCCACATCCCCGAGTAGAGCGGCGCCCGTGTCCCCTTGGGATCCCAGAGCAGCCGCATCAGCTCCTGCAGCTCCTGGGCCAGAGCCACGCAGGGGCCGCAGCTGCAGGGCCTGCCCAGGGGGCTGGCGGGAGCACGCGGCCGCTTGCGCCGAGTGGCCCGAGGCCTGCAGGGCCTGGGAGCCGCAGGGGCTCCTCGCTTCCTGCGTGAGCCTCCGGGCCGGACGCCGGGGCGCTCGCTCCTCTGCGCTGTCCGTGCCCGCCGGCTGGGTGGTTGCCGGTGGCCAAGGGCCCACCAGACAGCCCCAGCGGCCAGCAGCAGGACAAGCACAATCCCCAGGACGCCGCCGTCACTCATGGCTCCGGCACGTCCCATCGCAACTGCACTGGAGGCCGCGGGCGTTGGCCCGGCTTATCCAGCGCCAGCGCGGTGATGTCACAGTGCTGCGGCCGGCACAGCCCTGGGACATCACAGCCCTGCATCACGCCTCCGCTCAGCCCCTCTGTGTCCTCATAGGCCAGCCCGCCTCCGGGAGCAGCAGAACCGGCTCGTGGCTGAAGATGGGCATGGCCAGAGAAAGCGGCTGGCAGGGAGAACGGGAGCTCAGCCTGCTGCAAGGCATCCTTCCCTGGAGCGAGGGCCGCGCCTGGAAGAGCGCTGGTGCCAGCAGCGTCAAGCTGACGGCTCCCGGGACGCTTGTTCCCAGCTGGAAACACCCACTAGTGTGTGCCTGAGAAGATAGATCCTCCAGAGGCAAAGGGAGTCTAAGCTCCTCTGTCTCTGGGGAGCTCTCCTGAACTGCCTGTCGAGGGCAGGAAGAGTTTCTTGTTAGCAGCTGACTGACTTCTGCTGTGCCTCTGCTCTAAATAAATCGGGCTTTGCCAAGGAGCGCTCATTGCGCTCCCACTGCTCTAGCTTGGACTGGGATTCGCTTTCTTTCTTCCCAGTAGCTGGCATGTGTTGCGTTTGGATGGGAATGCTGTGCCCCAAACAAGGGTGCTTTGGTTTCCGCTGAGCAAGGCTTGCCCTCTTTGCAGTGTCCCTTGGTACACCAGTGCAATGGTTTCCACTGGGAAGGGAAGGATGAGTGTCGAAGACAGAGGCAACTAATGCACCATCAACACCTTTGCTGTGTCTCTGTCCTTGTTTGGGAGGTGACCATCCCCACCCCAGAAGGGAACAAGATTATTTCAATGTCATTTCTGCAATGGGGTTTTTCTCCATTCATGTATTTAAAACCTCTCTTTTTATCGTGCCCTGCATTTCTGGCCACCTTCGTCTCCCGCTGAACTTGCAGCACATCCAATTTCTCCCTGCAGTGGCTAGAAGCATCTGTGTATTCTTGCCCTGACCTGCATTCCACAGGGCACACAGCTTCCTTTTCCATCCTCTTTCCCAGAGAAGATGCCTGTCAAGGTAAGCCAGCCTCGTGCCTTGCCTGCTTGGCTTCCGACATTTGGGCATCGCCTGCTCCTGTGCCTTAGGAGATGTTTCCGAAGCGAGCAGCAGCGATGGACCGCAGTACCTTGCAAAGCATTTCCCCTGGGAGCTTGCTTAGCAGTTCCCTGAGCAGCCTGGAGTGTGCTCCCTTCATGCTCCAGGCTGAGGCTTTGCTGGCCCTTTTCCTCTTGTCAGAGGTTTGAGCGTCCAATTTCTTTGTGGTGGCTGTGGCCAAGAGAGTCCCCAGTCCCCGCTTGGCCCAGGGCACGTGGGGCTCAGAGGGCGGCCTGGCTCTAGGGGGGCTGAGCTGGATGGTCCTGGGCTGTGGGGGGCTCCTCCCTTACTGGGGGGAGTTTTCCTGGGGAGGAAGAAGGCTCTGGCATGAGCCACCAGGCCTGCTGAGCATTTGCCTGCTGCCGATGGGAGGGAAAGAAAGAGGAAGAGTTGATCGGGGCTCAACGTGAAACGAGGTTCTGCTGCTACGGGTTCTTCTCAGAGCTTTGGAGAGGAGGCATCTCTGTCCCTGATAGACGCTGATCCTTGCAATGCACACAGGGAGCCTTGTGTCACTTCAGGAGACACACCAAGAAGCCCTTGTCACTTTCAAAGGGCAGCTGTTGTTTCACTGTTGCATTTCTTGGCTCGGTCAAACCCCTCCTACCCGCACTACAGCTTGTGCTTGGAGACACAAAAGTAGCAGCCTGGAGGGAAGGCATGGAAAGCTTGCCAAAGGCTGGAGGGAGCCCTGTGATTTGCCCTTTTCCCAAGAGGTTTCTGTAGCTGAAGTTGCTGACAGGGAGCAGACTTGAGAGGCCGCAATGGGTTTGTTGTTGTTTTATTTCCCGGGTCCTCGGTCCTGCGTGGGATTCTGTAAGTGGGTGCTGCAGAGGCTGCGGCAAGGCGTCAAAAACGCCTGCCCTGCACCCAGGGGTGGCGCAAGATCTCCTCCAGCTGCGGCCTGTGCGCGGGGTTCTTGGCCAAACAGCAGCGGATCAGGTGCTGGCACTCTGGGGAGAGAAGGCAGACAGCGCCGGTCACTGGCAGAAGGCTCCCGGCCAGCTGCCCCCGGCGCCCTCGGGGCCCGGGCCGCGCTGCGTGTGCTCGGGGCTGCGGCGGCCTCCCGAGCCGCTCTGCCCCGCGGGAAGAGAGCGGCACGGCGGGACACGGCCGCCTCCTTGGGCCGCGGGGGCCACGCTGACCCCGTGGGCAGGGGCCACCTCCCTTGGCCGGCCCTGGGGGCAGCTGGACGGTGCGCGGAGCTGCGTGAGGGCCGCGCCGGGCCGCGCGCCGCCCGCTGCCAAAGCCGCCTTCTTGGGGCCGGAGACCAACCTGGAGAGACCTGCTGCCAGAAGAAGAGCTGCCCCAGCACGATGGCATGGTCGTCCTCGAAGGGGAGGCTCCCACAGACCATGACGTAGAGCAGCACGCCCAGGGACCAGACGGTGGCCGCATGGCCGTGGTAGCAGCCCAGGGAGATCCACTCGGGCGGGCTGTAGGCGTGCGTTCCTAGGGGAGACGGGCGGCGCTGTCCAGGCGCGGGCTGCTGCCTTCCAGAGCCCGGCGCCAGGCTCCTGGCTGAGGCAGGGGCTGCACCCGCGGCCACAGCTTTCCCCCCCGAGGCCACCCCGCGTCCCCCAGCCAGCTGGCCAAAGCCAAGGAAGCATTCTGCCAGGCAAAGAAGGCCAGCGGAGCGGCCCGGGCCCTTGCTGGCCTGCCGAGCCGGCTTTTGCCGCCCCCCCCCTCTGTGGGCAGGGCCGGCAGCCGGCTCCCGGGGCACGGCGTCTGCCCCGGGCCAAAGGGCAGCCGGCTGAAGGCCGCAGCCCGCAGCCCAGCAGGGAGTGGGGCCCTGCAGTGCCTGGCACGGGGAGCAGGGCCCGGGCCCTGGGCTCACCGGCAAAGCGCGTGTAGGCCCGCTCCTGGAGGAAGGTGCCGCAGCCGAAGTCGATGAGCTTCAGGTCGCCGCTCTCCGGGTCCACGAGGAGGTTCTCCGGCTTGATGTCCCGGTGCAGGACGCCGCAGGCGGTGCAGTGCCGCACGGCCTCCAGCACCTGGACGAAAAGCCAGCGCGCCATCTCCTCGCACAGGAACTCCTGCTCCAGCAGGAACTGCAGGAGATCCTGCCATGCCTCCGGACGCTCCAGCACCAGCACGAAGCTGTCAGGCAGCTCGAACCAGTCGAGGAGCTGGATGATGTTGGAGCAGCCAGAGCCCACCTTCTCCATCAGCACGATCTCCATGGGCACGCGGGTGCCGTCGGGCTGCCAGGAGGAGAAAATCAGGGCCTGCGGCAGGCCTGATGCTGCCCTGGGGCTGCTGCGCTGCGCCCTGCCTGGGATGGCCCCGTGCCCCCTTGCGCAGCCTCCCTGGTGCTGGGGCTTCCTCCCGCCCAGGGGATGCTTGGGGGGTGCCCCTGCCCGGCCCCGCCGCCGCTGTTTGGCCCGGCCGGGCCCGCCACGCTGCGGCTGGCACGCTGAGCCCCCGCCCGCTGTCCCCGCCGTGCCCCGCCTCCCGCTGCCAGTCGGCGCCCCGAGATTCTCCCTGCCCGCCCCGGCCCGCGCTGTCCCGCCGGCCCCGCTCCCTCACCAGCTGGTCCCACTGCAGGACGCTCTCCCGGGCCACGCGTTTGATGGCCACCTGCAAGCCACGCAGAGAGGAGGGCTGAGCTCCAGCCCTGCCCCTCCCCAGCGCTGCCCCTCGTCCCACGGCCGGCCGTCGCGGCCACTCACCGGGCTCCCGTCGGAGAGGCGGATGCCCGAGAAAACGGTGCCGCAGCCACCGCTGCCCAGCTGCGGGCCCAGCTGGTACAGCTCCTGCAGCTCCTTCTTTTGCCCTGCCAAAGGCCGAGAGCGAGCCATCAGCCCTGCGCCCAGGAACCCCCCAGTGCCCGCCAGTGCAGCGGGCCGGGCCCCCGCGGGCCGCGCCGCTCTCACCTGCTCCCTGCTGCGCGCCGGGCAGCGGCCACTGCCCCGCAGCCGACGGGCTGGCCAGCGGCAGAGCCGGGCCCGGGCAGCGCGCACAGGCGGCTGCAGGAGCCCCGCTGCAGCGGGGCACGGCGGCACCGTCGCCGTCCCCGGCCTCGTGGGCTGGACTCTGCTCTTGACCACGGCCGGGGCTGCAGCCCGAGGCTTCCTCGCCCAGGGGGGTGCCGGGAGCAGCTGCAAAGCAAGCAGGGCTTTCTGAAGCCGTGCCATCAGAGGCACTGGAAAGAGCCAGCCACCAGGCTGCTCCCAGGGGCCCTGGCCTGGCCCGGCTGCGCCCCTCAAGAGCCCCGGGGGAGCCTCAGACAGCGCCTCGGGAGATCTCACCTGCTATTGGAGAGCCCTTGCTGGCAGTCCAGGGCTCTCTTGGAACAGCTTCCTGGAGATGGAGGAACCTCCTTGGTGTCTCCAGGCTCGTCTCCAGCAGCAGGCTCGGGCTGTCGCCGGCTGGCACAAGCGGCACAGCGTCCTGGCAGCTGTGGGATGAGCACTGCTGGCTCCAGGAGGCTTGCTGCTCGGCCAGCTTCTCCCGAGAAGGCTCCCCTGGATCGGGCTGGGCTCCCATTTGGACTGCTGGGCTTTCCCCGGCCACGTCAGGGGTCAGGGTTGCGCCCGCCTTGTTGAAGCCCGTGAGTCCAAGGGAGCTGGGAGACCTGTCCACGGGCTCTGCACCTTCTGCAGGCTGACAGGTCTCCCTGAGCCTCTGCGAGGGATGGAGGCTGTCAGAGATAGCAGAGGCTCCTGGCAGGATGCAGGGTCTCTGACAGCCTGAGGTTCCTGCAGGGATGGCGGCTCTCCCCTGCTGTGCCATCCTTGCAGGCCTTGAGGCTCTCCCAGGGACAGAGAATCTTGCTGGGAGCAGCCTCTTGAAGGGATGGAGGCTTCGGGAGGAGCTGGTCAGGCCACAGCAGGGCAGGTGGCCTCGCTTCACCAGCTGCTGCAGTTGTTTCCACAGCGCCTGCCACATCCCCGAGTAGAGCGGCGCCCGTGTCCCCTTGGGATCCCAGAGCAGCCGCATCAGCTCCTGCAGCTCCTGGGCCAGAGCCACGCAGGGGCCGCAGCTGCAGGGCCTGCCCAGGGGGCTGGCGGGAGCACGCGGCCGCTTGCGCCGAGTGGCCCGAGGCCTGCAGGGCCTGGGAGCCGCAGGGGCTCCTCGCTTCCTGCGTGAGCCTCCGGGCCGGACGCCGGGGCGCTCGCTCCTCTGCGCTGTCCGTGCCCGCCGGCTGGGTGGTTGCCGGTGGCCAAGGGCCCACCAGACAGCCCCAGCGGCCAGCAGCAGGACAAGCACAATCCCCAGGACGCCGCCGTCACTCATGGCTCCGGCACGTCCCATCGCAACTGCACTGGAGGCCGCGGGCGTTGGCCCGGCTTATCCAGCGCCAGCGCGGTGATGTCACAGTGCTGCGGCCGGCACAGCCCTGGGACATCACAGCCCTGCATCACGCCTCCGCTCAGCCCCTCTGTGTCCTCATAGGCCAGCCCGCCTCCGGGAGCAGCAGAACCGGCTCGTGGCTGAAGATGGGCATGGCCAGAGAAAGCGGCTGGCAGGGAGAACGGGAGCTCAGCCTGCTGCAAGGCATCCTTCCCTGGAGCGAGGGCCGCGCCTGGAAGAGCGCTGGTGCCAGCAGCGTCAAGCTGACGGCTCCCGGGACGCTTGTTCCCAGCTGGAAACACCCACTAGTGTGTGCCTGAGAAGATAGATCCTCCAGAGGCAAAGGGAGTCTAAGCTCCTCTGTCTCTGGGGAGCTCTCCTGAACTGCCTGTCGAGGGCAGGAAGAGTTTCTTGTTAGCAGCTGACTGACTTCTGCTGTGCCTCTGCTCTAAATAAATCGGGCTTTGCCAAGGAGCGCTCATTGCGCTCCCACTGCTCTAGCTTGGACTGGGATTCGCTTTCTTTCTTCCCAGTAGCTGGCATGTGTTGCGTTTGGATGGGAATGCTGTGCCCCAAACAAGGGTGCTTTGGTTTCCGCTGAGCAAGGCTTGCCCTCTTTGCAGTGTCCCTTGGTACACCAGTGCAATGGTTTCCACTGGGAAGGGAAGGATGAGTGTCGAAGACAGAGGCAACTAATGCACCATCAACACCTTTGCTGTGTCTCTGTCCTTGTTTGGGAGGTGACCATCCCCACCCCAGAAGGGAACAAGATTATTTCAATGTCATTTCTGCAATGGGGTTTTTCTCCATTCATGTATTTAAAACCTCTCTTTTTATCGTGCCCTGCATTTCTGGCCACCTTCGTCTCCCGCTGAACTTGCAGCACATCCAATTTCTCCCTGCAGTGGCTAGAAGCATCTGTGTATTCTTGCCCTGACCTGCATTCCACAGGGCACACAGCTTCCTTTTCCATCCTCTTTCCCAGAGAAGATGCCTGTCAAGGTAAGCCAGCCTCGTGCCTTGCCTGCTTGGCTTCCGACATTTGGGCATCGCCTGCTCCTGTGCCTTAGGAGATGTTTCCGAAGCGAGCAGCAGCGATGGACCGCAGTACCTTGCAAAGCATTTCCCCTGGGAGCTTGCTTAGCAGTTCCCTGAGCAGCCTGGAGTGTGCTCCCTTCATGCTCCAGGCTGAGGCTTTGCTGGCCCTTTTCCTCTTGTCAGAGGTTTGAGCGTCCAATTTCTTTGTGGTGGCTGTGGCCAAGAGAGTCCCCAGTCCCCGCTTGGCCCAGGGCACGTGGGGCTCAGAGGGCGGCCTGGCTCTAGGGGGGCTGAGCTGGATGGTCCTGGGCTGTGGGGGGCTCCTCCCTTACTGGGGGGAGTTTTCCTGGGGAGGAAGAAGGCTCTGGCATGAGCCACCAGGCCTGCTGAGCATTTGCCTGCTGCCGATGGGAGGGAAAGAAAGAGGAAGAGTTGATCGGGGCTCAACGTGAAACGAGGTTCTGCTGCTACGGGTTCTTCTCAGAGCTTTGGAGAGGAGGCATCTCTGTCCCTGATAGACGCTGATCCTTGCAATGCACACAGGGAGCCTTGTGTCACTTCAGGAGACACACCAAGAAGCCCTTGTCACTTTCAAAGGGCAGCTGTTGTTTCACTGTTGCATTTCTTGGCTCGGTCAAACCCCTCCTACCCGCACTACAGCTTGTGCTTGGAGACACAAAAGTAGCAGCCTGGAGGGAAGGCATGGAAAGCTTGCCAAAGGCTGGAGGGAGCCCTGTGATTTGCCCTTTTCCCAAGAGGTTTCTGTAGCTGAAGTTGCTGACAGGGAGCAGACTTGAGAGGCCGCAATGGGTTTGTTGTTGTTTTATTTCCCGGGTCCTCGGTCCTGCGTGGGATTCTGTAAGTGGGTGCTGCAGAGGCTGCGGCAAGGCGTCAAAAACGCCTGCCCTGCACCCAGGGGTGGCGCAAGATCTCCTCCAGCTGCGGCCTGTGCGCGGGGTTCTTGGCCAAACAGCAGCGGATCAGGTGCTGGCACTCTGGGGAGAGAAGGCAGACAGCGCCGGTCACTGGCAGAAGGCTCCCGGCCAGCTGCCCCCGGCGCCCTCGGGGCCCGGGCCGCGCTGCGTGTGCTCGGGGCTGCGGCGGCCTCCCGAGCCGCTCTGCCCCGCGGGAAGAGAGTGGCACGGCGGGACACGGCCGCCTCCTTGGGCCGCGGGGGCCACGCTGACCCCGTGGGCAGGGGCCACCTCCCTTGGCCGGCCCTGGGGGCAGCTGGACGGTGCGCGGAGCTGCGTGAGGGCCGCGCCGGGCCGCGCGCCGCCCGCTGCCAAAGCCGCCTTCTTGGGGCCGGAGACCAACCTGGAGAGACCTGCTGCCAGAAGAAGAGCTGCCCCAGCACGATGGCATGGTCGTCCTCGAAGGGGAGGCTCCCACAGACCATGACGTAGAGCAGCACGCCCAGGGACCAGACGGTGGCCGCATGGCCGTGGTAGCAGCCCAGGGAGATCCACTCGGGCGGGCTGTAGGCGTGCGTTCCTAGGGGAGACGGGCGGCGCTGTCCAGGCGCGGGCTGCTGCCTTCCAGAGCCCGGCGCCAGGCTCCTGGCTGAGGCAGGGGCTGCACCCGCGGCCACAGCTTCCCCCCCGAGGCCACCCCGCGTCCCCCAGCCAGCTGGCCAAAGCCAAGGAAGCATTCTGCCAGGCAAAGAAGGCCAGCGGAGCGGCCCGGGCCCTTGCTGGCCTGCCGAGCCGGCTTTTGCCGCCCCCCCCCCTCTGTGGGCAGGGCCGGCAGCCGGCTCCCGGGGCACGGCGTCTGCCCCGGGCCAAAGGGCAGCCGGCTGAAGGCCGCAGCCCGCAGCCCAGCAGGGAGTGGGGCCCTGCAGTGCCTGGCACGGGGAGCAGGGCCCGGGCCCTGGGCTCACCGGCAAAGCGCGTGTAGGCCCGCTCCTGGAGGAAGGTGCCGCAGCCGAAGTCGATGAGCTTCAGGTCGCCGCTCTCCGGGTCCACGAGGAGGTTCTCCGGCTTGATGTCCCGGTGCAGGACGCCGCAGGCGGTGCAGTGCCGCACGGCCTCCAGCACCTGGACGAAAAGCCAGCGCGCCATCTCCTCGCACAGGAACTCCTGCTCCAGCAGGAACTGCAGGAGATCCTGCCATGCCTCCGGACGCTCCAGCACCAGCACGAAGCTGTCAGGCAGCTCGAACCAGTCGAGGAGCTGGATGATGTTGGAGCAGCCAGAGCCCACCTTCTCCATCAGCACGATCTCCATGGGCACGCGGGTGCCGTCGGGCTGCCAGGAGGAGAAAATCAGGGCCTGCGGCAGGCCTGATGCTGCCCTGGGGCTGCTGCGCTGCGCCCTGCCTGGGATGGCCCCGTGCCCCCTTGCGCAGCCTCCCTGGTGCTGGGGCTTCCTCCCGCCCAGGGGATGCTTGGGGGGTGCCCCTGCCCGGCCCCGCCGCCGCTGTTTGGCCCGGCCGGGCCCGCCACGCTGCGGCTGGCACGCTGAGCCCCCGCCCGCTGTCCCCGCCGTGCCCCGCCTCCCGCTGCCAGTCGGCGCCCCGAGATTCTCCCTGCCCGCCCCGGCCCGCGCTGTCCCGCCGGCCCCGCTCCCTCACCAGCTGGTCCCACTGCAGGACGCTCTCCCGGGCCACGCGTTTGATGGCCACCTGCAAGCCACGCAGAGAGGAGGGCTGAGCTCCAGCCCTGCCCCTCCCCAGCGCTGCCCCTCGTCCCACGGCCGGCCGTCGCGGCCACTCACCGGGCTCCCGTCGGAGAGGCGGATGCCCGAGAAAACGGTGCCGCAGCCACCGCTGCCCAGCTGCGGGCCCAGCTGGTACAGCTCCTGCAGCTCCTTCTTTTGCCCTGCCAAAGGCCGAGAGCGAGCCATCAGCCCCGCGCCCAGGAACCCCCCAGTGCCCGCCAGTGCAGCGGGCCGGGCCCCCGCGGGCCGCGCCGCTCTCACCTGCTCCCTGCTGCGCGCCGGGCAGCGGCCACTGCCCCGCAGCCGACGGGCTGGCCAGCGGCAGAGCCGGGCCCGGGCAGCGCGCACAGGCGGCTGCAGGAGCCCCGCTGCAGCGGGGCACGGCGGCACCGTCGCCGTCCCCGGCCTCGTGGGCTGGACTCTGCTCTTGACCACGGCCGGGGCTGCAGCCCGAGGCTTCCTCGCCCAGGGGGGTGCCGGGAGCAGCTGCAAAGCAAGCAGGGCTTTCTGAAGCCGTGCCATCAGAGGCACTGGAAAGAGCCAGCCACCAGGCTGCTCCCAGGGGCCCTGGCCTGGCCCGGCTGCGCCCCTCAAGAGCCCCGGGGGAGCCTCAGACAGCGCCTCGGGAGATCTCACCTGCTATTGGAGAGCCCTTGCTGGCAGTCCAGGGCTCTCTTGGAACAGCTTCCTGGAGATGGAGGAACCTCCTTGGTGTCTCCAGGCTCGTCTCCAGCAGCAGGCTCGGGCTGTCGCCGGCTGGCACAAGCGGCACAGCGTCCTGGCAGCTGTGGGATGAGCACTGCTGGCTCCAGGAGGCTTGCTGCTCGGCCAGCTTCTCCCGAGAAGGCTCCCCTGGATCGGGCTGGGCTCCCATTTGGACTGCTGGGCTTTCCCCGGCCACGTCAGGGGTCAGGGTTGCGCCCGCCTTGTTGAAGCCCGTGAGTCCAAGGGAGCTGGGAGACCTGTCCACGGGCTCTGCACCTTCTGCAGGCTGACAGGTCTCCCTGAGCCTCTGCGAGGGATGGAGGCTGTCAGAGATAGCAGAGGCTCCTGGCAGGATGCAGGGTCTCTGACAGCCTGAGGTTCCTGCAGGGATGGCGGCTCTCCCCTGCTGTGCCATCCTTGCAGGCCTTGAGGCTCTCCCAGGGACAGAGAATCTTGCTGGGAGCAGCCTCTTGAAGGGATGGAGGCTTCGGGAGGAGCTGGTCAGGCCACAGCAGGGCAGGTGGCCTCGCTTCACCAGCTGCTGCAGTTGTTTCCACAGCGCCTGCCACATCCCCGAGTAGAGCGGCGCCCGTGTCCCCTTGGGATCCCAGAGCAGCCGCATCAGCTCCTGCAGCTCCTGGGCCAGAGCCACGCAGGGGCCGCAGCTGCAGGGCCTGCCCAGGGGGCTGGCGGGAGCACGCGGCCGCTTGCGCCGAGTGGCCCGAGGCCTGCAGGGCCTGGGAGCCGCAGGGGCTCCTCGCTTCCTGCGTGAGCCTCCGGGCCGGACGCCGGGGCGCTCGCTCCTCTGCGCTGTCCGTGCCCGCCGGCTGGGTGGTTGCCGGTGGCCAAGGGCCCACCAGACAGCCCCAGCGGCCAGCAGCAGGACAAGCACAATCCCCAGGACGCCGCCGTCACTCATGGCTCCGGCACGTCCCATCGCAACTGCACTGGAGGCCGCGGGCGTTGGCCCGGCTTATCCAGCGCCAGCGCGGTGATGTCACAGTGCTGCGGCCGGCACAGCCCTGGGACATCACAGCCCTGCATCACGCCTCCGCTCAGCCCCTCTGTGTCCTCATAGGCCAGCCCGCCTCCGGGAGCAGCAGAACCGGCTCGTGGCTGAAGATGGGCATGGCCAGAGAAAGCGGCTGGCAGGGAGAACGGGAGCTCAGCCTGCTGCAAGGCATCCTTCCCTGGAGCGAGGGCCGCGCCTGGAAGAGCGCTGGTGCCAGCAGCGTCAAGCTGACGGCTCCCGGGACGCTTGTTCCCAGCTGGAAACACCCACTAGTGTGTGCCTGAGAAGATAGATCCTCCAGAGGCAAAGGGAGTCTAAGCTCCTCTGTCTCTGGGGAGCTCTCCTGAACTGCCTGTCGAGGGCAGGAAGAGTTTCTTGTTAGCAGCTGACTGACTTCTGCTGTGCCTCTGCTCTAAATAAATCGGGCTTTGCCAAGGAGCGCTCATTGCGCTCCCACTGCTCTAGCTTGGACTGGGATTCGCTTTCTTTCTTCCCAGTAGCTGGCATGTGTTGCGTTTGGATGGGAATGCTGTGCCCCAAACAAGGGTGCTTTGGTTTCCGCTGAGCAAGGCTTGCCCTCTTTGCAGTGTCCCTTGGTACACCAGTGCAATGGTTTCCACTGGGAAGGGAAGGATGAGTGTCGAAGACAGAGGCAACTAATGCACCATCAACACCTTTGCTGTGTCTCTGTCCTTGTTTGGGAGGTGACCATCCCCACCCCAGAAGGGAACAAGATTATTTCAATGTCATTTCTGCAATGGGGTTTTTCTCCATTCATGTATTTAAAACCTCTCTTTTTATCGTGCCCTGCATTTCTGGCCACCTTCGTCTCCCGCTGAACTTGCAGCACATCCAATTTCTCCCTGCAGTGGCTAGAAGCATCTGTGTATTCTTGCCCTGACCTGCATTCCACAGGGCACACAGCTTCCTTTTCCATCCTCTTTCCCAGAGAAGATGCCTGTCAAGGTAAGCCAGCCTCGTGCCTTGCCTGCTTGGCTTCCGACATTTGGGCATCGCCTGCTCCTGTGCCTTAGGAGATGTTTCCGAAGCGAGCAGCAGCGATGGACCGCAGTACCTTGCAAAGCATTTCCCCTGGGAGCTTGCTTAGCAGTTCCCTGAGCAGCCTGGAGTGTGCTCCCTTCATGCTCCAGGCTGAGGCTTTGCTGGCCCTTTTCCTCTTGTCAGAGGTTTGAGCGTCCAATTTCTTTGTGGTGGCTGTGGCCAAGAGAGTCCCCAGTCCCCGCTTGGCCCAGGGCACGTGGGGCTCAGAGGGCGGCCTGGCTCTAGGGGGGCTGAGCTGGATGGTCCTGGGCTGTGGGGGGCTCCTCCCTTACTGGGGGGAGTTTTCCTGGGGAGGAAGAAGGCTCTGGCATGAGCCACCAGGCCTGCTGAGCATTTGCCTGCTGCCGATGGGAGGGAAAGAAAGAGGAAGAGTTGATCGGGGCTCAACGTGAAACGAGGTTCTGCTGCTACGGGTTCTTCTCAGAGCTTTGGAGAGGAGGCATCTCTGTCCCTGATAGACGCTGATCCTTGCAATGCACACAGGGAGCCTTGTGTCACTTCAGGAGACACACCAAGAAGCCCTTGTCACTTTCAAAGGGCAGCTGTTGTTTCACTGTTGCATTTCTTGGCTCGGTCAAACCCCTCCTACCCGCACTACAGCTTGTGCTTGGAGACACAAAAGTAGCAGCCTGGAGGGAAGGCATGGAAAGCTTGCCAAAGGCTGGAGGGAGCCCTGTGATTTGCCCTTTTCCCAAGAGGTTTCTGTAGCTGAAGTTGCTGACAGGGAGCAGACTTGAGAGGCCGCAATGGGTTTGTTGTTGTTTTATTTCCCGGGTCCTCGGTCCTGCGTGGGATTCTGTAAGTGGGTGCTGCAGAGGCTGCGGCAAGGCGTCAAAAACGCCTGCCCTGCACCCAGGGGTGGCGCAAGATCTCCTCCAGCTGCGGCCTGTGCGCGGGGTTCTTGGCCAAACAGCAGCGGATCAGGTGCTGGCACTCTGGGGAGAGAAGGCAGACAGCGCCGGTCACTGGCAGAAGGCTCCCGGCCAGCTGCCCCCGGCGCCCTCGGGGCCCGGGCCGCGCTGCGTGTGCTCGGGGCTGCGGCGGCCTCCCGAGCCGCTCTGCCCCGCGGGAAGAGAGCGGCACGGCGGGACACGGCCGCCTCCTTGGGCCGCGGGGGCCACGCTGACCCCGTGGGCAGGGGCCACCTCCCTTGGCCGGCCCTGGGGGCAGCTGGACGGTGCGCGGAGCTGCGTGAGGGCCGCGCCGGGCCGCGCGCCGCCCGCTGCCAAAGCCGCCTTCTTGGGGCCGGAGACCAACCTGGAGAGACCTGCTGCCAGAAGAAGAGCTGCCCCAGCACGATGGCATGGTCGTCCTCGAAGGGGAGGCTCCCACAGACCATGACGTAGAGCAGCACGCCCAGGGACCAGACGGTGGCCGCATGGCCGTGGTAGCAGCCCAGGGAGATCCACTCGGGCGGGCTGTAGGCGTGCGTTCCTAGGGGAGACGGGCGGCGCTGTCCAGGCGCGGGCTGCTGCCTTCCAGAGCCCGGCGCCAGGCTCCTGGCTGAGGCAGGGGCTGCACCCGCGGCCACAGCTTCCCCCCCGAGGCCACCCCGCGTCCCCCAGCCAGCTGGCCAAAGCCAAGGAAGCATTCTGCCAGGCAAAGAAGGCCAGCGGAGCGGCCCGGGCCCTTGCTGGCCTGCCGAGCCGGCTTTTGCCGCCCCCCCCCCTCTGTGGGCAGGGCCGGCAGCCGGCTCCCGGGGCACGGCGTCTGCCCCGGGCCAAAGGGCAGCCGGCTGAAGGCCGCAGCCCGCAGCCCAGCAGGGAGTGGGGCCCTGCAGTGCCTGGCACGGGGAGCAGGGCCCGGGCCCTGGGCTCACCGGCAAAGCGCGTGTAGGCCCGCTCCTGGAGGAAGGTGCCGCAGCCGAAGTCGATGAGCTTCAGGTCGCCGCTCTCCGGGTCCACGAGGAGGTTCTCCGGCTTGATGTCCCGGTGCAGGACGCCGCAGGCGGTGCAGTGCCGCACGGCCTCCAGCACCTGGACGAAAAGCCAGCGCGCCATCTCCTCGCACAGGAACTCCTGCTCCAGCAGGAACTGCAGGAGATCCTGCCATGCCTCCGGACGCTCCAGCACCAGCACGAAGCTGTCAGGCAGCTCGAACCAGTCGAGGAGCTGGATGATGTTGGAGCAGCCAGAGCCCACCTTCTCCATCAGCACGATCTCCATGGGCACGCGGGTGCCGTCGGGCTGCCAGGAGGAGAAAATCAGGGCCTGCGGCAGGCCTGATGCTGCCCTGGGGCTGCTGCGCTGCGCCCTGCCTGGGATGGCCCCGTGCCCCCTTGCGCAGCCTCCCTGGTGCTGGGGCTTCCTCCCGCCCAGGGGATGCTTGGGGGGTGCCCCTGCCCGGCCCCGCCGCCGCTGTTTGGCCCGGCCGGGCCCGCCACGCTGCGGCTGGCACGCTGAGCCCCCGCCCGCTGTCCCCGCCGTGCCCCGCCTCCCGCTGCCAGTCGGCGCCCCGAGATTCTCCCTGCCCGCCCCGGCCCGCGCTGTCCCGCCGGCCCCGCTCCCTCACCAGCTGGTCCCACTGCAGGACGCTCTCCCGGGCCACGCGTTTGATGGCCACCTGCAAGCCACGCAGAGAGGAGGGCTGAGCTCCAGCCCTGCCCCTCCCCAGCGCTGCCCCTCGTCCCACGGCCGGCCGTCGCGGCCACTCACCGGGCTCCCGTCGGAGAGGCGGATGCCCGAGAAAACGGTGCCGCAGCCACCGCTGCCCAGCTGCGGGCCCAGCTGGTACAGCTCCTGCAGCTCCTTCTTTTGCCCTGCCAAAGGCCGAGAGCGAGCCATCAGCCCCGCGCCCAGGAACCCCCCAGTGCCCGCCAGTGCAGCGGGCCGGGCCCCCGCGGGCCGCGCCGCTCTCACCTGCTCCCTGCTGCGCGCCGGGCAGCGGCCACTGCCCCGCAGCCGACGGGCTGGCCAGCGGCAGAGCCGGGCCCGGGCAGCGCGCACAGGCGGCTGCAGGAGCCCCGCTGCAGCGGGGCACGGCGGCACCGTCGCCGTCCCCGGCCTCGTGGGCTGGACTCTGCTCTTGACCACGGCCGGGGCTGCAGCCCGAGGCTTCCTCGCCCAGGGGGGTGCCGGGAGCAGCTGCAAAGCAAGCAGGGCTTTCTGAAGCCGTGCCATCAGAGGCACTGGAAAGAGCCAGCCACCAGGCTGCTCCCAGGGGCCCTGGCCTGGCCCGGCTGCGCCCCTCAAGAGCCCCGGGGGAGCCTCAGACAGCGCCTCGGGAGATCTCACCTGCTATTGGAGAGCCCTTGCTGGCAGTCCAGGGCTCTCTTGGAACAGCTTCCTGGAGATGGAGGAACCTCCTTGGTGTCTCCAGGCTCGTCTCCAGCAGCAGGCTCGGGCTGTCGCCGGCTGGCACAAGCGGCACAGCGTCCTGGCAGCTGTGGGATGAGCACTGCTGGCTCCAGGAGGCTTGCTGCTCGGCCAGCTTCTCCCGAGAAGGCTCCCCTGGATCGGGCTGGGCTCCCATTTGGACTGCTGGGCTTTCCCCGGCCACGTCAGGGGTCAGGGTTGCGCCCGCCTTGTTGAAGCCCGTGAGTCCAAGGGAGCTGGGAGACCTGTCCACGGGCTCTGCACCTTCTGCAGGCTGACAGGTCTCCCTGAGCCTCTGCGAGGGATGGAGGCTGTCAGAGATAGCAGAGGCTCCTGGCAGGATGCAGGGTCTCTGACAGCCTGAGGTTCCTGCAGGGATGGCGGCTCTCCCCTGCTGTGCCATCCTTGCAGGCCTTGAGGCTCTCCCAGGGACAGAGAATCTTGCTGGGAGCAGCCTCTTGAAGGGATGGAGGCTTCGGGAGGAGCTGGTCAGGCCACAGCAGGGCAGGTGGCCTCGCTTCACCAGCTGCTGCAGTTGTTTCCACAGCGCCTGCCACATCCCCGAGTAGAGCGGCGCCCGTGTCCCCTTGGGATCCCAGAGCAGCCGCATCAGCTCCTGCAGCTCCTGGGCCAGAGCCACGCAGGGGCCGCAGCTGCAGGGCCTGCCCAGGGGGCTGGCGGGAGCACGCGGCCGCTTGCGCCGAGTGGCCCGAGGCCTGCAGGGCCTGGGAGCCGCAGGGGCTCCTCGCTTCCTGCGTGAGCCTCCGGGCCGGACGCCGGGGCGCTCGCTCCTCTGCGCTGTCCGTGCCCGCCGGCTGGGTGGTTGCCGGTGGCCAAGGGCCCACCAGACAGCCCCAGCGGCCAGCAGCAGGACAAGCACAATCCCCAGGACGCCGCCGTCACTCATGGCTCCGGCACGTCCCATCGCAACTGCACTGGAGGCCGCGGGCGTTGGCCCGGCTTATCCAGCGCCAGCGCGGTGATGTCACAGTGCTGCGGCCGGCACAGCCCTGGGACATCACAGCCCTGCATCACGCCTCCGCTCAGCCCCTCTGTGTCCTCATAGGCCAGCCCGCCTCCGGGAGCAGCAGAACCGGCTCGTGGCTGAAGATGGGCATGGCCAGAGAAAGCGGCTGGCAGGGAGAACGGGAGCTCAGCCTGCTGCAAGGCATCCTTCCCTGGAGCGAGGGCCGCGCCTGGAAGAGCGCTGGTGCCAGCAGCGTCAAGCTGACGGCTCCCGGGACGCTTGTTCCCAGCTGGAAACACCCACTAGTGTGTGCCTGAGAAGATAGATCCTCCAGAGGCAAAGGGAGTCTAAGCTCCTCTGTCTCTGGGGAGCTCTCCTGAACTGCCTGTCGAGGGCAGGAAGAGTTTCTTGTTAGCAGCTGACTGACTTCTGCTGTGCCTCTGCTCTAAATAAATCGGGCTTTGCCAAGGAGCGCTCATTGCGCTCCCACTGCTCTAGCTTGGACTGGGATTCGCTTTCTTTCTTCCCAGTAGCTGGCATGTGTTGCGTTTGGATGGGAATGCTGTGCCCCAAACAAGGGTGCTTTGGTTTCCGCTGAGCAAGGCTTGCCCTCTTTGCAGTGTCCCTTGGTACACCAGTGCAATGGTTTCCACTGGGAAGGGAAGGATGAGTGTCGAAGACAGAGGCAACTAATGCACCATCAACACCTTTGCTGTGTCTCTGTCCTTGTTTGGGAGGTGACCATCCCCACCCCAGAAGGGAACAAGATTATTTCAATGTCATTTCTGCAATGGGGTTTTTCTCCATTCATGTATTTAAAACCTCTCTTTTTATCGTGCCCTGCATTTCTGGCCACCTTCGTCTCCCGCTGAACTTGCAGCACATCCAATTTCTCCCTGCAGTGGCTAGAAGCATCTGTGTATTCTTGCCCTGACCTGCATTCCACAGGGCACACAGCTTCCTTTTCCATCCTCTTTCCCAGAGAAGATGCCTGTCAAGGTAAGCCAGCCTCGTGCCTTGCCTGCTTGGCTTCCGACATTTGGGCATCGCCTGCTCCTGTGCCTTAGGAGATGTTTCCGAAGCGAGCAGCAGCGATGGACCGCAGTACCTTGCAAAGCATTTCCCCTGGGAGCTTGCTTAGCAGTTCCCTGAGCAGCCTGGAGTGTGCTCCCTTCATGCTCCAGGCTGAGGCTTTGCTGGCCCTTTTCCTCTTGTCAGAGGTTTGAGCGTCCAATTTCTTTGTGGTGGCTGTGGCCAAGAGAGTCCCCAGTCCCCGCTTGGCCCAGGGCACGTGGGGCTCAGAGGGCGGCCTGGCTCTAGGGGGGCTGAGCTGGATGGTCCTGGGCTGTGGGGGGCTCCTCCCTTACTGGGGGGAGTTTTCCTGGGGAGGAAGAAGGCTCTGGCATGAGCCACCAGGCCTGCTGAGCATTTGCCTGCTGCCGATGGGAGGGAAAGAAAGAGGAAGAGTTGATCGGGGCTCAACGTGAAACGAGGTTCTGCTGCTACGGGTTCTTCTCAGAGCTTTGGAGAGGAGGCATCTCTGTCCCTGATAGACGCTGATCCTTGCAATGCACACAGGGAGCCTTGTGTCACTTCAGGAGACACACCAAGAAGCCCTTGTCACTTTCAAAGGGCAGCTGTTGTTTCACTGTTGCATTTCTTGGCTCGGTCAAACCCCTCCTACCCGCACTACAGCTTGTGCTTGGAGACACAAAAGTAGCAGCCTGGAGGGAAGGCATGGAAAGCTTGCCAAAGGCTGGAGGGAGCCCTGTGATTTGCCCTTTTCCCAAGAGGTTTCTGTAGCTGAAGTTGCTGACAGGGAGCAGACTTGAGAGGCCGCAATGGGTTTGTTGTTGTTTTATTTCCCGGGTCCTCGGTCCTGCGTGGGATTCTGTAAGTGGGTGCTGCAGAGGCTGCGGCAAGGCGTCAAAAACGCCTGCCCTGCACCCAGGGGTGGCGCAAGATCTCCTCCAGCTGCGGCCTGTGCGCGGGGTTCTTGGCCAAACAGCAGCGGATCAGGTGCTGGCACTCTGGGGAGAGAAGGCAGACAGCGCCGGTCACTGGCAGAAGGCTCCCGGCCAGCTGCCCCCGGCGCCCTCGGGGCCCGGGCCGCGCTGCGTGTGCTCGGGGCTGCGGCGGCCTCCCGAGCCGCTCTGCCCCGCGGGAAGAGAGCGGGCACGGCGGGACACGGCCGCCTCCTTGGGCCGCGGGGGCCACGCTGACCCCGTGGGCACGGGCCACCTCCCGCGGCCGGCCCTGGGGGCAGCTGGACGGTGCGCGGAGCTGCGTGAGGGCCGCGCCGGGCCGCGCGCCGCCCGCTGCCAAAGCCGCCTTCTTGGGGCCGGAGACCAACCTGGAGAGACCTGCTGCCAGAAGAAGAGCTGCCCCAGCACGATGGCATGGTCGTCCTCGAAGGGGAGGCTCCCACAGACCATGACGTAGAGCAGCACGCCCAGGGACCAGACGGTGGCCGCATGGCCGTGGTAGCAGCCCAGGGAGATCCACTCGGGCGGGCTGTAGGCGTGCGTTCCTAGGGGAGACGGGCGGCGCTGTCCAGGCGCGGGCTGCTGCCTTCCAGAGCCCGGCGCCAGGCTCCTGGCTGAGGCAGGGGCTGCACCCGCGGCCACAGCTTCCCCCCCGAGGCCACCCCGCGTCCCCCAGCCAGCTGGCCAAAGCCAAGGAAGCATTCTGCCAGGCAAAGAAGGCCAGCGGAGCGGCCCGGGCCCTTGCTGGCCTGCCGAGCCGGCTTTTGCCGCCCCCCCCCTCTGTGGGCAGGGCCGGCAGCCGGCTCCCGGGGCACGGCGTCTGCCCCGGGCCAAAGGGCAGCCGGCTGAAGGCCGCAGCCCGCAGCCCAGCAGGGAGTGGGGCCCTGCAGTGCCTGGCACGGGGAGCAGGGCCCGGGCCCTGGGCTCACCGGCAAAGCGCGTGTAGGCCCGCTCCTGGAGGAAGGTGCCGCAGCCGAAGTCGATGAGCTTCAGGTCGCCGCTCTCCGGGTCCACGAGGAGGTTCTCCGGCTTGATGTCCCGGTGCAGGACGCCGCAGGCGGTGCAGTGCCGCACGGCCTCCAGCACCTGGACGAAAAGCCAGCACGCCATCTCCTCGCACAGGAACTCCTGCTCCAGCAGGAACTGCAGGAGATCCTGCCATGCCTCCGGACGCTCCAGCACCAGCACGAAGCTGTCAGGCAGCTCGAACCAGTCGAGGAGCTGGATGATGTTGGAGCAGCCAGAGCCCACCTTCTCCATCAGCACGATCTCCATGGGCACGCGGGTGCCGTCGGGCTGCCAGGAGGAGAAAATCAGGGCCTGCGGCAGGCCTGATGCTGCCCTGGGGCTGCTGCGCTGCGCCCTGCCTGGGATGGCCCCGTGCCCCCTTGCGCAGCCTCCCTGGTGCTGGGGCTTCCTCCCGCCCAGGGGATGCTTGGGGGGTGCCCCTGCCCGGCCCCGCCGCCGCTGTTTGGCCCGGCCGGGCCCGCCACGCTGCGGCTGGCACGCTGAGCCCCCGCCCGCTGTCCCCGCCGTGCCCCGCCTCCCGCTGCCAGTCGGCGCCCCGAGATTCTCCCTGCCCGCCCCGGCCCGCGCTGTCCCGCCGGCCCCGCTCCCTCACCAGCTGGTCCCACTGCAGGACGCTCTCCCGGGCCACGCGTTTGATGGCCACCTGCAAGCCACGCAGAGAGGAGGGCTGAGCTCCAGCCCTGCCCCTCCCCAGCGCTGCCCCTCGTCCCACGGCCGGCCGTCGCGGCCACTCACCGGGCTCCCGTCGGAGAGGCGGATGCCCGAGAAAACGGTGCCGCAGCCACCGCTGCCCAGCTGCGGGCCCAGCTGGTACAGCTCCTGCAGCTCCTTCTTTTGCCCTGCCAAAGGCCGAGAGCGAGCCATCAGCCCCGCGCCCAGGAACCCCCCAGTGCCCGCCAGTGCAGCGGGCCGGGCCCCCGCGGGCCGCGCCGCTCTCACCTGCTCCCTGCTGCGCGCCGGGCAGCGGCCACTGCCCCGCAGCCGACGGGCTGGCCAGCGGCAGAGCCGGGCCCGGGCAGCGCGCACAGGCGGCTGCAGGAGCCCCGCTGCAGCGGGGCACGGCGGCACCGTCGCCGTCCCCGGCCTCGTGGGCTGGACTCTGCTCTTGACCACGGCCGGGGCTGCAGCCCGAGGCTTCCTCGCCCAGGGGGGTGCCGGGAGCAGCTGCAAAGCAAGCAGGGCTTTCTGAAGCCGTGCCATCAGAGGCACTGGAAAGAGCCAGCCACCAGGCTGCTCCCAGGGGCCCTGGCCTGGCCCGGCTGCGCCCCTCAAGAGCCCCGGGGGAGCCTCAGACAGCGCCTCGGGAGATCTCACCTGCTATTGGAGAGCCCTTGCTGGCAGTCCAGGGCTCTCTTGGAACAGCTTCCTGGAGATGGAGGAACCTCCTTGGTGTCTCCAGGCTCGTCTCCAGCAGCAGGCTCGGGCTGTCGCCGGCTGGCACAAGCGGCACAGCGTCCTGGCAGCTGTGGGATGAGCACTGCTGGCTCCAGGAGGCTTGCTGCTCGGCCAGCTTCTCCCGAGAAGGCTCCCCTGGATCGGGCTGGGCTCCCATTTGGACTGCTGGGCTTTCCCCGGCCACGTCAGGGGTCAGGGTTGCGCCCGCCTTGTTGAAGCCCGTGAGTCCAAGGGAGCTGGGAGACCTGTCCACGGGCTCTGCACCTTCTGCAGGCTGACAGGTCTCCCTGAGCCTCTGCGAGGGATGGAGGCTGTCAGAGATAGCAGAGGCTCCTGGCAGGATGCAGGGTCTCTGACAGCCTGAGGTTCCTGCAGGGATGGCGGCTCTCCCCTGCTGTGCCATCCTTGCAGGCCTTGAGGCTCTCCCAGGGACAGAGAATCTTGCTGGGAGCAGCCTCTTGAAGGGATGGAGGCTTCGGGAGGAGCTGGTCAGGCCACAGCAGGGCAGGTGGCCTCGCTTCACCAGCTGCTGCAGTTGTTTCCACAGCGCCTGCCACATCCCCGAGTAGAGCGGCGCCCGTGTCCCCTTGGGATCCCAGAGCAGCCGCATCAGCTCCTGCAGCTCCTGGGCCAGAGCCACGCAGGGGCCGCAGCTGCAGGGCCTGCCCAGGGGGCTGGCGGGAGCACGCGGCCGCTTGCGCCGAGTGGCCCGAGGCCTGCAGGGCCTGGGAGCCGCAGGGGCTCCTCGCTTCCTGCGTGAGCCTCCGGGCCGGACGCCGGGGCGCTCGCTCCTCTGCGCTGTCCGTGCCCGCCGGCTGGGTGGTTGCCGGTGGCCAAGGGCCCACCAGACAGCCCCAGCGGCCAGCAGCAGGACAAGCACAATCCCCAGGACGCCGCCGTCACTCATGGCTCCGGCACGTCCCATCGCAACTGCACTGGAGGCCGCGGGCGTTGGCCCGGCTTATCCAGCGCCAGCGCGGTGATGTCACAGTGCTGCGGCCGGCACAGCCCTGGGACATCACAGCCCTGCATCACGCCTCCGCTCAGCCCCTCTGTGTCCTCATAGGCCAGCCCGCCTCCGGGAGCAGCAGAACCGGCTCGTGGCTGAAGATGGGCATGGCCAGAGAAAGCGGCTGGCAGGGAGAACGGGAGCTCAGCCTGCTGCAAGGCATCCTTCCCTGGAGCGAGGGCCGCGCCTGGAAGAGCGCTGGTGCCAGCAGCGTCAAGCTGACGGCTCCCGGGACGCTTGTTCCCAGCTGGAAACACCCACTAGTGTGTGCCTGAGAAGATAGATCCTCCAGAGGCAAAGGGAGTCTAAGCTCCTCTGTCTCTGGGGAGCTCTCCTGAACTGCCTGTCGAGGGCAGGAAGAGTTTCTTGTTAGCAGCTGACTGACTTCTGCTGTGCCTCTGCTCTAAATAAATCGGGCTTTGCCAAGGAGCGCTCATTGCGCTCCCACTGCTCTAGCTTGGACTGGGATTCGCTTTCTTTCTTCCCAGTAGCTGGCATGTGTTGCGTTTGGATGGGAATGCTGTGCCCCAAACAAGGGTGCTTTGGTTTCCGCTGAGCAAGGCTTGCCCTCTTTGCAGTGTCCCTTGGTACACCAGTGCAATGGTTTCCACTGGGAAGGGAAGGATGAGTGTCGAAGACAGAGGCAACTAATGCACCATCAACACCTTTGCTGTGTCTCTGTCCTTGTTTGGGAGGTGACCATCCCCACCCCAGAAGGGAACAAGATTATTTCAATGTCATTTCTGCAATGGGGTTTTTCTCCATTCATGTATTTAAAACCTCTCTTTTTATCGTGCCCTGCATTTCTGGCCACCTTCGTCTCCCGCTGAACTTGCAGCACATCCAATTTCTCCCTGCAGTGGCTAGAAGCATCTGTGTATTCTTGCCCTGACCTGCATTCCACAGGGCACACAGCTTCCTTTTCCATCCTCTTTCCCAGAGAAGATGCCTGTCAAGGTAAGCCAGCCTCGTGCCTTGCCTGCTTGGCTTCCGACATTTGGGCATCGCCTGCTCCTGTGCCTTAGGAGATGTTTCCGAAGCGAGCAGCAGCGATGGACCGCAGTACCTTGCAAAGCATTTCCCCTGGGAGCTTGCTTAGCAGTTCCCTGAGCAGCCTGGAGTGTGCTCCCTTCATGCTCCAGGCTGAGGCTTTGCTGGCCCTTTTCCTCTTGTCAGAGGTTTGAGCGTCCAATTTCTTTGTGGTGGCTGTGGCCAAGAGAGTCCCCAGTCCCCGCTTGGCCCAGGGCACGTGGGGCTCAGAGGGCGGCCTGGCTCTAGGGGGGCTGAGCTGGATGGTCCTGGGCTGTGGGGGGCTCCTCCCTTACTGGGGGGAGTTTTCCTGGGGAGGAAGAAGGCTCTGGCATGAGCCACCAGGCCTGCTGAGCATTTGCCTGCTGCCGATGGGAGGGAAAGAAAGAGGAAGAGTTGATCGGGGCTCAACGTGAAACGAGGTTCTGCTGCTACGGGTTCTTCTCAGAGCTTTGGAGAGGAGGCATCTCTGTCCCTGATAGACGCTGATCCTTGCAATGCACACAGGGAGCCTTGTGTCACTTCAGGAGACACACCAAGAAGCCCTTGTCACTTTCAAAGGGCAGCTGTTGTTTCACTGTTGCATTTCTTGGCTCGGTCAAACCCCTCCTACCCGCACTACAGCTTGTGCTTGGAGACACAAAAGTAGCAGCCTGGAGGGAAGGCATGGAAAGCTTGCCAAAGGCTGGAGGGAGCCCTGTGATTTGCCCTTTTCCCAAGAGGTTTCTGTAGCTGAAGTTGCTGACAGGGAGCAGACTTGAGAGGCCGCAATGGGTTTGTTGTTGTTTTATTTCCCGGGTCCTCGGTCCTGCGTGGGATTCTGTAAGTGGGTGCTGCAGAGGCTGCGGCAAGGCGTCAAAAACGCCTGCCCTGCACCCAGGGGTGGCGCAAGATCTCCTCCAGCTGCGGCCTGTGCGCGGGGTTCTTGGCCAAACAGCAGCGGATCAGGTGCTGGCACTCTGGGGAGAGAAGGCAGACAGCGCCGGTCACTGGCAGAAGGCTCCCGGCCAGCTGCCCCCGGCGCCCTCGGGGCCCGGGCCGCGCTGCGTGTGCTCGGGGCTGCGGCGGCCTCCCGAGCCGCTCTGCCCCGCGGGAAGAGAGCGGCACGGCGGGACACGGCCGCCTCCTTGGGCCGCGGGGGCCACGCTGACCCCGTGGGCAGGGGCCACCTCCCTTGGCCGGCCCTGGGGGCAGCTGGACGGTGCGCGGAGCTGCGTGAGGGCCGCGCCGGGCCGCGCGCCGCCCGCTGCCAAAGCCGCCTTCTTGGGGCCGGAGACCAACCTGGAGAGACCTGCTGCCAGAAGAAGAGCTGCCCCAGCACGATGGCATGGTCGTCCTCGAAGGGGAGGCTCCCACAGACCATGACGTAGAGCAGCACGCCCAGGGACCAGACGGTGGCCGCATGGCCGTGGTAGCAGCCCAGGGAGATCCACTCGGGCGGGCTGTAGGCGTGCGTTCCTAGGGGAGACGGGCGGCGCTGTCCAGGCGCGGGCTGCTGCCTTCCAGAGCCCGGCGCCAGGCTCCTGGCTGAGGCAGGGGCTGCACCCGCGGCCACAGCTTCCCCCCCGAGGCCACCCCGCGTCCCCCAGCCAGCTGGCCAAAGCCAAGGAAGCATTCTGCCAGGCAAAGAAGGCCAGCGGAGCGGCCCGGGCCCTTGCTGGCCTGCCGAGCCGGCTTTTGCCGCCCCCCCCCTCTGTGGGCAGGGCCGGCAGCCGGCTCCCGGGGCACGGCGTCTGCCCCGGGCCAAAGGGCAGCCGGCTGAAGGCCGCAGCCCGCAGCCCAGCAGGGAGTGGGGCCCTGCAGTGCCTGGCACGGGGAGCAGGGCCCGGGCCCTGGGCTCACCGGCAAAGCGCGTGTAGGCCCGCTCCTGGAGGAAGGTGCCGCAGCCGAAGTCGATGAGCTTCAGGTCGCCGCTCTCCGGGTCCACGAGGAGGTTCTCCGGCTTGATGTCCCGGTGCAGGACGCCGCAGGCGGTGCAGTGCCGCACGGCCTCCAGCACCTGGACGAAAAGCCAGCGCGCCATCTCCTCGCACAGGAACTCCTGCTCCAGCAGGAACTGCAGGAGATCCTGCCATGCCTCCGGACGCTCCAGCACCAGCACGAAGCTGTCAGGCAGCTCGAACCAGTCGAGGAGCTGGATGATGTTGGAGCAGCCAGAGCCCACCTTCTCCATCAGCACGATCTCCATGGGCACGCGGGTGCCGTCGGGCTGCCAGGAGGAGAAAATCAGGGCCTGCGGCAGGCCTGATGCTGCCCTGGGGCTGCTGCGCTGCGCCCTGCCTGGGATGGCCCCGTGCCCCCTTGCGCAGCCTCCCTGGTGCTGGGGCTTCCTCCCGCCCAGGGGATGCTTGGGGGGTGCCCCTGCCCGGCCCCGCCGCCGCTGTTTGGCCCGGCCGGGCCCGCCACGCTGCGGCTGGCACGCTGAGCCCCCGCCCGCTGTCCCCGCCGTGCCCCGCCTCCCGCTGCCAGTCGGCGCCCCGAGATTCTCCCTGCCCGC
This sequence comes from Agelaius tricolor, assembly GCF_023055355.1. Lineage (NCBI taxonomy): Eukaryota > Metazoa > Chordata > Aves > Passeriformes > Icteridae > Agelaius > Agelaius tricolor. The sequence continues at coordinate 1,734,011 of NW_027269327.1, forward strand.
CCCGGCCCGCGCTGTCCCGCCGGCCCCGCTCCCTCACCAGCTGGTCCCACTGCAGGACGCTCTCCCGGGCCACGCGTTTGATGGCCACCTGCAAGCCACGCAGAGAGGAAGGCTGAGCTCCAGCCCTGCCCCTCCCCAGCGCTGCCCCTCGTCCCACGGCCGGCCGTCGCGGCCACTCACCGGGCTCCCGTCGGAGAGGCGGATGCCCGAGAAAACGGTGCCGCAGCCACCGCTGCCCAGCTGCGGGCCCAGCTGGTACAGCTCCTGCAGCTCCTTCTTTTGCCCTGCCAAAGGCCGAGAGCGAGCCATCAGCCCCGCGCCCAGGAACCCCCCAGTGCCCGCCAGTGCAGCGGGCCGGGCCCCCGCGGGCCGCGCCGCTCTCACCTGCTCCCTGCTGCGCGCCGGGCAGCGGCCACTGCCCCGCAGCCGACGGGCTGGCCAGCGGCAGAGCCGGGCCCGGGCAGCGCGCACAGGCGGCTGCAGGAGCCCCGCTGCAGCGGGGCACGGCGGCACCGTCGCCGTCCCCGGCCTCGTGGGCTGGACTCTGCTCTTGACCACGGCCGGGGCTGCAGCCCGAGGCTTCCTCGCCCAGGGGGGTGCCGGGAGCAGCTGCAAAGCAAGCAGGGCTTTCTGAAGCCGTGCCATCAGAGGCACTGGAAAGAGCCAGCCACCAGGCTGCTCCCAGGGGCCCTGGCCTGGCCCGGCTGCGCCCCTCAAGAGCCCCGGGGGAGCCTCAGACAGCGCCTCGGGAGATCTCACCTGCTATTGGAGAGCCCTTGCTGGCAGTCCAGGGCTCTCTTGGAACAGCTTCCTGGAGATGGAGGAACCTCCTTGGTGTCTCCAGGCTCGTCTCCAGCAGCAGGCTCGGGCTGTCGCCGGCTGGCACAAGCGGCACAGCGTCCTGGCAGCTGTGGGATGAGCACTGCTGGCTCCAGGAGGCTTGCTGCTCGGCCAGCTTCTCCCGAGAAGGCTCCCCTGGATCGGGCTGGGCTCCCATTTGGACTGCTGGGCTTTCCCCGGCCACGTCAGGGGTCAGGGTTGCGCCCGCCTTGTTGAAGCCCGTGAGTCCAAGGGAGCTGGGAGACCTGTCCACGGGCTCTGCACCTTCTGCAGGCTGACAGGTCTCCCTGAGCCTCTGCGAGGGATGGAGGCTGTCAGAGATAGCAGAGGCTCCTGGCAGGATGCAGGGTCTCTGACAGCCTGAGGTTCCTGCAGGGATGGCGGCTCTCCCCTGCTGTGCCATCCTTGCAGGCCTTGAGGCTCTCCCAGGGACAGAGAATCTTGCTGGGAGCAGCCTCTTGAAGGGATGGAGGCTTCGGGAGGAGCTGGTCAGGCCACAGCAGGGCAGGTGGCCTCGCTTCACCAGCTGCTGCAGTTGTTTCCACAGCGCCTGCCACATCCCCGAGTAGAGCGGCGCCCGTGTCCCCTTGGGATCCCAGAGCAGCCGCATCAGCTCCTGCAGCTCCTGGGCCAGAGCCACGCAGGGGCCGCAGCTGCAGGGCCTGCCCAGGGGGCTGGCGGGAGCACGCGGCCGCTTGCGCCGAGTGGCCCGAGGCCTGCAGGGCCTGGGAGCCGCAGGGGCTCCTCGCTTCCTGCGTGAGCCTCCGGGCCGGACGCCGGGGCGCTCGCTCCTCTGCGCTGTCCGTGCCCGCCGGCTGGGTGGTTGCCGGTGGCCAAGGGCCCACCAGACAGCCCCAGCGGCCAGCAGCAGGACAAGCACAATCCCCAGGACGCCGCCGTCACTCATGGCTCCGGCACGTCCCATCGCAACTGCACTGGAGGCCGCGGGCGTTGGCCCGGCTTATCCAGCGCCAGCGCGGTGATGTCACAGTGCTGCGGCCGGCACAGCCCTGGGACATCACAGCCCTGCATCACGCCTCCGCTCAGCCCCTCTGTGTCCTCATAGGCCAGCCCGCCTCCGGGAGCAGCAGAACCGGCTCGTGGCTGAAGATGGGCATGGCCAGAGAAAGCGGCTGGCAGGGAGAACGGGAGCTCAGCCTGCTGCAAGGCATCCTTCCCTGGAGCGAGGGCCGCGCCTGGAAGAGCGCTGGTGCCAGCAGCGTCAAGCTGACGGCTCCCGGGACGCTTGTTCCCAGCTGGAAACACCCACTAGTGTGTGCCTGAGAAGATAGATCCTCCAGAGGCAAAGGGAGTCTAAGCTCCTCTGTCTCTGGGGAGCTCTCCTGAACTGCCTGTCGAGGGCAGGAAGAGTTTCTTGTTAGCAGCTGACTGACTTCTGCTGTGCCTCTGCTCTAAATAAATCGGGCTTTGCCAAGGAGCGCTCATTGCGCTCCCACTGCTCTAGCTTGGACTGGGATTCGCTTTCTTTCTTCCCAGTAGCTGGCATGTGTTGCGTTTGGATGGGAATGCTGTGCCCCAAACAAGGGTGCTTTGGTTTCCGCTGAGCAAGGCTTGCCCTCTTTGCAGTGTCCCTTGGTACACCAGTGCAATGGTTTCCACTGGGAAGGGAAGGATGAGTGTCGAAGACAGAGGCAACTAATGCACCATCAACACCTTTGCTGTGTCTCTGTCCTTGTTTGGGAGGTGACCATCCCCACCCCAGAAGGGAACAAGATTATTTCAATGTCATTTCTGCAATGGGGTTTTTCTCCATTCATGTATTTAAAACCTCTCTTTTTATCGTGCCCTGCATTTCTGGCCACCTTCGTCTCCCGCTGAACTTGCAGCACATCCAATTTCTCCCTGCAGTGGCTAGAAGCATCTGTGTATTCTTGCCCTGACCTGCATTCCACAGGGCACACAGCTTCCTTTTCCATCCTCTTTCCCAGAGAAGATGCCTGTCAAGGTAAGCCAGCCTCGTGCCTTGCCTGCTTGGCTTCCGACATTTGGGCATCGCCTGCTCCTGTGCCTTAGGAGATGTTTCCGAAGCGAGCAGCAGCGATGGACCGCAGTACCTTGCAAAGCATTTCCCCTGGGAGCTTGCTTAGCAGTTCCCTGAGCAGCCTGGAGTGTGCTCCCTTCATGCTCCAGGCTGAGGCTTTGCTGGCCCTTTTCCTCTTGTCAGAGGTTTGAGCGTCCAATTTCTTTGTGGTGGCTGTGGCCAAGAGAGTCCCCAGTCCCCGCTTGGCCCAGGGCACGTGGGGCTCAGAGGGCGGCCTGGCTCTAGGGGGGCTGAGCTGGATGGTCCTGGGCTGTGGGGGGCTCCTCCCTTACTGGGGGGAGTTTTCCTGGGGAGGAAGAAGGCTCTGGCATGAGCCACCAGGCCTGCTGAGCATTTGCCTGCTGCCGATGGGAGGGAAAGAAAGAGGAAGAGTTGATCGGGGCTCAACGTGAAACGAGGTTCTGCTGCTACGGGTTCTTCTCAGAGCTTTGGAGAGGAGGCATCTCTGTCCCTGATAGACGCTGATCCTTGCAATGCACACAGGGAGCCTTGTGTCACTTCAGGAGACACACCAAGAAGCCCTTGTCACTTTCAAAGGGCAGCTGTTGTTTCACTGTTGCATTTCTTGGCTCGGTCAAACCCCTCCTACCCGCACTACAGCTTGTGCTTGGAGACACAAAAGTAGCAGCCTGGAGGGAAGGCATGGAAAGCTTGCCAAAGGCTGGAGGGAGCCCTGTGATTTGCCCTTTTCCCAAGAGGTTTCTGTAGCTGAAGTTGCTGACAGGGAGCAGACTTGAGAGGCCGCAATGGGTTTGTTGTTGTTTTATTTCCCGGGTCCTCGGTCCTGCGTGGGATTCTGTAAGTGGGTGCTGCAGAGGCTGCGGCAAGGCGTCAAAAACGCCTGCCCTGCACCCAGGGGTGGCGCAAGATCTCCTCCAGCTGCGGCCTGTGCGCGGGGTTCTTGGCCAAACAGCAGCGGATCAGGTGCTGGCACTCTGGGGAGAGAAGGCAGACAGCGCCGGTCACTGGCAGAAGGCTCCCGGCCAGCTGCCCCCGGCGCCCTCGGGGCCCGGGCCGCGCTGCGTGTGCTCGGGGCTGCGGCGGCCTCCCGAGCCGCTCTGCCCCGCGGGAAGAGAGCGGCACGGCGGGACACGGCCGCCTCCTTGGGCCGCGGGGGCCACGCTGACCCCGTGGGCAGGGGCCACCTCCCTTGGCCGGCCCTGGGGGCAGCTGGACGGTGCGCGGAGCTGCGTGAGGGCCGCGCCGGGCCGCGCGCCGCCCGCTGCCAAAGCCGCCTTCTTGGGGCCGGAGACCAACCTGGAGAGACCTGCTGCCAGAAGAAGAGCTGCCCCAGCACGATGGCATGGTCGTCCTCGAAGGGGAGGCTCCCACAGACCATGACGTAGAGCAGCACGCCCAGGGACCAGACGGTGGCCGCATGGCCGTGGTAGCAGCCCAGGGAGATCCACTCGGGCGGGCTGTAGGCGTGCGTTCCTAGGGGAGACGGGCGGCGCTGTCCAGGCGCGGGCTGCTGCCTTCCAGAGCCCGGCGCCAGGCTCCTGGCTGAGGCAGGGGCTGCACCCGCGGCCACAGCTTCCCCCCCGAGGCCACCCCGCGTCCCCCAGCCAGCTGGCCAAAGCCAAGGAAGCATTCTGCCAGGCAAAGAAGGCCAGCGGAGCGGCCCGGGCCCTTGCTGGCCTGCCGAGCCGGCTTTTGCCGCCCCCCCCCTCTGTGGGCAGGGCCGGCAGCCGGCTCCCGGGGCACGGCGTCTGCCCCGGGCCAAAGGGCAGCCGGCTGAAGGCCGCAGCCCGCAGCCCAGCAGGGAGTGGGGCCCTGCAGTGCCTGGCACGGGGAGCAGGGCCCGGGCCCTGGGCTCACCGGCAAAGCGCGTGTAGGCCCGCTCCTGGAGGAAGGTGCCGCAGCCGAAGTCGATGAGCTTCAGGTCGCCGCTCTCCGGGTCCACGAGGAGGTTCTCCGGCTTGATGTCCCGGTGCAGGACGCCGCAGGCGGTGCAGTGCCGCACGGCCTCCAGCACCTGGACGAAAAGCCAGCGCGCCATCTCCTCGCACAGGAACTCCTGCTCCAGCAGGAACTGCAGGAGATCCTGCCATGCCTCCGGACGCTCCAGCACCAGCACGAAGCTGTCAGGCAGCTCGAACCAGTCGAGGAGCTGGATGATGTTGGAGCAGCCAGAGCCCACCTTCTCCATCAGCACGATCTCCATGGGCACGCGGGTGCCGTCGGGCTGCCAGGAGGAGAAAATCAGGGCCTGCGGCAGGCCTGATGCTGCCCTGGGGCTGCTGCGCTGCGCCCTGCCTGGGATGGCCCCGTGCCCCCTTGCGCAGCCTCCCTGGTGCTGGGGCTTCCTCCCGCCCAGGGGATGCTTGGGGGGTGCCCCTGCCCGGCCCCGCCGCCGCTGTTTGGCCCGGCCGGGCCCGCCACGCTGCGGCTGGCACGCTGAGCCCCCGCCCGCTGTCCCCGCCGTGCCCCGCCTCCCGCTGCCAGTCGGCGCCCCGAGATTCTCCCTGCCCGCCCCGGCCCGCGCTGTCCCGCCGGCCCCGCTCCCTCACCAGCTGGTCCCACTGCAGGACGCTCTCCCGGGCCACGCGTTTGATGGCCACCTGCAAGCCACGCAGAGAGGAAGGCTGAGCTCCAGCCCTGCCCCTCCCCAGCGCTGCCCCTCGTCCCACGGCCGGCCGTCGCGGCCACTCACCGGGCTCCCGTCGGAGAGGCGGATGCCCGAGAAAACGGTGCCGCAGCCACCGCTGCCCAGCTGCGGGCCCAGCTGGTACAGCTCCTGCAGCTCCTTCTTTTGCCCTGCCAAAGGCCGAGAGCGAGCCATCAGCCCCGCGCCCAGGAACCCCCCAGTGCCCGCCAGTGCAGCGGGCCGGGCCCCCGCGGGCCGCGCCGCTCTCACCTGCTCCCTGCTGCGCGCCGGGCAGCGGCCACTGCCCCGCAGCCGACGGGCTGGCCAGCGGCAGAGCCGGGCCCGGGCAGCGCGCACAGGCGGCTGCAGGAGCCCCGCTGCAGCGGGGCACGGCGGCACCGTCGCCGTCCCCGGCCTCGTGGGCTGGACTCTGCTCTTGACCACGGCCGGGGCTGCAGCCCGAGGCTTCCTCGCCCAGGGGGGTGCCGGGAGCAGCTGCAAAGCAAGCAGGGCTTTCTGAAGCCGTGCCATCAGAGGCACTGGAAAGAGCCAGCCACCAGGCTGCTCCCAGGGGCCCTGGCCTGGCCCGGCTGCGCCCCTCAAGAGCCCCGGGGGAGCCTCAGACAGCGCCTCGGGAGATCTCACCTGCTATTGGAGAGCCCTTGCTGGCAGTCCAGGGCTCTCTTGGAACAGCTTCCTGGAGATGGAGGAACCTCCTTGGTGTCTCCAGGCTCGTCTCCAGCAGCAGGCTCGGGCTGTCGCCGGCTGGCACAAGCGGCACAGCGTCCTGGCAGCTGTGGGATGAGCACTGCTGGCTCCAGGAGGCTTGCTGCTCGGCCAGCTTCTCCCGAGAAGGCTCCCCTGGATCGGGCTGGGCTCCCATTTGGACTGCTGGGCTTTCCCCGGCCACGTCAGGGGTCAGGGTTGCGCCCGCCTTGTTGAAGCCCGTGAGTCCAAGGGAGCTGGGAGACCTGTCCACGGGCTCTGCACCTTCTGCAGGCTGACAGGTCTCCCTGAGCCTCTGCGAGGGATGGAGGCTGTCAGAGATAGCAGAGGCTCCTGGCAGGATGCAGGGTCTCTGACAGCCTGAGGTTCCTGCAGGGATGGCGGCTCTCCCCTGCTGTGCCATCCTTGCAGGCCTTGAGGCTCTCCCAGGGACAGAGAATCTTGCTGGGAGCAGCCTCTTGAAGGGATGGAGGCTTCGGGAGGAGCTGGTCAGGCCACAGCAGGGCAGGTGGCCTCGCTTCACCAGCTGCTGCAGTTGTTTCCACAGCGCCTGCCACATCCCCGAGTAGAGCGGCGCCCGTGTCCCCTTGGGATCCCAGAGCAGCCGCATCAGCTCCTGCAGCTCCTGGGCCAGAGCCACGCAGGGGCCGCAGCTGCAGGGCCTGCCCAGGGGGCTGGCGGGAGCACGCGGCCGCTTGCGCCGAGTGGCCCGAGGCCTGCAGGGCCTGGGAGCCGCAGGGGCTCCTCGCTTCCTGCGTGAGCCTCCGGGCCGGACGCCGGGGCGCTCGCTCCTCTGCGCTGTCCGTGCCCGCCGGCTGGGTGGTTGCCGGTGGCCAAGGGCCCACCAGACAGCCCCAGCGGCCAGCAGCAGGACAAGCACAATCCCCAGGACGCCGCCGTCACTCATGGCTCCGGCACGTCCCATCGCAACTGCACTGGAGGCCGCGGGCGTTGGCCCGGCTTATCCAGCGCCAGCGCGGTGATGTCACAGTGCTGCGGCCGGCACAGCCCTGGGACATCACAGCCCTGCATCACGCCTCCGCTCAGCCCCTCTGTGTCCTCATAGGCCAGCCCGCCTCCGGGAGCAGCAGAACCGGCTCGTGGCTGAAGATGGGCATGGCCAGAGAAAGCGGCTGGCAGGGAGAACGGGAGCTCAGCCTGCTGCAAGGCATCCTTCCCTGGAGCGAGGGCCGCGCCTGGAAGAGCGCTGGTGCCAGCAGCGTCAAGCTGACGGCTCCCGGGACGCTTGTTCCCAGCTGGAAACACCCACTAGTGTGTGCCTGAGAAGATAGATCCTCCAGAGGCAAAGGGAGTCTAAGCTCCTCTGTCTCTGGGGAGCTCTCCTGAACTGCCTGTCGAGGGCAGGAAGAGTTTCTTGTTAGCAGCTGACTGACTTCTGCTGTGCCTCTGCTCTAAATAAATCGGGCTTTGCCAAGGAGCGCTCATTGCGCTCCCACTGCTCTAGCTTGGACTGGGATTCGCTTTCTTTCTTCCCAGTAGCTGGCATGTGTTGCGTTTGGATGGGAATGCTGTGCCCCAAACAAGGGTGCTTTGGTTTCCGCTGAGCAAGGCTTGCCCTCTTTGCAGTGTCCCTTGGTACACCAGTGCAATGGTTTCCACTGGGAAGGGAAGGATGAGTGTCGAAGACAGAGGCAACTAATGCACCATCAACACCTTTGCTGTGTCTCTGTCCTTGTTTGGGAGGTGACCATCCCCACCCCAGAAGGGAACAAGATTATTTCAATGTCATTTCTGCAATGGGGTTTTTCTCCATTCATGTATTTAAAACCTCTCTTTTTATCGTGCCCTGCATTTCTGGCCACCTTCGTCTCCCGCTGAACTTGCAGCACATCCAATTTCTCCCTGCAGTGGCTAGAAGCATCTGTGTATTCTTGCCCTGACCTGCATTCCACAGGGCACACAGCTTCCTTTTCCATCCTCTTTCCCAGAGAAGATGCCTGTCAAGGTAAGCCAGCCTCGTGCCTTGCCTGCTTGGCTTCCGACATTTGGGCATCGCCTGCTCCTGTGCCTTAGGAGATGTTTCCGAAGCGAGCAGCAGCGATGGACCGCAGTACCTTGCAAAGCATTTCCCCTGGGAGCTTGCTTAGCAGTTCCCTGAGCAGCCTGGAGTGTGCTCCCTTCATGCTCCAGGCTGAGGCTTTGCTGGCCCTTTTCCTCTTGTCAGAGGTTTGAGCGTCCAATTTCTTTGTGGTGGCTGTGGCCAAGAGAGTCCCCAGTCCCCGCTTGGCCCAGGGCACGTGGGGCTCAGAGGGCGGCCTGGCTCTAGGGGGGCTGAGCTGGATGGTCCTGGGCTGTGGGGGGCTCCTCCCTTACTGGGGGGAGTTTTCCTGGGGAGGAAGAAGGCTCTGGCATGAGCCACCAGGCCTGCTGAGCATTTGCCTGCTGCCGATGGGAGGGAAAGAAAGAGGAAGAGTTGATCGGGGCTCAACGTGAAACGAGGTTCTGCTGCTACGGGTTCTTCTCAGAGCTTTGGAGAGGAGGCATCTCTGTCCCTGATAGACGCTGATCCTTGCAATGCACACAGGGAGCCTTGTGTCACTTCAGGAGACACACCAAGAAGCCCTTGTCACTTTCAAAGGGCAGCTGTTGTTTCACTGTTGCATTTCTTGGCTCGGTCAAACCCCTCCTACCCGCACTACAGCTTGTGCTTGGAGACACAAAAGTAGCAGCCTGGAGGGAAGGCATGGAAAGCTTGCCAAAGGCTGGAGGGAGCCCTGTGATTTGCCCTTTTCCCAAGAGGTTTCTGTAGCTGAAGTTGCTGACAGGGAGCAGACTTGAGAGGCCGCAATGGGTTTGTTGTTGTTTTATTTCCCGGGTCCTCGGTCCTGCGTGGGATTCTGTAAGTGGGTGCTGCAGAGGCTGCGGCAAGGCGTCAAAAACGCCTGCCCTGCACCCAGGGGTGGCGCAAGATCTCCTCCAGCTGCGGCCTGTGCGCGGGGTTCTTGGCCAAACAGCAGCGGATCAGGTGCTGGCACTCTGGGGAGAGAAGGCAGACAGCGCCGGTCACTGGCAGAAGGCTCCCGGCCAGCTGCCCCCGGCGCCCTCGGGGCCCGGGCCGCGCTGCGTGTGCTCGGGGCTGCGGCGGCCTCCCGAGCCGCTCTGCCCCGCGGGAAGAGAGCGGGCACGGCGGGACACGGCCGCCTCCTTGGGCCGCGGGGGCCACGCTGACCCCGTGGGCACGGGCCACCTCCCGCGGCCGGCCCTGGGGGCAGCTGGACGGTGCGCGGAGCTGCGTGAGGGCCGCGCCGGGCCGCGCGCCGCCCGCTGCCAAAGCCGCCTTCTTGGGGCCGGAGACCAACCTGGAGAGACCTGCTGCCAGAAGAAGAGCTGCCCCAGCACGATGGCATGGTCGTCCTCGAAGGGGAGGCTCCCACAGACCATGACGTAGAGCAGCACGCCCAGGGACCAGACGGTGGCCGCATGGCCGTGGTAGCAGCCCAGGGAGATCCACTCGGGCGGGCTGTAGGCGTGCGTTCCTAGGGGAGACGGGCGGCGCTGTCCAGGCGCGGGCTGCTGCCTTCCAGAGCCCGGCGCCAGGCTCCTGGCTGAGGCAGGGGCTGCACCCGCGGCCACAGCTTCCCCCCCGAGGCCACCCCGCGTCCCCCAGCCAGCTGGCCAAAGCCAAGGAAGCATTCTGCCAGGCAAAGAAGGCCAGCGGAGCGGCCCGGGCCCTTGCTGGCCTGCCGAGCCGGCTTTTGCCGCCCCCCCCCTCTGTGGGCAGGGCCGGCAGCCGGCTCCCGGGGCACGGCGTCTGCCCCGGGCCAAAGGGCAGCCGGCTGAAGGCCGCAGCCCGCAGCCCAGCAGGGAGTGGGGCCCTGCAGTGCCTGGCACGGGGAGCAGGGCCCGGGCCCTGGGCTCACCGGCAAAGCGCGTGTAGGCCCGCTCCTGGAGGAAGGTGCCGCAGCCGAAGTCGATGAGCTTCAGGTCGCCGCTCTCCGGGTCCACGAGGAGGTTCTCCGGCTTGATGTCCCGGTGCAGGACGCCGCAGGCGGTGCAGTGCCGCACGGCCTCCAGCACCTGGACGAAAAGCCAGCACGCCATCTCCTCGCACAGGAACTCCTGCTCCAGCAGGAACTGCAGGAGATCCTGCCATGCCTCCGGACGCTCCAGCACCAGCACGAAGCTGTCAGGCAGCTCGAACCAGTCGAGGAGCTGGATGATGTTGGAGCAGCCAGAGCCCACCTTCTCCATCAGCACGATCTCCATGGGCACGCGGGTGCCGTCGGGCTGCCAGGAGGAGAAAATCAGGGCCTGCGGCAGGCCTGATGCTGCCCTGGGGCTGCTGCGCTGCGCCCTGCCTGGGATGGCCCCGTGCCCCCTTGCGCAGCCTCCCTGGTGCTGGGGCTTCCTCCCGCCCAGGGGATGCTTGGGGGGTGCCCCTGCCCGGCCCCGCCGCCGCTGTTTGGCCCGGCCGGGCCCGCCACGCTGCGGCTGGCACGCTGAGCCCCCGCCCGCTGTCCCCGCCGTGCCCCGCCTCCCGCTGCCAGTCGGCGCCCCGAGATTCTCCCTGCCCGCCCCGGCCCGCGCTGTCCCGCCGGCCCCGCTCCCTCACCAGCTGGTCCCACTGCAGGACGCTCTCCCGGGCCACGCGTTTGATGGCCACCTGCAAGCCACGCAGAGAGGAGGGCTGAGCTCCAGCCCTGCCCCTCCCCAGCGCTGCCCCTCGTCCCACGGCCGGCCGTCGCGGCCACTCACCGGGCTCCCGTCGGAGAGGCGGATGCCCGAGAAAACGGTGCCGCAGCCACCGCTGCCCAGCTGCGGGCCCAGCTGGTACAGCTCCTGCAGCTCCTTCTTTTGCCCTGCCAAAGGCCGAGAGCGAGCCATCAGCCCCGCGCCCAGGAACCCCCCAGTGCCCGCCAGTGCAGCGGGCCGGGCCCCCGCGGGCCGCGCCGCTCTCACCTGCTCCCTGCTGCGCGCCGGGCAGCGGCCACTGCCCCGCAGCCGACGGGCTGGCCAGCGGCAGAGCCGGGCCCGGGCAGCGCGCACAGGCGGCTGCAGGAGCCCCGCTGCAGCGGGGCACGGCGGCACCGTCGCCGTCCCCGGCCTCGTGGGCTGGACTCTGCTCTTGACCACGGCCGGGGCTGCAGCCCGAGGCTTCCTCGCCCAGGGGGGTGCCGGGAGCAGCTGCAAAGCAAGCAGGGCTTTCTGAAGCCGTGCCATCAGAGGCACTGGAAAGAGCCAGCCACCAGGCTGCTCCCAGGGGCCCTGGCCTGGCCCGGCTGCGCCCCTCAAGAGCCCCGGGGGAGCCTCAGACAGCGCCTCGGGAGATCTCACCTGCTATTGGAGAGCCCTTGCTGGCAGTCCAGGGCTCTCTTGGAACAGCTTCCTGGAGATGGAGGAACCTCCTTGGTGTCTCCAGGCTCGTCTCCAGCAGCAGGCTCGGGCTGTCGCCGGCTGGCACAAGCGGCACAGCGTCCTGGCAGCTGTGGGATGAGCACTGCTGGCTCCAGGAGGCTTGCTGCTCGGCCAGCTTCTCCCGAGAAGGCTCCCCTGGATCGGGCTGGGCTCCCATTTGGACTGCTGGGCTTTCCCCGGCCACGTCAGGGGTCAGGGTTGCGCCCGCCTTGTTGAAGCCCGTGAGTCCAAGGGAGCTGGGAGACCTGTCCACGGGCTCTGCACCTTCTGCAGGCTGACAGGTCTCCCTGAGCCTCTGCGAGGGATGGAGGCTGTCAGAGATAGCAGAGGCTCCTGGCAGGATGCAGGGTCTCTGACAGCCTGAGGTTCCTGCAGGGATGGCGGCTCTCCCCTGCTGTGCCATCCTTGCAGGCCTTGAGGCTCTCCCAGGGACAGAGAATCTTGCTGGGAGCAGCCTCTTGAAGGGATGGAGGCTTCGGGAGGAGCTGGTCAGGCCACAGCAGGGCAGGTGGCCTCGCTTCACCAGCTGCTGCAGTTGTTTCCACAGCGCCTGCCACATCCCCGAGTAGAGCGGCGCCCGTGTCCCCTTGGGATCCCAGAGCAGCCGCATCAGCTCCTGCAGCTCCTGGGCCAGAGCCACGCAGGGGCCGCAGCTGCAGGGCCTGCCCAGGGGGCTGGCGGGAGCACGCGGCCGCTTGCGCCGAGTGGCCCGAGGCCTGCAGGGCCTGGGAGCCGCAGGGGCTCCTCGCTTCCTGCGTGAGCCTCCGGGCCGGACGCCGGGGCGCTCGCTCCTCTGCGCTGTCCGTGCCCGCCGGCTGGGTGGTTGCCGGTGGCCAAGGGCCCACCAGACAGCCCCAGCGGCCAGCAGCAGGACAAGCACAATCCCCAGGACGCCGCCGTCACTCATGGCTCCGGCACGTCCCATCGCAACTGCACTGGAGGCCGCGGGCGTTGGCCCGGCTTATCCAGCGCCAGCGCGGTGATGTCACAGTGCTGCGGCCGGCACAGCCCTGGGACATCACAGCCCTGCATCACGCCTCCGCTCAGCCCCTCTGTGTCCTCATAGGCCAGCCCGCCTCCGGGAGCAGCAGAACCGGCTCGTGGCTGAAGATGGGCATGGCCAGAGAAAGCGGCTGGCAGGGAGAACGGGAGCTCAGCCTGCTGCAAGGCATCCTTCCCTGGAGCGAGGGCCGCGCCTGGAAGAGCGCTGGTGCCAGCAGCGTCAAGCTGACGGCTCCCGGGACGCTTGTTCCCAGCTGGAAACACCCACTAGTGTGTGCCTGAGAAGATAGATCCTCCAGAGGCAAAGGGAGTCTAAGCTCCTCTGTCTCTGGGGAGCTCTCCTGAACTGCCTGTCGAGGGCAGGAAGAGTTTCTTGTTAGCAGCTGACTGACTTCTGCTGTGCCTCTGCTCTAAATAAATCGGGCTTTGCCAAGGAGCGCTCATTGCGCTCCCACTGCTCTAGCTTGGACTGGGATTCGCTTTCTTTCTTCCCAGTAGCTGGCATGTGTTGCGTTTGGATGGGAATGCTGTGCCCCAAACAAGGGTGCTTTGGTTTCCGCTGAGCAAGGCTTGCCCTCTTTGCAGTGTCCCTTGGTACACCAGTGCAATGGTTTCCACTGGGAAGGGAAGGATGAGTGTCGAAGACAGAGGCAACTAATGCACCATCAACACCTTTGCTGTGTCTCTGTCCTTGTTTGGGAGGTGACCATCCCCACCCCAGAAGGGAACAAGATTATTTCAATGTCATTTCTGCAATGGGGTTTTTCTCCATTCATGTATTTAAAACCTCTCTTTTTATCGTGCCCTGCATTTCTGGCCACCTTCGTCTCCCGCTGAACTTGCAGCACATCCAATTTCTCCCTGCAGTGGCTAGAAGCATCTGTGTATTCTTGCCCTGACCTGCATTCCACAGGGCACACAGCTTCCTTTT